>NC_072798.1:26642500-27267500 GCF_028583425.1 Eublepharis macularius
TACTACCCAAGGCAGACCTCTTTACCCTGCTTCATCGTTGACTTTATTTATTAAAATATTCCTATTCTTTTTCTGTATTCTACCGCCCAAGGTGCGCTAGGTGACTTGCAAGATCATATTCCAACAAGGATACGATACATTAGCTATGATGGACAGGACCGGTTCCAACTCCGCCTCTCTCAGGGAACAGCCATTAAGAGCTGGTAGAAGGCTGGGCCTGGGGACAACTGAAACCCATTAGGACAATTAGTGAGAGGAGAAGGATTTTGAGGCCACTGACAGGACACAGCAGAAAGTTGGCTGATGATGCCTGTTATAATGTAACCATCCACTTAACGACAACGTATTTATGCGTTTGAATAACTCCCTCATATGTTATACATCTTGTAAATAAAAGGGTTTTTTCTTGTTTAACCATGGCTGATTGGAAGTTGTTGGCTGAGGGGAAATAACTCACATACAAATATCAAACATGCTGGTCATGACCAAATGGGCTTAACTAACTAAATAGTGGCTGCATAGATAGGAAGTAAACACCGATTTCCCTGGGTCCAATAGCCCTGGGCATTTAGTTGGGTGAGGGGTGGTGAATATGGGAAATGGCGGGCTGTCTGTGAAGTCCCTGGGAAGACAAGAGAGGGGGCACTATGTGGAGTTGGATCAGGACTTTCTACCCAATACGGACTAGATTAGGGACTAGATGGGTGATGTATTTTGATTGCCGTAAACTGCCTGTGAAGCTCCAATATCAACAGCTACGCTGATAGGTTTATGGTGTGTGGCAGTGTGTAAGGGGGCCACATTGGTCCTATTTTAATTTTAAAAATCATCAATAGTTCACAATTCAACACAAATAACTCCAGAGGGGAAGCTATCTTAGTCTGCTGTAGAAAAATTACATATAAGTCAGGTAATTATTTATTTATGTCATTTATACTCTGGGTTTCTCAGTGAGGAGGACCCAACTTAGCTTACATCATTTTTCCTCCCTTCATTTTATCCTCACAACAACCCTGTGAGGTAGATTAGACTGAGATTTTGTACTGGCCCAAGGTCACCCAACAAGTTTCTATGGAAACATGGGTATTTAAACTTTCATATCCTAGTCTGATAATCTGACTGCTACAATATGAATGTTTGCCTTCATTTTGTAAAACAGTGATCCTAATCAAAACATACAGTTTCTGGATTCTCCCCAACCATTTCTCTCTTCTATTTCCCCACCCCCATTCCAATACCAGTCAAAAATCAAACATGCTACAATTAATGCATTAAGAATTATAGACTGGAATTCATTTGGTATCACTGATACAAAGAAAGGTTTCAGGAGACCATGATAATGATACATATGAACATTGAGACATGGCCTTCTAAAAGATCTGTGCCCTAAAACATTCCCACCATAGAAGGAAAAGAGGTACTGCATTGATAAAGGCAGACTATAAATGACATAAATAAAATTAATTACAATACCAGCCTATTCTAGAGGCTTTTTTTTAAAGGGGACAGATACCACTGAATCATTTTTCTAGCACTATCACTTAATAGGCTGACTGAAAAAGTAGGGCCTTTAAAAATAAACACCACCATACCTCTTGACAAGTATCATATGCCAAATCACAGTTCCACTTGGTAACAAAACTTGTTTTGTGACTTTCAAAACTGAGTGAAATATTATACAAATTTCCATAGAAGACCTTTTCTTTTTGTTAAGATGTGTCAGATTCTGTGACACCTCTAAGAGACAACCCTGTTCACAGCTGAACAGTAATAAATATTTAATCTGAAAAAACACATACTAAGGGCTTCTCTGACCATAATTATACTTAATGAACTCAAATTAAATTAGACTATTTTCTGGATGAAATCAACGTTTCTAGAGACCCTCATTTGCTCCCACAAATCATAACTGCCACCTAACATTAACAGTTTAAAATCCTTAGCATGCTGAAGGTACTGGTGAACGCGCAGCAGATAATCTATTAACCATATATGGCCCAGTTCCTTAGCATTTCTCCTAATATATAATTTTGTCTTTTTAAAATATTTTGTTTTGTTTTTTTCTTTAAACCAAAACAATGCATTTAGAGGTACACCAGTGAAACCATTTCTTAACACCCAGTTCTGAAGCCCTCATTCCCAAATTTTGATGTGCACACTTTCATCACCTAGGAATTCTGGATTGAAAATTCCAAGAGATTTGGGGGGTGGAGCCTGAGGAGGATGGGGGTTTGGACAGGAAGAAGCCCTTGGCAAGATATAATGCCATAGAGTCCACCTCTGAAAAGCAGGCATTTCCTTCAGGAGAAATGATCTCTCTTGTATGAAGATCCAGTCCCCACCAGGAGGATGGCAATCCTATCACCACCTGTTTCATGGGACTGTGCCCCCAGGTGATGGCAGCTGGAATTAGTATCTAGGAAAAGATGGCCAGTCCCAGGAGCGAGCTGGTCCTTGCAAACATTTGGCTGCACAAGATACAACCATTATTGTACAGGGAAGAACTGAGCTGATAAAGCCAGAGACGAGCCCTCTTGTGACTTTGCTAGGACTGTAAATTTTACAATGAGGAAGAAGGAATTAGATTCCTACTAATTATTCCTCACTTCAAAATTGAGGCTCTAGGTTAAAAAATTGTCCCTAGCAATGACTCCCCAGCCCTAATGGGTTTAGTATGCATTTCAAAATCTAATTCACATAGAGAACTTAAACTCAGCTTTGAAAACTAGATAAAATGTATGGAGAATATACATACAAACAGCTCATAGGCAGGATAGCAAAAAGAGACCTCCACGTACTGCACACCCTGGATTATCAGTGACAAGCCTCAAAAGGGGTGGGGGAGGGAACAGCCCCTTCAAGCCCCATTTGTGAGATTCCCAGAGGCATCTTGCTTATACTTTTGGAACGCAGGATTAAATGGGCCTTGCGATCCAGCAAGGCAATTCTTATGTAGCTTCCTCATCACACACACACTCACACTTTATTTAGCTATTCCAATATACAATTTATTCTGCTCACACTTACCCCACCCATTCTTATTTAACTGCCCCTTTACAGACACCTTATATACACAGACAGATGATGGGCTCACATTATTTTTGCCCATCTCCACCCCCCTCACACACACCTCTTCACTCACACCTCTGCCAATGGCGCAGCGCTTCATCTTTCTCACCCTTATTTAAGTGCCTCATTTCACTCAAACATGCGCACACACCCTTGTCCACTCACATTCTGCTGCATGTTATACATACAAAGTCACCCATACTGTTTCTCTCACAGTCACACACACCCCACCACCACCAGGCACTATTGGGTAAGAAAAGGCCCTGCAGGGAAGCTTTACAGTCCAAGAGATGCTCTTCTGAAGTAAAAAAAGCTTCACTCGTTGATAGATACTGAGCTGCTATTCAAGCAATCCTGGCTAGTTGCTCTATATTTCCCTTCTCCATTGGGGGGGGGCTTTTGTGTGTGTGTGTGTGTGTGTGTGTGTGTGAGAGAGAGAGAGAGAGAGAGAGAGAGAGAGAGAGAGAGAGAGAGAGAGAGAGAGAGAGAGAGAGATTAAAAGATATCCATCTACTGTAGGAAAATATGCCACTAGGGAACCAAAAGGCGGGGGGCCCCATCTGGACTGTTCCAGATGAGTCACAGAAACAGTATAAAGACCCACTGATGCTGTGCCCAAGTGCACTGGATCTTAAATCTTATCTGAGTATTCTAGAACACACGTCTGTGGCGAGTGATGCATCAGTGGACTGGCCTAGATACCTCCTTGCATGAACACACCACAGAATGAAGCAAAGACACTGCCCCAGCTCAGACGGGCAGCTGCTTCTGCATACATTTTCAGGGAAAGACCACCTGTGACTCAACGCAGGCCCTCAGAGTCTCAGCACCCTCCCTTTTTCCCCCCCACACGTCTTAGGGCTGTGTTCCTAATCATCCTTGAGTTCTGCTTCCATCTATAGACCTTACTTCTATTTAAGGGAACAGTGAGCAATCTTTTTGTAACCCTGCTATGAATATTAACTGGCAGGGCTTTTTTTCTGGGAAAAGAGGTGGTGGAACTCAGTGGGTTGCCCTCGGAGAAAACGGTCACATGGATGGTGGCCCCGCCCCGATCTCCAGAGGAGAGTTGAGATTGCTCTCCCTGCCGCTGAGTGGCGCAGAGGGCAATCTCAACTCCCCTCTGTCTGGAGATCAGGGGGCGGGGCCACCAGCCATGTGACCATTTTCAAGAGGTTCCGGAACTCCGTTCCCCCGTGTTCCTGCTGAAAAAAAGCCCTGTTAACTGCAATCCTACACAACAGGCCCAAAGGTATGGGTGATGAAGCTACCTTGCTGAAACCGAGCGGGGCCAGTGCCCAGACAGGAGACATCATGACGGACATCCCTGCCACCAAACTGGAAGATGACGACGATTTAAACAGAATAAATCCTTTCCCTCAAGGACTTTGGCATGACCCTTTTAAACCTCAGTCCGAACCACAAACAAGTTTTAAGTACTTGCAACCACATTTGTTCACATGCAGTCTGACACCATCCTTAAGGGAACAACAGCCTCACTAAAAAAAAAAAAAAGTTGAAAAGTAGTGACACAGCACTGTAAAAATGGGCATAAAGCATTTACCTGTACAGGGCTGCAGTCCTGGGTCGTATCTAAACTGGATGTTAGCCTCTGAACCTCTTCACACAGAATTTTGCACGCCAGAGACTGCTGTTAGGAGCATATGTGTAGGGTCTTTCAAATAGAGTTGCCAGCCTCCAGGTGGTGGCTGGAGATCTCCCAGAATTACAACTGATCTCCAGGGGACAGAGATCAGTTCCCCTGGAGAAAAGAGCTGCTTTAGAGGGTGGACTATATGGCATTATACCATTCTGAGGCCCCTTCCCCTCCCCAAACCCCACCCTTTCCAGGCTCCACCCCCAAATCTCCAGGAATTTTTCCAACCTGGACCTGGCAACCCTACTTCCAAACCTAGCAAACAGATGACACAGACAAGTGATGCCCCATGCTTCATTCAACTTACCTCAGTGGTACTGGCATGAGCACTCACATACTAGCCTAACAAGACCAGTTCTGTCTATTCTGATTAGCAGGGGCCCTCCAGTGTCTCAAGTGGAAGTCTTTCACGTCACCTACTATCTAATTCTTCCAACTGCAGACACTGGGATTAAACTTGGGACTTTTTGCATGCAAAGCTAATGCATTGCTGCTCAGCCCTGGACCCACCCTGCTTAGCTACATGTTAGCGACGCTGCAGCCCTTGCCTGGTCCAACCATCCTTTTAAAACAAAACCCTGGTTATTTAAGTCCACTGTATTCTATAATGCACAGGGTAACTCCACTACAATACCACAGATACCCGTGCTTTTGAGCTCTCTTTCAGTTTAGAACCAGGCCAGATAATTCACTGTTTGCACTCAAAGAGTTCTTTAAAGCAGGAAGCAGTTATTAAAAAGCAGATAATTTTGTTCTAAATAAATGTTAACATTCAGAAACAGAATGTAATGGGTTTTTTTCTTTAGGAAAATATTTATTTGCAAGGAACAGATAAAGCATTACAGACTTTATTCAGCTACATACAAAATAGCACTTAGTTTGCTGTTTAGTTTTAGACGCGTCTGCTTAAAAATACAAGAAAACAGGTTTTCTATACAAAATCTCCCCCCCCCACCCCCGCCCAGTGTAGGTCATCTAGGACAGACCTAGATGAGCAATGCATACAGAAAAATTACATACAAATTATTTTCTGGGTCGCCTTTAACAGAACGTTCGACCAACGTTGCAAAGCAAAGAACAAAGAGACTGAAGTCAAAAGGGATATTAATAATTCCAGACAACTCTGCTTAACTAGATAATTGCCGTATTTCATACAGGACAATTTCATTTAAAAGCAAGCCACAAACATGCACTGATGTATTCACACTGAAGAGTACATGGGACAAAGAGGGCCAACTTAGAAAGTCCTGCATATAATTTGTGACTTTTGTACAACTCCATCTTAACATATGCTTAAACCAGCAAGCTTTGGTCAGATTAATGGTGAAACAGAAAATGGACAAAAAAAACCCACTCTTCATTTTAGAGGAAAGTGGCTACACTACATTGTCTCTGAACACATGGAATTATGAATAAGGACTATGAAAAGAAATGTCCAAATGTGCAATGAGATTATGTGACGCTCAGCTAGAGTACTTCTCTGTTCTCAGTGTGTGCATCAACAAGGATAGAAAGGAACCAGGGTGGAGAAAACATGGAAAGCAGAAAATCAGAAGGACTAGTAGTAATTAAGAAACAAAATTATAAGGAGAGAGGGGAAATTGTAAGCCCAGTAGGAATGTCACCGACATATTTTTCACAGCATGAAAAAATTAAGATCTTCCGCATACTTCCAGCCATTTGTTTGCTAAAATAAGCCTAGCAAATCCCAATGAAACTGCAAAAGGTTCACCCACTGATCTGGTTCACACATGCATGTGTATCACTAAACATCTCAGCATCTGACATTTGGTTGCCAAATGTGTTAACTGATTCCACTGAAATGACATTTGGTGGTATGATAGCAGAGCATCAGAATTTCAGCAAGAAACATCAGAATTCTCAAACATGCCAATAGAAACAGGGCAAGGACTGGACAATTGACTGCTCCTGTCAACAGCCCAATATGTATGATTGGCATTCTTGATGCTAGTGCCGAGGGCAAGGGCATTTGGAGAAGTGCCCTCCCCACTGCCAAGTTGGGGAGGGGATCCACAAACACCTTGTCCTTCCTCTGAGCTGATGGCACCTCTACTGGGACATCATGACAGAAATCTCTGAAACACTCTGGTTAACAAATTCTCTCTCTTCCATGTAGTTTGTTGATTGGGAAGGGGAATGCTGTGTTTGGATCTAGACAAGCCAAGTTCAAATTCTGACACAAAGTGCTCCAGAAGAAAGTGACAGAGCTCAATGGTACTGTAAATACACGGTCCCCTCTTTAACCTTTGCCATCTCCAGTTAAAGGATCTTGGGTAACAGCTGTTGGGGAAGCCCATCCTCCAACTGAGAGCCTGGAACGCCACGGCCAGTCAGAATACTGAGCTTGCTGGACCAATGCTCTGACTTGGTAACTGGAAGCTTCAAAGATTTGAGAACTATTTTAGTTTTTTTTAAAAAAAAATACCCTGCTTTCTTTTTAGTCACTAAAGCATTGGCCTACTCTTTCACCTTGAAAAACATTTAAAAAAAAAAGATGGCCACTTTCCAATTAGCAATTTAAAGATGAGCTATTTTTATCCCAGAGCAGGGGAAAAGATGCTAAATATACAATGCTTTATGGTGTGCGTGTTGCACAATGGATTTCTAAGCATTAGAGAGCCCAAGTTCATCATGGAAATTCTTCCCGATGGAGCAATTACTGTTACTTATTCAGTTGACTGACAGTCAAACTGTGCCCAGACAGTATCCACTTCTCAAAATTAAAGGTTTAAACACACACCAAAAAAGGCCCACATGCTGAATTATTTCAAAAAGAGAAAAATTGGACATTTGCAATCTGACATTAAACCCAGCTTTATAATCAAGAATTAGATAATGTTTCTAAGTACAGCTGATGAAAAAGGGAACAAGGGAGCAAGCCTGGTATAAAATGGAAAACCACCAATTACATCAGAAAAAAGTCTAGTTCAGAAGAAGACATATTAAAATACATTAATTTGTATGGTACAAATAACAAATGCAAGGTAGGAAATAGGAGTGGAGCTACAGCATATATACAGCAAAAAGAAAGCCACCATATACGTACTAGTAACCTGGATTAAGAAGCATCACTGACCCCCCCCCCTCTTGTTGATCTCCATAGTTTAAAATAATGCCCACTTCTTTGAAAGTCCATCCACAAACACTCTAAAAGTGTGATAGCTGCACACGTAGAAACACACTGACAAGGACTTCTGCAACAGACAGTGTTGTAAATTGCTGCTTAACACAAAGAACAAGACACCCCATTGCATATATAGCCATTTGCGATAATCCTGAAAAACCCCACCGGAAGGCAACTGAAGACAACGTTGTGAAAGATCTAAGCAGACAGCTATAATTTTGTTAGAGATGCCTGGGAGCTATGTTATTTGTGGAAAGGTAAATGTACGTTTTGTACACCTAAAATATCCACATTAGCAAATACCAACTAGAATGCTTTGAACGGGGTTGTTGTAACTAGTCTCAAAAGTCACACATAGGCAATGTACCAACAGCCCTCATTACTCAAGCTGGAGCAGATGCTTACTGGATATTTTGATCCCCAAGTTGGCTGCCAGTGTCCAAAGCTGAAGCCGAGATCATAGGAACTGACAAAAACTTGGAACTTGCCAAGTAGACAGGTTATTAAACCTTAACTGTTTTACATGACACCACCAGCTTTCAGAACACACCCAACTAGGAGATAAAATCGGGAGGGAAGTGTCTCAAACAAATGATGGCATTGATTTTATGCTTCATTCTAGGAATTCCAAACAAGTTTGGAAGTTTCTCAAAGTTCACCAAGAACATTTGGAAGATTTCATGGTCTCGGCTCGTTATTCCGGCTGCCAGATGAAATTGTGGAAAAACTAATAAATACTATTTACAACAGAGCAGGGAGGGATGGCAGGGGAGTCAGAGCAACCTGGTTTTCAAGTTGATTGGGTTCAGGAGGCAGCCATTGCTCATGCGGACCACAACAGAGGGACTGAATTTTGCCTTTTTCTGTCGTGCAGATCATTATGTTTGCAGTGTCAGGGATGACTTTGTAGGGTCATACATGAGAAGGAAAAAAAATAAGCGCCAAAGTAAAAGGTAGGCAAGAGCCTTGTAGCCACTACACTTTTTTTGTTTGTAAGTTAACTAAAGACACTGGTTTATTGCACAGTATTTCTATAAATCATGGGAGACAGCAGATCTACCAGATTTCCTATAAATCCCAGCCTTCATTTTAATAAAGGGACAAGTTTCTAGTCCTTGTGTGTTGCGAAGGGAAGGGGGAGAATTACACATGTAGCATGGTCTTTAATTAAAAGCAGGGCCACAGTTGACGATACTGAATAGAATCTCCATCTACACATCAGACTGTTTCACTCAACTCACAGTCAGGTTGCAGAATTTACCTTCCATGGTTGCAGGATATAGGAACTGACATGTGGAGTAATCCAGTCTTCTCACTATATCACCCCATGTTACAGGAAAGGTGAGGACAGGGCTACAGTGGGTCTATTTATAATCACATAAAGCTCAAATTCTTTTAAAGGAAGCATACAAATGACCCTTTCAGAATTGCCAGGGCTTCCAACAATGTGAGCTTGTTCTGTTTTTCTCCACTAGAAACAGTACAGAGAGTCCTCGCAATCAGTTTTTAGAAAAAAACATCACTCTGGGATGACCAGTATTCTGAGATTACAGAGATCTGACATGGGGAAGCCGTGTCCTTTGCTGGTGGCTCCCATAATGTTACAGCATGTGATTAACTGTCCTTCCCTCCCATCTTCACTGCCTGATACAACCACAGTAAAATTCTTCTTCTAAAACTGTGCCTTTTCCTGTAGGTGTATTTCTACTTTACTATGTGGGACAACACATATAAACAAAGCTAGTTTTTCAAAATAGCATTTAGATGTTTGCCAATTGAGGGTGACATTTCCCTGTAAAAACTGATCACAGATTTACTTCCCATCCCAACAGCATGAGATAGGTCTAATCCAGAAGAGCCTCTACCGGACCAATTCCTCTTGTACATATTGTAAGGGAACTAAGTTACATCATCTGTTTTTTACAGCAATGTGAGCACCACTCGGGGAGTCATTCAGCACCTTGGTAGGAGTTACACCTGTTTCCCTCATCTCTCTACCAGCAACATCTTCTTGGCCCAGCTGCCTTTAGATTCTCCCTGTTGGCTGCAGGTCCAGAAAGGCAGCTAAAGAGTGCGGCTTTGTGCAGTTACAACTGGGGAAGGAGAGAGAGAAAACAAGAACAGCAGACCCAAGCCACTTCCTCTCCATCTGGTACAAAAGTCAGACAAATGCTTTCCTCTCCTGCCCTGAAGTTACTGATGGTGACAAGTTCCTCAGCCCTTTGGTTGGAAAGAAGAAAGAGGGATAAGAAAGATCCCTTATTTGTTTTCTTTTTTAAGATGTAGCATTAACTCTTCTGTCAATTTCAATTATCTTCAACGTTTTATTTGCATCCAGCTCTGAGCCGACTCTGTAAAAGGAGAAGCGCATATTATGAAATGGCAGTGTATGTGCCCCTCCCCAGACCTCATGACAAACACATCGTACTTTATCGTTACTATTGCCCTTTTAACATCTGTTGGAATCTATGCAGCCCAATCCTATTTACATTGATCAGCAGTAAAGTACCAGGCCTGCTATGGTTTCGCTGGAATCTCAACAGGGATTGAACCTGGGACTTTGCACGTGCCAAGCTTAACCACTGAGCTACAGACCCTCCAGAATAACTTTTTTAAAACCCAGAACATTCCTTTCCCTGGTAGTGGCTGGAGGACACCTGGGTTCTCCAAAACTTCCCAGTCACAGATGACTGCTAAGGGTCACCTGTGTTAGTCTGTTGTAGCAAAACAAAACAAAAGTCCAGAGGCACCTTAAACATTGACAGCATTTGTTTTAATACGAGCTTTCATGCATCACCACTTCTTTCTTTGGCTACGTGAAGTAAAATTTACTTTCACAAAAGCTCACCTTGAAATAAACGTTTTAGTCTTTAAGGTGCCGCTGGACTTTTAATTCTCCCGGAACCTCTCAACGTGTCCCAGCCCCTGCACGTTCAGCCTGATCCACTGGCCCCATTTTGATTTCCCATTCACTATATCAGAGGCTCGCTGGAACCAGAGAAAAACTTGTATGCTGAAGTAATTCGCACATCCAGCCCAGAAATTCACCTCTTATTTTTTCCCTCTCTGGGCTGTCCACTCACCTGTGTTGCTGCAGCTCCACCCGCACTGACTTCTCTAGTCTGGTTTCATTGGCTATTGTGATCTCCGTGACTTGGTCACGATGCACCCTGGAGACCGATTCCAAGGACAGGGCCGGGTGTTTGGAGGCATCCTTGTGCCTGTCCCAGCTGTTGCTGTGATCTGAGGGATGCGGTTCCTCCAACGGGTGAGGCCCCTCATAAGTTAACAGGCTCCTCGACCGCACTGCACAAATAAAGCGTGGGGGGAGAGATGAAAGTCAGTCCCAAATGGACGCAAATGGACATTACTTATCTTTTTTTCCTTTCAGGACTGAAAACTCCAGAGCTGTAGAAGCCCTTCACTCACCGATGGAGGCTGTATATGATTCTGGTGTGGAATGCTGGTTTGGCAGGACGGCCTTTGTGGTGGAGGAACGAGGCCCATACGTCTGTGAGAAGCTGCCAAAAATAATTGCAAAGCATAATACTACCACCTGGAAGAAGAAGGGGGAAAAAGAAGAGAAACACTCAATTCCTGACAAAATAAACAAGATGTCATTGTCAGAACATAAATCCAGTTGAACTAATATCTTAAAAACTTGAAAGCAAGAAAACAACATACAGTTGGGAAGATTTTACTTTTCCTGAGTTGTTTTGTCATACAATGGGAAGCTCGTAACCAGAAACATAGATGCAATAAAGATTCAGCTCAACACGAGACATCTCTATTAGTACGGCACCCTGGAAGCTCTGCAGCCAGACATTCTGCTCAGATGAGCTACTTACTCTCACAGGAGTAGAAAAAGGTAAGGCGTTTGTCTTGGCTAGACTCAGCTGTGATGTGCATTTCAATGGCGTATCATCATAACATCACAGCAGGCACTTCCTAAGCTACTTTTGCCAATGGGATTCATGTGTTTAAAAAAAGCAACTTGGATTCTGAGTTGGTCAGGAGAAAGCTAGGCATATTAAATATTTTAAACAAACAAACTTAATTGGATGAACAGTAAATACACAGACAGCCATTTTAAAGCCATTTCCCCTCTTGGATTAATATAGCAAGAAGAAAACACAGATTTATCTACCATATAGAGCCAGCCGACAAGCAAATCCTGGCTTGCTTGCTTGCTTGAGCTGAGAGATCACCTGTTCAAATCCTCCCTACACATTAAAAAAAAATTCTGCTTAAAGAAAGTTAAGCTATTTTCCCGCACACAGGTTGTTGCTCTTTATATAGTAGAATGTGTAGCTTGCCATTATTATTATTTGTTTAAATGCATGTAATTCTCTGAAAGGGGAGTGTGAATATTTCAGGACAGCAAGGAACTATAAAAAGAAGAATTCAATACTCTGCCAAGACAGGCTCATTCAGTTGTACTGGGAAATAAAAGCAGTCCAGTTGACTACAACTAAAATGCAAGCACCCAGATAAAGTACATTTAAGCCTCCTGCCTTAAACACACAAAGCTGCTTTATATTTACTTTACTTTACTTTAATTGAATTTTTATACCGCCCATCTCCCGAAGGACTCAGGGCGGTGTACAGCAAAAGTAAAACATACAAATATAAAACACTAAGAATATAAAATAAACATATTAAATAATTTAACTCAAAACAGGACAGTTCAGTTAAAACACATTTAGGCCAGCCCCGCTTGTTGAAATAATAACATCTTAAGGGCACGGCGAAAGGTGTGTAGGTCAGGGACCATATGTATCTCCGGGGGCAATTCATTCCAGAGGGCAGGCGCCCCGACAGAGAAGGCTCTCCCCCTGGGGGTCACCAGCCGACATTGTTTGACCGACGGCACCCTGAGGAGGCCCTCTCTGTGGGAGCGTACCGGCCTGTGGGAGGCTATCGGTAGCAGCAAGCGGTCTCGCAAATACCTAGGCCCTAAGCCATGGAACGCTCTGAAGATGGTAACCAGTGAGCCTGTTGGTCCATCTTCCTTAGTACTGTCCTGCTCTGTCTGGTGGTGGCTTTCCAAGGCCTCTTATACGAGGCGCTTTAGCTGAAGTTGCCAGGGCCTAGACCAGGGTGTAAATCATGCTCCTTATTATTGAGCTATGTTGCCTTTCTGCACCATTAATGTTGTCAATCTCCCCCCATATCCTCCACACAGATGGAAACAAAGGCTGGCTCAACCCATCATTTCAGCCAAACTCTATCCACATGCTTGTCCCTTGGCATTTACATGAACACATCTGAGTGGAGAAAATACCATATGAACCAGCAGGGCCAAGATATAATTTTTCAGTGACCATTATAATTGCCACCTCCTCACACTGCTGCAGTTGTAGTTAAAAGTGTTAAAAACACAGAATGGTCAGGGGAAGCCTTGAGGAGAAAGCCACCAGTGGACTCACCATGAGACACGTTCCTGTTTGTGTACTAGCCGCTTTGCACGAGCGAGACACTTTGCCGGCCACCATGGCTTGCAGCCTCTGTAACTGCTGCAGGAGTGTTCTGAAAGGTGAAAAGCAGCAGGCATCAGTGTGTATCAAAGCCTCTGGCTTTCATGTATCGTTATTTTCCATCCTTAGTTTTGTTTAGTTTAGTTTGTAGGAGATGACAACATCTGTTGGCGTAAGAAAGGGTCAGTAAAAATCCCCATATCCAACCACACTATTTGAGTAGAATGGAACTGTATTACAGCAGGGATGGCTAACAGGTAGGTGTGGATTTGACCCCAATATCATGTGGCTTGAGGCATTTTGAAGACTAAGGATGAGCTCAGATATCGAAAGAAACTCCAGTAAAGCAGATGGTTTTGGGTGGACAGCCACGATGCTCTGGAGTAGAATGGCAGGATTTGAGTCCAGTGGTGCCTTAGAAACTCACAGGCGTTTTCAGGCGTTTGAAGAAGGGAGCTCTGACTCTCGAATGCTTACAACCTGAAAATCTTGTTGGTCTCTAAGAGGCCGCTGGACTCAAATCCAGTAAAGCAGAGATGGGCATAAACACGGCTTGTTGCTATGCTCATGCCTCCTGTCCACTTCTTAATCAAAACTCAGTGAATGATTCCTGGTTTGAAACAAATGTCTCTTCTTCGTGACTATACTTGATGGTACAGAATCCTGGTTTGTAAGGAGGAAAAACTGATTCCGCTGCGTGCCGGCATTTTGCCATCACACGGGGAACTTTCGTCATGTTTCCTGTGAGAAGGAAAGGAAATCATGCATGAATATGGCAGCAAGCCACCTTCTTGCATATCTTGGTTTAACTGGAGTTTCTTCCAACCTCTGAGCACAGCCTCGCAGGATAGATAGAGGTGGACAGGCTGCAAATGGCAATCTAGTTCACATGCATGCAAACTCTGTCACAGGAGTATAGAGAAAAAATGGAAACATGGGGGCAAAAGGTAACCAAGGGCAAGATGTACAGTCTGAGGCATTTCTGTGAGAAGCTCAAGTGTAGACAAGATAAATACAATGACCATTCACACAACAGCAATAACTGGAAATGCCTTAGTCATAAGCAAACGTCATGTTAGAGACAAAGCTGCAAGTTGTTTTATTCTAAAAATACCTATTTTATTTTTTAACAGTTTGGAACAAGAGAAAAAAAACCAGCGGGAAATAGAAACCATCAACACTGCAGTAAACAAAAGAAAATGTTATTATCTGGGTTAAGAAACAGTCTGCAGACCTCAGCCTTATCAGGCAGAAACAGAGGTAACTATTTTTATTTAAGATAAAAACAGGAGAGGGAGGGGAAGCATCCCTCTAATGTAATTAAGGAGTCACAATAAACCTGGATCTTCAATTAGACTTTATCATAACAATGAATTTTTCAGTTGCATACCAAAATCATACACACTTAGGATGCAGTCCTAGGTAAATTTTACATGGTGAATCTTGGTGAGTGAATATGATGAGAGTGAATATGCTCAGGGGCTGCAGCATCTTGCTAATTTTAGATACACAATTATCTATCCTGAGCCCTTATTTATATCATGCTCCACAACAATTAAAAAAAAAATCTTAGAAAATGACAGCAATAGTCAAGGTGACTGCTGCAATTAGAAGTCTAAAAGAACCACCGCTTTTGATTTGGAACTTTTACTCAGTGCTTCACAGACTTCAGAAAATGAAAGATTCACACAGTGACTGAAACAAGCTCCTTGACTACTCAGTTGGTTTATTCCTTGATTGTGCACCTTTGTGTGCCCATCTCTAAACTCTCAAGTCATTGGTAGCAAGCTCTTGTCAGAATTATGTGGATAGTTTATGGTTGGTTTCCCCAATAAGATACTGACAGAGTACTTGGGGTTGTGAAGGCCACTTCCCACAAAGTGGAGGCTTGCCTATTTCAACTCTTAAGATCATGGTTGTTGTGGATTTTCCGGGCTGTATAGCTGTCTCTGTCTTTTGGTGCTACACCTCTAAAGATGCCAGTCACAGCTGCTGGCGAAACGTCAGGAACTACAATGCCAAAACCACGGCTACACAGCCCGGAAAATCCACAACAACCATCGTTCTCTGGCCATGAAAGCCTTCGACAATATATCTTAAGATCATGTCAGGAGAAAGTGCTAACCCCTCTGGGAAAGGCTATTAATATGACCTTCTTACAACCAGCGTACATCTGAAAGAACCGGTGTTTTGACTTCTTTTTAAAAGGGCAAGAATTCATTTTACATAACTGAACATCATTTACAGGGTTTCTAAACGGAATCTTCCATGCCTACTTCACCCAGTCTAAAAGCATAGTGTCCCTGGGAATTTCCTTTTACTAGCACCTTTATGCCAGTAAATTCTTTACTGTCAACATCTCTCTACTATACATACGATATACCCCTCTGAAACATCCCTGAGAATTACAGTAAAGTGAATCTGAATTCTGTTAGAGGTTTCTAACTCCCCTTGCTGGACTACAGTTCCAAAGGTTTTCTGGGGGAGATATTCAATTATCATAATGATTATTATAATAATATAGATTATTAATAGATTATTAAACCAGTCTGTCTAGGGCATAAGATAGGGTAGTGCAAATTGGGGCAACTACCCCAGGTCCAACACATTTGGAGACGTAGCCAGGAGAAGACTGGTCCGCCTGCTGCTCTGACCAGTTATATCCACTGTTTTTGCAATGGATCCATTATACCTGCTATATTGAATACTTTTATTGTATTATTTAATGAAGTTGTATATCTTTTTTGTAGTATGGCTATACAGCAGTAAACAAACAACAATCTAATGTAGATCATAGAGTCAGATCCCTAAATATATATATATATATTTGCCGTCAAGTTGCAGCCTACTTATGGCAACCCCATAGGGTTTTCAAGGCAAGAAATGTTCAGGGGTGGTTTGCCATTGCCTGCCTCTGCGTAGCAACCCTGGACTTCCATGATGATCTCCCATCCAAGCTGGCCAACCCTGGTTAGCTAATCTGCCTCTTCCTTTATGCCTCGACTACCTGGGATAGATGAGATGGCAGAGCATTCTTCAAGTCTCTCATTTACTATAACCACTTTATCACTACTTTGAACATACTTCTTACTACACTGAAAATCCAAAGTTCAACATTCAACCACAGACCATTGATTGGCATCTGGAACCGAACATACAATTCTCTAATCCTTTCTCTGAGTTTCACTTTATTTTTATAATGCCTTATAGGTTGCCTCGAGGCCACCAGGAGCATTAGAAAATGTACTGTGCAGTATTCCAAGTGGTCAGCTCTACACTGAAGCTAGACCTTCCACCACCAATTATTTACTTATTGTATTTATAGTCCACCTTTCTCACTGAGACTCAAAGCCGATTATGCAATATAAATCAATGACAGTCTATACAAAGAGCTATCCAATAAGCACAATATAAGTCAATACAATCAATATGAGGAGACATTAAATGAGCAATGTACTGGGACTAGGATTACCAAACTCTGAATGTTAGGCATGATACAGAGTGCGGGCACAGTGAAGGAAAATGTTATTACATCAGTAGAAAACAATTAATCGACAACATGTTGATTCATTGCAAAATGTGTTGCAAACTGACAATACCTCCTATACACAGTGGTATAATCCACAGTCTCTTTTCCTTTATGAAGTGCTGTCCTGAACTATTCCGTTATATTATCCCCCTATTCCTTTATAGAAAAAGTCTCCTGAACAACTCCAAACTACATCGTTCGTAAAATGACAGGGGGGCCCTCATGACCTTCTCAGGCCAGCCATTTCACAAGGTGGGGGCCACAACAGAGAATACAAGTGTACGGGCGGTTGGTGATCTTGGCCATGCATGCCCGTGTGGCTCTGGCCTGGGCCATTCATCCCTGGTGTTTTTATGGCACATGCAGGTGAAGTGAGCCAGTTTCAGCAAGATGCTGGACACAGAGAATCCCATTCAAGGCACTTTTTCTTTTACACTCAAGAGTTACTACATCTGGTCTCATGCGTACAACCACCATTCCTTCCCATGAAATATGACAGGGAGCTACTTACAAGTTTTTTAAAAAGAGAAAAAATGCTGTTTAAAAGCTACTTAAAAATAGTTGTAGGACAGACATCCCCAGAGGTGCCTTTATAGCTGAATGTATATTTCGCCTGCCTGTTTTTAAAATCAATCATCTCCCTAATTAGGGTCTAAATGAATTCAAGGACTCAAGAAGTTCTGCAATACTCCCAGAAGAGATTTATGTAGACCAACAGAGCCTTCTCTCAAATTTATTAAACAGTGTATTCAACAGGACTGTAGATAAAAAGAGGCAGGCAGGAGCAAAAATGTGCATGTGCTTCCTTTTCTGTACGGGTATAAGGGCAAGCAATCACCCCAAGACGACCAAGGTATTTCATAATCAATGAGTAACTATATGTTATCTGCAGACTCACAGAATAAAGCATGGCTCCATCTTAAAAAAACAGCAACAAAACAAAGGCTGTTTGGAGAGCAAGATTGTGAGTGGAGAAGTGTTGAGGGGAAGTGGGGCTTAACCTTTTCCCCACCTGCTATTTCTGTGCTCCGAATACTAATTTAACAACAACAAGAAGAAGACGTGCTTCTATACCGCTCTTTTAGACAGATCAATGCCCCATTCAGAGTGGTGAACAAAGTCAGTGTTATTATCAGAGCTTTTTTTCTGGGAAAAGAGGTGGTGGAATTCAGTGGGTTGCCCTTGGGGAAAATGGTCACATGGCTGGTGGCCCCGCCCCTGATCTCCAGACAGAGGGGGGTTTAGCTAAACTCCCCTCTGTCTGGAGATCAGGAAGTGGGGCCACCAGCAATGTGACCATTTTCAAGAGGTTCCAGAACTCCGTTCCCCCATGTTCCTGCTGAAAAAAAGCCCTGGTTATTATTATCCCAACAACACAGCTGGGGAGCTGGGGCTGAGTGGAGGGACTAAGCTCATGGCAGTACTGGGATTTGAACCAACAGAGTTCCGATTCACTGCCCAACCACTTCACCATTATGCTACAGCAGCTCCCTACATACACACATTATGTTCCCTCATATGTTTACCCACACACAATCAGCATACACACAGAGCTGGCTTCCTTACATGTTTACTAATGTTTCGAAACGTCTAAGCGGGGGAAACTCCTTGGAGTACAAGAAAAACAGATAAAGGGTTAAAGAACATCATGGCCTCTCTGCTCAAACCTCCCCATCCCAACTGAATATGCTTTTCTTTTACAAACGAAAAGAGCTGGTTGTTATGAGGGTCCGCTGCACATGCATATGTGTTGTCAAGTCACAATCGATTTATGGCGACCCCAGCAAGGGGCTTTCAAGGCAAGTTAGAAGCAAAGGTGGTTTGCCATTGCCTTCCTCTGCAGAGTTTTCCTTGGTGGTTGCCCATTCAAGTACTGACCCTGCTTAGCTTCTGAGATCTGATGAGGGTCCATTACATGCTTGCATATAAGGCATAGTTAAAAACTGTTGTGTTTCAGCTTTAAAAACTGTTTAGATAATAAACTACTTAGTAAACAAAGATTCCACAAATACATGGCAAGTATTGGTGCCTCATTCCAGCAAGCGTTACTTCCATTTATTTAAATATTTACACACTGCCTCTCCTTTCTAGTTCAAGACGGCATGCAATTCCAAGTTTTTAAAATGTACAAAATACTGTAAAGCCACATCAGAGATCCACCCTGCCTCTCGCTTGATCCAGGAACATGAAGCGGCCGCTTAACCCTAACCTTGCACTTTGAAGGCATTCTAGGTACCTTCAAAACAGAGTGCAAAGGCAAAGATGAGACCCATTAGAAGACTCAGAGAGGAGATCAGGTTTTGTGACTATCTGGTTTTCACAGCCACGTGACATCTGCGAACTCCTGGCTGTACATGTTAAGTCCAGAGATCGTACACCAGACTCTTTGGTCTACTTAAGCTACAATAAGGCCATTTTCTGAGTAGTTCTCAATAGAAAAGAAACAAGAGCACATTCTGAGGCTATCCATGGCTCCCTTAAAAGTCTGTGCAACTCTTTTTCAGAGAGCTGGAGCAGTCTTCCGATCTTGCTTGCAGATATAATGGCTTGATCAGATCAATATCTGCCTTTTCTGAAAGCTCTTCCCAGTCTGGTAGATCCAGGCCTAGCCTTGCTACCTACAACATGTATTTGCTATCCACTACTGCTTTAATACCAGACACCAAATTCTACTGCCTGTTCTTCCCAGGGCATTAAATAATCAAAAATAATCAACAAGAAGGAACCCCGTGGCGCAGAGTGGTAAGCTGCAGTACTGCAGCTCACGCTCTGCTCATGAACTGAGTTCGATCCTGGCAGAAGCCGGGTTCAGGTAGCCGGCTCAAGGTTGACACAGCCTTCCATCCTTTCGAGGTCAGTAAAATGAGTACCCAGTTTCCTGGGGGTAAAGTGTAGACGACGGGGAAAGGCAATGGCAAACTCCCTGTAACAAAAAAAAGTCTGCCAAGAAAACGTCATGATGCGATGTTTCCCCCATGGGTCAGTAATGACTCAGTGCTTGCACCTTTACCTTTAACTTAATCAACAAGAGCTTAACGCCACAGTTCATGGGCTGAATACAGCTACTACTACGCATTTTTATAAAGGTTTTCTCAAAACCGTACTGCTTTGTTTGGATATAAAATGAAGGAAGCGATAAGCCAAGATCCTTTCCACAGAGGGAAAAAACCCTATTCAGCTTATTGAAAAACATTTTTTTTTGAAAATGTATACTGAAAAGGGAGGGAGGGGTGGACTGAGTGAAAAGCCACTTGAGTGAGAGAGAGGGGGGGGGAGAGAGAGAGAGAGAGAGAGAGAGAGGATGTGTGTATAATATACAAAGAGTCCTCCCTTCTTGACTGAAGGTCACAATGGTTTTGCTAACACAGATGTGTTCACAGCTATAAAAATTAGATGGAGGAGGGGCAGCATAAATCCTGAGGCAATGTGGTAAAAGAGACACTGTACCCTTACACTGTTAAGACCCAATTCAACTGAAGAGTTGTCTCCTCAGACACAACATGCATGCTCTGTTTCTCTTAACAAGGGAGGCCCAATCACTTCACATCTTTGCCGTAAGAGAAAAACCTCATGATTTATTTAATATTTTTATTTGACTTCAAGGATGTGCTGGCAAGGCTAGAGATCAAACAAAATCCCAGCTTAGAAATTGTCCTTTTGTCAACTGGTGGATGATAGAGATGGGAATGAACAGAGGAAAAAACAAACCGTGCAGTTTGTGGTTCGTCATGTTTCATGAACCATGTACTTCCACGAACCTGCGCCGGTTCGCGAACTGGTTCGTTCGGTTCGTGAAAACGTCACTTCTGGGTCAGCAAATTGTCACTTCCAAGTCAGAAGAAGGTCACTTCTGAGTCAGCAGAAGGTCTGCAGAAAGCCCATCCCCTGTTGCCTAGGAAACTCATTGATTGGCGCCAAGCCGTCTACAGTGACGAACCAAAAAATGAACCAAACGAACTGGCCTAAAGTTCATGGCAGTTTGTCAGAAATGGGCTCTGAGAAACCGCTGTTTCACAAACCACGAACTGGCCTGGTTCATGCCAAACTTTGGTTCATATTTCAGTTCGTGCTCACCTCTGGTGTATGAAGACAGGATAGGAGAGGTATTCCAGGAATAAATGCCATTATTTTGATGGCTCCTATTGGGATTCCTAAGATTACTCTGACATTATGGCTGAAGATGACATGGGCACGCACACACATGCGCACACATACACACCTGATTGCCTCAAGGTTCCCCAAGTCATGGCCACTAAAATAAGGAGAAAACTCATTTGAAGTTTCTCATTTAAGCTCCAGACAAAAGTCGGCATGATTTAAAGGGAAAAGTCAAAGACCACATTGATTCTGGTGGGTTGGAGAGAGGGGTAAAAAAATCAGTGACTGGGGAGAGGGGGAGTTTCACTGGATGTCAGTTTCAATTCTCCTCTGGTTCTCTTGACACACACTACCTCTCTAAGGTTCCTCTGTCCCCCTGCCCCCAACATCCCAGAAGCAGATTATCATTTTACTGGCAGGCTAAGCTAAAAAGAAGTACTTGGAGAAAGACTGAGCAATTCCTGTTTAGGTCTTGTGAAGGAGCCATCCAATTTGAGTTGAAAAACCATCATCATTTTAAAGAGGTAATTTGTTTAATATGCAGGCTAGAAAAAATTCAGGTTGATTAAGTTCTGTAAGCAGCCTCATCACTCCATACCCCATGTCTGGAGCCAGCTGTGGTTGGTCTCTCGAAATCAGCTTGCATATCACATGGTGGAAGCACTTCATTGCAGAGGCTAGTGCTCTGTTAACACTAACACACACTTCACTGTGTACTGGTAATGGAGCAAGGGACTCTTCCTAGACTACTTACTATCCCTGCTGGCATTCGGTACAGTTCAAAAAGCTATTCAGAGGTTTATCTAGTAGAATTCTCTATTCCCCATTGTACATACTTGAGTAATTTTTTGCCTGCAGGTACTGCAGGCTGCCTTGAGGGCCCACAGTCAGCTCTAGAAGGCACGGTGTACCTTTTCATCCAGCAAGCCACAGGATTTCCAACTATTACGAGTATATCTACTGAGACAATTAGATACCAAACACATGAAGCTGACTTTTACTGAGTTAGCAAAACAAAAGGGCTGCACCACTTGCCAAGACGAAAGAAGGCAAAGACAAATGCC
Source organism: Eublepharis macularius (assembly GCF_028583425.1). NCBI lineage: Eukaryota > Metazoa > Chordata > Lepidosauria > Squamata > Eublepharidae > Eublepharis > Eublepharis macularius. The sequence continues at coordinate 26,664,540 of NC_072798.1, forward strand.
AACAGGGCAGTAGGAAAGTAAAAATTTATTGATGGAATACTAAAAAGCCCCTTCTGCATTTTGCCATAGCTTCATCAGGGGGTTGCTAAATGTGTTTATCTACAGTACTTTTCTCACAACTGCTCTGTCTTCTTTTTTCTGTGAATTCAGCATCTCTCTCATAGGCTCTCCAAGGTCTCGGGAAGATGTCTTTCACATCACCTGGTACTAGGGTTGCCAAGTCCCCCTGCCATCCTGGCGGGAGGTGAAGGACCTGGCACCTACCTGATCTGTCGTTCTTTATGCACATGGGCCCACGCAATGATGTCACTTCCAGGAAGTGACATTATGATGTGGGCCCCGGCCACCATGGGAGCACTCCAAATCGGGCTGCTGCAGAGCGCAGGAGTGCTTCTCTGTTCTGCAGCAGCCTGATCCAGCATGATTTGGGCCTGATCCAGGCTGGATCGGGCCAGGATCAGGCCAGATTGGGCCTGTAGGAGCGTGCTGCACGGGCCAGGAATGCGCCCCCAGGAGGCTCATGCCTCCCCTGCCAGCCAGGTAAGCACGGGGTGGAGGGTGGGAGCAGGGGACTGGCAACCTACCTAGTACCTGACCCTTTAACTGGAGCTGCCAGGAACGAATCCTGGCACCTTCTGCATACCAAGCAGAGGTTTTAGTGCTATGTTGCTGCCCTGCCCCACCTCAACTTTGTCTATCCACTGGATTTCCAAAACATAAGCCTTTCAGTCTTTTATGTTATCACATCTGAAGGAAAAAAACCCACAAGGATTCCATCTCATCTTTTTGCTACTTTGGACTGGAGAGTTCAATCGTGTAGATTCATCACTTGCTGATATGTGAGCTTGGAAGAGTCATCTTAGAACAAACAGAATTTCTATTGCCACTCCACACTGCCATAACTACTACTCTTTTTGATAAAACTAACTCACACATTCATCTGAGCACCAATTCATCATGAAAGAGAGCATGTGGAAACTGGCACAAAGAAGGAAGTAGAAAAGTACAAAAGAGACCCTTCTAGATCCTTCCAGGAGAAGCGAGTGCTCCACATTCTATCATAGGAAGGCTAGTCTTGCAGGAAGTATTGAATTCCTATAGGAGAATTCAACTCTTTATCCTATACTCCAGTTTGGAGAAAGGAATACTGGAGTATAGCGTTGGCAGGAGGGTTCTGAAGAACAAAGTAACCTCCACCTCAGAGATTGCGCCATACAAGACATGGAGAGAAAATGGCATCTTCAGATCATATAGATTTCCTAATTCCAGTGTAATGGTTAAGAGTGGTGGGACTCTAATCTGAAGAGCTGGGTTTGATTCCCCACTCTTCCCCTTGAAGCCAGCTGGGTGACCTTGGGTCAGTCACAGTTCTCTCAGCCCCACTCACCTCACAGGGTGATTGTTGTGAGGATAATAATAACATACTTTGTAAATCACTCTGTGGGTGTTAAGTTATCCTGAAGGGTGGTATATAAATTGAACGTTGTTGTTGTTATGAAGCACCTGTACAGTAACAAAAATCTTGAACATGTTATCCCTCAATTTCTCAAGAAAACACAGACAGATTGGATGGAGGGAAGGTCAATATGGGAACATTCATGCACTGTGCACTTCATGTAACTAACAAATACAGAATTGTGGCTAGCTTACAACACCCCGACATGCTCAGAAGTGCCCCGTCAATGCTGATGTCACTGCTACTGCTTGATTTATTTTCAGTGGAAGTTGCATTGGATTTACCAGCAAATTAATACTAATAAGGTTATAAACCTCTTGGAAATTGCTAATATAAAGCCCTATTATATGCAACCAGGGCATTGCGGTATTCCTTAGGAAACTTGGGCTGTGCCATTTATGTTCTGGTTCTGATTCTGTCTAGCAGAGGTATGCCTTCCAATGCCCTCCAAAATCTGCTGAGTCTATTAAAAATCAGCTACTTCATTAGTCATTGCTCTGGCTGAGGAGCTTCTCTGCACAATCCCTTCATTTTTCATACACATGTTTTTCTTCCACACACAGGGCTGCTTGCTTTACGGAGACACCCATGATGGGATTTAAGTATCCTGCAGAATCAAAGCCAGGTGATATCGCTTGGTAATATTATACAAGTCTGCAAAAGGTCCCAGAAGGTGTGCTGTTGACCTAAGACTTCAATCTTGGTAACAGAAAGCAATCTGATGGCCTATAGAAATACCACAGTGGACAGCAAGACATGGAGAGGAAATTGTGTCCTTTCGATTTCAATTTCAACCTCAAAACACAGGCTGTTTGGGAGACAGAACTGTGGTATTCAAACCACTTAGTTCACCAACAGCCATTGTACCTGTTTGCCTGCTTTAAGAGTTTTCTTCCAACTACTTCTAAGCAGCAGACAGTATCCCATAACTTCAGCAGGACTTCAGCGATTAGGAATGGCAACCCAGCTCCTCAAAATAATACGACTAAAATGCAGTGTGCCCCATCCGTAGGGAAATCTTTCCCCTCCTTCTATCCTGAGTTACATTAAAACTTCATTGACACCATTCCTTTCCCTCAATCCTTTCAAGCATATTTTCTGCATCACTTGGGACAGAAGTATTCCCAGCATTCTTAATGGATTTATCGGCGCGTAATGTCAGAAATGACCTAGACGTAAACCGATGGGTTAATGTGCACAAGCAGTGGCTTACATGCATGGTTATTCAAGCAAGTGAGGATATGCAAATCCCAAGCGCATATGATCCAAATTGAGTCAGGACAACTGTACACAGCACAAGGAAGGGTGGGGAAAATGCAGACACTCTTACTTATGCTACTATTACTAGAAGCACACCAGCTGTATTTCTGCAGCATTTTAAATTCAGTCAAGCATATGACTCACAGCTTAATCTGCAGGGGAAACAATTGATAGGATGTGAGGGAAAGAAAACAGACTAGAGTAGGTATCCCAATAGAGCAAGTCCCAATAAAAATCCTGAGAGCAGTTTTATGCTCTTTTAATGGAAACAAGGTCATTGTGGGGAACGAAGGTTCACTTGCAAAAGCAACACTGGAATGTTTTGGCTGACAGATCCAAATTCAAATATGCAAATCCTTTTTTTTTCAAAATAAAAAGTTTTACTGATTAAATTTAATAGAACAAGTTAATGCATATTCCAATTCAATTTCGAAAAATCTGGAGGAAGGGAATTGTTCCCTTCTCACATCTCTCTGACGGTGAATAATTGACAGTATTCACAGTTGGAAAGGCCACTGCTAATATTATCTTTCCCAGACATTTTAAAATGTTATAGGCATATTGGAGCCCAACAATTCCTTTCTGCAAGTTTTGAGAGGAGGAAACCTGGAGCAGAGAAGTGACAGAGGAGGGTGCTTAACTGTTTTCCCAGCATTTCTCTTTTTAAAGAATTTCCATTTACAATTACATAACTTTTCCTATAATTAATAAATTAAAAAAAAGAGTATTGTCGAAGGCTTTCACAGCCGGAGAACGATGGTTGTTGTGGGTTTTCCGGGCTGTATTGCCATGGTCTTGGCATTGTAGTTCCAGACGTTTCGCCAGCAGCTGTGGCTGCCATCTTCAGAGGTGTTACTGTACTTCAGAGCACACCTCTGAAGATGCCAGCCACAGCTGCTGACGAAACGTCAGGAACTACAATGCCAAGACCACAGCAATGCAGCCCGGAAAACCCACAACAACTAAAAAAGAGAGGTTAAAATTTAATAAAGCTCTTTTTGACCCCTGTTCTACAAACATTTTAATACCTCCACCTTGGCACAAGAAATGGAATTCAGTGGATTCTGATATGGTATAAAAGGTGACCAAAACTAATAGTTTTCATAGAAATAAATTTTATGCAACCACCTACATTGCAATTGTATTCATTATCATACCAAACCAGACCTTTTCCAGCCACTGCCATTGGCTGGAATCATTTGCTGCTCCCAGCACTGTGCTAACATGACTGACTGCAATGATCAAGAGTTTCACCAAAATCAAATCCCCATTATTATTTTTACTCTAAATAATACCCCAAGCAGGCTCTCCTCCTAGGAATAAAAATCACATGGGCCTTGTGGAGCACTTAATAATAATAACATTCAAGTTATATACCGCCCCTCAGGATGACTTAATACCCACTCAGAGCAGTTTACATAGTATGTCATTCTTATCCCCGCAACAGCAAACACCCTGTGAGGTGGGCGCAGTTGAGAGAGCTCCTAGAAGCTGTGACTGACCCAAGGCCGCCCAGCTGGCTTCAAGTGGAGGAGTAAGGAATCAAACCTGGCTCTCCAGATTAGAGTCCCGTTGCTCTTAAGCACTACACCAAACTGGCACTTCCAAGGAAAGGATAGACAGGCAGCGTTGGAATTAGTCCACCCACGTATTCTCCTCTGCAAATGCCCACCTCACAGCAGTTTTAATCATGTTTTTTCCTTGAAAAAGAGATCTGAAACCAGAAGTAAATCTGGCTGCAGGGAAAGCTGGCTTCAGAGGGCATCATGCCCACTTAAAAATACCCCCTCTAGTGCAGGGGGACATGAGTATGGGGAACCTGTGTTTCCTATGGCAACACGCAGCTCCATCCTCAGAAAACAGGGAGAAAATTTTTTCCCAAACCACAGACCATCTCCGTGACCGAGGTTTGCAGCACATGCCAACCAATTAATGATACATGTCGACTTGCCAGTCAATCTTGAAAACTACCTCAAGGACTTATCATTACAAAAAAGATAACTCTCCCTGCTCTACACTTCCGTCCATTGCGTACATGACTGCACTTCCTTATCAAAGTGTATTTTTACACAGCAGGTTCACCACCCTTGTCTGTCACATTGCACAAGCTGAGAGCCCAGGGACGTGACGAGAAAGGGATAAGGCACCCCCGATGGAATCTGCTCAAGCCCAACACTCATCATGGCAAAGTGACAGTCCCTTTCTAGCTGCCAGTGTCTACGTAGCTGCATTGCCCGCAGCTACCCCATCAGAAGAATCACACCTACCAATGGCCCAGCTTCACACAATTTATTGAAATATTTCTATGCTACATTTCCTTGCTATTCAAGCAGCGCCCAAAATAGCTAGCAAACAATTCTGTCTATGGAAATACAAACTGTAATTTTTTTTAAAAAGACAGCCCATTATAACAGGCAGACTTTAAAATAAAAATATAGGAAAAGCTTTCTAAGACAGCAAGGTTTTTAACATAGTGACTAAAAATAATCGGCGAGGGAGTCAAGCCTAGAGATGCATGATTTCTGGAAACTGTGAAGCCGTGGGTTGGGGGGGCGCTTAAACATGGGAATGGGGGGACTATTTTCTCATCAAGCCTGAAAGTATTTTATTACTAACACAATATAAAATTCATAATTTATAACTTCAATACATTTAATCTGAAATATGGCCATTTTCAAAAACGTGTTGTCACCCAGAGTTTTTCATCCTACCTGTTTGTGTTCTCCAAAACTTCCACCTTCTTGCGAAGCTCACTGTTCTCAGAGGAGCAGGACTCAACCCTAGGACACGAACAAGGAACTAAGCATTACAGTTTGGCTGGACCAAGGAAAGCAGGGTCTTCTACTACGGAACAGCCATTTGCAAGAAGAGAGAGAGACCACAAATCCTTTCATTTGGGAAACTGTAATTCATTCTACTGTGAAATAAAGCCTTAGATTTTACAAGTCAGATTTAGCTGCTTTTCAGAAAATCTCTCAGCAGAGGAAGTGGACAATGTGAGATTCAGGGGCACACGAAGAAAGAAGATGGGGAAAATCTCATTTCACCAGCAAGGATCGTCTTTAAAATACGTCCTCAATAGTAGGGTTTCCATTAGCTGCCACCAGGGGGCACCTGAAACACACACTGTCCTAAATCTTCCAAGTGGGCTTCAGACATGCAAAATAAACACAGCTAGCTGACTAGCCAACAGCTGGATGCCTTTGCGAACACACATTTCCTTTAAACAGATTACTGGCCCATTTAAGCCAATCCATCTGCTTTGACAAGCAGCAGTTCTCCAAGGCCTCAAGGCTTTTCCAAGTCCAGCTATGCAAGAGAGGCCCTTTAACTGGGGGATACCAGGGTTGAACTTCGGGCCTTATACAAACACACAAAGTCTGCAGGTCCATCACTGCAGTTCATTAAATGGGCTGGCAAAGCTTACTTTTTCTCTAGGCTGTCCATATATTCCTTCTTTTTTCTTCTGCTCTCCTGGGCAGAGATCTAGGAGAGAAAGGAAATACCATTTATAAAAAAATACATAGCACAAAAAAATTATTAGTAGGGGAAGAGTCCAAAGCCACAGACTTTTTTTTAAAAAGGGAACGGTAACCAGTTATGGGATTCTCTTCACCCGCTTTAGTTGAACAGCCCCCTCTATATGTTAGATTTTGTTCTAGAGTCACACTAGCGTGACCAAAGAAAAAAGGCTATATGCACGTGTAAAGGTGGGGCTATTTAGATAAGAGCCAAATTGATTCTCACACAGCACAATCCCAAACTGTGGGTTTCACTCTCCTAGGTATGCTGAAGTCAATGGGCTTAGAAAAGTGTAATTCTGTTTACGATTTTGCTAAAAGGTTGGTATCATTAGTCTTGAATAGACCTGTGGTATCTCGTACACTGTACGAGCACAGAGGAAACTGTGGGACTGCATCCAGTTTGCTCTGCATGTTCAACCCATGAGCCATATGCAGTAAGCCATTTGCGCAGAATCTCGGCTGTGTGACTGGGAAAGCTACAAAAATCAAGATTGGAATTATGTGTTGAAATACCTAGAAGTTGGAAGGGACCTCTAGGCTCATCTAGTCCAACCCCTGCACAATGCAGGAAATTCACAACTAGCTCCCCCACCCACCCACCCACCCACACACACACACACACAGTGCCTCCTGCTCCATGCCCAGAAGATGGCAAAAACCTCCAGGATCCCTGGCCAAACTGGCCTGGAGAAAATTGCTTTCTGACCCTAAAGTGGTGATCGGCATTACCCAAAGCGTGCAAGAAAGGGCCACGAGAACGAAGCACTGATGTAACCATTCCTGCCCTTCCTCTCATGATCAGCCTAGGTTCACAGAATCAGCACTGCTGTCAGACGGCCATCTAGATTCTGCATAAAAACCTCCAAAGAAGGTATACAACGTATACAAGCAGGCTACACTGTTGCAAACATGCCACTGAACATGACGATATCGGAGGTGGGGGGGAGGGAGAGCCAGCAGGCACAATCCTGCTCCCTTCTATGCATATATAGCAAATGAAACATTGAACATCTACATAGGGTCACAGTGAGCAGATTAAGCCCCATGCACCCAGATGGTGCACCTGAGCCATCCCTTTACTTCCTTTCTGATAAGTGAACAACTCCCATTCACTCCTACGAGGACAAGAATTTGGGGTTACCCACCTCCAGACGGGGTGTAGAGCTCTGCTGGACTTTTAACTGATCTCCAGACTACAGAGATCAATTCCCCTAGACGAAATGGCAACTTTGGAGGGTGGGCTCTAGAGCTTTGCATCACACCCCTGCCGAGCTTCTTCCCCCAAATTCCACCCCTGCCCCAAATTCCAGCAGTTTCCTGAGCAACAAAGATAGCACTTCAGAACACATATGGAGAGAGGACAAAACTTGCCCTTCACCTCCAATACGGGATGGTCCCAGCCCTCGTAGGAAGGGCTCCTGCTACAGCATGCCGAAGACGGCACAGCGCACAGATACAAACCGCAGTGCCTGGACTTCTTGCGCTGCAATACAGAAACCCTCCCTACAGCATTCCCTCCTCCTATCACAACAAGGGATATTTTGCTAGTTCCAGAGTGCAGCGGAACCTGTAGGTCTATGAGAAAAGAGATACAGGAATGGTACAAAGGATTCTTAAAACATGCAAGCCAGCTTCATCTGTCTGGTTTGTATGCCCAATGGTCCCACTGCTGAAAAAAGCCTTCAGCCCTAGGGACCAAAGAAGTAGTAGAAAGGCAGACCACCAAGACAGGATATGAGAAATGGAGGCACAGTGAGAGAAACACTGCAGCATGTTTTGATTCCGGCACAGAACTGAGAAACTATGACCGTCGGTTGTCCCAAATGTGAGTTGTCCACTGCCTGAACCCCTTTCCAGCAGCTTCTTGGTTTCTTAGGGTTTCCCTGCCCAGCGATAAGAGCTTCTGAGCTAGAAGTGCACTGACAAAAATGAATCGGGCACCACACATGAGCTTCCTCAGAAGGGGCCACCCAGAGCTCTCTTGGTCGGCCACGGTGACGATGCATGGCAGATGCTTGACCTCCACTCTGACCCAAGAAGAAGTCCTGCTTCTTTTTAACCATGACATTATTGGCTGTAGATGTTTGAAGGTGCAAACTGACGGGGAATCTGAGAGGGCAAACGCTGTCCTGTCCCGAGTGCCAATTGGTGTAGCCCCAAAAGCTCAGTCCTTCAGAGCAGTTACTACTATTATCATACCAGTCACTATTTGACCAGTCATTTTATCATATCAGTCACTAATGCACACTGCTATGATGTAACATACAAGACCCTCTTGGTTCATAACCTGTACCTTGTTCTTGATTTTCCTACGGATCTTCTTAAGTGCTTTCTCTTCGGCTTTTGTGAGAGGCAGTTTTGTGGGGATAGGGTACCCTTCTGCTATCAGTGTCCTTTTCTCCTCCTCTGTCAAGATCAGAGGGCCCGTGCCCTGCAGTTTCTGTAAGCGCCATGAAGAAAAGGGAGGGGTGGGGGGAAAGGATACAGTTAACCAGAGGCTTCTACCACAATTGCAAATATTGGGTCAAGCAAAATGCTGGTATTTGCTTCAATGTATATGCAGACAACTCTGAAGAACACAGAAAAGACTTATTCTCCAAAAGTATTATAAATATGACTTCCATAAATATGACTTCCATTATAAATATGACTATTAAACACCTTAAACCATGAATTTAAAGACACACAGCTACAATAAGAACAAGAGTCCAGTAGCATCTCTAAGACTGGCAAAATTTGTCGTAGGGTATTGTTAGTCTTATAGGTGCTACTGGACTCTTGCTCTTTTCTGCTGCTACAGCCAGACGACCATGGCTATCCATTTTGACCTACAACTACAATAGCACCAACAGAGAGTGGAAACTCTCTTCCAGTTTTCTTAACTGTCCCTGCTCTGCTAGCCCCTTCCTACCATCTCTGGAGCCCCACAATGACACCCCCAGCCCACCCCCCAAAAGGAGCCTGACTCTGGGTTTGCTGTTACCCTTTTTAGCTATATTATATGTTGCTCTGATTTTTTTAAGCAATGCTCTCTTTTTATATTCTGCAATATGCTGCTGTTCTGTTATTCTTGCCGAATTGTATTTATACCTAGATCTTTTCAAACACTGTTACTCCTTTGTGTGGTTTAGTGTATATGATACAGTTTTCCATGTTTTGTAAACTGCTTTATACATTTCCAATAGAAAGGAAGGTACAAACTCTCTAAAGCAAATTGTCTGCAGCAATCCAGGAGCTCCTAATACTTTGTGGGCATGTGCACTTCTGGTAACACTTGTTTCTGTTAAAGCAGTGCCCACAATGACACCCTGGCACCCTCCTGGTTATCCCCCAAAGCAAAAAGCTTTCCCCTTCCTCATGGAGCAGAACTCTTCAGAACACCTTTGGGCAGGGCTTTTTTTCTGGGAAAAGAGGTGGTGGAACTCAGTGGGTTGCCCTCAGAGAAAATGGTCACATGGCTGGTGGCCCCGCCCCCTCGATCCCCAGACAGAGGGGAGTTTAGATTGCCCTCCGTGCTGTGGCGTGGAGGGCAATCTAAACTCACCTCTGTCTGGAGATCAGGGGGGTGGGGCCACCAGCCATGTGACCATTTTCAAGAGGTTCCAGAACTCCGTTCCACCGCATTCCAGCTGAAAAAAAGCCCTGCCTTTGGGTTTTCAGGGAACACCTTTGGAAATATCTGAACCCATCATAGGAGGATACTTTGCTTAGGACCTCCCCATTTTTTGTAATTGCCAACCACAGCAGCCATTGTGTGGTGGCGCCCACTATCCTGTATCAACATTCCACACGTAGCCACGGGTTCAACAAGGTTGCCCCCCTCCCCGTATTACTGCTCCAGATTTAATCTTCTGAAAATGCAATTACCAGGTAATGCAATAGTCAGAGGGCCAAACTAGAACCTAAGACATCTGGAATCAAGCCCCCCAAATTCAGTGAAGCACAGCAAGTGGCCTTGGGCCAGTCTCAAGCTAGCCTACTTCAAAGGTTTGTTGTGAGGGTAACACAGAGAAAAAACAATGTATGCCACCCTGAGCTCTAGGAAGGAAGAGCAGGAGAAAAATGTAGTAGACATTCACGGAAGTTTGTGAATTTTAACAATGGCTTCCTACAGGAAATCTCCGATCATATCGTCTGAAGTTCAAAACATATGAAAACATGCTTTTTTTTAAAAAAAAAGAGAGAGACCTACATGCGGCGCTGTTAAAAGAGGAGAATTTGTGAGCGCTGAGGCCACACGTGGTGTCACTTTAACATTGGCTTGTAACTGTGTGGGACTTGATGGCGGAAGGGACCTTGTTGGGCTCTGACCACCTTCTGAATCACTGCCGTGGCTGCTGGGAGGAGTTGGAGGCATGTGAAGAGTATCCACCACTGAAAGAGAGGGGGAAGAGGGATCAAAAGTGGCCTTAAGACATTGGGGAGGAAGTAAACACAGTATTTAATCAATGGAGGCAGATGCGTTTCCCAAACTCACAATGTAAATAACGACTCTGCGGGGGAACATACCTATGCGAATCCGCACACGTCAGAGAAGTAATGATAGCCAAGGTACACTTTCCGCACAAAAAGTTAAAGTGGTTTAAACATCATTGCTTCTCCAACACACACAGACACAAGAACCTTGGGAACGACAGCTTATGAAGAAAGTAATTCAATTCATTTTTTTTTAAATGCCAGGACCATAAAAAACAGACTTTGATGGAAATGCCAATGATGTCTCCGTCAACTTCAAAATTATCATAACTGGGAATAGACAGGTTTAATTACACCATCAAGACCTCATTTATGCTTGTACAAAAAGACAATTTAGACTAAATAGGAAAACGGAAGATACACAAATTAGCACGTCAATGGTTATCTTCTTAAGGAAGAGCTGCTCGTGATGAGCAGAACACGACAAATTCATTATCCAAACCCTGTCACTCATTTGCTATTTTTTTAGCCATCAGCGTCTTGGAAACATGATAATATTTTCATCCACTTGGCTATTGTAGCTGTTGATAGATCAAAGTATTTTGTATACGGAAACTCCAGGATTTTTGAAAATATTTTCCTTTGCAAGGGTGCATCCTTCCTTCAGTTCCCTCTAACTAAAGGTCAAAACTTCAGGCACAGGTTAAGACGGTAAGTTTCTAATGCCATTTCTCAATTGTACAACATACAAATGGTTACAAAGGGAGGCAAAAACTCACATCCATCCAACTAATTTATTTATCAATATAAAGTTTATATTATATATAACAAGTTATGCAGGCTTCCCTTTAGGCAAAGATTCTTGTGTACCAGGAGGTTAAGTACAACACAAAACACTGATTGTATTTGTATCCCTCCCTATTCCACGGACTCACGGCAATTTACAGTCATTTACCTGTTCCCACCCCAACCTGAATAAGCACTGAATATGAACACCTTGAGAAAAAAGGAGTGTATCTCCCAAACTCTTCCTGTTCACTAAACATTTTGTCACTGCTGTTTCTCCTTTTTATCCCATTATAGGGGTTCGTCATAAATCAGCTATAGGGAAAATGACAAACCTTCCTTGGAAGAAAGGTTCAGAAATTGATCCACTTCATGGGGCTCCAGTTTGATCTCCGGAAGGACTTTGGGACTCAGTGGTTTAGCCTAAAAGGCAAAAGTTGGCAGAGAAAATCGAACGTCAGCATCAGGACAGAATCCATCTTCCTCCTTCCTGCTTTACAAACATGTTGACCTCAACAAGCAAGAAGACTGCCATGGAAACATCTGTTTCTCTCAGTGAACAGAAATGTGTAGACAGAATCCGATAAGCCTTTCGGTTACAATCCATCAATTTCAAATACTCATCGATCGGGAATTCAGACCAAAATGGCAAAAGGCATCTTTTGAACAGAACATCCATTCCATCTAACGTGAGATGTGCAACTCTCTGGCAGCTAGCTATCAGGCTGCAGGACAGAAGTACAGCAATAGATACCTCTAAACAGCGACTGGCACCAACAGTCATGTATCTAGTGATGTTCAGCTGACTAACCTGGAAGGCTCCAACTGGAAGACTAGACTAAAGTCAATGTCAACAGGGGACATTTCACTGGCTGTATAATGCCTTTAATTAGTGGAAGGCTTTTAATCTCTCTCTCTCTCTCTCTCTCTCTCTCTCTCTCTCTCTCTCTCTCTCTCTCTCTCTCAAACACAGAGTCTTCCTTCCTTCTCCCCCATTTACACACTTTTAAAGTGCATAGGACATTGTGGAGGAAACCACCACTGCAGAGGGGCAAATCTAAGCACCTTTTTTCAGATTAAGAGAGCACTGCTGCAGCACAAACTTCATGTGTTTGAGCATCATGCCGACAAATGCATCAGAAAGACTGGACTGGCTTTGGTTTCCTACTGCATGGGGTCTGAAATCTGTAATGCAACTCAGGACTCCCAATGCTGCCCGCTTGATAACATCCTCTCTGGTGGCAAGTCTGGAGAGTGACACCCTTTGGGTCATTCGCCCTCGTGACAGTTGCCCAAGGAGATCACCGTACCATGCCATCATCCTGCAGTGGAGACTCCTCTCCGTCAAGGGCCATGGCACTTGTCGTGACAGTAAGGCTGACGGAGGGAGCAAGTCCAGGGGCTTCCCCCACAGAAGGTTCCGTCTTTACGGTGGCTGAAGCCAGCTCCGGACCCAGGCACCAGTCTTCATTTTCCAGTTCTGCTGGAATAAAAAGTGCAGACATTAAGAATCAGGGCCAGAACAGGCAGATTTCACAAAAACAGAGGGGGGTGGGGGAGGAAGAGAAAGAAAATCAAAACAAGAGTAAATCCCAGCCAAGGATAGGAAACATGGGGAGAAAAATCGTTGGACTCATTAAGCAAAGCCATCACCCTCCCAGGCGCTCTCTTCTTTCAGAAACCTGGTGCATCAAGCTGCCCTCTAAACACAGCACAGGGGTGAAGACCGAGTAGCTGAGGGGTGGGGAGAGGGGGGGGGGAAAGGTAATTAACGAAAGCGGCCAACAAAAAAAGCTGCAGCAAACAAGACTTTTAAAAGGCATTAGATAAAGCAGTCGGGGGGGGGGGGGGGGCTGCGCCACTGCATGTACCAACTAACGCTTGCATCTTTGGCATCTATGTCACTGGCTCTCCGCTCTGCTACCAAAGCTTGAACGAAAATCCTTTAAAAAGCACGATTTCTTCTCCGTTCTGTCAAAATTAGTCTTCCTCTTGGAGCTGAATTCATGAATTCATTGGCATAATGCAATTCTGCAAGTCTTTTTAACAGGATGACTAAATGCAAAGGAAGAGGGGGCTCTGCACGGGATCGCCAGCTCCAAATTGGAAAATTCGTGGAGATCTGAGGGTGAAGCCTTGGGGAAGACAAGGATTGAGGAGGGGAAGGATCTCAGCGGAGTGTAAGGCCACAGAGCCCACTCTCCAAAGCCACCATGTTTTCCAGGGGAACCGATCTCTGTAGCCAAGAGATCAATTGTAATTCTGGGAGGTGTTCAGGCCCTACCTGGAGGTTGGCAACCCTACTCCCGTACTGTGAACACATTAGCAAGGAATTCTGGTCTGTCCATGAACAGGGTGTCCTGCCCTCTTCTAAACAAAGGTTATTTTAAAGTATTTGAATCCCACACTCCTGAACAAGACACAGTTTCAGGCAGGTTGCCGTGTTGGTCTGCAGTCAGGGAGCAAGGTTCGGGTCCAGTAGCCAGTTTGGTGTAGTGGCTAAGAGGAGCAGGGCTCTAACCTGAAGAACTGGTTTTCATTCTTCACTCCTCCACTTAAAGCCAGCTAGGTGACCTTGGGTCAGTCACAGCTCTCTCAGAGCTCTCTCAGCCCCACCCACCTTACAGGGTGATTGTTGTGAGGATAATAATAATGCACTTTGTAAACTTGCTCTGGGTGTGGCATTAGGTTGTTGTTGCTGCTGTTGTTATAGACCAACTAGATTTCCAGGGTATGGCCTTCGAGACTCAAAGCTCCCTTCATCAGATACAAGGAGTGGAGAAAGAAGCTCCTTGTATCTGATGAAAGGAGCTTTGACTCTTAAAAGCTCATAACCATGGAAATCCAGTTGGTGTTCAACACACAGGAGCCCTTCCCGATTTAAATAGTGCAACTATTCAGTTTTGGGAAACCCTGCTAAACCCCAGCTCAGCGCAAGAACACGCACTTGGCATGCAATCTGCCTCAGGATAAGTCCTCCGCATTTCTGTGTACAGGTTTCTCAGGTGTTGGGAAAGACCTTTCTCTGCTTGAAGCTCTGGAGGGCCACTGACAGTCAGTAGACAAAGTGGAGCTTCATAGACCTCTGGTCTGTCTTAATACAAGGCTGTTTATATGGCACAGGAATGGGGAAATGCAAGGAATGATGGTGACATCACAACTCAGGATCTATGATCTCATAGGTTACGGGGAGGGGCTGGTGCTAGACACAGAATTGCCACTTTCCACCAGAACTACATATTGATGTACCATGTAGTTTTGCCCTTACAGAGAGAGCAAAAGCGCACTGGGCAGTTTTTTATGATCATAAATAAGGATCTATTGCTTATATTTTTAGCATTTATTTGCATGCCTTTAGTTTTAAAAGGACATAACCCACCTGGACCTCTCAGATCACCACGGAATAAGAATTTTTAAAAGCTTTAAAAAGATCAGTTCAGGAACAGCCATGGTGGATCAGATTAACAGTGCAATCCTATGCAGAGTTTGTCCAGTCTAAGCCCAATGAAAACAATGGCCTTAGACTGCAGTAACTCTGCACTGGATTGCAGTGTAAATATCCATCTATTCCAGCCTCCTATTTCTAACCAAGGCCGTAGATGCAACCAGGGCTCATTTCAAGGGGGAACGCACAGGAACACAGTTCTGGCAGTTCCCCAAAGAGGTCACATGTCAGGTGGCCCCGCCCACATGACTCTCGGCCATTTGGGGCCTTTGGGGCCAAAATGGCCTGGATCGGGCCTCTGACGGGTGATGGATCACTCTCCCCTTCATCAGCAGCCCGATCTTGACCATTTTGGGCCCCTTTTCAGCCCCTTTTTGCCATTTTGGGCCCAATTTCGGTCCTGAATGGCCAGGATTGGGTCCAAAACAGCCAGAATAGGTGATGTCAGGGGGTGGGGCATGTGCAAATCAGTTATGCTAATGACACACTTCCGGTGAATACAAGAGGCATATGCCTGCTTGTGGGAAGGGCGAGTTAGAAATGTAATAAATAATAATAATAATGATAATGAGTTATGCTAATGAGTTCCTCCAGCTCTTTTTCTATGAAACGACCCCTGGATGCAACCATGCTCCTTCCACACTTCCACCAACTGATACGCAGAGATACAGCACCTCTAAACATGGAAGTTCCATTTAGCGATGATGGCTAACAGTCACGGAAAGCTCGTCCATGAATTTTTCAAAACACATCACTCAGGCACTGTATCGAGACACTGTGTTTGTCACTATCTTTGCTAGCAACTTCTTTCCACCAGAAACATGATTCCCAAAAGTGATGAACGGCTTCACTCATCTTGACTAGAGGGGATATTTATATCAGTCGAATTAATTTCCTAGGAGTTCCAGCCACAAAGGCGGAGAGAAGACTCCCAATCAAGCGCAAGATGCCTTGCAGGCCCCTGCTCCCGTGGCCTGGAAATGAGCAGCGTGGAGGGAAGAGGGAAAATAACATGGCTCTGATGCTAGTAATTACTTTGTGGTGTAATCTTAACCTCCCCTGCTGGTAAGGGAAGATGTAATTTGAATAAAAGACAAGCCAAGCCAAAAAAGATTATGAACAAAAATAAATATGTATATATCCTGTAATCAGATGCTTCAAAACAGTAATCCAGGCTCTGCCAAGAAGGGCAACCTATTTTTTTTAATCACAGAGGGTTTTTTAATAGCATCTATGTTTAAGAGATTCTTGGCCCTTTCGAAAATATAAAAACCAACACATTTTGAGGAAAATGCAGTCTCACCATATGGCAAAGTGTGTCAGAGACTGCTGGAACCTCTTCTCCTCCTCCCCTGTAATATCCCTCCCCTGTGCCATGCTCACACACACTAATACTGGGGCTAGCGCACAAGTTACAGCTTGAAGTAGAATTGTTGCCTGAACACATGAAGCTGCCTTACACTAAACCAGACCATTGGCCCATTAAGGCCCAACACTGTCTACTCTGTCACCAGCATTCCAGTGTCTCCAGTGAAGGTCTTTCCTATCACCTACCAGCTGTTCCTTTTAGATGGAGATGCTGGGAATTGAACTTGGGACCTTCAGCATGCCAAGCAGACGCTCTGCCATTGAGCCACAGCCTCCCCCCAACCATGTATGAATACATGGTGCTCAAATAAGAAGGCAAAGTATCAGACGGGGTATGGAGTCCAAATAGCAGGCCATCCAAACTGACTGACTGGAATATCAGCAGTTCTTTAGATTCTCAAGCAGAGGCAACTCTATCATGAGGTCAGGTTATTCAGAGCACCATTCAATCACAGCGTTGCAGAAGCACCTAGTTCAGAAGATGGATTTAGTCTGAACTCATCATGCTCAGCACAGCATTTAGAACCAAGGACAATTGCCCCTTAAAGTCCTTTATAGTTCTGATGGTAAGCAACACTGGTGTGCTATCTTCTCTCCCTGAAACATGGGACGCAGCAATAGCAATAACTGAGGCAGCAGGGAAATATAGTTTTTATAGTGTGGATTATCAGGGGTTCTGGAAACCGAAGGGAGCTCTGACTCTTTAAAGCTCATACCATGGAAATCTAGTTTGTCTTTAAGGTGCTACTGGACCTGAATCTTACATTTCCCAAGACACCTCGTACCTGGGGATAAGCATACATAGCCTATGGGACAAAAGTCACAAGGAAATCCTCCTTATCAGCAAACCTTATTGGAATGAACAGGGGAAATGAGAAGTTGGTGGATTGATACCCCATATTAATAATGAGGCAAGAATGAATAATTTCCATTCATTTCTCGCTATCAGCAAGTTACATAAGCACATTTTCCAGTCTCTTTTGTATGTACAACAAAAAAGTGGGGAGGTGAGGGAGGGGGGTAAATAAGTGTCGTGAGATGTGCTCCTCCTTCAGTGATCTCTCTGTTTGTACACGTACAAATCTGTTAGCCATGGCACACAGTGTCCCACCTTGCCCTTTTTTGCTAAGCATTTCTAGGGTCTTTCTATGAATGAGCAATTCTCTGTCCTTGGGAACAGTTTCCCTCCTGAAGCACACAGGCCCTGCCTTTCTGCAACATGCCCCTCACCACCAAACAGGCCAAACCAGACACAAGCGCCTTTTCACTGCTCTGGTTAATGCTCGCTTCCAGAGTCACCGCCCCTCCATCCCACCAGGTGAGAGGCGGCATTCATCCATAAATAGTTCCTTCAGAAGCAGAAGCCTCGGGATTGAGGGGTTTTCACTCCCACCCTTCCCTCTTCTCTGGCCACAGCCACAGATAATGAAAGACAAGCTGTCGGTGTGTCTCTGACAAAGGCTGTGCTGTGCAGCGGCCAAACACTGCAATCTCTTTCAGAGCCTAACCATATGGGATGATTAAACAGAGAGGAAAGTACAAGAGGATGTGTGCGGTCATTTTTTTTAAAAAGGTTTCTTTGTTCTGAAGGATAATCACCACTTTGACAGGCAAGCCCTGGCTTCAATTTCTGCCAGGGGCGGGGGGCAGCCCTGGAACCCATTTTCTATACTGGGGCTTGTTCCACAAATGTGTGAAGTTATGTTAAAGAACAGTTCCCCTGGGGAATTCAGAGGGAACCCATCTTCTCGCCACTGTCTCTCGGACTACCTGCCCCCCAACAGGCTTCCAAGCATGTCTGAGCCCCAATATCTTCCAATGTTTTTGAAATTAAGGGTTAGGCAGGTTCAGTACTACTGTCCAAGAATTTCTTAAAACATGTAGCTTTTTAAAAGATATTCCCTGCCAGTGGATGAACCTTTTATTCTTCCAGAGTATTCTATTGTTGGCAAAATGGTGTCCCTTTTTTGAGTGTATTAGTATAGAAAATACACAACCACCGAACAAAATTTACCAAACAATTTTAAATATCTAAATTAGAGCATATCAGTTTAACCAACTTGAGTTTTTTCTTCTTTTTGTTATTATCTTGGCAATTTATAGGACTTAATAATGTATTGTATTTATCCATGTTCTTATCAAAATAAGATGGTATTAATAACATGTTTTATATTATAAGTATATATTGTTATTTGCATATATTGTTAATTGAAATAAATATGAAAATTTAAAAAAAGAATATAAAAAGAACCTGTCTGGATTAGGCCAGCTGTCCATCTAGTTCAGCATTTTGTCTCCCCCAGTGGCCAACCAGTTACTATGAAAGGGTAACAAACAGGGCATAGAAGCCAAGACCTTCTGCCATGTTGCCTCCTACAACAAGTATTCAGAAGTTTTCTTCCTCTGGAGAATTCCTGGAGAACTCCAGGGCCCACCTTGAGGATGGCAACCCTTAGCTAGAGGTACCGTTTACTACCTACAAATACCCTTGTTGTTATAGACTCTATTAGACTCTATTCGAGTCTATAATCTTTTATAGCAAACAACGAAGTTCCAGTGACTGATGTGCCCCACACCTGCTTAGCATCTACAGGAAAGAACCAGAGATGAATGCTACAGCACATGCTTCACATTCACAAGACATCTGTAGCATCTCCAGTTATAACCAAGATGTCAAGTAGCAGGAATATGAAGAAAATACTCTCTGCCAACTTTGACACACGCTACTCATCAGAGTAAACTATACCCAGGGTTGCCAGGTCCCTATACCCTCTTGGTGGGAGTGGGGACCAAGTACTTACCGCATTCCTCCTACACGTCTGTTTTCACGCATGTGCATGATGACATCACGCCAGCCACAGGGGTGCTCCTGTACTTCGCGCAGGGCTAATTCTGGCCCATTTGGAGCCAAAATTGGCCCCAGTGATGCACAAGCATGCCTGTGGTAGACACAACGTCACTTCAGGAAGTGATTTGTTATGTTCCACCGGGAGTGCACCTGGTACATGCTTTCCCAAATTGCCTGCTAGTGGCGGGTGATTACTGGGGAGTGGGTACTTACCTCATGCCTCCTGCACATCTGTTTTCACGCATGTTTGTGATGACAGCACTTCCAAGAAGCAATGCCATCACACCAGCCACAGTGGTGCTCCTGCACTTCACACAGAGCTAATTCTGGCCCGTTTGGGGCCAAAATTGGCCCCAGCAAAGCACAAGCACGCCCACTGTCAATACAACGTCACTTCAGGATGTGATTCGTCATGCCTGGCTAGGAGTGCACCTGGTACATGCTTTCCCAAATTGCCTGCCAGTGGCGGGTGATCTCTGGGGGGCTTGACACCTCCCACCAACTGCTGGGAAAACCCTTAGGAGACTGCCCACTACCGGTGGGCAACTGGGAAGCCTAACTATACCAGGCTAGATGGATCTGATTTAGGCAGCTTCACTATACTGTTAGAGCAATGGGTATAGAAAAGTGTTCACTGGACACACAAATAAGCATTTAAGCAAGAATTTCACAATTAGGAAGCAGCTATGCTCAGGGCAGCCTGAGCATTATGTACAAATCCCAAAGAGAGACATAATGCTAAGTGTAAAATCTCTCTCCTTCATGCACCACATGAAAACATGTTTTTTTTAATGAAACTATGCTACATGCTTGATGAAAATTTGGTGGTGCTTCAGTTCTCCGATCTAGCCCATGCAATGCTGGCCGTTACCTATCATTTAAAGAATCTCAGAACGGATGAAAGTCTGCATCCACAGGAACACCATTCATTTTATGAAGAATTTGTTAGGCAACGAAATTGACTCTGGCAAAGGACAACTTCAGTTTGGAGACTGATCTGAATGCGTTATAATTAAACGTCTCAGGTACACAGAAACAGTAACTTAGTAATTTAACTTCCAGCATCAAGGCGAGATTTCTTACAAGACAAGCTGTGACAGGTCTAGAGCTATACTCAAGAATGCTTCAAGGTTCAAAAACACAAGGCAGGCCGCAGGTGTGGGCCCAGAATAATCACAAAAACATCACCCTCTGGGTATCAAGATGTAGGGGGGGGGGGGAGAAAGAAGAAAAGGAAGGGATCAACAGCTACCTGGTCCTATGTAAGAGAAATTATACTGAAAAGACACCTTCAAAAAGCAACATTTTACATCCATGAGGCTTTCAAAGAGAAGCCAGCTGCATCCATCAACGGCATGATTATTTTGTCAAAAAGTAAATTTTTGGCAGTCCAGGGGTGTCACTTCTCTCTAAACATACATTTAGCCATGTATTTAGCCAGACTAAAAAATCAAAACAAGAACGCATTGAACCCAATACAATTTAAACCAGGAGGTAGCACAAGCGATCCAGGTTATAAGCGAACGCTATGTTACCAAAAAGGAACTCCTTTTTATTGCCTCTGGAAAATGGCCAACAGAACAGATCCAGTGGATCTTTCTGCAGAAAGGATTCTACAGATGAGGAGTCACTGCTAAAAAAAAAGAAATCCCTGCTCTTGAGGAATGGCAATGTGGTGGAATTCATATCTCTGGCCCCTTTCGCACTTCCGGTTTAAAGTGCCATTTCTAAGCAGTCGCCGGAATCGCAACGGCTTCGGCTTGGCACCCGCTCTTTCCACACTGTCCGCAGCAGTTTCAATTTGGCGTCTTGTTTTTCATTTTAGACTGGCGTTGAAGCCTCAGTGCAGTTTTGGGCTTTCGGAGCTTTGCAATAGATGTCACACTTTTTAAAAAAAAAAACTTTGATCATGTGTATTAACATTGCAATGCTGAGCCCAGTCCTCCCCCTCTTTTTGCTGATTGGGCTGTCCCCTGCCCACTGGAGAGCCAATTTGTGGCAGAGTTCTGGGGGGAAACATACCACTCTCATTTATTTTTTTCAAAAGCCAAGCCAGGAAAGCGTTAAAACGATGCTTCTTTACCTCGCTGTTGCTTTGATTTGCAACACTGGCAGAAGACACCAGGAGGGAGAAAAGCAGCCATTTAACCCCTACCTGGCTTTTAAAGCCACTAGAAATTAGAAGTAAAGTTACAACACTTTCTTAGCTTTGAAAAAAAAAAGTAAGAGAGTGTGCTCATACTACTGACGAAGGAAGGGGGAAAACAGTCATTTAACCCTTTCCTGCTTTTTAAAGCCAGGAGGGAATACGGAGTAACATTTCAAGCAATGTTACAAATCATTCCTGGCTTTAAAAAAAGAGGGAAGGGAAGAGAAAAGCAGCCATTTAACCCTTTCCTGGCTTTTAAAGTCAGCAGAGAATAAGCAGCAAGGTTAGGAATCATTCCTGGCTTTGGAAAAAAAAATAAGAGTGTGTGCATACCCGGGAGGAAGTAAGCCAACGGAGAAGCAGCCTTACGACCCACACCTCACTTTACTGAAAAAAACGGCGGAAAAGGAGTTCAGAGAGCTGAGAAGGGGGTGGTGAAGTGAAGCAAACAGATTACTTTTAACAGTACTTTCTACTGCAATTGCACAGATTCACAACGCTGAAACGTTGAGAACCCCAAAAAATTACAGAAAAAGCAGACGGAGTGATGCGGAGCATGGATGTTATTAGATCCACAGACTAATCAGCTCCAGTAAAAGGAGAGCAGGATGCCGAGACGCAAGCAGCCCAAATGTGATTGCACAGTCCCACACAAGTGTGGGGAAACATGTGGGGTGCTGCTGAGGATGGGCCAGATCCGCACCGACCAATCAACAACCGAGGGAGAGGAGAGGGGGGAGAAGAGAAGCAAAAAGCATCCATACTGATGTTAATTAGGCCAAGCGCAACTGGGCAGCTGATTAAAAAAAAATGTCGCGGTATGTGCGCAAGGAGAAAAATTAGGAATGCTACAAACAAAGAATGTAGCTGTGTCCTGTGACTACCTTGCTAGTGTGAAACCCCTGCAAACATGGGGCGCGAAATAGGCACTGAGACGATTAAAAGACTGAGTGCGAAAGGGCCCTCTGATGTGCTGGAATTCAAAAGAGGGCCTCAAATCCTAGTCTCATCTCATAGAGGAGGGTTCATTTGAGAGAAGGCGCTCCTGGCAGTTAAAGTATTTTTTTTTAAGTAAAAAAACAACAGTATTAAACTCATAAGGTGACCAGTAAATTCTTGCAGTGCTGGTATAATACGCTCCATACAGGTGATCATAGACATATATCTCACCATTGCATTAATGAAGTGTGTCAAAATAGTTACCCTGATTGGTCGCACGTAAAGGCTTCAGATATTACTCCTTGTACTTGGGAACTGATTTTCACATACACAATATATTTTTGCAGGGCAACATTTATCAATGCCACACACAAAAAAAGTGTGGCTTTTGCCTGCAAGAAACATGTCAACAATGGGCCAGAAAGTTCAAGTTCTGCCTTTTCAGGCTGATTATATTCTGTGCCTTCCTACATTAAGAATCGTCAGTTGTAGACACTGCCTTACGGGGAAACCCATAAATCTCCACCTCACATGGTCTTCAGCACTTTCCTTTTCTAGAAATCTCAGGCCGGTTTAAGAATTTGGCCACTGTTATCATACTCGGCAACTTAATTTCTCTATGAAAATCAAGCTGATTCTGTGTTGCTATGGGAGCTAAATTCAATTTCCAAATATATTTTCTAAAAAGACGAGCTTTTCACTTTCAGCAGGAACAGCAGAACTGACTCCAAATGGAAGAGGAGGTAAGGGGGAAAAATAAATATGTCACTCCTTACACCCTCATCCACCACCACTCTCACTAGGCCGCATAGGCAGGCGTCTTCCTTGGAGCAGCAAAGATGTGTTTAATGATTCATCAGAAGTATGATTCACGATAAGCCTTGGGGCTCCAGAATGGGGATGCTGCCCACTCCCAGTAGAAAATCACACATAAATGGTAACCAAATGTTAAGCTGCAAAACTAGTTAATGACTGCATAATTAAACACATGCAAAGTTAAAAGGCAGCTTCATAAGGGAGCAAAGGATTCTCCTGAATAGCAAATAAGTACAATTAAATACTTCACTTGGTACTGGATTTCAAATGTAAATATTGCATGCAGCGGAGGTCAAAGTCTGTTTTCTCAATCGGCATGTTCATCTTAGACAGACAGACAGACAGACAGACAGACAGACAGACAGGCATCCACATGTGTTGTCCTTTCTGGATCAAGCTGTCTGCTTAAAATGCCGCTGCGTTTTTAATAAAAAAGGAAAATCGCTATAATGGCTAAGGCCAGGATCAACTGTGTGGGAGAAGAATCAGGGAGACCCAAGTTCAACATCAAGCCTGTCACCCTCTCACAGCCAAGCGCATCTCACAGGGCTATCGTGAGCGTAAAATGGAGGAGGGGGGAGAACTACATATATCACACGGAGCTAAATGGAGTCATGGCATGGCTTCAGAATCCTACCGCCAAGATGCCTCTGAGTATAGCCGACAGGGAACAAAAGTGAAAGTCTCTTATTTTTGGATTGTGCCCAACAGCTAGCGTTCAGAATTACACTACCTCTTGTTGCTTGGAAGGCTCCATTTTCTTGGCCTTCCCTCAACCCCCCCCCCCCAGTCAGGCTTCCCAGGTGCCTATCGCTGGTGCTTGCCCCTTTGCTTGCCAATCTGCCACTGATCAGCAAGAGGTGGCAAGCCCCTGGAGGTCACCCACCACCAGCAGGCACCTCGGGAACATGCGCGACGCACTTCCTGAAGTAATGTCATGCACCGGCCACGGGCGTGCTCCTGCACTTCACTGGGGCCAATTTTGGTCTCAAATGGCCAGAATTAGACCTGCGCAAAGTGTGGGAGCATGCCCATGGCCTGAGTAATGACATCACTTCCTGGAAGTGACATCATCACACAAGTGCCGGGAACACACACGTGAAGAGAGAAGGTAGAAGATAAGTGCCAGCCCCCCCCCTCCCACTAGGAGGTAAGGGGACCTGGCAACTTTAATTTCAGAGATTGAGACCAGCCCTTCTCTGACATTAATTTGTTTTGGAAAAGTTCCAAAGACCTACAACCTCCTTCCTTCTTACCTCCAGCCAATAAGAATATACATCTGTTAGCTTACCTGGATTTCAGTCCTCTTTCTCCAGCCTGAGGACAAGAATTTGGGCTGGGCAGCACCCAGCCCACATTTATTTACTTCATTTATATCCTGCCTTTCTCCCTAGTGGGGACCGAAAGTGACTTACAATGTTCCCTCCTCCTCCTCCATTTTATCCTTACAACAACCCTATGAGGTAGGTTAGGCTGACAGGGTGTCACTGGCCCAAGGCCTCCCAGCAAGCTTCCATGGCAGAGTGGAGATTTGAATCTGAGTCTCCCAAATCTTAGGCCAATACTCTAAACACTACACAATGAATATTTGCTTGTCAATACTACCAGTGTTTCATAAGAGACAAAACAAGTCCTATATGTGGCACATATTACATGCCTCCCCTCTGTATCTCCCCTGGGATTATTGGCTGGGCTGCTGACTTGGACCCTGGCAACACACACTTCTGATCCGCTCCAGATCACTCGTGCCTGCCGTTGTGTTACATGCCTCTTATCTCCCTTCCTTTGGATTTATTAGCTCTCCAGACACTTAGGACCACTGATCAGAACTCAAAACAGAACCTGTAATGAGAACAGATGGGTAGTTTAAAAACCCTACTTCACCCTCTCACTCTACCCCTCTGGCTTCTTGCATCCTCCTCCTTAAGCGATACACAACATAGAACATTTGAGTCAATACCTTTGGAATATTTATATCTTAACGTGGATATTCCAGTTTTTCCTAAGTTTGCTCAGTGACTGATGCCATCCTGACCGCTTGAGTATTCCTTATTCCACTCAATAAAACACTCTCGGATTTTGCCACATTCATGATCTCAGAACCTTTATCAAACTTGTTTTAGGAGCATCATCAATCTGTCAAAAGATCCTTTGGTTGTCCCTTGTGTTTGTTGTTGACCAAATCGACTTTACAACTGGCTGCTGCCCAAAGCCAGCAGCTGATAAGAAAGTCAGGTAGTGAAAGGAAGATCTTCTTCATTGTTCTCAAGTTATCCCAGGGTGATCTTGAGTCAAATCGGAAAGTGGAGCCCCAACCAAAAGGAATTAGGGTACATGGATCCCTTAATCTGGCCTCCCTTTTCTATACTTTATCTCAGAACTACAACATCCTTTAGGCAACCAGATACACACACAGGAATTTACATGTAGCTGTACCCAAGCATATACTACATAATAGCTTTGATATTTCCCATTTGTGTATTTCCATTTTTAGACTAATGTGGATTTATGCATTCCTACTTTTTTCTTTAAAAGTGTCAGATCTAGATATTACATTTATTTGCACGCTCCAGAAATTGAACACATGGCATGATGAATTACTATGTGAACTCTGGCAAGGATGGTTGCTGGCAATTACTGTAAGAAATGTGCATTTAAAAATACTTTTATATTGAACTACTCTGAGTTAGCTTTTAGCGGCACATATGGCCAGTTTCTCACTTGCGTATTATTTCACATGTGCCCACAAGGGCCACAGAATCATAGCAGGCCACCTGCACACTTGTGCTCCCCCTTCTTCCTCGTCATAGCTCAATGCTTCTTCCTTTGAACAGGCCTTTTGCATTCATGTCCCATAAAGCATCTGCACAAACCCCCAGCCCAGTACCCATGCACATCACAAATACCCTCAGAGTAGCCTGACTGTAAATTTGCATGGCTTATCTCACACAAAACACACTATGCACACAGCCCAGTCAAACATGGGAAACCTTCAAGATGTGGTCCCCCCATGCATGCCATTCCTGATAAGTCTCCAGCTTGTGAATCACTGTTTGATTCTAGGAAAAAGTAAACCAGCTATTATTTTTATCAATCTCACCCCATTCCTCTCTTTACTCCAGTCCCCATCACACATGGCTTTTGTCCATACAGGTCCCATGATTCTCAGCATAGCATTTTTGGTGAGCAAGAGAACCCACATCCTCCCTTTTTTACCAGTGGAAAAGTTGGCTGGACCCATCTCAACAGTTTGCTGCAAACTTATGCTGAAGTCATTAAGTAGCTGCAGCGTGTGAAGAGGCAGGGATTGTGCAAGCAGCCTGAAAGATCTTTCTTACAGCACCAAAGCAAGCATTTGAGCCAAGACCCCGATTCCAGAATGCCCCTTTCTGGAAGGTTTTTAAATTTAATTTATTTATTATTAAATTTATAGCCCACTCTTCCCACAACGGGGGCTCACAGCAGATAACATCACATATGATCTAATCATAGTACAATCACATTAAAAGAACATAAAATTCAATAAGCATAAAATTCTAGGCGGCAACCCATATTGCTTAACCCATCCAAATTATCCCATGAGATGCAGTCCCTGACCAAGTGCTCCTCACAAGGATCAAGTATCAAGCATTTACGTACGTTTCTGGGCTCTTCTTTCCATAACTGTGATATATGTGCCCTGAGAGGAGCATTTTAAGCGAATCTCCCTTAATTCCCCTCTTGTGGAACTGGTTCCAGTGTTACAGAATAACACCTCCTCACTGCAGCATACTGCCTAAGCAGCACCAGAGAAGATGGAGGTATAATCGCAGAAGAAATTCAAAAGAGAGCTGCTAAGTGGTTGGGCTGTGAATCAGTACTCCGCAGGTTCAAATCCTACTACTGCCATGAGCTCAGTAGAGGGCCATTGGTAAGCCACTCCTCTCAGCCCCAGCTCCCCATCTGTCTTGTGGGGATAATACTAACACCAACTTTGTTCACTCCACTGACTGGGGCTTTTCTAGACTATCTAGAAAAGCAGTACATAACCCCTCCTTCTTCTTATTAAAAAGTAGGTTTCCAGACTGCGGACAGCATGGTGTAGTGATTAGAGTGTCCAGCTATGATCTGGAAGATGCAGATTCAAATCCCATTCTGCCATGGAAGCTTGCTGTGTGACCTAGGGCTGGTCACACACACTCAGCCTAACCAACCTCACAAGGTTGTGGTGAAGATAAATCAGAGGAGAAGATGATCCAAGCCACACTGGATCCCCACTGGGGAGTAAAGTGGGGTATAAACGATGTAAATAAATGAATAAATATCCACTCATGATGCACAGGCGTGGTCTACACATGCAGCAGAAGGAAGTGGAAATGTGGTCGAAGGGACTGAACCATCCCTTACCCATAAGCTATGTTAGCCTGGTCTATTGTTCAACCTTTGGCATCTACCAACTCATTCTACCACATATGTAGAGATCAGGCCTCATCAGATCTTCTCCCACACAAGCATTCCAACTCTGCTCCCTACAGCAGGGAGAGGCAACTAGCATCCTAGGGGCTCCATATGACACTAGGAAGGTGGCCCATATTTCAGTATATTCAAGAGAAACTAACAGATCTTTAAAATGGAGGGCACACAATACTGGGGAATCTTCTGCCAAAGGGTATTTAAGCCCCTCCACAAAGTCTGAGCAGCCAGTGACAGAACCCTTGTTGAACATGTTGGCCGTTGGCTTCAATTTGCATCACTCCCCCCCCCCTTAAAGTATGCATGGAGGAGCATAAACATCCCATGGGTTTCTGGGGGATGTTCTCTCCTGGTGTAAAGCTAGGACAGATTAGAAATATTAGAGCAAAAATGGCTTACATCTGATGGGCCTCATAATGGGTCTGGGCCCAGAGTCAACCCTGCACCAGCAGATGTCCACAACTGTTTAAATACACATACTGTTTGTTTATTGCAGGAAAAATAAGTATAAGAAGCAGCTGACTCACAGGTCAGAACTAGCTTGGCAGGCTTTATAGGGAGAATAGACAAATTCATGGAGATTTCTGTTCATGGCTCTTAGTTATGATGGATGAACAGGACCTTCCACGTTCCTCAGCAGCCCACTTAAGAACTCCTTTTTCTTAAGGGCAGCCACGGGGGAGGGGGGGGTTGGCCTCTGTACCCCCTGCTTGTTGGCTTTCTGGGGCATCGAGTAGGCAACTGTGGGAAACAGGATGCTAGACTAAGATGGGGCCATTGGGCTGATCCAGCAAAAACTCTAATGTTCACAGCAAATACTATTTCTTTGTAAAACGTGGAGCTGCTCTTACTTTCCACAAGGACAGTCCAATGCAGATCAGTGTCATAATGTTCCAACCTGACTAATTCAGCCATGCCTCGAACAAAGTGGCCTCTACGAAAACCGCCAATAGATGCAATCAAGAAAAATGGTCAAAACAACACTTGCCAGCCATACCAACTCGATAAGGCTTGATGTATTTGCCAATTATAATTTTTTTTTCCAAGCAGACACATGGAAACATTCCCAGTTTTAATATTTACGTCTCTTCTTCCTTCCCACTCTTAAGATCAACAGAACATTTTGTAATCATGGCCAGTCAAGCATGCTTATCTACAAGCAACATTTCACGGCAATGTCGCTCGTTGCTCAATTCTACTCCATTTCCCCTTGTTACCTTCATTGAAATTGTCATCGGCTGAAATGTGGGTCAATGGGGACTGGGGTCGAGAATCGCCACACAGTGAATAGCTGTGTTCTGCCTGAATGAGGGGCGCTGGAGAAGCCGGCGACAGCTCCACTTCCATCATCTCATTCTTCTCGGACAGGAAAGGATCGTTCAAGAGCTGACCCAATATGTCTTGGGAAAACTCGTCAAGGAGTTCTGTGAAATGCTGTGGAGAAAGGGGGCAAAAGAAAAGAGTGAAGAGAATTCTAATGCAAGTCTGAAACACAGACAGGCAAGCAATAGCAAAGCAACCAAATTGACAAGTAGCATTCTGGCTTTCTGATCATTTTCATCCCTCAGTCTTTCAAGGTCAGCCTTTGAACACTTAAAGTTGCCTTCTTTAAAGGTATAATCAAGATCAATACTACCTTAGACAGTTTGTTGTTTGTGTTGTTCTCTAATTCTGTAATCCTAGTCTTATTGCCCTGTTCGCTGGTTGTCTTGCGCTGCCTGATTGCACTGTTTTATATTCTGTAATCCGCCTTGAGTTTCAGCAGGAAAGGGGACTATAAATAAATATGTACCGCCCAGAGTGTCTTTCCAGACTCTCCAGTGGAGGACTTTCACATCACGTACTACCGGATCCTTTTTAACTGGAGATGCCAGGGATTGAATCTGGGAGCTTCTGAGCATGAGGCAGATGCTCTGCCACTGAGCCATGGCCCCTTGTTTAGTAATGACAATTCTCAGGCCGCTCAGCGCACTTCCCACAAGTGGACCGGCAGCAAGAATCTGGGTCAATGGATCTCTGCAGCATAAAATGACTTTGCAATGGCTTGTCCTCACATCTTCCTTCACAACTCCATTTATTTAAGAATAGCATTAAGTGCATCAGACCGAGAGCTATCAAGAGTCAGACTGCTTAAGCAACAGAAAGGGACCACAGTGTTAAAATCAGGCCTGAACCTGGGTAAATGTTGAGTGCTCTTCTGGTGGAAGTCCTAAGCACTGCCACTTTTAGAAAGTAAAATCAAGTGGGTTTTTTAAAGATAAATGGAAGTGTTCTTCAGTTTTAAAAAGCAGTTCTTGTTCCTTAAATGAAAATGGGATTGATTTAAAAAGCAGGACAGGAGAGTGCTCCGGGTGGGGGTCCACCCTGGACTTAGTTTTGAGGTGACAACCCCTCCCCAACTCATAAGCAAGACATAACAAGCCCTTGCTTATCTCCAACACCGGGTAATCCGATGTAGGTTGTTTCAGAATTTGAAGCCTCCATTCTGCTGCTCACAATTAATATTCAGCACTGATAGATCTATTCCTCTATTGTGTTCTTTAAAAGTTACTCTAAGCTGGTAGCCTGTACTACTACTCCTTCTGGCAATTAAATCCATAAGTTAGTTAAGTGCTGCATGAACATAGTTTCTTGTGCCACCTATGGATGATGCTTTAGGCTGATCCTGCACTGGGCAAGGGGTTGGACAAGATGGTCTGTATGGCCCCTTCCAACTCTATGATTCTATGATTCTATGATGAGCCACAGTTCTAATGTAATGAATGATAGAGCACACTCTTCACTCTTTCCATATTTACCACATTAGACATTCAAACTATTTTGGCTATGTTTGCGATGGTGCAACCATTTGCAAGCAGAAGCAATCACATGGCCACTTTATTTAAACTGTATCTTACACAGGTGCTTTCCACCCACTTACAATGAGGTGGCTCACACATGCATGTTTATTATCAAGTGAAGACCTGAAAGTGTGAATTTTCACAAAGCTAACGCTGCTGATAAAGTGTCCAGGACTATATTATGCCATACAACACCATTACATGTACTTCTGCTCCAACACTATTGTTTTGTTTTTAACAAAAAGTAAGTACAGGAATCTGTAATAGTCCACATACACTATTCTAAGATCCCTGAAAGAAAGCCAGGCTCAAAAAAAAATCTAAGTGCAATGTTTAAAATCTTGTTTGTAAATGACTCATATAGTATAACATGCTTCAGTGGATATCTCCTCCCTCTCCCCTCCAAAAATTCCACAGACATTTTTCATGTCTGGGGAGAAAAATCCTGAGATGTAGTTGGCCCTTGGTTTCAGAACCCCTTCCAGAAAACTCAACTTAACTGTACTTACTAACAACTTACTGGGAAAGCAAACATTACCAATCCAGCCTTCCAACAGATAAATATGGTCTGACCCTTTGAAAATGGGAACAGTGTTTGGAATATATCGTCAAAGACAAACACAAGAACCCATGAGCAAATTCATGCCAAAAGACAAGGTCAGCAACAATATTATGAAGCAAACTCTGATGTTGCTGGAATGCTCTGAGGAGAGCCGTAATTAATGAAAGTACATCTTTCACCCAACCAAGCAATGAAAATCCCAGAGGATATGTTGCCAGAACACCACGTCTTCCACATATACTCTGTCTCACATGGTTTGTGTTTCCCAAGAAGCAGGGGAGGGGGTCGGCCATACTTTCAGGGGAAGGCATGTTCTAATCTTTTCTAAGCCATATCCATTAAAGTGAACTTGTTTACCACGACAGCCTAGAGTTGCTTGTTTTAATATGGAAAAATAAAGCAGAAAGACACACACACACACACCCCATGTGCAACTATTGGGACATTTGCAACAACAGTGCACCAGACCAAAAGCAAAATTTTCAACCCCTATAGAAGCTGCAATTTTATGCACATTTACCTGGGAGTAACCCCCAATGAACAAAGAGAATAAGACTATTCTGTAAAGATTACAGAATCTGCACATATTCCACCCTTTGTCCCTTGCAAGTCTTTCCCTCTCTTCTCGTTTTGTATCTCCGTCAAAATTTAGATTTCCTTGTGGCAGCTGTCTTAGTTGTATTACTCTAAAAAGCATCCTGTACATGAATGGGCACTATCACACCATTCTTGTTATTATAATGTTAGGAGACAGAATTCTGCTTTCCCCCTCAATTTAAAAATTGTTATTCATACAATAGAGCTGTGCAGGCCTGAGGGAAAATGGCCCAAAGGACTTTCCCACCCGCCAATGGAACAAACATGGAAGTTCTCCGTTTATATTGCTGACTGTCTTGACAAGTGTAACCAAGACGACACAAAGAGGCCTCCTTCTGCTTTCTTTCCCACCAGTCCCACACTCCAGTGCCATCCTAAGCATAGTTACACTAGTTTAATCCCTAAGACTTAAATGGACTTACAGCAGTGTAATTCTGATCAGGGTAGCCGTGTATAGCATTTCCTCATATTCAAAAGGCTGCCAACATTTTCAGTTTCCTCTTACTTGGGAATGCAGCTCTTGTTCCATCCTGTGATAAAGCAACTGCTGTATTCTAGACTGTGGGAAATGTTAAAATGCCCACTGGAAGGATCATGGAGTTAAGACAGGCACTCTTCAGTCACTACAACTTTTTGTCTAGGAAGATACTCTATGGTACACTTGGCACAGTGGTCCATACTGCTCTACCTACATGGAAGACAGCCAGGGCTTTTTTTCTAGGAAAAGAGGTAGTGGAACTCAGTGGGTTGCCCTTGAAGAAAATGGTCACATGGCTGGTGGCCCCTGCCCCCTGATCTCCAGAGAGAGGGGAGTTTAGATTGCCCTCCGCACCGCTCAGCGGCAATCTAAGCTCCCCTCTGTCTGGAGATCAGGGGGCCATGTGACCATTTTCAAGAGGTTCCGGAACTCTGTTCCACCGCATTCCAGCTGGAAAAAAGCCCTGAAGACAGCAGTAGCTAGTGAACAACTCCCAAGCACCAGTGGATTACTTGGTAGTAAACAGCAGAATTCATCTTCAGTGTCCATCCACCCGATGTGGAATCCACTAAACAGAATGCCAGGCCCAGTTTTTACAAGCACTCGATATTTTCCAGTTGAGCAACACATTCTCTCCAACATCTGCTCTAAAGACGCTTTAAAAAAACAAAACCCTACCAATACTTCATTCCCAGGTGGATGTCATTCGCTACAGACTGTAACTCAGATTTAAATCAATGTTCCAAGTTCTAATGGAAAACTCACAGTAATTAGGATCCTAACTCACTCTACTACCAAGATGGCCTCTCTATTGCTATGAAAATTTAGTAAAGAGTTTTTAAGAGAAAAAAAAAGATAAGGGTACAAACTAGGTGAAGCTAAAACAAAAAGGAAAAGGAAGAGGCTTTTTCACATTTCTAGAGGGAAATACCCCACCCCCCACCCCAAAGTATGAAGTTGTAAAATTTGTCGATTTCTGTCTTAATTCCAGATGGCCTAAACTTGTTAAGTATGAACATTCTACAGCTCGCCCCATTTACCAGGAATAAACTTGATTTTTGGCCCCTATCCCTGGACACCTTTCAAAAGCCACTAGAGTTGCCATTTTTCAGGGCTCGCAATCCATATACTAGAAGTTAAGTGTCTGAGGGGTCACTGGGGAGTAAGAACATGTATATATTGTTTTTAGTGTTCTGAACACTTCACACAAACTACTTTGCTGTATTCTTTACAAACTGTCCTGTACAGGAGACCAGTGTTATTCCCAGACTGCAGACGTGATGGACTGGCTGATGCACCAGGAAACAGGGGCTTACCTAAGGGCTACATAGTGAATTTGCAGCAAAGAGGAGACATGAACCAAGAATCCTTTATTTAGCCACTATGCTACACAAGCTCGTAATGCCCTTGTTCTCTCCTGGACACACATGCAGACCTACACAGACAAACATTAAGATTGCGGTCCTACATGCATTTACTTAAAACTTAAGTTTCACTGAACTCAGTGCAAATTACTTCTATGTATGTATGTATAGCAGGAGGTTGTAAGGCACCTTGCAGTGCACAATCTGCCATTCTGACACACAGCATCTGCAGAAATATATTTTGAATTCTTGATAGTATATTTCAAAACAGACTTTTTAACACACTAAAGAATACTTGTGTCTTTTAGATGCCTGCAGGATAGGCTATTCCAGTGTAAATGAATACACCCTCCAGCAGGAAGAGTAGATATATTAATTTATTTACTTCCTTCATTTTTACTTCCTCCACTTTTCTCTTCAACGGTACTCCAGAGTGGCTTACACCATTCTCCTCTCCTCCATTTTAACCTCACAACAATCCTGTGAGGTAAGTTAGGCTGAGAGTTTGTGACTGACCCAAGGTCACCTAGGAAGTTCCACATAGGACTGCCAACCTCCAGCTGGTGGCTGGAGATTTCCCAAATATACAGCTGATCTCCAGGCCACAGAGACCAGTTCCCCTGCATAAAATGGCTGCTTTGGATGCTGGACTTTATGACATTATATTCCACTGAGGTCCTTCCCCTCCCCAAATCCCACCCTCTCCAGGCTCCACCCCCCAAATCTCCAGGAATTTCCCAACTTGGAGCGGACAACCCTATTTTTATGAGACAGCGAGGATTCAAACTGAGGTCTCTGAGATGCTAGTCAGAAACTCTAACTACTGCACCAGAGTGGCTCTTCCTTCTGCAAAGTGTAATGAGGTGACAGTGAGTGATACTTGGTGTGATAATAAAGGTATTACAAACATATTCCTACTTTCATCTATTACATTTTTACCCTAAATGCTTTTTCCAAGGAGTTCAAGGTGACAGTCTCTTCCATTTTATTCTCACAACATTTTTGTCTCTTCCATTTTATTCTCACAACAGTCCTGGGAGTTAGGTTGGGCTGAGAGGAAGTGATAGGTCTACCATCACCAAGTGAGCTTGACAAAGGAAGATCAGAGATTTGGGGAGCCAGTTTGCTGTAGTGCATAAGAGTGGCAGGACTCTCATCTGGAAAACTGGGTTTGATTCCCCACTCCTCTGCTTGAAGCCAGCTGGGTGACCTTGGGTCAGTCACAGCTTCTCGGAGCTCTCTTAGACCCACCCACCTCACAGGGTGATTGTTGTAAGGATAATAATAACACACATTGTAAACCGCTTTGAGTGGGCGTTAAGTTGTCCTGAAGGGCGGTATATAAATCGAATGTTGTTGACTTGGATCTCCCCAGTCCTCATCCAACACTTTGACCAAGCCCCCACCAACTGGCAGTTTGCCTTGACAACACTAGCTCTTGAGTATGAGAGGGTATGGTACCTTGTAGTAGTTTTCAAGAGACACACCAGTCCCTTGTTCCTGGTTTTAAAACAGCTTTACACTTGGAAGAATAAGGGGGGAAAGGGACTTAGATAAAACAGTATTCTGGGAAGGGAGAAAGAAAATATATATACATTACTGACTGAGGTGAGGCAACAAATTGGGTAGACCCAAGTAATGGAGTAGCAAATGCATTGAGCAATATCCAACATGAAATCTGATTAAAGATAACAGCACTACAATGTCAGTTTAAGATGCCCTGGCATGAAGGTCCCGATCACCGTAAGCTGCTATTTACACAGAGCCAAGAGTTAAAGCCTAGAGCTGTCTAGACCAGAATTGCCAACTTCAAAAACTGTGTGTTAGTTCTTGCCAAAATAAACCAAAGATAGTCACACAAAGGAATTCAGAACCAAACTAGACATTCATTTTTTAAAACAAATTGTGTGGAGGATTCTGCCACCAGCCTACTTCAGCTCCATCAGACAGCAGCAGCTAGAAACTGCCAAGCACTGCAGGGACCTCATTTGGACTGGGACCATGGGGCAGAGGGCAAAGGGGCTCCACCCTCCCTCCATGCCATTTTCCCAACTTGAACTGGCCCCAGGGGTGTTTATTTGCCCTGTTAGAAGGCTACATAATTTGCACTGGGCTTCTGTGGCACTTGGGAAATCAGTTCCCAGCAGCTGCTAGTACAAATCAGACTGAGGAAACCCTAACCAGACTAATTTTTTAAAAATGACTAATTTGGCCATTAGTGGAAAAGATAAAGTTCTCATCATCATCTGATGGACTTCCTTGACAGCACAGAAAAACAGTATACTTAAAAGGGTTTCTGGCTGCTATTGGCTGAGCTGCTCTTCCAAGCCGAAGATGAGAAGAACCAGAAACCTGATACGAGACTGGAGTTCTACCATCCAAATGAGTACAACAGGTACTCTATTCAAAAGGACAGATACAACACAGTGGAAAGAGGGATTATCCCTATGAATTGGCTAAATGTGTAGCGTTTTCACAAACTATGACTTTATCCATACACTGTTGGTTATTGCACTATATCAATCATTCACCTTCTGGATTGTTTGGCCCATAGAGGAAACCTCAGCTGTGAATAATTAGCACGATACAACAATGTAAAATACGCCACTATGTGTGGATGAAGCTTATGGTTGGGTCATGCTTCCCACATGCCATATCCCATTAATTTGCCAAAGCATATCATACCTGCCCCCCTCCCAAATCCCACCTGTGTTGTGAGCAAATAACAGGAATTCACACAGGAATTTTTTGAGGGGCAGGGAGAAAAAGGGCCTCTGAAAGTACATATTGGCTGAGGAGCCCCCAGCAACCGCTGAGTCTCTCCAGCTTCATACCATTTCTTTCAGACAAAACATTCCTTTCTTACAGTCTGAGTCTGCCTCCGGCATAAAAGGCTATTTATGTCTGATTGCAAGAATCCCCGTGGAGCAGGCCGGGGCCTACACTACTCCCTACTCTTGTCTTGACTTCCCACTGCAGAAAATCTCCATAGCAGTTCATAATATCACATAAGCCACTTTAAAATAAAAGCTGTGCTGAAACAGAACCAGCAGCCACAGGGCGCTGGCCTGACAATGTAAAGTGTCATGTCTAAGGAAAAAGTACAAATTAAATGCCTAAAGTTCTTGGTTATTTATACAGTGATATAGAATATGCAGCAAAATCGACTGATAACTTGCTTTTACATTCAAACCAACTTTTCTCATATTTAATCCATACTAATTGTAGGTCAGTGTTAGCCAACTTTCTGACAAGCAGGTCACACAAGTTAACACATTAGAGTGTTGCATGTATGTATGAAAACATACATAATTTCAACAATTAATCACCTTTCTTGATTATAAACACAGTCCCTACCTGTTGTATCGGATGACTCGGGGGTAGAGTTGCCAAGTCCAGGTTGGGAAATTCCTGAAAATTTGGGGGTAGAGCCTGGAGAGGGCGGGGTTTGGGAAGGGGAGGGACCTTAGTAGAATATAATGCCATAGCGTCTACCTTCCAAGGCAGTCGTTTTCACCAGTGGAACTGATCTCTTCCACTAGGAGATCAGTTGTAATTCTAGGAGATCTCGAACCACCATCTGGAGGCTGGCAACCCTACTGGGGTACTATAATCTAGCACGGTAATGTCCAACGTGACACCCATGGGCACCAATGCACCCACCAGAGTTTAAGCTAGTACCCACTCATGTATTTGAAGAAAGTGGGGGAAAGCCCCTCCCACTTCAGCCTGCTGCCAACCAGCTGAACAGTGGAACCAGCCTGCTGCTGCCCAGCTGATAGTGGTTGCCCATCACCCTTTCTCACAATTCCAAAGATGCCGACAGGCTCACCAAGGTTGGGGACCTCTTATTTGGCATTAATAGTTACAATCTAATTTGACTGCTTCTGTGCCCCGATACATACAATGCTATCAGGACTGAGAAAAGTGGATGAGGCTGGACTATGCATAGGGCAAGGAGTTGCATATTGGATTGGACTAGACCCCCCACAGTCACTTTCAGCCCTGCCTTAGAACACAGAAATCCCTGCTCACAAAAGCCACTGCTGCAATTTTGGTAAGCTTTTCTAACATTGCACTGGTCACATGTCTAACTGCTAACTGCTAACATTTGCATAACTGCATTGATGAGCTGGATCCAAATTTCCCTTAGTGAGAAAGGAAGGAAGGGTTTTCCCATCTTCTGATCTTGCCTTACTAGGGACCATAGGACTTGCATGGACAAAAGACATGTGGGACAGGGTTGTGATAAGGAAAGGGACAGGATGAGATTGACTGATGAAGCTGGCTGTATCCCAACCCAATATATAGAAGCACCAGATCCAGCTCTCAAAATAGGACATCAGAACCACACATCATACATCTCGGGGTGGGGATCATGGCCTGGGACAAAGCACAGAGTTCAAAACAATAAGAATTTACTGATGGAGTTCTGCTATCTACCTTTCCTCTGGGCCCACTTATACTTAATCTCCTGAAGCCATTCTGCCTGGAAGCTTGCCATAGACTTTTAAGGCATCCCGCCAACAGGACAGTATTTCTGTTTTATCATCTATACATGCACACATGCTCACACACACACATTTCAAACACAGAATGTTCTAGCTGGCTGTCATTCACAACATAGCTAGCTAATGTAATTCGCTATCTATGTTGATTATATGGCATTCCACTTTCTTCCCACAAGAGCTTACACCATGGTGGGACATATGAATCATTCTGAAATAAAAATTCACAGCTGCAGGATGAGTGGGTTGAGCTCAACCTCTTTAGGAATAGCCCCTTCTAGATTGTTCTCTCCACCTACATTTCTACTTCTTAACATTGCAGTGGGTAGCACACAGCCATCTTGGGCGGGGGAGGGAACAGCATGAGCCCCAGCTAATTTTAATTTGATCCCATTCCACATGAAAGAAAATCCCTAATGTTTTCATGAAAGCTATTTATGTTGGATTCCATTCTGCTCTTCTCCCTTGTACATCATCGTTATGATATCTTGCCCCTCAAAATAGTTATGATCTTAAATCATTTACTCTGAATAAAGTCAAGTAACTTCAATAGTGTGGCAAAGTGGATGTATATCCCCTTATTACATACATACTTTATATTAGAGCTCCTTGACTCAGCAGTGCTGAGAACTTTCCAGTTTTGCTAGTTGAAAGGCTGGCACGGGATGCTGGAGTACATATTGGTACAGAAGGCCTATAATTGCCTGTTTAACCAAAGTTTGCTTTGAAGTGGTAAGAGACACCATTTGCTTAGAAAGACAGCCCTATGGCTTGCATGGTGATTAAACGATCTGGAATTAGTAAGTTATAATAAAAGAATTGCGTCCGGGGCCCAGGAGGGGGAGGAAGACTTAATTTGAATTGTAATTTGTATTTCGTAAGGTCAACCACTCCATCAATATTATACTTTGCTTTAATTTTTTTTTTAATAATGGCAGTATGAAGGGAAAGCATTTTGTGTAGTGTAGTGCTGTTACATGTTGTTGCTTTTTTTTCTTTCCTTCCCTTGTTCCCCTTCTTTTCCTCTGTATCGTTAGTTAATGTACTTAAAAAATAAAAAAATAAAAAAAATTTAAAAAAGTAAGTTATAATAAAAGTTCATTTGTATACTGCTCTTCTAGAGAGATTAATGCCTACTCAAAGGAGTAAACGAAGTCGTTGTCGTTATCCCCACAATGCAGCTGAGGAGCTGGGGCGAGAGGAGTGGCTTACCCAAGGCTACCTGGCAAGTTTGTGGCAGTACTGAGATCTGAACCAGCTGCATCATCGCCCAACTTCTTAACCACTCCACTACACAAGACTGCAATATCCCTGTAGAGACTAAGAGGATTTGTTCCAGCATAAGCTTCTGTGAGTTAGCACTTCATTAGATGCACTGGAATGCATATGCATTTGGTTGATCCTGTTATATATATAGAAAGAGAGCACAAAAAGGCAGGGTGGTGGTTGAGAGAGAGATGGCACAAAGATATTGGTTGCTCTTTAGATTACATTTTGCTTTAAATTGGCTTCTCTTTGCATCACCTCTCGACTCTCCTTCCTCCAGCTTTCTCTTATGTACACAGATGGATCAGCCTATGGATGTACACTCCACACATCTGATGAAGTAAACACCACCTCATGAATGCTTCTGCTAGACTAAGCAGTTAATCCTTGAAATGCCACTAGACTTTTGCTTTACTAAAGCTTCCAGAACACTAGTATTCTGACTGTAGGAGAGCAGGGGTTTTGTTTTGTTTTAAGGTAAATATATACCCCCCCTTCTGCCCTCTTACAGCTAATAAATTAAAAACATACGTAATAAAATCATACCTTAAAAACCACTACAGCCAACAAAAAACACAGTAAAACAGTTACAACCAGAGCTAAAATACACATATATAAGCATAAAAACAACAATTAAAACACTGGGCAGGAAGGACGGATGTATCACCGAGTACCCTGGGGAGACAAGTTGGGAGAGCTGACTGACTGAAGAAATGAGAACATTTCTTGCAAAACCACTCACGTTATTGATAGGATTACACAAGTCTGTAGGGAAAGATGAGTCTTACTTTTTCAACTGTGCTTACATTTAAAGACAACTTTGTTAACCCAGGATGTGCAAACTTCTAGCTCAACAGCCAGTCAAAAGGATTTGCTAACCATTGTTTCCCAGACTGGCCGTTTCCTCCCAAACTCAGGTGTGTACTTTTAATTAATATATAACCTGAAACCTGATCCATAAACTCCAAACCAAGATATATACTTGTACAAACATGGGAAATCGATTATTTGCCTTCCTCCATGGCAAACCGTTTTACTGACTGAGATCACTTTGACCCCAAGCTCTACCAGGAAGCTCTACCAGTAACTTGCAAGGGAGAACTGTAAATAAGGCTGCCTGAGAGCCTGAGACTGTTACCCATGCGCCATCCGTTCCAAGAACGGTGACTCTGGAAAAGCAGCCTGAGGTCTGCAACACACTGTAAGTAGAAAGCTGCTGATCTCACAGCTCTGCAGAGAGAAATCTTCTGCGTCTAGAGCTAACAGCAGCGTAAAGCTCCCGACAAAGCGTTCACTAATCAGCATGTAACCAAAAAACACTCGCCAAGCAGCATGGATATCCACAGGGGGTGGCAACTGCTCTGCCTGCTGGAAATGGGATACCTAGACCAAACATCCCATTCTTGAGCTAATAAACAAACGTCTTTCTCATGATGGAGGAGGGAAGAATTTTTTAGCTTTACTTCACTGCTAGCAAAAACATTGCTTAAAGAACAGTACAAGCAACTGCTGTCCAGTGTAAAGGGCTTAGAAGGTTTCCCCTGCTGGTTCCAAAAAAGATGGCTCTGATCCAGGTAAAGGATAGTTGTGACAAACAGTGCAATCCTAAGCAAGAGTACACCTTTCTAAGTCCCTCAAAGGACTTTGAAGGATGCCAGTTGGTTTAGGATTGCACACTAAGGACAAAAGTGCACGTACATCTACGGTGTGATCGCCACCAGGACTCAGAGCAAGACACCAGCCGCAAGTTCCTCAAGGAAACTTAATTTAGATGCAGAACAGGGGTACAATTTGGGATGGGACTGTGGTGTGGAGGAGGGGTTCCTGGCTCTCCGCCAGTGCCATTTTCCTCACCAAAAATGCCCCAGGGGCCATTTTGGATTGGGAAAATAGGAACCCCTCCTCCCCAAAGCTCCATGATCCCAATTTAAATTAGACCCCTACCATGTTTTTAAACTGAACACTCACAGAGATTCTGCGGCTGCCGCATGGCTGCTGAGTCCCAGTGGCAATCACGTGGCAGATCTAACATGTAATTTGGACCTAAGACACTGAACCAACAGAACAAGTTAGCTGCAACTAACAGCAGGGCTTTTATCTTACACTTGGATTATTTAATGTCATTTTTATATTGCCTTCAATGTTGGAAGTAGCTTGCAAAAGATCAAATAAGCAAGCAAGCACAACAACAACAATAATTTTTTTAAAAAACCACAGCTGCTGGGTCAGAGGCAAGCCAGCAGTTAAAAGCAGCCTGGGGTGCCAGATAACCAGAGAGTGCCGCTCTAGACAGATCCTCCAACCACCTCTGCTGCTCTGCCACTGTTGTTGCCTCCCCGTAACAGAAAAGGGAAAATTAGGAGGAGACTGCTGCCCCACCCAAGTTTTGAGATTTCTCTGTTACCATGGGCCCCCAAGGACTTAGTAGAGAATGGGCTGCTTGCAGATTTGCAGTCTGATCCTATGCACAAGGTCTCAGGCCCCTCCCCCCTCCATGCTCAGACTGCGTTAAGTATGTGCTACTATGTACTATTTGTTGCTTTAAGTATGATCCTACCAAGTAGTTCTATGTTTATTTAAGTCTTAGAATTGCTTATGCTCTGTTTCAGCATTTCTTCAACTCTGTACTGGATTTTTGCTAATTTGCATTTATATACCCTGCGGGATTGCTTATTGAAATGTCCTTGATACTGACTGTACTAATCTCACATTATATAATCTGCCTCGAGTCTCAGTGAAAAAGGTGGTCAATAAATAAGTAAATAATAGGAACGGTAACTTTAGTTAGATCAGGATGCAGTAGCTTTAAATTAAGCTTTCCACAAACAGCGTGTTAGCTTTTTAGACACGCAAGGCTTTTGTGAATACTCGAAGGCTGTGGTGTTAGGGGTTGTTTGGTGCACATCACATGATTGTCATCTAAAAGTTTGTACTTGTTTGCTTGCTGCTATAGCCAGCTTGCACACAGAATGTCACCAGCTATGTTTCTCAGGAACATAAAGGCATTTTTCTTCTTGCAGAAATCCTTTTCATTGATAGCCCTTATATTAGTATTGCTTTCCAAACACAACCTCAACTTGCTCTTCAACAGACACAGATCTGAAGCCAGAAGCAGTTCATCAACTTGGGTTTCATAGACTTATTGTCATCAATGTGGTTTGAGCAGCCATTAAGCAGCTAGATGACTAATAAGTTTTGCCACAGCACATCGTTTGTTGAGGTGTATTCCTTCAGTTGCTCCATCTCAACCTCCAGAAGTTCAGAGTCTGAAGTAACCCTCGTATCACACCACAAAGGAAGAGCCTGGAGTTACCAGGTTAAAAACCACAGATGCTGTCCTGGGTGACCATCAGAATATTCTGGCAATGTCTCTGTGAATCAGATAAGGCTGTCCCAGTTCCTGTGGCAATTGATGCTACTCCAAAAGGATGTATGAGAAGCTGTGGTACAAAACTGCTGAACGTAGCATCACACATACCCCACCATGCTGGTAAAGTGCCAGCGATGGCAGAAATCTCACCCCTGCTGGAATTATGAGACTAAATTTCTAATTAGGAATCTATTAATGGCAGCTCATTTGATTCTTGTAAAGTTTT
Organism: Eublepharis macularius; assembly: GCF_028583425.1. NCBI lineage: Eukaryota > Metazoa > Chordata > Lepidosauria > Squamata > Eublepharidae > Eublepharis > Eublepharis macularius. Next base: position 26,707,210 of record NC_072798.1, read on the forward strand.
GGAAGAATGCTGTGCTCCCTGTGGGTGCACAAGATATGGTATATTATGAAAATATATAAAATGACAGCAATTAAACAGATGTGGGATGGAAGGAAAACGTTCAGGAAATGTTAACTAAGACTTGGCAGCCTTCTGTTTCTTACTGGAACACAATAAAACCAGGGGAGAATGTCAAAGAAGTGATTTTAGAACTTATGAGTAGATAAAATTCTAGGTTAAACTTGGATATCAGTGTATATATATTTGAGCTTATCTGTATTAAGTTATAATGTTTTAGTGTTTGTAAAACTTATATGTAAACATTTGCATTAACAATAATTTTTAAAAAGAAAAAATCTCACCTCTGAAGTGAATTTACTAGGTGGTCTTATACATATGAAGTTCTGCTCCCCAATCCTGCAATTTGGAGATAATATTGACCTCACAGGAGTGTTACATGGTTTACCAAAACGATTACGTGAACTTTGAACCCTCTAAAATGTCATATAAGTGTGGTATTATCATTAACTCTCCATTGAGGTACCTTCCAGTTCTACTTCATGTTTTGGCTCTAACATAAATGGCTATCTTGTGGCCCAGAAATTCTTAAATAACCTATCAACAAAATGATGATACTTCCTCACAGTAAAGGTCTGTATTCTAGACAGAAAAATCCATTTAGTAGTAATGAGTGGCCATTTCCACACACGTTGAATAATGCACCTTCAATGCACTTTCACAATCCTTTTGAAGTGGATTTTTTGTTCCATACATGGAAAATCAGTTTCAAATGTTCATTAAAGAGTATTGAAAGTGGATTATCCAACGTGTGTGGAAGCAGCCAATGTGCTATCACTTCACACTTGGTCTAACTAAAATTGCTATGCACCACTGGCTTTCTCCAACACAGCATGTTAGTTCTACCAAACATCAGCAGCATTTGTCCTGGTTTCTACCCCCTCCCCCTACAAATGTGGACAAAAAAAGATTTGACATAGTTTCTGATGACAAAATCTCAATGTTAAAACTAGATGATACAAGAAAGAAAAATGCACAAAACTCTGTTTAGCAATGGAGTCTTTATATTCAGTATTGGAATAAGCATTTACTTATCGCAAACTTACGGTGTTCGGAAACGAACTGGGAATACGGAACTTGAGATAAGAAGGAAGATAACAAAAATGTATGTTACCGAAAGAAATATTGGTTGTGTTTACAGCAGTACTAAATGGTGTAATTTTGTAGATTTAGAATAAAATAATTAAAAAGGTGGTTATACTTTGTACTTCGGCTTGAGGTTGAAGGTGGAAGAGAAAATAAACATTACATGCTTTTAGTACTGAGAAGGCATTGGACCAAGGAGTTCTCTTTATATTGTGTTATGGTTCATTTACAATGATCAGGGCCAGATTACGAAGATATGAGACCCACCTAGAGAATCGTATCATTCCTTTATATCTCTGGCCTCTGAAGCACATTCTTTCACTTTCCCAGTCCTCACTCAACCTTGTCCTAGCTTCGGTACAGAAAACATGGGATTTTTTACATCATGCTAGAAGGATAATTGGCATTTTAAGAGTCCCCACACAGCTGAGAAAATAGTCACTGATCCTACATCTTCCCAATAAAACTGCTGCCCTTTTCTTCTAAATACAGGGAAAGGAAGATAAATTCACACTTGGCTTTGTGATAATACTCCAGACAATTTAGACAAAGTCTCAATCTATAAAGATCAAACTGGGTTTGTCTCAAGAAGGAAGCTCCATGTTTAGCACTGCCAACATCATGGAGGCATTGTCTGTCCTTGAACGTTACAAATGAAGGTCATGTCTTCATGTCATCAGGATCCACAAGTATGGGTTGACAGGAAGAAGATATGCTATTACAACTAAATCAAAAACAGTATGGTGTGAGAAAACCAGGTGTTGACAACTCTCAACACCGTGGAGATTCTCACATACCCATTACTACCAGTCTGCAGCGCAAATTACACAACTCAAACACACATCAGCAAGCAGCTAGTGTATCCAGCTGATGGCACAGGACAGATCATCTGGGTTCATATCCAAAATTAAACAGAAGCATCTGCTATTCTGGACATTTTATGCTTGTACTTTTAGACTTAACAGTGTGTGTGTGGGGGGGGGGGAACTCTAGTGAGGAAACTGCCTGTCTATTGTAGCAAAGACCAAAACAAAGGAGTCCTTGGGCATCTTAAAGACTACCAGTTTTATTGCAGCATAGATTTTAATTGCATAATTGGGATGGAGGAGAATTGTACAAGGGTGAGGTGCAAAAGGCAGTTCGCTCTCAAAGCAGTAGCCAACGATAGACTCTTAAGCCTCACGACATTAGAAACCAAGAAAACCGCAGTTGAAAAAGCATTTTTTAAAATAACATGAACCAATGACAACATGAGCAAATGAGCCCTTTCCTGTGGAAAATACAGTAAAAAAATGTTTAACAAGAATGAGAAGAAAGATCATTTGCGCTCCAGTATGATCTAGTGGACAGACTAGTGAAACTCACTGGGCAGCCTTGGGCCAGTCACACTCTCCAAGAACCATCCACATGTGAGGTGGAGTTCAGTGTCTGGACCTCCCAGTAAAGTTTTCAGGTGCACAGAGCCTGTTTGGCACAGCAGCATGACATTCAGGAAGAGGAGAAGCTTCAGCTTTCTCCCTCATGGTTCTCCCGACCAGACACAGCCATGAGGAGCTACTGTTTGTCCTGCTGGGGTAAATTTACAATAAATAGTGTGGAAATTTTACATCCTAAATTTCCCTGCATCAAGGCTGTTGTTAAAAGCACAGTGCCATTAAGACCCACCTCCGCCCTCCACCAAAAAGAGCCACCATTACCCTATGTACATTTCTTTTAGAGGAAGAGGGCAGGAACGGTTGAAGAGGGCTGGCTAGTTAAGGCTTCACTACTTCAATAATTGTTGCATGGGTCCTTCTCAGACCCGGCGAATACACATGACAGAAGCTTAGTAACTTATCTCCCCCCTCCCCAACCCAACCTTCAGAACAGGCCTCAGGCTGTGGATTATGAACCCCAAATACTAAAGTTCACAGAGTATAGCTGGCAAATATGGCCCTTCTAGGCATCCAGCTGCTCCCATGTTTTTCTTTAATTTAGAACTAGAATTAGGGGTGTTTGTGTGTTTTCCCCCTCCTTGCATGTGTATTTTCAAATGTGGCACAGTTACAACAAGCATCTGCTATGCTCAATCTGGCCAGGCAAAATACTGAAAATTCAACTGTCAAGTATTTCAGAGATGTTTGGAACTCCAAATGGCCTTTACTCCCAAAACTGCTGAATACGAAGCAGAGAGATGTGTGTGTGATTTCCGTGATAAATGCCTTCAGTCACACAAACCATAAAAACAACATAGATCCCAACAGGACAGACTCCAAGAAAGGGAGGCAGAATTGAAACTAAAGAGGCAGTTATTGGCAGAAACACAAACATTAGCTAAAAACAGCTATGTCTTGTGCCAAGGATGATCACACACTCTTAAAGCTTGCTGAGAGTTGCCATGTGCATTCAGATATTAATCTAGCAATGAACTGAGAAAAGACCATTTTGTTATAATAACTAATCCAAATGAAAATCCTAATAATACTCTTGCAAGTCATGGTTCTGGTGTTCTGCTGTCTGGTTTAGAGTTCACAGAAAGAGATTATGTAATTAACAAGGAAACATACTTTCTTTTCACCCCTGCACCTTACTGTACAAGTCAGGTTAGTGCTGGGGCCACTGCCAAGCCAAGAAACTCACCCCATACCTCCATAGGTTCTCTAATTCATCAAAGGCAGTATGCCTCAATGCACCCTAAAAATATGGACACAAATGTAATGTCAGCCACACTGGGACAACTTTATTCTAGGATGAACTGTGAGGTGATGTAATGGTTTGAATGTCAGACAACAGATGAGAATAACCAGGTTTAAATGCCTGCTCAGCCATGAAATTCACCAGGTGATGCTGGACCAGTCACATAACCTCCCTCACAGGATTGCTGTGAGGATAAGATGAAGAAGAAAGAACCACAAATGCATCAACAAGTTCCCTTCATGAGAACCCAAGATAAAAAATGTAGGTTAATAAACTTAGAGGGGGTGCAGAATTGGAAAGAGCCAGTGACAACTGACGTTGGTAAGAATGAGATTCCCAAACTGCAGTACCAAAGATGCCAAGGGTGACAGCATTAGGGAATTCAAGCATTTGGACACTTTAAGAAAAACAAGCGCCCACATTCCCTTTAAGCACAGCTAACTTATACATGACCCCGCTCCCCATGCATAAACGTGAATTGACTGAACACGTGGTGGGAAAGCAAGCATGGGCACATTGGCCCCATCTGTATAATTGCTGGTTCACGAGCCCAGCACCTACACACAGAAGCAGTGTCCACACATATGCTCCCCTCTCCATGATCAGCAACATTTGGAAAGCAGCACCCCTGATCACAGGGAGAGAGCATATATGAAGACACTTCCTCTGGGCATTTACACCACACAGCCACTGTGATCATGAGGCGACGTGGAACTGGGCCGGCACGCTTGGGCCCACTGTCGCTCTCCACGCATTCAGTCAATGTGTAGAGAGATCATAGGCACAGGGCTACAGCCTTACAAGCCTGGGAGAAAGTGTTAACCTACAATTATTGTTCATTAGCCCACTTGCCCTATGTACATACACATTAGTCACTAGCGACCTTAGACAGAACCAGTTTTCCTAAAGGTTTCCTGCGGAAGCAATCTTTACTTGCCACAGGCAGTTATTTTCAAACTTGTGTTACAGAAATCTCAAACCAGACACAAAATGCTCTCAACATCATGAACGTTTTTAAAAAATGCAGCTAGAACATGTTTTGCCTTTCTCCGTGACATCAATAGAAATAACTTGAGATTCGTCTTCAGATAGTACAGGCAGGAGGCTGTAAGGAGAAAAGGCCACTGGAGAGCGTATGCAGTAGAATCCCTGTGACAGGATTAGTCATACAAGCCAAGGAGGAAAACTGGAAGCTCCCAATCCAGTTCCCAATCTCTGTCACTGCCCCAAAAGAGACCATCAACTGCCAGTTTGAAATATCCCATTGAGTAACCACACACATACTGATATTGAAGGAGGGGGGGGTCCATTTTGAGAGATACAAGCATGATGTAAGATAGCTAGGCATTCCAGTAAACTTTCTCTTCCCTTTCCCACATTAAACATCACGAGAACTGGAACATTTTGTTTTTTTAAAAAAATCCTTCACACTTCAACACAAAAATGTAGCTTTGAATGTAGGTGTGTTCTGTACGTCAACATACGCCCCTACACACAATCTTTTTACATATACACATTTACATGCCAATAACAGGTTAACAAGAAAGGATCTACAAGGGCCTATTAGTGGTAGAAATTGCTGTCAAGTCATAGCTGGCTTATGGCAACTCCTGTTGCGGTTTTCAAGGCAAGAGACTAACAGGGGTGATTTGCCATTTCCTGCTTCTGCATAGCAACCCTGGTCTTCCCTGGAGGTCTCCCATCCAAGTACTAACCAGGGTCAACCCTTCGCTTCTGAGATCTGACCGATTCAGGGTTGCCTGGGCTATTCTGCTGCTGCTGCTTTCTGCTGCACGTTTCCTCCTTCGTGGTCTGACCAGCCCACTGCCACGTCTAGACATGCAGGACATTAAGTTAGCCTGTTTTATCAACAGTCATCTATACCTAGCAATCGGGGCCCATAAAACTCAGTTCTGAATTTAAAATAGTCATTTAAGAAGACGGGGAGGTCAGAATCTAAGTCACATAAATGAGCTCCCTTTGGAGGACTGAAAGATGGTCAGAGGGAGGTCACACTGGTAGAGCACATCGGGCAGGGCTGCTGTCAGCACACGGCGAAGTGGGGCAGCTGCCAGGGCCCGTGGCTTCTGGTGCAGCTCGCTGACCCCCCACTCACACATCTCCTCTGATGCCCACACTCACACCCTCCCACTGCATGCTTGTGACTGCGTTGTCGCCTCTCCTCCCAGCTGCATAGGCTGCTGCTTAGCGCCACTGGAGTAAGGCATGTGGGGGCTGCACAAAGCATCAGCATTCCTGGTGGCCATGATGACAGTGGCACTCCTAGCTGCACCCACCACCCAGCACCACTGGGCAAGGGCATGCAGGCAGTGTGGCCAGCAGTACCTGCAGGTGTGAGTGGAAAAAGGAAGGATGCACAGGCAGGAGGGGCACATGGGTGGAAGGGCAAGAAGGGTTGCCTAGTACTAGTCAAGGGGGGACCTGAGCCCTCTCTGCCCAGGGACCTCCAGAATCTGGAACTGGGTAGCATGTGAGTGGAATCCTAGCATCTCTGGTTAAAAGGATATTGGAGCTGAAAAAGGCCTGTGCCCCTGACCTTGCAGAATCAATGACAGTCAGTGAGCCCTGATAAACAAGAGGGGACCAGAGAAATGAACATCAGGCTCCACACCCCACCAAAAAACCCCCACACAATTTCCTCCCTTGCAGAGAAAGAAAAGAATGGAGCAGAAGTCCTAGAATGCCTTCTGGCTCCACCTTCCATCTCCGGACTGTTGGACGAGACAGAACACATTCCAGGGGGCGGGTGAGCTGGCAGATCTCTAGATGAACACAATCCTTATGCCCTCCAGCAGAAGAAGTCACGTCTCACACCAGGCATACACGCCTTATAAATACACTCTCTCTTCCAGCATTTCTGTCTGCCTTGTAATTTTTTTAATTACAAAACACTCGCAGCAGGGAAGAAAAGTTATAGACACCAAGGGATTTTTAGGACTTTTCAAGTCTGAAATGCATGTTTTAAAAACTGAGTGACCTAGAAACTTTACTTATTTTGCCATCTGCTCAGCAATTATTTAAGAAGTCCAGTACAGTTCTGCAATTTTATTGTTTTTTTTTTTTAATTTGAAGTCCTTCCTTCATTTTAGGATTTTAGGAGAAACATATGAGGGAAATGGAAAGAACAGCAATAGAAGGTAACCCAAACAAGTTTGGGTTTAATTGGCCCCCTGTGAACTTACTGCTAGTAATTGCGCTGGGTGACAGCATTCTTTATTATGAAGGAGGACATTTTCTATCTACTCTCTCTACATTACTCCTAAATGTTGTGATTAAGCTTCAGCATGCAGCCCTCCTTAGTTAGCTACAGTCTCAAATGTTTTTCTTGTAGAGAAGGTATGTATTGCATGCATCCCTGTCCCAGTGAATCTATGAATTAGGCCTTGGATAAACATATCCAATTATAGCAATTTTAGCCTTCCACAGCTATTTAAACAGTTGCAGCCGTTATTCCACTTGTTTGGGAAATGGCAGGGCGGGAGAGAGAACTGCATCACACTTTCCTGTTTTCTCAGAAATTTTCTGCTTCAGCGTCCAAAAGTTTCCTCTCGCCAGAGACTGGTAAGTGAGGGTAAGTATCACCATAAGATGTGGCACACTGGCCACATCGCAGGATTGGATAGTTCAAGAGACAGTCAAAGCAGCTCACATACCCCAAAATTTAGGAAACTATGCAGCCAGAAGTGGGGAAAGTCTCCTCCACCCCCAATCTTACAGGAAGAATTAGCTCTAGCAAGTGTCCCAGAGGTTAGACACAAAGTTATTTTCATAAACTGAAACAGGTTTGAGTAAGACACCATGTCTTTTAACCCTCTTGTCCAACAGGTTTGTGAAACAATACAAAAAGTCTGGGCTTCTAAACTTGCATTCTCCTGCAGTGCTGATACCTTTTACTCAGTCAAATATTTCTGAGAAGACAGAGTAACAGTGCAGATCCGTCTGGTGTGGAATGTCCATTGTCTAGTCAGGTTTGGAGGATTTTCTGTGGTTGGTGGTGGTGACTAAGTGAACATCTACCCCTCCTCCTCCACCATTTGCTGTCCACCTTCTCTGCTTAGTTGACTAGTTAGGGGGAAAGACTTGTCAACTCTGTATGCTTTTTTAAAAGAAGCTGCTAACAAATTTAGCCACCACAGGTACACACATGCCATTCCTCACTTTCCCATAAAAACTCTCTTCAGAGGAACAGAAAGACTGTACCATAATGGAGTGAATCCTGACAGATTTAGTTTAATATTCATTTATACCCTACCTTGATCCTCAGTGGGGACTGGAAGCAGCTTACATCATTCTCCTCTCTTCCTTTTTATCTTCACAACACTGCTGTGAGGTAGGTTAGGCGAAGAGTGCATGACTGGCCCAAGGTCACCCAGCAAGCTTCATGGCAGAGTAGGGTCTCTCAGATTCTAGTCCCACACACTAACAACTACACAATACTGTCTCTCAATATGGGGTGGAGATGGGTATGACCTGCTGGTAAGTACGTAACTAGCAACCTAAATCTTACTGCAAGCACAGAAGGAGAGGAGCATGTGAGCTTCCATGCCCAAACCAGTGTCCTTCTCCAGTCCCACTATAAGGGAGATCCTTCTGTGGCTGGAGCGGCTACTTTCCAAGCTAGCAACAATGCTATTTATCTTGTGTGGTGTGGAAATGAAATCCTGCCCTCAAGTCATAGCTGACTTATGGCAACCCCAGTGAGATTTTCTAGGCAAGAGACTAACGGAGGTGGTTTGCTATTGCCTGTCTCTGCAAACTGGTCTTCATTGGAGGTCTCCCATCTAATTACTAACCAAGGCCGACTCTGCTTAGCTTCTGATGAGTTCAGGGTCTCTTGGGCTATCCAGGTCAGGGCATGTGGTGTAGAAGGGGGTCTAAACCTTTCCACATTACACATGATCAGCAGGACACTCCCTGTTACAATAATCCTGAACACTTCTCTCTTTCCTTCGAGAGCAGAACGCCTTACCCCACTCGCTCCAATCGATAGACAGTGTAAAAACAAAATGTTAAATGTATGGATATATGGTAATACACAATTGCCACCAAACAGAGGTGGCAGCAGGAGTTTAACAAAAATATGGTTTTATACAGGCATTTTGAAATACCTCCTGTTTACCAGAGGCAAAAAAATACTGGGTGCATCTGCAGCGATTGCTCAATCAAAGCCCCCTTCGCTCTGCAAGATCCACTGAAGTACGCCTTTGCAGAATCGGATCTCTGAGGAGGGTTTCCCACTTCTCCCTCCCACTGCAGTTCACAGAGCCCTGTGAAATTTTATTCCTGGGGGTCAACAGACACTTAGGAACAACACTGAGGGCAGAGTGTGTTACCAGAACTGCTCTTTTTAACAGGGGAATTTGCTTGCAGTCTGGATTTTAGTTAGTGCGGGATCTTGACCAGCTATACCAGAGTCCTTCTTTCAGAACACTCGTGCAATAAAGAGGCGAGACTAATAAAGATAAACGTGTTTTTACTAATAATGTTGCGTATGCCTAAAATAGCACACACAAACAAGGTACACACAAGAGACTAAGAAATAAAGAGTAGGAAAAACAGAGCCGGTTGCATTTGCAGGAGAGCCCACTTGAGATCAAGGGAACTGGGTATACTCACCTGGTCACGGTGTGGAAGAAAGATGCAGCAGCAAAGCGTGGTGGTATCTAATGCCTGCACTAGACCCGTAGAGAGAGACGGCGGAGATTCAGGATAGGAATGGCACGCACCTGGCTGGGATCAGGAGAGGAATGGCACGCGCAGGGTGACGGATGGGGGGTCTGGAGAGGAATGGCACGCGCAGGGTAACGGATGGGGGGTCTGGAGAGGAATGGCACGTGCACCTCATGGCCAGGGAGGCTGGCTTAAATACCCCAAAACGTACCCTGGGGCAGGTGCCTTTCCCTGTGGTTCTCAGAAGGGGAACAAAGGCTTAATGGCTCTACAACTACCCTAGATGGGCCACTTTAGGGTCTAATTGCATGATTGTGACACCTTGGGAAGAAGGGACAAAGGAGGGGAAGGGAGTGCCGGGCGGGTTGACTGGATCAGCCAGGAAGCTGGCGTTGTCTTGATGGCATCAGCTCTGGAATGTGGTGGCTGCACTGAGATGCGTCCATTAGCTGTTCTGGACAGTCGGCACTTAGCTTCCATTCCGGGGTGGCATCCAAGATATGCAGAGCGGGGCGAGGTCCGCCGCTGTGGACGTGACCGGCTCGCTTTCATGAAATGGCACCCTCAAAGTAAACTGTCCAGGCTAGCTATTTACCACTTGGGAACATGGCTTCTTCCTTGGCACAGCTTGGGCTTGCTAGCAGGCTGCCCCATGGCGAAGGCAGACTCAGTGACCGGCCTGCAAGGGGCTCTCTGCAGGAACTGACCAGGGGGTGCCTGGCCAGGCTCGTGGAGGCTCCCTCCGGCTGGCACTGTGCTGCTGGCAGCATGGCTCTGGGCCCAGGTGAGGTAGGTGCCCAAGGAGGCAGGGGACAGACATGGATGGCACAGTCCATTGCAGCAAGGAGAACAGGAAATAGGCACGGGCAATGCTGCCCTAAAACAGAGTCTTTGGTAGATCTTTAAACAGCAACACAGGAAACTGACACAGTTCATGGCAGGCCTCATAACAGGAGGAGGAGGGGGGCCTTGGCAACAAGTGGGGGGCCTGTAAGGGAGGGCAGAACCCGCAGAGCTCGCTGCCATTCTTCCACAGACTTAAGCACACTTAATGAGTTGTGTTTGTGTGCTAGGCAATCTCTGCCATAGAGTGTGCTTCCTTTTCCACAAGATCAGGGTTTTCAATGGCTCCCTTGCACAAACTGAAATTTTATGGAAGAGGAAGTGTGCTCCACGGCAAAGACTATCTAGCATTCATACAACACATTAACTGGTCCCAAGCCCTTAAATAGGAACAATAGCAATAAATAACACTGATTTCAAAAGAATTTACTCTTGCTAACTGAAATAAGATTCCTATCATACTGCTGTGCCAGGAATTTGCAGGCACATTTTCCTACCTAACTCATAAATTTCTTGAAGCAGAAACTTTAGTCACTGAGTTTATATACCTCCTCTTTTCTACGCTTCGGCGGCTTGAAGCAAGACCTCTCTCCTTTTCACAGGTCTGGTGCATAAAGGAACCAGCTCCCAAAACTGTGCATTAGCCCTTGCCAAAATAAACTAAGCCCATGTGCAAACATACCAAGAAGTCTGAAAAGGGTGTTACTTGTTCAGTGACCAGAGGAGGAATAGGCTGTGGCTAATTTCTTCCTTTTTGTATTTTAAGCCTCTTGGATCTTTCTTGCTGGGGCAGATCTGAAGCCAGAACAACAACTGGAAGAACAGGACTGGGCGAAAATTTTAATCTATTCACCTCTGACAAAACAAACCAATACCTGTTTCTCAGACTTGGACTCCAACTTGGGCTGCCAACTTTGTGTTGGGAAATTCCTGGAGACTTGGGGGTGGAACCTAGGGAGGGCGCAGTATAGAGAGGGGAGGACCCTCAGCAGGGTATAACACCATAGAGCCCACCCTCGAAAGCAGCTATTTTCTCCAGGGGAACTGATCTCTGTAGTCTGTAAATGAGGGGTATTCCGGGGGGGGGTGTCACCAGGCCCCCCCTGGAGGTTTGCAACCCTAACTGCCATGCGACTAGGAAATCACGCTTTCTGAAATGACAGTTTTCTACCTTTCTGCCATTAAAGATGAGGGAGGGGGAGAAAAGAGACATCACTTCAGAAATTCTCCAAGATCTTGTCCAAGGATGTACAACTGCAAGGAACTAAGGCACAAGAGGTTATTGTCAGTGGACCCTTATCCTCCTTGGATGATCTTGGATGCCTCCTTGACTATGGAGGCACAGATCGCAGCAGTTGTCCGGTCTTCATTTTCCATCTGAGACAAGCCCGGCAGCTTGTCCCCTACCTGTCGACCCATGACCTAACAGCAGTGATCCAAGCAAAGGTCACCTCTAGATTAGACTACTGCAACTCGCTCTACGCAGGGCTTCCCTTGGGCTTGATCCGGAGATTACAGCTGGTTCAAAATGCAGCTGCCGGGTGATTGCAAGAGTCCCGACAGGGGAACATATAACACCCATATTATGCCAGCTGTACTGGCTACCAGTTGAGTACCGGGTCCAGTTCAAGGTTTTGGTGCTGACCTATAAAGCCCTATGCGGACTGGGTCCAGCATATCTGCGGGACCGCCTCTCCCTAGATATACCCCAGAGGACACTTCGTTCTACACACAAAAAACTTTTGGTGTTCCCTGGTCCCAGGAAGGCTCGTCAGGCCTCGACCAGAGCCAGGACCTTTTCGGTTCTGGCACCAGCCTGGTGGAACTCTGTGTCTGATGAAACCAGGGCCCAGCAGGATTTATTATCCTTCCGTTGGGCCTGTAAGACAGAGATGTTCCGCCAGGCATATGGCGGAGGCTAGGCTGGGCCCCCACCGGCCATACTTGACTTGAAAATATCTGTCCGCCACCCTATATATATCTATAGATATGGATATATGGACCATGTCTGAAACAAAGTAACTATTCCATCGCCATCTGAGGAGAAGTTTTTATTGTATGTAGTGTTTAAAAAGTTATTGTAATGTTTTATCTGCTTTTATGTGTTTTTATGTAAATTAAAATGTTGTGCTCCACCCTGAGCTTGCTCGGCGGGGAAGGCGGACTAAAAATCTAATATAATAAATAAATAAATAATCCCCCTTTATTGTGGCACACAGGAGTCCAATAAACTAACAGAAGCCAACACTAGAACTTACAGCTCAGCTATACATTATTATTTTATACAAAATTTATACCACTCTGCCCTCATTAGGACCACCAAGGTGGCTAAAAGCATACATAAGGAACCATTAAAACTAAACAAAATAAATATCATTAAAACAAAACCATTTATGAATTTGGAATGTTTTACATTTTTTGGAGTGAGGTTGGCTAGTAATAAACTTGTGCAGCTGGTTTAGGCGACCAAAGAATGAGAGCTTAGCAGCTGGAAACTCAAAGTTAATCTTTCGCAACCTCTTTGAGAGGCTGTGCCCCTCCCCCACCTCCCCGTCTCAGGGCAGGCCTACTGACCACGCGAGGAGGCTCTAGTTAGCTGTAGGCTAGTCTGGCAGTGAAATCCTAAGCAGAGTTACGCCAGTCTAAGCCCATCAAAATCAATGGGCTTAGACTGGAGTAACTCTGCTTAGGATTTCACTGTCAGTGTTTGTGCTATCCTGGGCAAATAGAAGTTTTGCTCCCACACACCCCTTATAACTTTATACAATGAACAAGAATAAGGAGAATACTGTCTATCAATGTCCATTGATAGATTCAGGAACAAACACATTTCACAGTAGCTTTCTAGCTTTCACTCATACCCACAGTGTGAAGAAGCCTGAAAGGCACTTCTGAAAGTGCAAATTTCATCTATGATGCAGTGACACAACCTGAAACTACCATTTCACTTCAGTTAGATTGTGAAAATGAGATCTGGCTTGCAGGTGGACATTCAAACTTTGGTTCACTTCAGCAAAAGCAGGCTTCATGGCCTTTACTCTGTCCAGGCATCTGTGCAGCAAGGAAATGAGCAAGGAACAAACTGGGATGTTCTCTATATAAAAACGACAGTTGGTTAAGCCTCGGCAGGCACAACTCAGCACCTGCAGATGACCCACGTGGCCTGCAGCCGTATTCTGACCCCTTTCACACTGGCATTCCTGCTCTGGGATGCAAGAAGCTTCTCTTTTCCTGGGGAGAAAGCTTAGGTGGCTGGCTTTTAATTAAGAGTCGGAGCCCCCCTGCTCCAAGTCAGACTGGGACATCAAGACACCCCTATAACAAGCGCAACTAAGCATCCCCCTGTGCAATCTGTGGTGCCACAGGGGCAGCAGTGGCAAAGGTGTAGCATGCATTATTCACCAACCTCACAAGTATCATCCTCTTTCCACACTCAAGGCCCTGCAGTTCCAGCCCCAATATGGCACCATGCAAAGGCAGAAGGCTGGAATGACTGTTGTGTTCCTTGGGGGCTGCTGCACTTTCTGCCTTAGATCACAAGCCAGATGAGGGCAGAGGGACCGGCTTCCTTGGCAGTCCTCATCTCTGTTGCAAGCACGCTGGCCCCACTACCTGCAAAGGGTTGCCTTCGCTGGGGTTTGATTGACAGCCACTCAAGGATAAAATGGGATGCCAGTTTTTGCCCTCCTGCGCTTCTAAGGGGAAGAGGGAGGCCATGATACCATTACTGGTACATAAAGCTGCTCACAGTGCCAAATCAAGGTGCGCCCATAGCGTTGCCTGGGTGGCATAAAAGGAGGCACTTGCAGAATCCCTAGATTGTCCTGGACTCCCTTTACAGAAGGGTCAACCTTATGTGCTTTGAGATGCGTTATCTTTAAATAAGCTGACCTACTTAAGAAATAGGAAAAGACCCAAGGAGGATAATGCAACGTAACTGTGTCACCTGGAAAGAAAGCAGAACTTGCACGGTTCCGTCTGTTCAGCCTGGCCCTTTTCCTACAGAGAATCACATCATAAAACTGTGGACAGAGCGACTGCGGACAGTTTCCAAGAAAACTCTTGGAGGAGGAGTGTGGTTGCCCGCTTCAGCATCCCAAACCAGAAAAAGGTTTTGTTTCATTTAACTGGGTGGCGGGGAGGGGGGCTAACTGGCAGCACTGTTTTCTGCCAAAAGTGAAAGCTTTTGATCCTTAAAAGGTGCAGAGGGATGGGATTCATTTTAGAATACCGAAGCTTTGTAAAGGATGTGGCAGGAATTCTGACTGGCAATACTGGTAGGGCATATGGTATCATTTTCTCCTTACAGCAGTCTCCGTGATAATCAGCTATGCATAATTTTTAAAAATTTAAACAGCGTGAGTCAATCGTCCATGTTTTTTTCTAGAGCAAACCTCATTTGCAGCAAAATGCCAGCAGTCATCTAAACTAAGCCTGCACAAATGGGAAGGCTGCTTTCTTCCAGTGGACGCAGGAATCCTGGAGCAAAACGGGCGATTGTCCAGCTTCAGTCTCCTCCCCAAAAGCAGACTATAAATGCCATAAAACAGAGTAAATGCACGCCAGTGTTAAATATCAGAAGCCATAACACATTTTACATGCTTAGCTCTCTTAAGCACAGATGAAATGACCAGGAAGCTGAATTTCAGCCCACCAGAGCATGATACAAAACATATTAACCTCGGCTGCCAGAAATAGGTTCCCAAATCATCGCCTAGAATGGCACAAGTGCCACTTCCTTTGCTTCACTGGCCTTAGAAGGAAATTGACTTTTTGTCCAGCTCAGGCAATTACAGATTGACTTTCAAAAGTTAGGGAAGAACATTGATCTTACGGGTCTTGCTAGTTTTTGAATTAGCTTCTCATAAGGGCCTTTCACTTCCTGCTGATCTCCATACAGGAGCACGCAACCATGCTTATCTACAGACCCATGCAAAGTTCCGCCAGCTAATTTCTGCATATTACGATTTACTCAAGTATAAGAGAATGGCAGACTGTTTTTCTTGGCTCACTGACAACCTATCTATATTTACAGGCTTACTCCAGTAGACTGTGCTTATAAAATCTATAAATATAAGTGGATATAAACTGACTCTGGGGACATTTTCATTGCTCCTCCATGATTAAACAACCTCCCTGAGATTGTAAACTTGTGACTGCACTTCAGACTGCAGATGGGATCTCATATGAATGCTCCTCTGTCTTTTTTTTAAAAATCCCTTTATGCAGAAAAGTAGCACATCGGAGACATGCTAATTTTCTACATGCAGGGAATACTTCATTTGTTGATGCGAACTTCTACCTAAATGGTACCACCAAAAACAGTTTTACAATCTCAGTGAGAACAAGGCCGTGACTACCTTCAGTTATCTGCGCAACGTTAGGAAACTGGAAGCAGAAACCAAAGTTACAGATGTTTTATTCCAGCACCAGTACTGAAAACTGCATGTTATATAATTAGCAGGAACCTGAAACTGAAAAAAAACCACCTTGTGTTGCTAATCAGGGTAAGTTCTCTCGCCCACCCTCTTCTCCAACAACCATCAGCTGCTGCATTAATTTCATTTCTGTGCCTGATTTTGGAACACCTGCCAGAACAATACCTGCTTAATATTTATTTTCCTTCAAACTCAAGACAACCATTAGAGCTTGTTGACATGTTGCTTTGTGTTTTTAAACAACTTCCAATTAGCCCTTCATCTGCAAAGTGTCAAGCATTCCAATTCACATTCTAAAGTTCACATCCTCCAAAAGCAAACATTTAACAGCAGAAGCCTTAAAAGGAATATGAAAAGTTTTAAAAAATAAAGAATCACAACCGGGGTCTGACTAGGCAAGAGAGTAGATTGGATTTGCACAATGTTTTAAAATCACATAAGTTAATACTAGCAGAGCATACATGCATGCACACACTCACACACAGAGGCTATGATCAGGGCTGCAGTACAGGTAAAGAAGTTTAACCCTTCCACCTCTGCACATTGCTGATAATCAAAACTACTTCTCCTATTGTTATAAGCCTTGGAAGGTGGATGGGGGGAGCATCCTCTACTTTTCCAGGAGGAAAAAAGAAACCAGAAGAGAGGGAGTTCGTTTCTGGGAGGGGGTGTGGGGAATGCAGAGGTACAATATTTAAACTATTTCTCCCTCTGTGCCAAGATTCACATATTCATCTTGGGAAGACCTTCCACTGCCTTCTCTATATAGTTCCTATATAGTTAACTATATAGTTAACTGAGATCCCACAAACACCACACCTTAGATTCAGACACTTATGCGTCATCTACATGTCACATGCTCCCACAGTTCCTACTTTATGATCCCAGGAAAAATTACTGTCTCCATTTTTGCCTTTTGAGAATGCCTTGTTACAATTTTGTTAGCATGAGTTGCAACTTGCTAACATTGTTCTCTTTCAAGGCTGGGCTTACTCTCCACTGTTTCTTGAAGTTATTTGACAACACAGGTGGGTAACATGCATACTGTTTTCAGTATACATATAAGTAAATGCATGAGCATAATGCAAAGCACATTAGGACATTTCATGCACTGAAGAGGTATGTTTTGAATACTTCTTCAACACACTGCAGAATAATTCTATTATAAAGCACCTCTTGAAAACCAAAGAATAAACACTCAGATCTTGAATCAATGAAAGATTGGCAACTGCAGAATAAAGGAATTCAACACAAAGATAGCAGAGTAGACCCTTTACCTATGAAGTCAGTGCATGAGGATAAAACTACTTGGTCTGAGTACTGGAGTGTTACAAATCTCTCTGAAGTGTTGGAGAGAAGTGCTTATACAAGGTCGTTCTATAGGATTCTACAGATCATCAAAATACCATCTTTCATTCTTTAAAGTCAACTAGCTGTGTGACTTGGTGATAACTATAAATGGAGCAGATTAAAAAGAAATTCGGGAGACAACACTAAGAGGTAATGCATAATTTTTGAGGCCTCGCTTCTGATAAAAAGCTCCATTGAGCAAGACTGCAGGGGCCAAGATACTGCTTCCAAAACCAATTTCACTGTTCTCTCAATGATCGAGATTTCAGATCCAAAATCCTTCCTCCCCTTGGAAATAAGTGTAGGGGCCAAGTGGGTATCCAGACTTCAGATGGAAAATGATGCTCCAAATGTACAAATCAACTTTCGTTGTGACCATTTAATGCTTAAAGAAACACTGCACGCTTCTTATATCTTTCATGGCCTGGCTGGAAATAGATGCAGACGTTTGCTAAGGACAGGAGTTTGGAATTATGTGTTAATAGGGTAGTATGATATGGAGTTCATGTTCTGTTGTCACTATGCCCTTTCCTGACTAACTAAATGGAATGCTTCTAAAGGTATCCATACTAGTATACGCTTATTTAATGATTCTACAGTACAGTCCATCAAATGTGTAATGGAGCTAAGAGTTCTTATCCCCTCCTATACGGTCTTTGTGATGTTTTCAGAAAATACCTTGCATGCCCCATAACCAGTCAAGAGGTTGGTGCAATTTACACAAATCATTTATTTCTACCCTTGGAAGAGTTAAAATATCCTTTCAAGCCTCTTTGCAAAAATATTTAGAGTTGTATCACACAACTTATGCTGGGCGCAGTCCATAGAAAAATGATAGAATGATCATTCTAATGATGATGTGAGCCGCCCTGAGCCCATTCGTGGGGAGGGAGGGATATAAGTCTAAATAAATAAATGCATAAATACATAAATAATACCTTTAATTTACACATGTAGAGGCAGAGAGGAACTATAAACCAAGGGTATGGACTTTTACTGTTATCCTTATACAATTAGTTCTCCTGGTTCACTTTTCAAGAGATGCAATTCCCCAGGTCCCTAACTAGGTCTTCTAGACATCTAGTATAACCCTTTAGCTATTCCATAAGCATAGACAGATACTTAATTAGCCTTCTTCCTCAGAAGCCAAACCCCAAGACCTCAGATTTCTTACATTTGCACCTCTTACTGATATTCCCACTGACTTGAAAAAGCAATTTGTGAAAACAGATTTTTATTGCCAACTCTCGCTTTCCATCAAATTCCTCCAAAGTTCCCTGGGCTATAATTGGTTATTACTTGCTGCTCTTCATGTACTACAAAGGGGATTGGTCGTGTAAAAAAAAGGGAAGGGCATTTGTCCATCTGGGGCTTAGATTTTAAACACTGAATCAGGGTCTGAAGAAGCAGACTGAATTTCATCCAGATCTCCACATTTTCGAGAGAAATACTGTGTTACGAGCAAACACGAGAATGCCAGACAAGTAAGATAAACCTCACTTTTCTTGGACAATTAAGAACATATTAGAAGAGCATATTTGTGCAGAGAGGACCATTTTTAAATTTTATGGGACAGCCTCTGACTTCAGAGGTGCAATTTTAGCCTTTGGGTGCACTGGCGATATAAGCACGATTACGAATCTGTGCTCCAGCTGAATATAAACAGTGAGCTAATGGCACGGGTAGCATAGAAGATTGTGGAAATCCCTGGTGTGGTTTCTCTAAATATGAATCACAAAACTGAAGGCTATTCCAGAGAATTATAACAAGTCTATTCCCAACGTTACCTAAAGCGCAGCTTCATACATGCCATAGTAACTCAATTTATTTATTTATTGCATTTCTAGACCGCCCTCCCCATCAGATGGGCTCAGGGCAATGTGACAACATACAATTAATAACATATAGTTTAAAAACATTATAAATAAACATTAAAACACTATTCCATATACAATAAAAAATTCTCAATTGGCAGATATGAATATTAAAATACAGCATTTTAGGCGCAGGGATTGGCTCTTACATCAAGCCCTGCATCACACCTATGAGCTCCTGTATGGGTGGTGGAGGGTCTTCAGTGGTATGGCCGACAAGAGGACAGCCTAGCCCCCACCAAATGCCTGGCGGAACATCTCCGTCTTGCAGGCCCGGTGGAAAGATAACAAATCCTGCCAGGCCCTAGTTTCCTCAGACAGAGAGTTCCACCAGGTCGCAGCCAGGTAGAGGCCAGACGGACCTCCCTGGGGCCAGGGACCATCAGCAGCTGCTTATTAGCTGATCGAAGCGACCTCCAGGGAACAATCATCTAATCCAGTTATGACAGTTAAGGGTGACACTGCCTGTAAAGGAGTAAGCTCACCAGACGCCCATGTTGTGTGCCTGTGTGTATAAAAACGGCGGTTATTTCTTGACACTACAGATTCCATGGAGTAAAATACATACACATTCCTCAATGTGTTCTTTTCAGCTATATGCTATCCAAACTACAGAAGTCACTGCGTCATTCACTGTCAGCCAGGTATTTCTTTTAGCACTGCTAGTTTTCACATCTTTCTTGCCTACTAAGTAATTCTTTTCTTCACCATCAAGTGGTTAGCATATAATTTCACACATCAAAACCATCCACATTATTTAAATTTTACCAACTTACATTTCCAGTCCTTTTGTCTGAAAGGTAATTAATGTGTCAAGTTGCTTCTGCATTCATTCTAAGTTTTGTTTACACCACACAAAGAGTTTAAAAGGAGCCCATTCTTATGGTATCTAGACCACATCCAGGAGTTAGGAGGTTGTTTTAGACTAGATAAGCAAATGAGATTCTTCTGCGTCAAAGCGTTTAACTCAGGCTTTTCTTCCAGTGACCCTAGGCTAGCTACCAAATCAGTTATGCCTAAAGAAAAACAAAAAGAGGGAAAACCAGGCAAACTGAAAATGGGTAAGATTTACAATGCAATCCGATGATTAAGCACATTAATTTGCTGGTCTTAGACTGGAGTAACTCAGCATAGGACTGCACTGTAAAAGATTATCGTGTATAGAGACTAGTTAAGAACCCTCAGCTACAGTGCATTCCAACTGATGAAGTTCCTTCCAGACAAAACTGCATTCTTTTTGTTAAATCTCACTTCCCTCAATGCTATATCTGCTGAGATGCTCTGAGGTCGTGATGACCTTGGCTCAATATTGGCTGTGCTTCTCTTCAATGTCACAAAGGCCCTTGCACAGCACAAAGGATCCTGACAGCCAGAAGCAACTGCCCACACACAAATTGGTTGAGAGCCAGTTTGGTGTAGCCAGTTTGGTGTAGTGGTTAAGAGTGCGGGACTCTAATCTGGAGAACCGGGTTTGATTCCCCACTCCTCCACTTGAAGCCAGCTGGGTGACCTTGGGTCAGTCACAGCTTCTAGGAGCTCCCTCAGCCCCACCTACCTCACAGGGTGATTTGTTGTGGGGATAATAATGACATACCGTTCTGAGTGGGTGTTAAGTCATCCTGAAGGGCGGTATATAAATCGAATGTTGTAATTATTATTATTATTATTATTGAGTTAATATCAGAGCGTTTGAGAGATGTGACATGGACATCAAACTCTTCCACAGAAACATCATCATTTTGTCCATATTCTTCACATGAACTCCATGACTTTCTTCACCAGTATCCACAGTTCATAAACTGGATGTGGTGAGTGAGTGTATTGTCCTAAAGACGAGTCACAACTGAAGAAGCATGAAACCCTTTTCTACTTACAAACATTTTTTTTACCCCACAGCACAGACTTATTTTTCTGCTGTGGACTGTTGCCTTTAGGGAGTTACGAGTGAGTAAGACTTTCCAGCAGCTGATAGAGAAACTTAGCTGGGAAGGCTGAAGTCTGGCATTAGCACACAACAGAATCTCACATCTGGAGGGCCAGCGGGCGCCAGCTTGCTCATTCTCACTCACTCAGTGAAAAGGCCTTTTGTTACTTGTGGATATACACATGAATATGGTACTTTCCATATCTGGTAGTGGTCTTTATTTTTCTGTACAGGAAGAGACTGGGGGATTGGGAAGTTTAATGGCTGGATGTAAGAAGCAATCTAGCTCTATTCCCCAGTTTAACTGAGGAAGCAGGACTTTATGAATCATTCAAGGCAAAGAGACAGGAGAACAAACAGATTAGCACATTTGTCTGTATCCCTGTACTTGCCTTTTCGTAAGACAAGCTGCACTGCAAGGTGAAAATAAAAGCATTCCACACCATAAGCACTCCACAAAGAACACTTTAATCTCGGAATAGGTGACGCCACCCACCCCCATCGTGCTGTAACCAGTTCAGATCACAAACACAGCTGTGAGAAGTGTAGTAAGAAGGGACCTGGCATATGACAGAGAAAGGAAACTTTAGCTATCAGAAACTTGAGAGACAGAAAAAGCACCACTGACACAGATAAGTTGGCCAAGTCAGATAGCATTACCTCAAGATGAGAGGAACAGATGTGCTTCAGGAAGCCAACCACTGCCTTGTTAATAAGAAAGAAGTAGCTCATCATGGAAACTGTATGACTTTCTGGTTATCTTCCCTTCCCCTGGCCTCTCCTCTGAGAACATCTGGGTAAAAGGCAGCTATTTCCTTTATTAAATTTGGTACTCCCAGTTCCTTAAATAATGCCATCACAAGAGTTCAGAATCTAGAGATTCTCCTACTAAAAATATTCTTTTAAAAACATTCCAGGTTTCTTCAAACTCCATCAGTTCTCACTCTCAACTTACCACCTTTCCTCTCATGACAAAGCCAACACTTAGAAACTGCTTCCACATGACAATAGTGGTATAACAGCCCCAAAATAAAAATATGTTCAGACACTTTCCCCCCAGACACTGTACACTGAGTTCACCCATCCCTGCTAACCAAGGTGGAAGAGGAAGTTTGAATCTGTGATAGGGTGTGGGTCCTTTCCATTCACTTCCCATTGATAAGTCAGGAGAGAGTTATGCAACATTTTGAAAAAACCATCTGAATTCAGTAAGCACCACCTCAGTTTTCTTCCTGACTATTGGAAACCCAGAAACCTCCATCTATTTGAGAGAAAAGGGGGCAGTGAAAACTACTTAACTCTGGTGCCAATGGGAAGCTGTTATTGTTCCGCCAGGCCTGCAAGACGGAGGTGTTCCGCCAGGCTTATGGTAGCTGAGGAGAGCAAATTATCCAGCCGGCCTCCACTGAGCTCCTCTCTGAGTCTACTGTTCATTTAAACAGCTTGCCACCCTTACCCCATGGGGACTGAATGCTCTGGGCTGTGCAATACTGCACACTGCATCTTGAACTGTTTTATCATATTTGTAGTTTCTGCTGGATTTTATCTTATATTATGGTTGTTTTTATATGTATGAATATAACATGTTATTATCCGCTCTGAGCATGCTTGTGGGGCAAGCGGGCTAAAAAATTAATAAAATAAATAAATGAATTAGTCATTCATGAATAAGACTATTAAAAGTTCTTAATGAGGAAGAAATGCCCTGAGAATTCCCCTCCTCACTGGGGGAAAAAAAGAGGAAACTTCTCTAGAATTGCCTAATGAGTTATTTTTATTTGCAATATATTTACTTCCTGATGTGACTTTGACACCATGCACCCATTAGGTGGCGGTAGTAGGAAAATGACCTTTCTGTTTAGGAAGTCCCATTCACCAGGATATTTCACACGAGTGGGGTATTTTATTACACCCAAACTGACTTATATGAAATGTGGTGATGGAGAAGAGTTTTGCGCCTGCTATGGATGGCCAGAAAGACAAATAAGTGGGTTCTAGATCAAATCAAGCCTGAATTTTCCCCAGAAGCAAAGTGACAGAACCGAAGCTATCATACTTTGGTCACAAGGAGGCAAGAATCTCTGGAAAAACAATAATGCCAGGAAAAGTTGAAGACAGTAGGAAAAGAGGAAGACTCAAAATGAGACGGCTTGATTCCATAAAAGAAGACATGTCCTCCAATTTGCAAGATCTGAACAAGTCTGTTAACGATAGGACGTTTTCGAGGTCTTTCATTCGTAGTGTTGTCATAGATCGGAGGTGACTTAACGGCACACAGCACATACACACATACAAGATATGTGGTGAAATTCTCTTTAACACTTGTGACAATAATAATAGATGACCTAATTACTCCAGGAAGAGAACAAGCTTGCCCTGGGATGGTTAGTTGATGTCCTGAGACTCCATACAAGACAGATAGGACAACTATCTGGTCTTCTCATCTGCTACCAAGGGAGGATTGCCCTCCCGACATGTCCTCTAAGACTCCAGTTACCACCATTGGGCTCAAGACTCTGTTCCATCATAAAAATATTTTTCCTACTACTGTCTTGCTTCCTAAAGGGGAAATGAAGGAATCAGCCATGTGGTATCCTAGCCTTTGATCTATCTAGCCTTGACCATTATAAGTGTTTGTACTGCTATATTTAAGTGCCACCATCACACTTTCCCAGGATTAGCTATATTTACATTTTTAAGACCGCCAGTGGTCAAACAGCCCTAATCAAGGGAAAATATATTAAAGATATGAAGTGGATAATTTGCAAATATAAAACATATTTTCATTCCATACATGAGAAAACAGACCCATGTCCCTTTTCTAGAGTCCTAAATATTAGCCACTGCAAAATAGTTACACCAGCTTTTGCAGTAAGAACTGAGACTTTTATTTAACGAATATGGGCACAGAGAGAACACAGCTTTTTCAGAAAAACATAGGAAGCCCAACGAGGCACCTTTATGAGATAAGCTCTTCAGACAGACCTTATCTGACTATAGAGCCAAGGGCCACTGCAGATTGCTGGTTAAATTTAGCAGCTTTTTCAGGGTAAATAATCTGAAGCGATAAGGAAAGCTCAAAGTTTTCCCAGCTCATCCAAAAGAACAGTTTCTACTCTGAACTTTGGGTGGCGAAAGGTGCGACAACAAAAGCCCAAAGGGACTTATTCAAATGAATAAGTAAAATGGGAGACTGCAATAAAAGTATTCCCATAAAAATAAACTCTTGCACACATTACACAAGCAGCCAGTGCAGCATGTCCCGCACCCCCAACAAATCCAAACCAGAACTTTCTTTAACAGGAAGGCTTGGAGGGGGGAAGAGATGGAGAGATACGAATGCTATTTCTTTTCTCACCTATTTAAGAAACTCCTTCCTAACTAAACCCCACGTACTCAACTGCACCCATTCTTTTTTCAAAATGCGTCTTGCTAGCTGCACATTAAAATAAATTCCGGGGTGTTCCTTATAGATTGGCTGAGCTCTTCTAATTACCATTTTTAAAAAGAAACCAAGCGACTTGCTGAGATCTCAGCAAGGACTAATTCACACAACCCTTTCCCTCAAACTGGACTGAGTAGGTACAAGGAAACATTAATGATCACTGGTTGTCCAGAGAAGGACCTAGTTGTTGACAGCAAGCCCATCCACCACAGCTTTTACTACTTACTTAACCAAGCCCAGAATCAGGCCTACATCAGAAGTGCCTGGTTACTCAGGGGAGGAGAGTAAATCCTTTTTTAAGGATTCTGTTTTCCAGCTGTTATGTTTAGAACTTCCTAGAAATACAGCTGAAGCCGCATCGAGTAGGACATAGGGTTGCCAGCCTCCAGGTGGTGGCTGGAGATCTCCCGGAATTACAACTGGTCTCCAGGCCACAGAGATCACCTGGAGAAAGTGGCTACTTTGGGGGGTGGAATCTATGGAATTATGCCATGCCAAGGTCCTTTCCCTCCCCAAACCCCACTTTCTCCAGGTTTCACTCCTCAGATCTCCAGGAATATCCCAACTTGGAGCTGGCAACTCTAGTAGGACACCTAGGAATTTTGGATCACTTCCTGGGAGGCCGGATGGAGAATCAAAAAGTGAGCAAGTGAAAATTAGTATTTAAAGTAATCTGTTAAATAATAGGCCCTAATGTAAAGGGGGCGCAGTATGGTTGGCAACCTCCAGGTGGTGGTGGCTGGTGATCTCCTAGAATTACAACTGATCTCCAGACAACAGAGATCAGTTCCCCTGGAGAAAATAAAACAGATTCAGGGAAGAGAGGTCCATCAGTGGCTACTGGCCATAGTGACTGAAGGGAGTTTGCAGCTACAGAGGAAACAAACCTCTGAATAGCAGCGGCAGGAGGAAACTTCAGGGGAAGGCCTCAGCC
Organism: Eublepharis macularius; assembly: GCF_028583425.1. NCBI lineage: Eukaryota > Metazoa > Chordata > Lepidosauria > Squamata > Eublepharidae > Eublepharis > Eublepharis macularius. The sequence continues at coordinate 26,732,528 of NC_072798.1, forward strand.
TCTATGCTGTATTGTTGACCTTCTAGAGTAACTGTTCGGCTACTGTGTGAGACAGGATGCTGGACTAGATAGACCACCGGTCTGATCCAGCAAGTAATCCTTATGGTCTTAATGCAAGTGTAATCACTTCCAACACTAGGAAGAATATTTAGTCCATTCGATGTTAATGTTCCACCCTTCCCCCAAGAAGCTCATGGCGCCATGGATGGGGTCCTCCCACCACTACACTTCACTTTCTATTTTCAGAACTATCCTGTAAAATACATTAAACTTTGGACCAGTCATTCAGTGACCTACACGGCACTGCAGATTTCAAACCACGTCTCCTCAGTCCTACTCAAACAACTACTACGTTATACTACTTGTCATATAAACTGGCATGCTTTGAGTAGTATGTCAGACATGCCTCCAGTTTTATCAGTTCCTAGACAAATCTACAGTATACAGAACAGACACTGGGCTTGCAAAGGACGTTAATAAAAACCACTACAACGTCAAAGAGGCGGGTTCCCAAAGCTCAGGTAATCCTTTGACATTTACAAGTTCCTGCTTAGAAGGAACCTGATTTTTGATTACCTTTTAAGCAATGCAGCAAGCAAACATTTCCTCCTGTACCAATAGGTTAACATAGGTTGGCCAGGTAAACTGGTTCAACAAAGGATCAACACTGCAAAAGTTAACAGGATTTAAGGCATGCTGAGCCTTTATTACACACAGGAATAAAAGGGGGTACAAGAACATTGGCCAAGTTTGTTGTTCCACAGGGTGGACTTGCGCTACAAGCAGCTTAATAGTCTTTCCTTCTCCTTGGAAGTACCCTAAAAAAGACAGTCAGGGAAGGTGAAAGACTGCAGTCTCTAATATCTTCAACCAGTCCAAGACTACAACCCCGGTTTTCTTTTTCCTGAGAAGCTATGACAAACTGGTATATTTCCAAATATGTCCATAGCACAGATCCACAAGTTACTTATTTGGTCGTTTTACTTGATCTCCAGCACACAGAAGAGAGAAAAACGTTATGAAACAACTTTTCCCAGTAAGCTATAGTGTACTAAGTAGCCAAAAGCTGATAATTTAAAGCCTGGAAGAAGATCGCTACTAAATTAGAATTATACCCATCTCTACTTGCAAAAGTTTTACACAATTAAAATACCAAACGTTACAAAATGAAAATAAAACACAAAAACAATTTCTAAAGTAACACAAATGACAAAAATCTGGACAACGAGTAATAAAGGAAAATGTGTAAAACAATTTAATCCCAAACTGCTGAACTGGCCATAAACTAGGAGGGACACTCATTCAAGAACCTTTGTCTACTTCCTTGAAGACTGTTAAACAGGAACATTTACCAAGTTAATAATCAGTGCTTAATGCAAATACCTTTGAAATTTAATCAAGACATGCCAGGAGAAAACTGCCACAATAAAATGTGAAGGGAAAGTGGTTTGTTTGTTTTTAAAGGCTGGTTGTTGCATAATTTATATACCACTATGATGTATAAAGGGATCTGAAATCTAAAAGTCATTGATATATACACAAGCAAAACCACACAGTTCCTTCCAGCTGTTTTGGGTTTTTTTTGCAATATTATACTTTCATAAAGCGATTTAAAAGTTTTACGTTTTGCAACACTGGCATATCACTTAATATGAACACCCACATGAAGACATGAAGATACCTTATACTAAATCACACCGTTAGTTCAGCAAGGTCGGCATTGTCTACTCAGGCTGGTACTGGCCCAAGCAAAGGTCTTTCCCATCACCTGCTACCAGATCTTTTTAAATGGATGCCAAGGATTGGACCCAGGACATGCCAAGCAGATGTTCTTCCACTAAGCCCCAGCCTGTAATGGCTTGTGAAATATGACAATTCACAACTGCTGCTAGACTAGGGTTGCCAGCTCCAGGTTAGGAAATTAGGTTAGATTTCACCCTCCAACACAGCCATTTTCTCCAGGGGAGATCAGTTGTAATTCCGGGAGATCTCCAGCCACCACCTGGAGGCTGGCAACCCTATGCCAGACACAAAAGCTGTGCCCAGGTTTGCTCAGGTCCAACCAGCTTCCCATACTTTAACTGCTCGTGCTTCCAAGTGATGTATTTGATTAGAATTGTAATTTTTTGTTATTTTTTAATTTTAAAAGTAACATATGGACATATCTCTAAAAATGAACCAATATGGATTTCTAAAATTAAATATAGGCCACAGTCCCCCACAAACATTCCAGTCTATCAAAACAAAGCATTAAAACATCCAGATTCCTGAGGGATTAGCAAGAGACACATCTCATTTAGAAGTTCAAGCTTTCAAATCCAATGCATTCCCTGAGCGGCATGTTAACTTCTTGCACCTGGATTCATCCCCTCAGGGGCTAGCACACCTCTGCAGTAGCTGAAACAGCAACTGCACACAAATGGTTCTTCATACTGCTGACATCAACAGCTAATCCTGAGGGGAAAGAAAATAAAAATCAAGCCCCAAGAGATTAAATTTGAGTCTCCTGACAAAATGAAGTTTTTTGCTTCCACAATGCTGTAGAGTGTGCTCCTACATCACAACGGTGAAAACATCCAGAGTGTGTGTGTTACATGTGTGCAGGGCTTTTTTTCTGGGAAAAGAGGTGGTGGAACTCAGTGGTTTGCCCTCGGAGAAAATGGTCACATGGCTGGTGGCCCCACCCCCTGATCTCCAGACAGAGGGGAGTTTAGATTGCCTTCACGGAGGGCCATCTCAACTTCCCCGCGTTCCCCCTGAAAAAAAGCCCTGCATGTGTGTCAGTGATACATAGCATCCAGAGGGCAAGTGAGGTGGGATGGACCAGGGCCTGCTTCTGTGGATGGCTGCGGCAAGCTGACTGGAGCAGCAGCTGGCCTGGCCGTGCCTGCCTTGCAGTGACTCTTCCCCACCACTAGGGATGCTGCGCAAATCTTGAACGCTACCTAAAATCCTGAAGGTAAAAACAAGACATAGGTGAACGCCAGTTATTTATATCACAGTCCAAGATGAACGTCACTGAACCGCGCTGACTGTAAAATTAAGTAGCTTTGAATTTACATCTTTTTCACACTATGGAGCTGCTGCACCATAGTGGTTAAGAGACTGGGCTGCAAATCAGTACTCTGTGGATTCGAATCCGACTACTGCCATGAGCTCAGCAGGTGGCCTCGAGTCAGCCGCTCCTCTCAGCCCCAGCTCCCCAGCTGTACTGTGGGGATAATAATAACACTGACTTCGTTCACCGCTCTGAGTGGGGCACTAATCTGTCTAGAAGAGTGATACAGAAGCGCTGCTGCTGCTGTTGTTGTGACTAAGAACCAATCGCTGCCTTGGATTTGGTGACGCTTGATCATTAACTATTTTAATTAGACTGGGGTCAGTTGCTTTTCGAAAATGAGCTAGCATAGTGCAGTGATTAGAGCGTCAGACTAGGAACAGGGAGAACCAGGCTGAAATCCCCACGCTACCACGGAAGCTCTCTGGGTGACCCTGAGTCAGTCACACACACTGGCCTTCATCCTACCCTTAGGGGTTGTTGTGAGGATAAAATCGCAGGAGAATAACATAAGCCACTTTAGGTGACCATTAGGGAGAAAAGTGAGATATAAACAAAGAAGAATAAATAAATACATAAAGAAGATTGAAGCAGCTGATTTGCAATTGACAATTATTAATCCATCCCATCAGAAATTTGAAGCCAGAGAGGGGACTTAGGGCCCGGTCCAGAGGTATATCCATCAACAGTCCCTCAGCTTCTTTCTTCACTTTGATTTGCCTGTCAGGAGGAGCAAGAAGACTGGCCCCATTCAGAACAGCTTTCAAAGGCTGTTCAAAATACCTTTGGGAGGCATGGAAAATACGCCCAGCTGCTCAGAAAACAGGGTCCCTATTCAGAAGAGAGGCAGGATTCACTACCACTGTGGCATCAGCTAAAGACTGGCATTGGCAACCGCTAAGAAAACTCATTCTTCCATCTTACGCATTGCTAAAAATGCAAGAGAAAGAGGCTGAGCGGGTGGTACAGAAAGCAAACTGAGGCCTAGTTCACATCTGTAGGAGGAACAAGGCAGCACAGACAACCTCCAGTGACGGAATGGACTGTACCACTTCTTATTGCAGGCAGAAAATCACAGACATTTTACAATGCTCTACGTTAAAAGTTCCCAGAAACAGAAAGTCAGTATGGAAAGCCAGCAGAGATGAGTCTTCCTCTCTGCCACCCCATTCCCTTGCAGGTGTGAACCAGGCATGAGAAGAAATTTGATCTTTCCAAAGCCTTGACCAGTCATTAATCAAATGGGCAAGAGGGCATATGCATTACAGGGCTATCTAAAAGCACTGCAACTAATTTTCTGTTGTTGTTAGCATGGTGCTAGAAAGTTGTGGGGGTGGAGATCAAAGAGCCTCATTGTTTCATCTTGTGTGCAGTCTATTTTGATGTGAGAAGCTATGCAACAATCCAGAAACAGTCATACTCCCTTTCTGTCGGAGCCAAATCCCCCAGTCTTGGCGCATAATGATTGGGTAATAGATACGGAAAATCAGTCTGTGGTAGCAATGGTCATCGGAAACTCTTGTAAACTGCAGCACGAGGTCAGATTCTCCTACTTAAAGATTTCCCCCACTACATGTCTTCAATGCGCCTGTGAGGCCATTGTTGAGACTGGAGCATTCGCTTTCAAATTCTTGAACGTACAAAAGGTGTCATATGCCAAATCAGACCATCAGTACATCAACTGTCCAAATGGATGTCAGCTCTCCCTTGTCTCAAGCAATTACTTTTTCCCAACCCTGCTGCCTTTTAAATGGAAATACCAGAGACCGCACCTCAGCATGTGTTGTATCACTGAACCGTGTACTTTTTCAGTGATTGAAAATCCTGGAGAGCTTTCTAATAACTTAGTCTTGTAGAAAGGCAACAGCCTTCTCTTCCAGATTGAGTCCTGGCAGCCATCATTCACAGTTCTGTACCCTTGAGGATAGACTACAACACACTTCCATATAAAAACTACCCTTGGAGACACTTCAGAGACTACACTGGATGCAGAAATCCAGCTAACAGGCACCCATGTGAAACCACAGGAAAGCGGAAATCCCATTCCTACCCTGGCAGCTTCCCCCTCCCTGGCAGCAGCTCAGGATTCCCCACTCGGTCTGCCCACCTCTGCCCTCCACTTGCCTCTCCCCCTTGTCACATCAGCTCTCGCTTGCCCTCCTCCACTCAATGCCCCCCCATTTCCAGCTTCCCCTCCCCACCCGTTTCCAGTTCCCACAATCACCACCACCATATTTTCAGCCACTCTTGGGTTGCTGTGGCAACCCAAAATGCCACCCAAACTCTGGCCGGACTTGGGGTTTTTTTTGGGGGGGGGGTCAGCAATGCCTAGGTATGTGAAAATGCCAGTTAGTTGCAGAACTCTACATTAATAATAATAACATTCAATTTATATACCGCCCTTCAGGACAACTTAATGCCCACTCAGAGCAGTTTACAAAGTATGTCATTATTATCCCCACAACAAAACACCTTGTGAGGCAGGTGGGGCTGAGACAGCTCCAGAGAACTGTGACTAGTCCAAAGTCACACAGCTGGCTTTAAGCGGAGGAGTGGGGAATCAAACCCAGCTCTCCAGATTAGAGTCCCGCACTCTTAACCACTACACCAAACTGGCTCTCAACCACTACACCAAACAGGCATTGTAACTGCAGCTAGCCCTGTTCTACAGGTTTGTCTATGCAGGCCAGCCCTCGACTTTTACGTACCGCAACACTTTGTTCTGGAATTAGGTTATGTTCCCTTCTTCGTGACACAGAACAGAAAGGCAAATAATAAGAGCCAGCAATGTGTATATCTGCTAGTAGTTTTGATGCCCACCCCCTTTCCAAAAATGTTCAGAAATGGCGTTTTGTGCTACAGGGGTCTGAGAATCATCTCTATCAATGGGTTCTGTGTCTTGTACCTTGTGCCAGAGGTCTTGCTGTCGTTTGTTTGAGCCACACCAAGAGAGCTAGATGACATTTATAAGTGATACTCAAAGATTCTGTTTTTGCAAATATATCTTCAAGGACAAAGACAAACTTTCTCTGGGCTCTTCTTTAAAAATGGCTCCTTTCTAAGAGGAAAGACATTTTGTACATTCCAGATGCACTTCAGCTTCCAGTTCATTGTAACCCTTCCCCACCCACCCACCCCCACACACAAAATAAAACCCCTTGGTTCTTTCAGGGGAGGAAGGCACTCTGTACAGGAGTCACTCTGCCTTAGGTACTAGACCTTCAGTGTCCTCAAGTAACATTTTACACCACAACCCTACTTTAAAGTTACTGGTCTGCTGTTTCAGGGGAGGGAAAAGCAAAGCAAACATCTGGCACAAAATGCTGGCATCAGCTTTCTTCACTGTTCCTTCCATAATGGCACCACATTTTTGGGAGACATGGACCTCTGCCTTCCTTCCAAACGGCCTTCTGTAGTGGACTAGTAGCAAATGAAGGGAGGGAGAGGGAAAGAGACCAGGAGGCTGATCAGCAAAGTTTTGATGCTTTGGCATCTCACACCAAGAACAAGACCATTATTATACTAAAGTTGTAGAGTCTGCTATTTTTCTTGCTGACTGTTTAATATAAGCCTCTACTTTGCACAACCAGGAAGGAAAACCCCAATCAAAACTGTTATACAACAGTTCTCTTGAAAAGAAATAGGAAGAGTTATACTTTTAAAACACAAGCACACTCCGCAAAGAAACTTCTCATTTCCACCACATGCAAAGAAGCATTAGATTTATCCAAAGGCCTTGGAGAAACAGTTGAAGCATTCAAGTCATTTCCTTCTTGCATCAGCCTCTCTTCCCCCTCAGCTGAAATTCCAAACTCTAGGCTCTCCTTCCATTTTTAACTATTTAACTGTTTCGTGACGTCCTCCATACTGATAGTTTCACACGGGTAGCCGTGTTGGTTTGCAGTAGAAGAGCAAGATCTGGGTCCAGCAGCACCGTAAAGACCAACTAGGTTTCCAGGGTATGAAATTTAGTTGGTCTTTAAGGTGCTACTGGAGCCGTTTCTTGTTTCTCCATACTGACAGGCAGATCCGGCCTAGTGTTCAGAGAACCTTCTGTTGAGTTTGCTCCTCGAGTTGCAAAAGAACACATCAAAACAACACAACCAAGCAGAGGGTGCAGCAGATGCCAATTCCAGACCAGCTCACACGAGTTCAAAGCAACTCCTCCCATGCCCAAGAGGACTGCAGATGGCAGGGCAAGGTTCCTAAGCCAGATGTGCACGAACCCAAATGCTGCCCCTCCACCCGAGTAAAGGAATGACACTCCCTCCCCCTCAAAGTTTAGACTGAAGTATTCGTCCCCCTTTTTTCAAGAGGGGAGTCAGTGAACCAACTTAGGGTTGCCAACCTCCAGGTGGGGCCTGGAGTTCTCCTAGAGTTATAACCGATCAGTTCTCCTGGCTGCTTTGGAGGGTGGGCTCTATGGCATTATGCCCACGGAGCTCCCCCCCCCAACCCTGGCTACATCCCCTAATCTCCAGGAATGTTTCACCCCAGAACTGGCAACCCTAAGACCACCCCGCATTCCAAGGCTGCCCTTTCTCACCGTGCTGTAGAGCAGAGCATCCGAGTCCACCGGTTCTGACAGCTCGCTCAGCTTCCGATCCCACTGCAACAGGTTCGGCTCCCCACTTTCCAACACCTCCATGGCCGATCCGAACCACAGCAATACCGGATCGGGAGAGGGAAATCTAAAACCTGGGGGCACCCTCGGGGCAGGCTACTTAATTCTAGGGAGCGCCGCTAGTCCATCCGGCGACCTCCCCAGGCTCCTCCACTTTTACTACTCCCCCCTCCCCCAAAAAAGGGGCACAGGGCAATAAATGTGGAAACTTCCGAGCCAAGATTTTCCAGCGCCGCGCTCCCAGCCTAGTCGATCGTGGGCCACGTTAAGCGTTCGAAGCTCCTTCCGAGCGACAGCCCCGTTCTCGGCTTGCAGAAAACTCTTCCAAACTCAGACTAGCCCCGGCGCTGCCTTCCCCCCTCCCCCCTTCCCAAACCGAGCTCCTGCTCCTCCCAGCCAATCGCTGCGAAGGAGGGCGCCTGCCTCTAAGGCTCCCCTCCAGTCACAAGCCCGTCCTTTCCAGGGGCCCTCCCTACGGCTCTCCAGCTGCGGCACGGAGGCGGGGAATCCCAGTGACGCCACCGCAGGGAAGCCCCCTCCCGTTTCTCCCCGCTTGGCTGCCTACCCGGCCAATAGCCTGCCCCAGACGCCGCTCGGCGAGCTCCGCGGGACAGGCGAGGCGCGCGGACTGGCGTGCACCCTAGCCAATGGCGTAGCGACAAGAATGCAGCCGTGGCTCAAGCCCCACCTGCTCCTCGGCGCTAAAGCAAAACAGAGCAGTGGCTGCCGTTGCCAGCTCCCGGGTGGGAAATCCCTGGAGATTTGGGGAGTGGAGCCTGAGGAGGGGGAAAAGAGGGACTTCAACGGGGTATAGTGCCATAAAGTCCACCCTCCGAAGCAGCCATTTTCTGCAGGGAAACTGGTCTCTGTGGCCTAGAGGACAGTTGTCATTCTGGGAGATCTCCAGCTCCCACCTGGAGGTTGGCAACTCTCCCTTGGGATGCTGAGGAAGGATGGCTGGTAATCTGTGCTGCTGGAAACATTAGCTGGCAAGACAGCAGGGAGAGAAGGGGCCTGATCTAAGCAAAGGGTGTTTTTGTTTTTTGCTTCTCAGCTTCACTGGAACCCCCCTGGCTTGCTGTCAGTTCTTATTCTGGAATCTGAGGGAGGGAGCTTTGGCTCTCGAAAGATTGTACCCTGGAAATCTTGTTGGTCTAGAAGTGCTGCTGGACTCAATTCCTATCATTCCAGATGGATTCACGGAGGAAGCAAAAGCAAAGTCCACCTTCCTTTAGCAACCAAAAATTCCTTAAGTGGACGAAAAAAGAGAATCGGTTTATCCTTGGTAGAGGCTGCAGAACTGACCTGACCGGATTGCCTGAGACTGAGTGGCAACGTGTGATAGTGGTTAGGGACTTGGATGCCCTGTCTTTTGAATGGTTTGTTTAAAGCCTGCCTGTGCCTTTCAGCAATCACTTAAGACAGCTTACGCACATATATCTGTGTCCTCAGGTCGCAGCCAACTTATGCCTACCCCAGCTTTCAAGGCAAGTGAGAAGCAGAGGTGGTTTGCCATTGCCTTCCTCTGCAGAGTCTCTCTTGGTGACCCTCCTTAGTTTCCAAGATCTGATGAGATCGGACTATACCATGTCACCTTCCCTCCCTCAAAACACCTTCCAATATCTTAAAAAACAAATACTACAACCTCCTTTCTGGTTGGCCCAGAGACCACAAATGGAAGAGTGCAGCATAGCAATCTACATCTCAGAGACAGGGTGAAATCTAATATATAATTGGAAGAGTTCTGTTCCACGCACATGGCAAAAAATGATCCATCAGTAGCTGGTCTTTCACCGAAGCAAACAATAACCCTCTTAATTGGTGGAAGACAAACAATTTCAGGGTAAATGATTTATTTATTTGTTTATTTGATTTATATTCTGCCCTCTCCGCTTCAGCAGGCTCAGGGCAGATAATAAAGAAAAGTCTTCTCCATATATAATGGTGAGGGGGAGTGGTTTGGGGACAATAATGGTTGGCATGAGAACTGGGGTACATCGTTGAAACACATCTCTATTTTCATCAGAAATGTTGGAGGGTATTCAGAACAACTGTAGAGTATTCATTAGAGCAGCAATTCAATTGTACGCCTACATACTGGGAAGTCAGGCTTGCTGATTTACTTCTGAGCAAATGTGCATTGGATAGGTAAATGTAAAGGTAGTCCCCTGTGCAAGCACCACGTCATTACTGACCCATGGGGGGATGTCACATCACGATGTTTTCTTGGCAGACTTTTTACAGGGTGGTTTGCCATTGCCTTCCCCAGTCATCTACACTTTCCCCCCAGGAAACTAGGTCCTCATTTTACCGACCTCAGAAGGATGGAAGGCTGAGTCAGCCTTGAGCCGGCTACCTGAACCCGGCTTCTGCCGGGATCGAACTCAGGTCGAGAGCAGAGCTTGGGCTGCAGTACTGCAGCTTACCACTCTGCGCCATGGGCTCTGCAAATATGGCTGCACAAATACCTCCATCCCTCCACTTCCTTTGGGGATCTGTTCTTTGGAAAATAAAATCACATCCTGTTCCAACCTGACTAGTGACTGAAATAAAATCCCTTTCAGATGACCTGCTGCCCGACAAATCCTTTGGATCAGGTCACAAATTGCTGCTGCCGCAAGAGGAGCACTTTAAACACTGCTGAAAACATGAGCCATGTTTGCTTAGAAATCCTACAACGCAAATAAAACCCTGTTCAGTTGAAAAGTCAGGAGCTCTGTGCATATCTTGAAATGTTGGATTCAGGGTTGACAAAGCTTTGTTGGGGACCAGAGAAGAAGTCACCTTCTCCTTGGCGTCGGTTTGGGAACTTTCTTTTTTCTTCTGGGACTGCTTCCTACTTCAGCAAGCATACTCCCTTGGAAGGTTCTTCAGTGCTTCCACAGTAAAATCACTTCCGGGAAACTGGGTTCAGACAATAATTTACTGAACTTCACACACTCTCATTCCCCATCCATCAGAATTTTTCTAGCCTTACAAGTAAAATTATTTCTAAATTTCAGAGTATGGTTGAAAAGTACATGATGCAGCAACCTTGTATGGATGGGTGGCCTTGGAGTCCTGTTTATCCCTTTTTGGATTCCATGATGGAAGAAAGGTGGAGTGCAAATGCAATAAATGATGCAATAAATGCAATACAATAGTAGAGGAAAGGTGGAGTGCAAATTCGATAAACTGTATAATTCTTACAATTATCACTATCACTTTTCACTGGGCGTACTGAGGCCCTTCCAACTGCAACACACATGCCTCCTAATACACACGGTTACCGTGTTGTGAGTACAGGGGCAATGCACATATTTACCTTGTGCACATAGCCTCGGTACATGTGAATGTGAAACCTGCTATTAGTGGAAAACTTCATTTACCGTCCTATCTATCCTATAACACATCCCATGTTTTTATACATAGCCTGAAGAGATATCATAGAGGCACTCTGAATTGTAACATTTCATATTAATTTAACCAAAAGGAACAAATAATCTGTTTATTTTCCAGCATCAAAAGTGACCGTGGGGGGGCGTGGCTTCGCAGCAAAAGCAAATGGCCGCCTAAAGCTGAGCTCTGTCTCACCCTGAGCCCTTTAAACAACCTAACAACTGTAAAATGAATGCTATGAACAAACAAACAACAGAAAAGAAGAAAGCAAACAGTAAGGCTGCTAAAAAGCTTCAAGATTTTTTCCTGGTCTCCCAAACACCAGCAGCAGAAATCAGAGCTGAAAAAGACACACTCAAAATGGCTGCCGAGGAAAGCAGAGTAAGTAACTCTTCATCAGACTTAAGCTTACCAGCCTTACTTCAAGCTATGGAGTCTAATATCCTTCAAAAAATTTCCAATTTAACAGAGCAAATTGCAGAAATTAAAATAGACATTAACAAAGCAGTGCTAAAAGCTGAAAATGCAATGGATCTTAGCATTGCCTTGCAAAGAGATGTGCAAGACTTACAAAAAGAGAATGACTACATGCAAAATAGAATTCAAACCCTTGAACTTGCAAACCGTCAGCAGAACTTAAAATTTAGAGGGATTGAAGAATCTGAAATAATAAATGCAGATTTAATCTCTTTCCTCTCTAACTGGCTAGCCACATGCCTTCAATTAGAAGAGGGCATCAGCCCTCTAATTTCCAAAGCGTATCGCCTTGGCTACCCTAATCGTCCCAAAAGGAGAAGTCCCAGGGATGTTGTAGCAACATTTGTCGATTGGAGAACAAGAAAAAAAATCTTGGAGGTGGCAAGATCACAAAACACCTTTACATACAAAGGAGCTTCTATCCTGGTGTTAACTGATCTGCCAAAGGACATTTTAAATAAAAGAAAGGAACTTAAACCAGTAACAGAAGCCTTAAGGAAAGCTAAAATCAACTATAGATGGATAAACTTTACTAAACTCCAAGTAAAACAACAAGGAGAGACCTACACAGCAGAAGACCAAGAAACTGGATTATGCCTGTTACAGAGCATTAACCTGGAACTGCCTATGGAGTTAGACAACATATCTAACAAAAGAAAGAGATCATATCCTTCAACTCCACAAAAAGGAAGCAAGATACCGATTAGGCACAACTGAAGTCTCAAACTCTGCATTAGAAATAATAGAAGCTCTAATTCCAATGACTGAAACAAATGCCATTCATAGCATCAAAATATCAACAAAGGGTTCGGGGGGGCAGATTATAAGATACAGTAATTTAATTAGCTTCCAAATTAGAACTACCCAGATATTCTGGAATTTTCCAGTAATTCAGGAGAGAAGTTTATCTCTTGAATTATAGAGGGTTATATAGGATAAGTTTCAGTTTCTTCCATTATTTTTTCATTTTTTTAAAAAAATTTTATTTTTTTCCCCTTTTGGCTTATTAATCGAATTCAAGTTAAACAGAAATTTATTGATAATAGGGATTGTTATTGTTCCTATATTATAGAGTGTTACTATTTTATATCAAATAATTAGTTATAAACAAAGATGAGAGTTATAGAAGAGTTTTACTGTTATTAGAAAGTTATATTACTACTTCAAGTTTATATTGTTACTTTACGGATATTAGAAGTATTACTGTTTATAATACACAGTTAAGTATAATCAAAATTTAAAGTTATAACAAGTGCTGTATTGTCATCAGAAAATTGTCTTATCGTTCAGATTTTATATACTAAATAGCATTACTGTTACCAAATAAGTTGTTTAAAAGCTATTTCTTTAACACAAAAAATAATTTATTTCTAAGAAGAAATTGGAGGGAGAAGTTACAATATGTGTTCTGAACTAAAAGTAATTTCTTATAATGTTCGAGGCTTGGGGAATCCAATTAAGAGAAAACGCATACTTACACATATAGCTAAACTTAAACCAGATATCACTCTACTTCAAGAAACACACATTCGTGCTGGTAATCCTTTAACACTGAAAGACAGATGGATTCAGACACAATACCATGCATATGGCACTTCTAAAGCACGTGGGGTTGCAATTATAGTATCCAAAAATACTCCTTTTTTTCATAAAGCTACAAAGGTTGATCCTCTGGGTAGATATATATTTGTAAAAGGAACTGTAGGCAATCACCTTCTTACAGTGGCATCCATCTATGCACCTAACCAAAGGCAAATAACCTTTATAGAAGAACTATTAATTAATCTAGAAAAATTTCAGGAAGGCGAACTGATTGTGGGTGGAGACTTTAATTTCATAATGAATCACAAATTAGATAGGTCAGACTATAAAAAATCCAATAAGAAATGTCACAATACTAAATTGGCAACATTGATTAAAAATCACAATCTGATTGATGTATGGAGACAAACTCATGCTACAGAAAAAGACTTTACTTACTACTCACCTAGACATCACATTTACACCAGAATTGACCTTATTTTAATTTCAGAAAAATTAATTAATCAGGTAAACTCAACCGAAATTGGTAACATAATCCACTCAGATCATGCTTGGACTACTTGCACCATTTCATTTAAGTCAGAAACAAAAACTGAAAAACACTGGACATTTAGTAAATCACTGCTGTACCATTCAAATCATGTTAAGGAAATTGAGAATATCATCAAACAATACATGAAAGAAAATACAACACCAGAAACAAAACCACATATTTTTTGGGACGCTTTAAAAGCTGTCACTAGAGGACATCTAATAGCATTAACATCACGAATTCACAAGGATAAGAAAGCTCAAAAACAAGAAATTACAGGGAAAATTAAACACTTGGAATTCCTACATAAACAGAATGGTAGTAAAAAAGTATACCAGAAACTAATAAATGAACGCAAACTTTTAGAAACCATAGAATCAGATAATATTCAAAAAAATCTCATATATTTAAAACAGAAACATTGGTTCAATACACCAAAGACTTTACGTATTCTCTCTTGGAGAATAAAAGAAAAGAAGGTAGCAAAATTAATCAGGGTAATCCAAGACAAAAAAGGACAAATATACACTAAATCAAAAGACATAATTAATATCTTCAGAGATTACTATAATCAACTATATACATCAAAAAAACCAAAAATAGAAAACATATCCCATTTTTTGCAATCACTTAAAAATCTTAAAAAATTAGAAAAAGCACATCAGTCAAAACTGGAGAATCCAATCACCACACAAGAAATTGCAGCAGTCATACAAAAATCAAAAAACAACAAAACATCAGGACCAGACGGATTTCCTGCAGAATTTTATAAAAAATTTGCCCCACTTCTGTTACAACCCCTTACTGAAACTTGTAACATGTTACTAACAACAGGAATACAGCCTCCTTCATGGTCGACTGCTTCTATTATAGTAATTCCGAAGCAAGGCAAAGATCATAAAACCCCAGCCTCATTTCGCCCAATTTCTCTCTTAAATCAAGATTACAAGATATTTACTTCAGTTATAGCCGAACGTCTTAATTCATTTATCACTCACTATATACACAAGGACCAAACCGGCTTCATGCCCGGCAGGGATTTAACACACAATATTTATAAAACTTTAAATTTAATGTCTATATGCAAAAATCAACATACTGAAGCTCTATTCTTATCATTAGATATCGAAAAAGCCTTCGATTCCTTAGAAATATGTTATTTAGATGAAACACTATACCATATGGGCTTTGGAGAAAATTTCCGACGTATAATAAAGACAATCTATTCACAACCCACAGCGCATGTCAAAATAAATGGAAACACTTCAGACAAAATCTATCTACATAGAGGAACAAGACAAGGCTGCCCTTTGTCACCTGCTTTATTTGCAATTGCCTTAGAACCACTGACAATAGCAATCAGGGAGAACACCCAAATTCAAGGAATCGCAGTTAACTCTAAAACATATAAACTCAGTGCTTTTGCAGATGATATGCTGCTATACCTCACAAACCCAATCCTATCGCTTCAACACTTATCAAATCTTTTAAGTTTATTTGGTCAAATTTCAGGATTAGAAGTAAACTACACCAAGTCGAACATACTTCCTTTAAACACAACAACTACAACTCAATTGAATATTAAACACATATATAAATTCCAGTGGGAACCAAAAAAACTACCATATCTGGGTATAATCCTACCATCTGACCTCAACCAGTTACTAAAGTTAAATCACATAGATAAAATGGCTAAAATAAGAGCAGAATTAAGTGACTGGAATAAAAAACAATTATCATGGTATGATAGATACCATCTAATTAAATCATTTGCACTTCCCAAGTTAATTTTTCTCTTTCGAACAATTCCAATATTAATCCCACCAAAACTTTTAAAACAATGGCAAACCTTCTTCAATAAATTTTTGTGGCAAGATAAACATCCAAGAATTGCATTTACAACACTAAGATTAAAAAACACACAAGGAGGCTTTAATTTCCCAGATATTGATCTCTATCAAAAAGCTGCACGATTAAAAGATGTAATTTCTATAATACAGAAGGAAGATCATATGGATTGGATCAACCTTTTACAAAACACACAACAAAATGAATCCATTCAGGATCTTCTATGGAATAAACAACACGTCCGCCCAACAAACTCTAAACAAAACATCTTTTTTACAGCTATCCTAAAAGTATGGGATGCTTATAGAAATAAAATCACCCCCAAATATTCCAGGTTCTCTTCTTTTCTTTTTCAGGATTGGTTTCCACCGGGTCTCTCACCCGCATTCACTAAAAAATGGAGCCAAAACAACATAACAAGGCTAACTGATATTGCCTCCCGAGAAGGCTTACTAGATAAACCGGAATTGGAGCAAAAAATTAATAGTAATATATCATGGTTTATTTATTTTCAATTAAAGAATCTAGCCTCTTCTATAAACTTAAAGGACATTATGAAACAACCAAAGACTGCATTTGAACAAATTATAGATAGGAAAGGCCTTTCAAATAAAGGAGTAATCTCCAAAATTTATAATATTTTGCTACAAAACCTTAAACTTAAAACCTTAACATATCAGTCAAAATGGCACCAAGACTGTGACAAAATATTATCAAAAGAACAATGGGAAATATTATGGTCCTCTAAAATATTTAATTCATCAACAATTAGTATTAAACTACAGTCCTATAAGATATTAACAAGATGGTATCTTACACCCAAAAAATTAGCAGCTATTTATTCTCACAGTTCATCTTTATGTTGGAAAGGATGTGGGGATACAGGATCATATATACATTGCTGGTGGAAATGTCATTACATAGAAGAATTCTGGAATACAATCTTGCACCAAATCTTTTTGTTAACTGGCTACAAAATACCAAAGAAACCTGAGCTGATATTTCTGAATCAATGGGATGATATAGAGATCCCACCAATTCGACGAGACCTCATCAATGTCTTCTTAATGGCAGCAAAAAATTTAATTGCTTTAAAATGGAAATCACATATTGTACCAACAATTACCAGTTGGTATTCTAAAATATGGGACCATTTTTTATTTGAAAAAATCAATGATGGAATCTATCAAGCTGAAAATTTCCCCCAAACAACAAATTTTATGGAAAAATGGTTCCCTTTTTTTGAATACATTTCTAAAGAAAATCTATATCCTCCCAATAAAATATACCAAACAATCCTGAATCTATAATCCAAAATATATCAGATCATTCAACTTGAATTTGTCTTTCCATGTTTTACCCTTCTCTGTTATGTAGTTTTTAACAATTTACCCATGTTGTATTTCATATTGTAAACAGTTTTGTTAATAATTGAAATAAAAATATATATATTTGACTTTTTAAAAAAAAAAAAAAAAAAAAAAGTGACCGTGCAGCTTCTACAGGATAGTCAGTTTATCCCTTCTGCAAATAACTGCTTGTGCAAACAGTCTACTGTGATGACAGTAGTGTCACAGGAGAAAGGGACTCAAGATGTCCCACTCTCTGCTGTAATCCCAAAAACAGCCAAGTTGCAATTTCTCAAGTCATGGCCTGCACCTAGAAGTAACACAACAGAGAGAAAGGTTCTGCCCTTCCTCTTTGCTTGCTGTTACCGGCTTTCCATCTGCAGGGAGTTTTTAACAGGAAGAAACATTTCCAGATGTGATTCTCTATGATAGTCCATGATAGTCTCTATGATAGTGCTGCTCTGTGTAGGAGACAAACTCCACCATCTGGCACACAGGACCAAAAAAAATTTCTTCCTGCCTGTAAACAGACATATGAAAAAAAGAGCTATGAGTTAGGAAAAGCTCCATGCCCTTTAGGCAGAATAGAGGCTCCCAGTTTCTGACTGAATCAATTCTCCAAAATGAGCAATCAAAAAGCGGAAACTAGACATGAAGCTTTAAAAAAAATCCCCCTGTTAGTAGCTAGTTCCTATCCTGCCCCCATGATCCAATTATGCAGAGGTCAGTACAGTGTTTTCAAGAATACAGCTCTCCAAAGTCTCCACAAACAAAGGTTACCCCAGGCACAATTCCTGCCGCTTAATTTTACACATTGCAGTCAAGCACAGAGGCAATAGGTGAAGGTTGCCCCATAGTTCATACTGGAAAAAGTAGAGGCATTTTGGACTGGGGCCACGACCTCCGCTGAGCTTGTAGTCGCCCAGCTCTTTCTTAATAATAAAAAAAAGTTGTGAAACGCACTCTACTGTTGCAATGCCTGCAGTTCTTAGTGGCTTGCTACTCTTCAATGGAACAGACATAACATGTTATAAATAAAAGATTGTTTTAGCAAAAGTTATTATCATACAAGTAGCCTTGCCCTATTTGTTTCATCATCCCCTGGAGCATATGAGAATTTTAGGAACTACAGTTTTATTTTAAAAGAAGGAAGTGGCAAATGCAAGCTAGTCTTTGCCCTAAACTGCAATATTCATTCTAAGGAATTAGACAGATGGGAGCATTCATGTGTTGTGTTCCATATGAACACAAAAGACGAGATCAAAAGACGAGACTTGCCAGACTACCATATAGAAATTTAAGCATTAGATTATATGTGTATGAAAAGTTCTAGTGTAAACACAAAGTGGGGACAAATATTTCTTAACAGCTCAAGTTCAGGAGAAAAAAGGGGTCAAACTTCATCCACCTCTTGTGGAGTGGCTGCTATCTTTAGCCTTTTTGAAACAAACATTATATATATTCAACGGCCTTCATCAGGTCACTACATAAATCAGAAAATTAAAATATAAAGTCTAAGACTCACAAAGTACAGAATATCACCTTAAATAACAACTAACTCAAAATATTTCATTTAATTTGGAAGCTTCCAGACCCCTACAGTATTTTAAATAGGCAAAAAATGTCATGGTTCTTCTAAAGAGACTGACCAATATGCAAACTTACGGTAAGCGGTTTCATAATCGGGCCAGCACAGAAAAGACCCTACCAGCAGGAGAGACAGTTGAAACTGTGATGGTGGTGTACCTGGACCAGTGAGACTAAGGTTCAAATCCCTGATAGGGATTGCTAACCTCCAGGTGGGGCCAGGTGGGGCCTGGAGTTCTCCCAGAATTAGAATTGAGCTCCCACCTACTCAAATCAGATCCCCGTGAGCAGGGGTTTTTTTCTGGGAAAAAGGGGTGGTGGAACTTTCAAGAGGAAAATGAGGAAGAAACACATAGGATTCTTTGAAATCATATTATTTTCAAGCACGATTGCCGAGTATTTTCAAGAGGTGCCGGAACTCCATTCCCCCGCGTTACCCCTGAAAAAAAAGCCCTGCCCGTGAGCAAATGGCAGTTTCAGAGGATGAACTCCATGGCATCACATCTCCACTGAGCTTCCACCCCTCCCATGCTCCACCCCCAAATCTTCTGGAAATTTCCGACCCAGAATTGACAACCTTAACCTGTTACCCAAATAGGACATTTCCTTAATTGGTTGAGAGAATTAGCATTAAGGAGGCAAGCGAGAGGGGGTAACTAGGAATCTCAACCAATGTTTATCAGGATTATTCCTTAGAGAACGCTCAAATAAATCAGGCAGATGTGCAGCTGGAAAGCTGTTTTTTTATTATTAAAGAGAAATAAAAGGCAAATGTACAGAGAACTACACAGCACACACACAAGGTTAACTAAGAAAATCAGGGAGGAAAGGGGGAGAAAGCAGTTTCAGGGAGGGTGATAGTTACCAGTCTTCGAGGCAGCAAAGCAGTCAGGATTTCACAGAGGGAAGAGGAGGCCCAAATGAATTTGGGGGTGTTTGGATGGGTTCAAGAACACATGCACATGGCTGGGGACCCCAGTTATAAGGCAAAACTGACGTCTTTGCCCCAAAACAATGGCTTACTGGCTGTCTCCAGAGGTGGACAAAGGAGTTGGAGAGGTTTGATGGTTCCTATTTGAGGTAGACTATAGGAGAAAATATTGTTTGATGATTTGGTAAATCCCAGGTGGGAAAGCTACCAGGTTTGCTAAATAGCTTTGATTAGGGTAAATGGATGAGGGGAGGTATAGAAAGGTGTTGATGAGATTAGACAGGGTTTTTAGGAAGCCTCATTATCTCTGCATCTCTCCGGAGCATGGAGGGACAGCCAGTCAGTCAACCACCTCTGACTCATATTCTGGTAGTTTTCCAGGCTCCTGCCCAGTTGGCATGTGCTCTGCCTTGAGCCAGGCAGTGCCTTGGATTTACAGCAAAGGAGGAAAGGTTTTATGATATTCCATCAGTAAACTATCCTCTCTGCATGAAGAGGGGGTCTAACTGCTAACAAAGGAAAGCTTGATTATTCTCCGTTTAAGGTTGGAGTAAGTATCCCATTCTCACTTTGCAAAGAAATTATGATCTGAACAGAAGGGCGATTGAGCATCCCTTGTCACAACCATAATGGCTGTTAAAGACACTCAAAAGCATCCACGTTGTTCTGTAAATTACTAGAGGGAATTACAGTCAAGTGAATCATATTTATTTTCATCTTCTGTATACACCATAGGCTGCTGTTCATCTCCTCCTCTCAGTTTCCTTACTGAGTAGGTTGTTGATTTTTTTTAAAAAAAATCACAACACGTATTGACAGGATGATGTAAATGTCCCTGGTGAAGCAAGGAATTAACTAGAAAAAGGGTACTCAGAGGATACTCGCTACTTGAACTACGTCCCCACTTCTTCATTTTAAGTGATAGAGATGCATTGTAGGAGCTGAAACAAATAGCAGAGGACAGACTGAGTTTTTTTTTCTTTATTATCACAGCACTTAGCCAGTACGTTAACCATAAAATTTAAGTGCACATTTTACAACCATTTGAAACATGAAGCATATAAGTATATACAATTTAAAAACATAATTTCCTAATATCTACCAAAATTTGTAAAAACCAGGAAGTCACCATAGTTCTAAGCAAGCAACCGAAATGGAGGCCTAGGCTCTAATGGGCTTTAACGACCAGAGCACAAAATTTCGCTATCTGGTGTAATGCAGTAAAATCTGAGTTTGACAGCAGTTTCTCTAATTTTTTCTTATCCGAATGTTCTGAGATACCATCCAGAAAGGGAATAATAAATCTCATACGTGCTTCCTTATAGAAAGGGGGACAGACTGAGTGTTTCTAGGCCACATAGTACCTTACGCTAGAATCTTTCCAGGCTATATAACATCTGAGCAGCAAAAAACAATCTCGTAGCACATTAGACTCAGTTGTTTTTGTTGTCACGGACTTGCACGGCTGTCCCTCAGGCAGTTGCCATTCCTGAATGTACTCCAATAATATTTAATATACCAAAGGGGTGAATTGACAGTTCTTCAGATAAGCAGTCACACTGTTTCTATAGAAAGTAACATCAGTGTTATTCTCATACAGAGTAAAATTCAAAGAAGAAATAATGACCTCTGAGCGCTCCCAATATAGTCAGGAAAGCATGAAGCCACAAATTCCTTCGTTTATACCGGGAAGAGGAAATCATCTCAGGATATCATTTCTTGACAATGACCTCAGAATCTTGATTGTGGAAACCATAAGAAGCCCGTTATTAAAAAGCCTAAAGGGAAACCAAGGAGACAAGTATAAATAAAGGCTTTGTCCCTTTTACATGTCTCAGGGTTTCTCAAGTTGACAGAACATCGTTTCTGGTGGCCCAAGTCAGAATTTTGTTTCAAAATTTAGTGCAACAGTTTCCAAATAATACGGATTAAGTAAGTAATTTGGGTCCAGTTGTTTGTGTCCATCCACCCATATTGCAAATTGGCACGTGCCATAGTGATCTCTTTTGCAAATGAAATATTTTGTCGTATAAAACAAGGCAAGGTAGCTTGTTCACCACCAAAAGCTGAAAGCCATTACATGCACTAAACTTTTCTTATATGGAAAGCACTTTTCGGTAAAATGTACTATGCATGACGATGATACACATATGCAGTTTGCTAAAAAGCTCCAGCTGATTGCACATACTCTGTGCATAATGTGTTTTTCTTGCTATTTGGAATTGCTTTTAGTTCAGGAAAAACATATATATGTGAAGTGACCCATATACTACAACATTTGTGAAATCAGAGACAAAGAGCAAGTTGAATGAATTGATAAGAACTTCAAGTCACATGGCCACCCTACCCTTAAGTACATTCTTTCAAGATGAGTAAGACTTGAACCCACAGACAATTGGCTGCTTGCATTTCACCCAGCTGAAAATAGAGAGATATGGACAAAAAAAATTGTATGTTGCAGATTCCACATCACTTCTTGGTCAGCGTTATGTCATAGACCCCAGTTTGCCTTAAGCATACCAGTGCAACAAGCTTGGGCCGGACTTTGAATTTCCTCTCCCAAAGATAACAGCGGGGGAAAAAAGCCCTCTTAACAGAGATCAACATCTATGACTCTGTTCTTGCTTGCAACTGAACTGGAACAGCACAGCAATAAAGAATAATGGGTGAGATCACATGAACCTGCTAATTTTCTGGTCTTATCAGACTAAAGTCTCCCTGCTAGATAGTGGCTTATAGTGCAACCTTACATTCAGCGATATGCGCACACTCCCATCGATACAGATGGCCTAAGACAGATAGACTTGGCCATGGAATTGTTGCCCTTGCTTAACTAAGAGGAACCAAGTTTTGTTGAGAATTTGGGGGATTTGTGTATCGTGTATTATACTTTCTGTATAATATTACTCCCCTGTCCTTGTTTAGCGAAACTTCTCCCACAGTACCAATCCTTGTAGCCCTGACTAAAATGGAATGCTGCAATTCCCCTTTTAAAGGGTTCTATTTTTGTGCAGTAAACTGGATTTGAAGCATTTCTTAACACATATCCTAAGCAAATCGTGTTGCCGTTTCATTTCTTATCCCCATGCATGCGCAGAACGCGGGGATAAGAAGTGAGTGGGGGCAAAATGGTTTACTTCCCCACCATGCGACTGTGGGAAGGCAGAATGCCATGGTGTTAGGCCTTCCTGCTGCCTTGGGGCAAAACACCACTTTCTCCCTGCCCAGCTGATCCACTGGAGAGGGGTGGTGGTGGTGGAGCCCACTCACCACTCAGCTGGGCAGGGAGAAGGCTTTCTTCTTGCCCAGCTGATCCATGGCCGGGCCCAGCAGCCTGCTGCTGTCCAGCCTGGTGGCCCGCTGCAGGGCAGGGCAGCCCAGCCGGCAGCCCACTGTGACCCGGCCCGGCCCCTGCTGCTAGAGCTGATTGTATTTTCACAACAGGCTCTGCCACTAGTTAATCATATAAGCTAAATAGATCCCCCATGATCAGAAGCCAGGAGACAAACAAGGGCTGATGGTGGTTATTGCTTTGATGTTTTGCTTGTAAACTTTCCAGAAACATCTGGCTGGCTACTGTTAGCAACAGAATCCTGGACTTAATTAGGAGGACCTTAGTTAAACCCAACAGAATTAGTGGACAGTGTTATCAGGCCGACAGTGAAATCCTAAGCAGAGTTACTCAATGGGCTTAGGCTGGAGTAACTCTGCTTAGGACTGCACTGTAAAGAATGCAAAGAAACCGTAGGGGAGATGTAACACAGGCAGTTTGGGGAGATCTATTGTTATTTAGATTTTTATCCCACCCTAAAGCTTACGACTAAAAAAACCAAATACCTAGAACGTTTGTAGCACAGCCGGTCATAGGTTTTAGATTTATGCAGGGCTTTTTTTCTGGGAAAAGAGGTGGTGGAACTCAGAGCCAAGCTACAAGTGATGCCTTACACAGGTTGGGCACTTGTCAGCTTCCCTCAAGTTTTGATGGGAAATGTAGGCATCCTGGTTTTACAGCTTGGCTCTCCATTACAGCTGCAAGACCAGAATGCCTACATTTCCCATCAAAACTTGAGGGAAGCTGACAAATGTCCAACCTGTGTCAGGCGTCACTTGTAGTTTGGCTCTGAGTGGGTTGCCCTCAGAGAAAGTGGTCACATGGCTGGTAGCCCCGCCCCCTGATCTCCAGACAGAGGGGAGTTGAGATTGCCCTCCACGCGGAGGGCAAGCTAAACTCCCCTCTGTCTGGAGATCAGGGGGCGGGGCCACCAGCCATGTGACCATTTTCAAGAGGTTCCGGAACTCCATTCCACCGCGTTCCAGCTGAAAAAAAGCCCTGGGTTTGAAGCTTTGAGAACTGTGATGCCAGAGAGGGCAGTAGGGCATTTCCTCTCCTGGCACAGGCTACTGATGGCAGCAACCTGATCATTCTCCCATCATTAAGCTGAAGCGAGTGAGAATGGACCCATCTTGTATTTAAGGGAAATTTTTAACACATCAGTTTCCTATTTCCAGTGAATAGTCCATAAAGAAGGGGGTTCTTCAAGTAATTTATTTATTATTATTTATGTCATTCATAGTCCGCCTTTCTCACTGAGACTCAAGGCGGATTACACAGTGTGAGATTAGTACAGTCAGTTTCAAGGGCATTTCCATAAACAATGCCATAGAGTAAATAAACACAATTTACAAAGACGTAGCATTAGTAAGTAGTTTGGTGTCTGACCTCACATTGCCCAAACAGGAGATTCTCCAGATCTATAGAAGAGAGTTGGTGGGCATTGCAATGGAACGAGGATTAGAAAATCCTGGTTCCAACTCGCACTTAGCCACATGAAACTTGCTAGAAGAACTTGGGCAAGTCACTTTTTTTTCCTCCCAAGGCAGCCTACCCCACAGAGGCGTTGTGAAAGAAAATGGAGGAGGGAGGAATCAAGTAGTCACCTTGAGATTCTTGGTGGAAGGGGAGAATACAAATAAACAGAATACCTTGAATTCAAGTGTGAATTGTAAATAAGGGCAAGATCCAAAGGGCAATTTTTTATTTGTGCTTAAGTATGTAGGTATACCAAACACTGTTCAGGGAGAAAAAACAAATATTGCCTAATTAAATGAGCATAAATAAATGTGTAAAATCTTTTTAGTTCCCAATTGGAAACACAAAGGCTTATTCATCCCAGCCTTTGGTGACTCTATGACAGCTAGGGACTCTCTCTTTTCATTCCTGTACACCACCCTAGAGAGTTTAATATCAGCAGCACCACTAAAGCCTTTCAGCCATAGAGGGCTGTACAGAAATGCATCCTAAAAAAGTGATCGCTCAGCGTCCTATAACACAAGGAAGACATAAAAAGACCAAAACTACAAATATAAATTTTGTAAATGTAGTCTGCACACCTGTCCAAAGATGACAAATTAACTGACTTCCTCTGGATCTTGCTACGGCTCTCGTATTGTCTCTGATAAATGGATGAACAATGACAAAGCAGGGCACGATCCAGTCCAGAAAGCTGCCTGTTCCTTCGGCAGTACAAGGAGTCTCACTTTTTCTGAGTAGTAATCAGCACACTCACAATGTATAGGTTTTGCTAGTGTGCATCATTTCAAAATATAGGCTGGGATCACAGGGCTGAAAGTTCTTCCCGAGAACAACTCCTTACATGTCCCAGTCCACCACGTTGAAGATGATTTACTTAGCACAAAATTTTGATTGCTGTTTATCCAGAGACCTCACTGCCCTCTCGGTTAGGAATGTTAAGCCAAGAGAGAAGGAAGGGACTTGCCCACATGGGGGGGGGGGCGAGGAGCAAAGAACAGACTCGTTCAGATCCATTCGCCACAGTAGCTAAAATTTCACTCTCCGTAACTAAAGCCACTGGAAGTCCAAATGCCAAATGTTCAGGATAAACGACAGCAGGCGCCTATCATCTCCATGCCCTGCCTGTAAGCCTCCCAAGGTCAAGGTGACAACCTCTGCTGGCAATGTAGGATTAGAGGGTCTAATCCAGTAAGAGAGGCATTTCTTGTGTCTTTAGAGCTGAAGATGCCAAAAAGATGGTTCTTTTTGCTTTGTACTTTGTTAAAAAAAAAGTGGCCAAACTTAAAATGTAGCAAAACAACACGGCCTTCACAATGGTTTGCAAACTGTGGCCACAATTTGCTTGCAAGTCACATGGCCTCGTTCAACAGTAACACCTCTACAGTCAACTACCTCCCCGCTCATGTCGCTGTACTGTGGATTATCAGCTAAAGTTCACATTGTTCGCTGCACCGGGTTTCTGCTGGTAGGACTTAAGGACAGGGAAAAAGTCCATGCAGAGAAGGTGATACAACTCCTACAATTACAAATATTGGACACAGAACAGATAGGAACACCAGGGTCAGGAAATTGCACTTGTTTCTGAAAGACTACTGTTTACATAACCGTAGGTCACAATCTTGAGGTAAAATTGACCAGCAGGGATGGGCTTACTGGTACAGCATGTGCTTTGCGAGCAGAAGCTCCCATGTTAAATCAAGGCATCTCCAGATAAAGGATCTTTGCTAGCACCTTGTTCTATTTCAAAAACATGACAGGTTTGGACCAGGTTGTACAAAGGGCAGAGACATGGACCTAAGGGACGCTTGATCAAAGGCACACAGGAAGCTGCTTTACACTAAATCAGACCCTTTGCTATCTGGTACAGCCCTCCAAGGCCCCAGCTAGCCAAGCCCCTTTTGATTAGAGCCTTTGCTGAATAGCCTACAGCAAATTTGTAGGAAATCAGCCGTAACTGAGAGCCAAGCTACAAGTGATGCCTGACACTAGGCAGCTTGGCAGAATGTTGGACAAGTGACAGTTGAAAAGTCCATTGGACAGCAGTTGGAGAACCAAGCTGCAAGACCAGGACGCCTACATTTCCCATCAAAACTTGAGGGAAGCTGACAAGTGTCCAACCTGTGTCATTCATCACTTGTAGCTTGGCTCTTAGTTATTGCGCATTGGAAGTAATGAGAACTGACACAGACTCCAGTGTAGCTCTGAAAAACTACTTTACTAAGAGGATAAAAACAGGGTTACTGTGGAAGAAAATAATAAATTGCTAATAGGCTACATCTTGCTAGTATAGATCGCTAGGGAACTGAGAGAAGACTTAACAACAACTTAACCGAACAAAGAGCAATAAAACTTCAGTATATAGCATGACTTAATTGCCCCCCCAATAAAGAAGTTGCCCAGTAGAAACTCCTAATTCTACTTCATTATGCTTAGAGACTCTCCCTTCTACTTACTCGAAGCCCTAAAGGTTACATGCAAAGTTTACTAATTAAGTAGGTGACACAAACAGTTTAATTCTTTCATGACTGAAATGGAAACACTTGCAAATTCCCCACAAAATTTTGACTTCCAAGCGTAGCTTGGGGAGTTCCAAAGGCTTCACGAAAGCTTTTGCTCACTTCCCCCCCTCTCCTCTGTCACCCATTCATGGTCCTAACAGCAACCCATCCCAAATCCTCTTTATTGTGCATGATACACTAGAATGAGAGCAGGAAGCGCTGCCTTCGCTCTAGTTTGACTTCCGTTATCATTATGAACATTTCATGACAATGCTCAGGAGGGTATCATTCCCTCATTCTAGTATTGTGTCCTGTGAAGAGACAGAATTGATGTGTGGGGGAGGAGTGGAAGGGGACAAGTGTGGTCACAGCCAAGATTATAAACCAAGGCAACCATGGAAGGCGTTTAGCAAACTATATGCCTGCAAAGTATACAGCTGGCATTCACACATTGTTGGATAATACGCAGTTGTGACACTATAGCGATCCTTTGCAGGTGGATTGGCTTGCCCACACAGGACAACCCATCTGCAAAGAACGAGAACTCAGTACCCAGTGGTGTGTGGATGCAGCCCTGGTCTACCATTCAGCTTTAATCAAGCAATAGTCTAACTAGGGTGGAGCTTAAGAGGGGTTTAAGGCCTGGGTGAGGTCAAAAAGGGGGTGAACATCAGGTAATCAACTTCTAATTACTAAAATAATGTGAAATGGTGCAATGCTGTATGCTCCATATGGAATTTCACAAGCATACTTTCATGCTAAATTAAACGCTACATAGCAGAATCTTATGGAGAACAGTAAGCAAACAGGGGCGCAAGTTCTAGCTTCTCATCAGAACTGGGCTTGCACAAAAGGGGCACCTTTCACACCAAGGTTTTGCTCTGCATCCCACACACAGGCAGTACAGCCAATTTTATTTTGGCTTCCACACCACACAGCGGTGAGTCCACTGATCTTCAGGGTTTTCCTCAGCTCTGCTGGAGGTTTCCTCAGACCTGTTTTGGTCTGATCTGAAAAAGCCCACTGTAGGCAAGGTTGGGGAGAATGGTGGGCACAAAGGGAAAGGGGAACTGCCCTGTGTGGACATTCTGTTGCTGTAGCATTAGAAATGACAGCACAATAAAAACTGCCCCAGTGCGAAATCAAGCCCAGTAAGTCACATGGAGCTACTGAATACTGACGGGTTGAAAAGACCAGAGAGAAGCATCTGGCAGTGGGTTTGTGGACCACAGCGTTGAAGAGAGACACTCTATTCTAGCAGTATCATTCTTCAAAGTCAAGATGCCTAACTTGTGTTATAGTGGTGGGTCCGGAAAGCAGGTAGCACTGGGAAGTATGGATAATGAATCACTAGACTGTTGGCCAGCCTGAACAGGCTGCTATCAAAGGTGGCTCCAGCCTATACCAATCTGAACACTTTTCAAATGGACCAATCAAGTATTACCAATTCTACTGCATCAACATGAAAGATGGACGCCAATAAAGAACACAGAAGGCGCATTTTTGCTCAATCTTTCTTGCAGAAACACTTTACTCTGCATACTTCAAACTCACCTTCATCCCCAAAGGTGACCCAAAGAAGCGTACATAATTCTCCTCTCCTCTGTTTTATTCTCACAACAGCCCTGCGAGGTAGGTTAGACTAAGTGCGAGTGACTGGCCCAAGGTCACCTAGTGAGCTTCCATGGCATAGCGGGGACGTGAAGCTAGGTCTTTCTGAACCTAGTCTGACATGCTAACCACTAAACCACACTGGATGTAGAAGCCTGAATGCAGAAAGTAGGAAAAGAACCACCACCAAATACTCATGAATTTACTTTAATTCTTACAAAAGGTTATTTTAATTACAGCCGGGAAAAAAATCCTATAGAAAGATACATGATTGCAGAATCGGGAAATGCTACAAAAATAAAGGAGACTGCTCAAGCCGCTGTCCAAGAAACCAACCAGCTCATTCCTTTTCTTTCATGTTGTCGCTCAGGAAAATGATGTTATCTGGGAGGGGAGGAAAGGGAGACGCATCACACATTAGAATGCATTGATCTGCTTTATAAAGAGAGAGACCTTCTTCCACCTGCCCTGCCCTGCCCTGGATAGCTCAGGTGAGCCTGCAATCGTCAGATCTCAGAAGCTAAGCAAGGTCGGCCTTGGTTAGTAATTAGATGGGAGACCTCCTATGAAGACTAATAAGGTTGTAGAGGCAGCAGGCAGGCAATGGCCAACCACCTCTGTTAGTCTCTTGCCATGAAAACCCTGCCAGGGGTCACCATAGGTCAGCTATGACTTGACAGCACTCTCCACCACAATTATTCCACCTAGCTCACTACTGTCTCCTCTGACCAAGCAGTGGTTCTCCAGAGTTTCAAGCAGACACACTTTCTCAGCCCAGTTACTGCACATGCCAAAGAACAAATGACAGGCAAAGCATGCACTAAGACACTGAATGATGCCCACCCTCTTCATCCCAAAGGGCGTTAAGACTCTGTGCAGACAGCATATGGACAACATTGAACAGATGAGCATCTTGTTTGATTCCCCCTATATGAGGAGGATCCATGACTAGGACCTAGCTCTGGATGCCTTCACCTTTGAAGGTTGCAAACCTAATTACACCAACTAGGGAGTAGGGGCCACTGAATACAGTAGAATTTACTTTTGAGGAAACAAGCTTTGGATTGCCCCGTAGAAAAGATGATTGGTATTTGTGATGAGATCTCTCAGTGTCTTGAATTTTATCTAAAAGCAGCCATGGAAGGGGTGTTAATCTGTTTCCCCTCACTATTTCTTGGATAGAAATCCCCCCCCCCTCCCCAAGCTGGTATCAGCCTGCGTAGGGAAACAGACAGGTGTCCTGCTCCGACCCCCACTAGCGGCACGTATCCAGCCTCAGGACGGGGGAGTTCTTCTGGCCTATGCTGCCTTAAGTTAAAGTGGCTCATCTGTTGGAGGAAGGATTCAAACTTTGCTCAGTTGACTGACAGGATTACAGGCCAGTGTTAATAAGTTTGGAGTGGGGAGATTTCTATCCAGGAAACAGTGTAGCGGAAAAGTTTAAACTCCATCCCTGCTGTGACCCCAATTTAACACCCCCTTCCCGAATTAGAGATACTAAATCTGGTTGGGGATCTTCTGCATTTCACACAGCCGTGCCCTAAAGACGACAGCTGCAGTAAACGTAGGGTTTTCTCAGCATCCCCTTCCCATGGAAGCCTGACGAGCCAAATACTGTATGAAACTAGAGACACTTAATTTTTTGTCCTACTAAGACTTGGTGCGCTGATCTGGGGGCTCCGTTCCAAATCCCTGCTGCTGACTGTATTTGGTAGCACCAGACTCCACAGCCATTTTCTGCAGCCGTCACCGTAACGGTAGGTGGCTTTGTGCTCTGTGTGGCTTTGAGGTTTTCAGTGGGGTGAGACTGGAATAAATCCACACACGCAGCCAGCTATCAGCCTACCGACCTTGTCCAGCCTGGGCGCAACTAACTCGGCCCAGGATTGAGCTGGTTGCCTTTTGCCTGGAACAATTAATAATTACTTGTGGTCCATTTAGTCTGACACGTACAGACGCATGCAGGTGGGACAGACTGGAAGATTTACGGTACGTGTCTGGCATGCGGGTGTTAAGGTACCCATTCATTTGCACAGATGTCATTTTCTCCCTTCCCCTCCCCATCATCTCCTCCTCAAAGCCTCTCTGTTGCCAGTTTGGAGCATACAGCCGGCAGGAGGAAACCTGCCACTGGTGAAGCAGCCAGACAGATGGGCATTTCCTGCTAAATTCTTGAAGCTGAACTTTTCAGACAAGGCCCGCTTTCATTCAGAAAACAAACATGAACTGCCCGCCCTCTGCCAGTGGAGGGAAAGCATTTAACAACACAGAACCCGCTAAACTTCACCAGCTTGTTTTATGAGGTCTGCACAAAAGCCCTCTTAAGCTTAGCCGTCTTTTGTTATTAGCATGTAGCAGTGACACCTAGAGGCCCTCCCCATGAACTGCAGATATACCTTTTTTAGAAAAAAAAAACCCCACCACATGGTTTGGAAAAGAGGAAGAAGAAATACAATTTGGATGTCTGGGCAACAGTAACACTGTTGCAACCCGCATCCTCCAGATCTGACATATAAAGTTGATACCTGCAATGACTGTCGTAGCTTGCCGCCTCACATTGTTTTTGTCCATATATTCCCCATAGTCGATCTTCCCTTCCACATAGATTCGAGCACTGTAAAGAGAAAATTCAGACACATTTGTTTATGTTATTTATTTACTTCATTTATACCCCACTTTTCTCCTCAAGGGGGACCAACAGTGGCTTACAATATTCTGCTCTTCTTCATTTATCTTCAAAACAACCCTGTGAGGTAGGTCAGGCTGAGAATATGTGACTGGACCATGGTCACCCAGCAAGCATTCATGGCAGAGTGGGAATTCGAACCTGGGTCTCCCAGATTCTAACCCAACATTCTGGCCACTACACCATACTGGCTGTAGTCCTTGCTTTTCATTTTGTTTAGAGATGCACCTCCCGGTTTCTTAAGGTCTATCCAAAAGAAGCTAATATAGCAAATTTAAAATATAACAAAAAATAAACCCTGAAACCATATAAAACACCTCCACCAGAAACAACTGTTAACACAATAAATCCATCTCCATCCATGTTCATTAGAGAGGTTTTTTTAAACCAACAGTATTTCAGAAAAAGCCCTGCTTTACATGCTTGCTGAAATGGTAAAAAGGAAAGAGGCAAGCCAGACTCCCTTCAGTAAAAGAGGGAGCTTGGTGCAGCAGCTGAAGTGCTGGGCAAGGATCTGGGGGAGACAGGTTTAAATCCCCACCCAGCCATGAATGACCTTGGGCCAATCATATTCTCTCGGCCTAACCTACCTCAGAGGGTTGTTGTGCTCTCAATTCCTTGCTGCACAGTGACAGAATTGCCACACTGGCAGAGCAAGCCTTCTCCAACCCCAACCGTATCTGGCAGGTTACTGGAACCACCACCTACACATTTTATCTGCGGAGCCCATTGGGCAAGTGGGTATATGTAGATGTGGTACATCTAAACTTACTTCCTCCTCATCAGTGCTTCAATAATTTCCTCATCTGTCGCAATTTTATCCTGCCAAGGAGCTCAAGACAGCATTCAGAGTCCCCTACATATTATGGTATCTTCACTATTTCACATTGTGTGAAATAGTTTGGTCTGAGATGACTGGCCCAAAGTCAGCCAACAAGTTCTGTGGGTCAGTGGGGATCTGAACCTTCCAAATCCTAGTCCAACAGTCTAATCATTGTATGACATTGAGCCCATGTGAGAAAAGGCATGGTAGTGTTTGGGTGGCAAAATTCCGTCCTCCTTATGCGCCATGGTCCCAATCTAAATCAGGCCTGAATGTGCCTTGGGAGTAAGTTTCAACCACAGAGGACACACAGCACATCTGCCTCTAAATCAATGGAATAGACACATACCCTCCATATCGAATTTGAATGTGCAAATGGGCCACTTACAGAGGCCTATGCAGAATTTCTCCAGCTAAAGCCCACTGAAATACTGTAGCTCTGCACAGAATTAACATTCTCTGTGAGTCTGCGGCAGAGGAAATAGCTGAAAAGAGGACTGATGGGCTGATAGCCACACCTCCAGATCTTCTGCTCTTTCTCAACATATTACAAAATCACGTCTATTATTACTGGGACCAGTTTGGGAGGCACCCCAGACACTTCACCAGTTAGATCACCACCTATTATTTGGCTGTGTTTGAAACCAAATAATAAAACCAATAATGTTTTTCCTCATGCTTGTTCCTTCTAGCATTAAATGTGAATTGCAGGCCACAAAGCATGCCAACAGGCACATTATACTGGCTGAATATTGCTAGGCCCAAAGCCTGACAACAGGTCTTAGCCTGTAGACTTTGTGCAGAGATTTTTAACTGCCCACATGTAACCTAGCCACTAGGGAAATCTACTTCCAGTAATCCCTGAATCAACAGAGAGCAACACAACCACAGCAGATGCAAAATCCCCCATTTTGGCCTTCTGGTAGATAATGGAGAAGGGAACAAACTGGACTTCAGTCTGTCCAAGACAACATTAGAAAATGAACTAGCCTCTCAAGGAAGTCTATGTTGGCATTTCTTGGAACACCGGGCTCCTGCTCACATTCAAGATTTCTGCCCACAGGTGTGAGCTAATTCTACTCACCCTTTCTTGACGTACTGATAAGCCACGTCTCTCAAGCCTGGCCTGAACACAGAGATCCTATGCCATGTTGTTTTCTGGGTGATATCATCTGAGTCAAATAAAGCACAAATGCCCATGAGTTCTTGGTCCACTTCAGGGCACACGATACAACTTCCAATAGTCAGCCTCCCTTGTCTGGGCAGGGAGACCGCTACACTGCATTCAGACAACATGTTAAGATCTACATTGAAACAATATGTGCATGAACACAACTTACCGCCAAACTTGTGCAGTCATTTCTCCCTTTCTTCTGGTACAGAGAATTCTAGTTAGAAATCATCTCTGGCTATGCATGGCATACTAACACAGAGGCACGGGCTAGGAACATAAGAAGAGCCTTCTAGTTCGGCATCCTGTTTCAAAGAGCAGCCAACCACTGAGTTGTCCTGGAGGGCCAAACAAACAGGGCATAGAAGCCCAGGCTTCCCCTGATGTTGCCTTCTAGCACTGATACTCAGACGTTTGCTGCCTCTGAATATGGAGATTCCCTGTACTAACCTTGGCTAGTAAGCACTGACGGACCTCTCGTCTATGAATCCGTCTAACCCCCTTTTAAAACAATCTATACCTGTGGCCATCAACATCTCCATTAGCAGTGGATTCTCTACAGTTAAAATACATGTCGAGGAAAGCATTTCTTTTGTCTGTCCTGCACCTATTGCCCATCAACTTGGCAGGGTGCCCTCAAGTTCTAGTATTTTGGAAGAGAAAGAAAATGCTATCTGTATTCCAGTGTTTCCTAACCACAGTTCTGAGGAACCTTGGGGGACCTCAGATGTTCCATAAGAATCCCCTCACTCCTTGCCCCTTGCAGTTCTGCCTTGCAATGTTTTTTCACTGCAAGAAAAACAGCCTAGCCTGGTAACAGCATCCCCCCACCCCAGTCTCCCTCCGTCCTCCTCTCGCCCCTCCATTTTTACAGAATCCGCTGCCTGCCTTGAAAGCAGAAGCCACATGCACCAGCTGTTGGGAGGCAGCTCCCAAAAGCAGGACAGCGGCTGTGGAAGCAGTCTGTGCCCAGCTAAGGAGCTTGTGCTGATTCTTCATTGCACCCACTCATCGTGGTATGTGTGCATTGATCCAAGTCAGCCATGTGATAAGCATGGTACTGTCTTTACATTGCATGACCACTCAGGGCAGGGAATTACAGGAGCAGGATTAGCCCTTGTGCTAGGGGGAAGCTGAATCTGAGAAGCTGTACTGCAGCTGTATGGATCATGTTGCTAATTTCTAGAGTTGGCTACAGTGTGTGTGTGTGTGTGTGTGTGTGTGTGTGTCTGTGTGTGTCTGTGTGTGTCTGTGTGTGTGTGTGTGTTTCCTATGTATACAAACAAAGGAAAGGGAGTAAAAATGGAGTAAACGGGAATTCAGGAAAGGGAGTAAAAAAACCCCCTCTCATATTTAGCAGTCCTCTTTTTGGTGAATGAACGGAACATTTTCTGTTTTTTAAAAAGTACATGCTATAAAACTGATGGATATAAGATTGATTTGGAATAAACAGAGACAGGCAAAGAAAGGGAGAACCTTTATCAGGAAGGAAAGGCATTTCAAATGTCATTCTCAGGCATGAATGTATATGATCAGCAAAGCAAGTTGGAACTAGTCTTGGCTCTCTATAAAAAAGGCTTTTCAGCGCTGAATACGTGGATTCCCTAGATTTATGACCCTTTCTATTTGACTGGTATCTTCTCCAACATAAACTGACTTATTTATAGCTACTATTTGTAAATAAATTTTCTTAACAATAATTTAGCAGTGATTGAATTGCGCTCCCCAACTGTAAACGCTTTCAAAGGTGAGGGTTCTTTGGAAGTTGAAAAATTAATTTAGGGATTCCTCCATGAAAAATGCTGGGAAACACTGCTCTATTCCCTTTGACCATCCCATGCAGAATTGGATC
The DNA here is from genome assembly GCF_028583425.1 of Eublepharis macularius. NCBI lineage: Eukaryota > Metazoa > Chordata > Lepidosauria > Squamata > Eublepharidae > Eublepharis > Eublepharis macularius. Next base: position 26,767,308 of record NC_072798.1, read on the forward strand.
AATCTCCCCACCTAATTAGGCTTTTTTCTAAACTGAAAAGTTTGAGTCTCTTAAACTTTTCCTCATAGGGGTGACTAGAATTAAAATTTCCTCCACAAATTGGGATTTTAAACCAGGACTACACATCTTGATTTCATGTAGAGCTTAACATGGCATCTGAATGCAGCCCTCCTGAATCAATGGTGTCGCAGAAAACATAAAGAAGATTTAATCCTGGCCTTTGATAGAAGACATTAGGTGGGAGGGAACCAGAGGCAGCAGCAATGCAGGGAAGGTGCAGGCTGCTGAGGAAAAGCTTAGGAAACTGGTCTAAGCACAGGGGGCACCATATGAGAAAGGGACCTAAAAGGAATATCATGGAGTGAACAGCAAGAAAAGATACAGGGAAGAAGAGGAAAGAGATGCTCCAAGAATGGAGGCCATTTTGGCCACCATTACAAGACAGATTTCAGAAGGATGGGAAGCACATTCTCGAATTCATGAAAATACCAAAACATGCCCCAAACATGTTCCACCCCCACACACCCACTTACCTCCTTGGAATACTTCGCTGTCTCCCGATCGCCACATCTCATTGGTTGCAAGGCTGAAAATCGTGACAGGATTTTTCCCTTCCACTTGCCTCATAACAGGATCCTGTCCTACGCGACCAAGTAGCTGGATGCGATTCAGTGCTAAAGACAGGTCAAAGTGTTAAGAGTCAAGGAAAAGTAGGGGTCAAGATGGTCAAAGTGGAACTCCGCTTGGTAACATTAAAGATGAATTAATGGACTGAAAGACCCGGTATCTGACCCAGTATCAGCCAAAGTTTTATGACTTTACATTCTAACAGGTATAGATAAGTATTTGAAAAGTCTTTAATTTGTGGATGTCCTTACAGAAGAATCCACATTGCCCTGGTGGTTTTTTGTTTTGCTACTGAGCGTTGCCTTTTTGAGGCAACACAAAAGTCAGGAATCTTAATTTATTTGCTTCATTTATACATGCGCTTTCACCCACTTCCTCTTCTCCTTTTATCCTGACAACAACAACTCTGTGAGGTAGGTTAGGCTAGGGAAGGGGAGGGGGACAGGCCCAAGATCACTCAATGAGTTCCTATGGCAGAGTGGAGTTTCGAACTTGGGTCTCCCACATAGTAATCTAAGGGCCAAGCTGCACATGACGAATGACACTTGAATGGCAAGTGGATTGAGTGGAGGGCAAGTGAACAGGGAGAAATACACTTGCCGTTCAAGTGTCATTCGTCATGTGTAGCTTGGCCCTAACACTCTAGCCACTACACCACACTGATTTTTGATGGTTTTTTTTTAAAAAATTGCTGTGAATAAATAATCAATCTTGTTAGAGGTAAAAGGGTGTAATGGTGATCTCTGTGAAAACTGAACCAGAGAAATCACAGCAGTGAGGCCAAAGGAGTTTGAAGGCTTAAATAATTTCATTTTAGCTATCTATTTTTTCCTACCTACTTCTGCTACATTTTCTGCTTCTATTGGGGCTACCGTGTTTGTTTAATGCTATGGTACCCTAGAGATTGAGGTACCTACTTCTGCTGCTTATTTAGCTTTTATTATATTCCTTCTAGCTCTCTTTTATTACAATTGAAAGCCAGATGCTTGGATATCTGACAGAATCCAAGGCAGTGTGTGTGTTTCAAATAAATACCTATATTTTTGAGTTTTGTTCTTGTTGATCAGACAGGAAACAATCACCTCCGATCACATCCTTCTTCTTTCCCTTCACTTGCTCACCTTAAACTACCTCTGAACCAAGAACTAGCCAGGATGACATTTTTAAGTTCACTCATGTGTCCCTCAGGGCCTTGAAGCCACAACCTGTCACCTCAGCTGCTTGCCTTCCCCACAAGAGTCATTTAAGACAAATGCTGGGCTAGGTCACTATACTATTAATATATATTATCTGCTGCTCTATGATTTTATCTTGCTCTTACTGTGTTATGTTCCTGCTTCAGTAATACCATTTCTTAGCAGCCTGAATAACCCAGAGCCAATCACTTTTGGCCATGGCCAGTACTTAGATGGGAGATCACCAAAGAAGACCAGGGTTGTTAGGCTGAGGAAGGCAATGGCAAACCACCTCTGCTCATCTCTTGCTTTAAAAGCCCCGTGAGGCGTCACCATAAGTTAGATGCGACTTGATGGCTGTTTATTATTATTAATACCATTTCCTGAAATGTTCTACATGTCATGTTTAGTACTTACGCCTCTTTCAAATCTCTGCTATCCTAGTCCCATTACATTTTTGTTAGATGTTTTCTCATTCTATTGATTGTACTGTCTGACATTATGTAATCTGCTTTGAGTCTCAGTGAGAAAGGCAGACTATAAATAACATATCTAAATACATAATATTTCACAGGAAAATTCCAGCTGCCCACACTGTCTTCTCACTTATGCCAAGAGACACACAGCAAGCAGCAATTTTGCTCAAGAAAAGTTACTTACACCTCTCAAGGACTAAGGGCATTGTTGACTCAGACTCATATCTTACAAACTGACGAAACACCTAGGCAAAAAAAAGAAGAGGGGAGGAAGCACAATTTACTGAATTATTTAGAAGATGTATATGCTGCTGCTTACAATTAAAACAAAACCAGACAAACGACTAAAAACGAACCAGAGTATGAAACAAACATCAAATAACCTAAAATGATACTGATAAAACAGTACCTCAAGCTGGAAATAGATCATAAAAAAACTAAAAAACTTTTTTTAAACCTTTAGTTAAAAACCTGAGTAAAAAGAAATCTTTTGGCCTGCCACTTATGGCAAGCTTTAAAAAGCTCTCTCTCTCTCTGGTCACGAGATTTGTCACAGTGGAGCAAATCAATATATATATCAGTACAGGTGCCTCGTTCCTGAGCAGTATGTTCCTGGTGAGAATCACTTCTGAATTAGAAAACATGAAGGGTCACAAGTAGATTTCTGGTTTCCAGGGTGGACGCAGTTCAGTCACAACGAAGCTGGTGGGAACACACTGCACCCAACATAAAACAAGCGGACGTAGCCAGGAATAGCTGTGGATTTAGTGCCCATTCTTTGCAACATGAATACTTGCCGATGATGAATAATTTAATAAAAGGGGATTTTCAGATTCTGCCCACAGGAAGAAGAGACCATGAAAGGGCAGAGAACTTTGATCCAATATACAAAAATTCTATTTCTCTTCTTCCTTCCCCTTCCCCAGCCTGCTCTCCTTTCCCTCATTTCTCTGGGCCTCTCCCAAGCACCAAGCTCCACTTCCCTTCTTCCTTAATGCTTCCTGGGCTTTTCCAGGCTTAAGCTTTGTCTATCCTTCTTTTCCAGTGCTCCTATTGACCCAGCACATTTTAATCCTGCCCTTCTTCCAAGCAGTATAAACGTTCTCTCCCTTCTCACTTTATCCTCACAACATTCCCATGAGGAAGTTAGGAAGGTAGAGAGGACACCCACACTGCTCTTCTCCATATAGTTACACCTTTCTAATCCCATTGACTTCAACAGATCTAAAAGGGCACAGCTCAGCTCAAAACGGCACTGCCAGTGTGCTTCACAGCTAAGTGAATTACAATCCAGGTCACCCAATTCCTAGTCTACCCTGCTAACCAGTATACCAGTCTGCCTTTCAGGCCTGTTTTAAATGTAATGCCAGCGAGGCAAGGGGGAAAAAGCTTTCCCATAAACTTTGCACAGGCTTAGCATCTTGTGTAAACCATGCATGAAAAGCAGCTCCGTGTGTTGAATTTACACCCTGGAGATTTAGAGTTCTTGCTGGTATTATGCTGACAGTCAACTGCAGAACAGTTGTAGATTGAATTTAGGGTCTAAGAAGTGGACAGCAGCAACACTGTGAGCACAGCTTCCACCAGGGCCCTAAACACATTTGTGGGGGGGTCCAAGAAAGGAGGTTTTCCAAACCACAAAAGGGAGGGGGAGTCAGTTTCCAAGGGCAATTTAAGTCAAAAACATACAAATATTTCTGGTAAATAACTTTTTTTAGCTCTTTCTTCTACAAACCATACAGCAAATGAAAGTCACATTTAATAGACTGCACTGTATAGGGCTTGATTAGGGCTACCATGGGGGGGGGGGGGGGGGGGCGGGGGGGCACAAAGGCTCCATGCCTTTAACCAGCTGCATATAAGGTAGAAATCAGTAGGTGAAGCCTTTGAGGGAACCACCTTCACCTGTTGATTCCTGTCTTTCGAAGGCACAGCCTATGCCTGTTAGAAGAAAGAAAATGGCAACCTCAGGTTTGGCTACGCAACGCAGCATCCAAGTACCAAAACACGTTCCCTGATTTTAACCAAGTCCTTCAAACATGAAGCAGGTCAGCTCTTGTTTCCTCTCTCTTTCCTCTCTGATTTTATTTTCCATCTGCCCATTCCCTCAAGGGAACTCATCTCAGACTTACAAAACAGACAATCTCCCCGCCAGCTCATAAGGAAAGCCCAGAGACGCAGACTGTCAAAGCAACTTCAAGCCCTCTTAATGCATAACTTGATATACCTAACTTCAACATCTCTTAAACGTTGCAGCAAAAGCAAACAGATCCATTACCTGCTGCAGCGGCCTGCGCAACATTTCTGCGGCTTGTTTTTTGTTCTATGGAGGATGCTCTTCTAGTTGCTCTGGAAGAGAAAACAGTTCAGCATTCCAGCTGCTCTATGCATTTGTTTCTACAGTTAACAAGCCGTTAGTATGAACCTTTTTAGGGCACTGGTTTTAAGCTCTCAGATAGGGATCCTCAGCTGATTGGGGCCTCACCTGCAGGCTGGAACCCTTAACAAAACCATCATGTTTTCAGCTTCTGGAAGGGCCATCCCTCCTGCCACTCTTTGTATGCAGAGAGGAGCAGACGGAAAAGATCATGAAGCCAGAGATTCTTCTTCAGCACAGACCAGGTCAGAAAGCTCCCCCCTCTCCCGCCCACAAAGTTCCCCCTTACTTCACTGCTCATCCCCCAACCAGGCCATACATACCCCCTAGTTAGTTTTCCAATGCCTCTATTCACACACTTCTGGTATGGAATACCTCCGCCCTCTCCATGCTTTAACCCTGGCCCAGTAACTTCCTGTCATGTGACTGATATCCCATGACTTCCTGTCACATGCTTTTTGCTGCCATTGCTGCTACCTAGGCATTAAAAGTCAGTCCAGAGTCTGGAAGGGTTGAAGGCTACTGCTTTAGGACACACTTTTTCATTTATCAGAGGAATCTGTACTCCGCCCTTCCTCCAAGTGGCTCAAGGTGGTGTAGAGAGGTCCCCCTCTCTTCCATTTTATACTGTAATGGCCAAGGTCACCTAATAAATTTCACAGTGAGTGGGGATTTGAACTGGGGCTTCCGAGCCCTATTCCGACACTCTAACCATTATCACACCCACCGGCTCCTAGTGCATTAATTCATGCTGTAAGTTGGGCTAGAAGAGAGGCTGGCAGGTAGGGTTGCCAACCTCCAGATGGAGGCTGGAAATCTCCCAGAACTGATCTTGAAACTACATAGATCAGTTCCCCTAGAGAAAATGGCTGCTTTGGAGGGTGTATGTATGGCATTATAGGCTGCTGAGGTCCCTCACCAGGATCCACCTCCCAAATCTCCAGGAATTTCCCAACCTGGAGTTGGCAACCTTAGGTCACAGCAAGTTTCATAGAGGAGGGGGTTTGGGACAAATCACAACACCACATTCCCCCACCCCACCCCCAACCAAAGTCTCACCAAATTTAACTCTGAATCCAGTTCCGATGTGACAGGCACAGCTATTTCACCAGATGAGCAGCACAGAGCAACGGAAGACCTCTAGATGTGAATTTGGCCAGCAACTGCTCACAAGGTTGTCACTTTCGTTTCTGTTGTTCACAGTACAGAAAAGAAACTGGGATGGGGCGGAGAAAACAATTCTAAGACGCAGGAAATGGGAACCAAATGAACTCATCCGAAATTAAGAGTTTTGTTGGACTACACAGGTATGGTATAGCTACAGCAACATTACACGCGAAGTGAGCAGCTGATGTGAATCGTGTGAACAGGGGCTTCCAGTTGGGATGCGCAATGCAAGACTGGGCACGTTTCGGGAAGCAGATGCGTCCGTACTTCATGCAACGCAGGAAGAAGTTTTAGGAGGATAGCCGTGGTCTGCAGTAGAACAGCAAGATCTGGGTCCAGTAGCACCTTAGAGAGCAACAAGATTTTTCAAGGGTATGAGCTTTCCAGAGTCAGAGGTCCCTTCAGATACGAGTAGGGATGAAAATCCTGGGATCTTTCGGGAGGTCTGACTCGCGAAAGTTTATGCCCAGAAAAATCTTGGTCTCCAAGGTGCCCTGGACGCCAATCCAGGAGGAAATGCACCGTTGAAATGCACGCTGGAATCGTCTCCAACTAGGTAGGCGCACTGGAATCGGCAAGACGCCAGCATGCACAAAGGGCAAGCCCTGGATCGCTACGGGAAAGCTCGAGATCGGAAGCAAGCTGAACACCTCGGAGCGATTGGAGGACGCGCACATTTGGGGCGTGCACATTTGCAGCGGGAAAACGCATCTGTTGTGAGCAGCTTTGCAAAGCGATCCAGGCGGACCTAGCAAGGATCGCCCGCATAAGCCATCTCCTTTGCCCCAGACCGGGTGCGCATTTACCTGGGAACCGATTCGCATCGCTCTCCCTCCCGCGTGGCCGCCCTGCAGGCTTCCTTGACTGACTGATTGCTGACCTGGGAGCTCGCGACGGAACAGGGCTGCTAACAACCATAGAGACCGGCGGGGAAACCCGTCCCCGCTTCGTTTCCTGTTGTATGTGGGCTCTCCGACTTCCGAGGGATCGGAGCGCAACGTTGCTAGCGAGCGACCGAAGCGCGAGAGAACCGTTTGAACCAGATCCCCCTCCGCAGCCTGGGTGTGCCTAGGATCTCTTCTGCTGTGTTGCCATCGTTCCAGAGGAATGCACCGCATTCGAAGAAGGGGGCTCTTTGCAAGTTTACAGTGGCATAAAATATTGTTACCCTGCATGGGGCCACTAGACTTCCGATTGCTTCTTCTGTAATCTGATTTCACCTTGACTATATGACGACCTCAGGCGATTGAGAGAAAAGAACCCTGGGAGCGAAATGAATTCCTTGGAAATGTCGTCTGATGGGATCGCGACTGCCTCTGGGTGAGACAATTGCATGCATATGCGCAGCGAAAAGCGGCTTCGCTGCACGTGTGTATTTCTCGGGCACGTTTGATCTGAGGCCTTTCTCCTGCACAGGCGCACATGTGTATTTCTCCTGTTGCTGAAAGCCGCTATCGAGCTCTGCTTCCAATTGAACAATGGAAGCCCCCATCTAACCTCCCCCCCCCCGCCCCCAATCTGCAAGAGGGAGATTAAAACACTGGGCTGTGCCCAACCTGGTATACGCATAATATAGTTTCTCTTCCCCATCTGCAACATTGAATAGCGAGCACTGGACCACATACCCACTTCTCCCCTTCCCGGCTTAAAAAGCATTTAAAACCTTTTTTTAAAAGGTTGAAAAACTCCCCAAATCTCCTTTTCCTAAAGCACCGGATTTGCTGGCATGCTGCTGTGAAATCAGAGCCCCGCTAAAGTTTTGCATTTTTCTCCATTGGCTCTCCTAGGAACAGCTGTCATTTTTGCCCCTCTAAGACGGAAAGCCTGGCGTCAAAAGCAGCCAGGAAATCCCGCCTCCAGGCGAAGCGCTTGCAGAGCAGACCGGTTTGGGTGCGCTTGCGTCTATGCCGGACACACAGGCAGATTGGTCCGCGGGAAACTCGCGCCCTACAATACAGTTCCTCAAAGAGCAAGGAAAAGTAGATCCCAGACAGTAGTTGTTGCACGTGCGTTGGATAATGCACTTGAGTGATCATTTGTTAGTGGATTTTCCTGAGTGAAATAGGAAAAATCCACTTGCAGTTTTGCAAACGATCGCTCGAGTGGATTGGAGGTGCATTATTTAACCTGTGAAAGCAGCCAGAGACTTTCTCACTACAGAGCTGATGGGTGCCCTCCCTGATGAGATCTGACAGGGAAGGGTCTGATTGCTATTGTGAACGGTACAGCAATTCAGAGACATTCTCTTCCACAACCCGGCTTGCAGCCTTTGAGGACTAATGGATATTCTTTATTGCCACCCTTTTATAGAATGACTTAAGGACAGGAAAGAGTTTGCAATAGGATATAGCATTATCTGGCCACCTCTGCCACCATCCTTAGAAAATAAAAGAGGGCAGAGGTTTATAACATTATGCAGTATATGAAGAAAGTCTAGAATGTTTTTCTTATTCTCCAATAATGTTAGAATTCTGGGACACCTGCTGAAGTGGATGGACTTCACCATGTATCACACGCCATGTATTCTCAATTGTGTAAGCGTTCATTTTCTATCATTTTTGTCACATATATATGATAAAATGTAGGGCTTTGAAGTGAGTGGTCCGTCAAGTTCCAGCATTAAACACAGACAGCACATCAACACTTTTTATCGCAGGAGGCAGATTTTTCAGCTTGAGGGTCATAGGTTGGATGCTGGTTCTTCTAACTTCCAGGCTGGGAAGAACTAGAGTCCAACTCAGGGTCCTTAGAAGCAGGCAAATCCAACTGCAGCCTTCTCCCGAGCTCTGTGGCTCCAAATGGCCCTCAACCTGTTTCACCGTTTACAGGGGGAATGTTGGCCTGTGAGCAGTTGCTGGCATTGAATGGGCTGGTACTCCTCAAAAGGCAGGTGTAATAAAGTAAATAAAAATGGTAAAGCATCTTAGGAGCTGGATGAAAAGGTTCCCAGAATCCAGATTTGGCACCTGCAGTCCATGATTTGCACTCCTCTGTCCTCTACAGTGCATTGACTGCTCAGGGAAATTATCACAGTATCTTCAGTTTTCTTTTTTAAAACGGTGCTCAGGAAGTTTAGCAGGTGTAATACCCCCACCACGGGGGCACAACCTTCCCCAAAGAGCATATGGCTTATGTTAAATGCACACTTATGGCACAAAGCTGCTTTGACCCAGTTCTTGCATCCAAAATGGCCAGGGTTTGTCTCCAGTGAAACGACGAGGTAAAACAACCAAAGGGTGAAAACTAAGCTGGACTTCTCAGGGAATTGTAGTCCTCCAGTCTATAGTTGCTCTGGGGGAAATGGCAGGTATGAAGAGTGGGTTCTATGACATCACATCCTTGCTGAGTTCCCTCCCTGAACTCCACCCCAAGCGTTGCCAATCCTAATGAAAACATGCATATATATATTTCGCCATTAAATTCTTGAACAGCTGTTTGTACACCCCCTCCTCCTACTGTTCTCCTTGTGTCTTCTCTCTCTTCCCTTTTTTCTTAACATTCCTTCCTGTGTTCTTGGCCACCATGCCAAAGATCAGCGACTGCCTGATGAAGTAAAGATGTGATCACTTGTCCTATGGCTTGTAGTCTTTTAAATATAGTAGTAGCCTGTAGGGGGAGCTGTCACACCCTTTGCATGTCACTGTTTTAAAAGTGTGTTTCACTGTTCTTTGTGCCCTTTGTAAAAATACGGTTTTTTGTTCATGAATAAGAGTGCATGTACATTTAATCACCTAACCAAGTGCCAAGTAATAATGACATACTTTGTAAACCGCTCTGAGTGGGCATTAAGTTGTCCTGAAGGGCGGTATATATAAATCGAATGTTGTTATTACTTGTTCTCGAAGTTTAAATATCAGTTAAATAAACTTACGTTCACAATGTATTTTAGTATACCTACATTAAGATCAAAAAGCATACCATGCAGCAGTCCTGGTACACGTCCTCTCTTGTGGACTAATCTAACCCACTGTGTTTGTGTGTGGATGAGATGGAGTGAGACAATCAGCCGTTGCCTCTAATCAAGCCAATATACCATACACATTAATATACCCAGGAATCAGCGACACCAACCTTGTATAGGCTTCTCAAAAATTCCCCAGAGACATTCTTGTAGATAAATAAGATCATAAAATACTTTATTTGAACAGGTGTCACTTTCTTTTTAAAAAGGGAGAATAGCCTCAATGACTAAAAACCTTGTGCTGTCCAGCAGCTTGAAGTAAAACCATTCAATAAAGTTTAAGGAGAAAGTACATATTTCAGGAGGCATAAAATTCTGAAGACATGAAGCTTCTAAGACTGGGCTCGTTCGCGGAGCAGCAGGGGGGTGTTCATGAGACAATATCAGATGCTACACCACATGGGGCATGTTTACTTTATTTTATTATGAACAGTTACATAATGTAATCCCCAGGAAACTGAGGAGTTCTAAAAGAATTAGTCTCCCTTCATTGTGTCCACACGCAAACACGTACACGCACTAACACCCCCACCCTCAAGACGCATGCAAGTAGACAGAGCCTACACCTGTTAGCAAGTCAGTCATTGATTACCACATTGGGAATAAAAGAGATGTTCTACCCTGGGCTAAAAAAAGTCTTTAAAGACAAGGTTGCCTGATATTTTTCCATTATTAGAATTAACAGGGGAAAGGAAGAAAAATTACAAATGGAAGCAACTTTCCCCCAAATCAGGTTATGTTTTCCTTAACACCCCTTGGCATGAGGCTACTTCATTCGTTTCTGATGGATCTTGTTCATTAGAACTTCTGCATTAAGTATGCTGTGGCCCAGTTTACTTCCTTTGACTCTTCAGGCAAGGGCAAAGAAGTCTGTCTTAGACAAATGGCAGTATTGCTACAGTGAGCTGAAAATAAAACCACCTCAAACAAACTACATACAGACCAACAGGCATTCCCCTACCCATAACTAGTGGTCATTCTCAATGCCGAGTATTAAATCCAGGGGTCCTTAAAATAGCTTAAACAAAGCTAGAGAAAACAAACGGCTCCTTTCATAATCTAGGGGTGCATAGACTGCCTAGTTTCCTAGGACAGAATATAGGAGACGAGGCTGGTGAAGCAGAATGGACAGCTGTTTTCATACTAATTGATCAGAGATCAGTACTCAGTTTGCTTATCATGAATGTAATGACAAACACACTGCATATGAGCCTTTCATCAGAAGAGACTCTGCTTCAAGGAACATGTTCCAGCGGCTTGAAGAAACCCGAACAGCTCGCTCTTCAGTAGCCACCGCAAGTATAGCTGAATGACCGGGCGCTTTTCCCTCCCACCAGGCGCTTCTTGCCACTCTGGTGCTTTGAACCGGCTCCAGAAGCTTCAGGCTTGGTAGGTTCCAAAGAGGGATCCTTTCTGAAGGTTTGAGCAAAACGGATGGCTCTCAGCTCCCTGAGAAAAGAAAGCCAGGAACACACAGAATCCCCATTAGAACTTCATCAAGCTACAAAGTCTTCTTCCAAAGGCTAAGGACGCTACTAAAAGGGCAAACTAAGGGCCAAGCTAGAAGTGACGAGTTACACCTGAATGACAAGTGGACAGACTCACATGTATTCCTCCCTGTTCACTTGCACTCCACTCGATCACATAGTGGAGTGCAGGTGGAGTGCAAGAGAACAGGGAGGAATACATGCGAGTCTGTTCACTTGCCATTCAAGTGTAACTGGTCACTTCTAGTTTGGCCCTGAGAAAGGACGCATGCTGAGATCAGCAGGGAATGCAGCAGGATTGCTCTACACTTGCCAGAGAGGTCAAGGGAGCAACATGCCTCTTTTTCAGATTAGTTCATTGCTAGTGAATGTACAGGAAACCTCAGACTTTCAAAAGTAAGTATACAGGCACTAGCCACAGACCAGGTAAGCAGTAGAAGCATAACGCGTGTGTGGAAGGAGCAAGCAGATCATCTGTTGCCAATCCACAAATCTTGTGTGTCTTTTGATGAGCAGGAACTTTGTTCTTAAGGTTTGCCTCTGGTCCCCAGGCATCTCTGGCCTCAGGATAGCAACAGCCACTGAATCCAGAAAGCTGATTGACTTCTTCTGCTAGACTGAGCATGAGTTCAGACCCTCACTTTAAACTGCAAATCCCTCAAATTCACAAGATAACTTCAGCTCATTCTGCTAAGGCCACGGCATGCAAGAGCCCTAGGAAAATTTCAGTGGCTCCTCAAGTTTTTTGAACAGTTATCAGATGGTTGTGAAGATTCTAGGATGGGGGAAAGAACAAAGTCTGAAAAGCCAGTCCTCAACCAAACAACTGCGTCTATTGTACGACTCCCTTCAGGGGAGATTCCAGGCTTCCCCTTCCCTGACCAGGCCTAGTCTACACGTCTTCCAGATCAGCTACTTCTCTTGTCTCTTTTCCTAGTAGAACGTAGACCTTACCTTTCTAGCATCGCTGTTTTGGACTTCTCCACATTTAGTTGCTTCTGAAGTTGGGCGGCTTTGCCAAGAGAAGGCCGTAAGACAGGGTGTTTGGTTAACGCAGCAGCTGAAGGTCTGGCAACTGGATCAGGATGAATCATAAGCTAAAATGGGGTGGGGTGGGGTGAAAAAACAGGAAGTAGATTCCCTATTAATGTAGCATTGAGATGTCACTGCTCCTTTCACACTCCCCCAAGTTGAAAACACTCACCTTGAGCAGTTCCGTAAAGCCATGTGAAAGCTGTTGAGGGATAAGTGGCAGGTTGCCTTTCCGGATGTGGTGCCACATGGTATCGTTGTGGGGCAGAGGTGCACAGCCTGCTGCTAGTGCAATGGTTAATGCAAGGGCAAAGATGTCTGCCTTAGGCAGATGGCAGTATTGCTACGGCAAGAGCAGATAAGAAAAGCAGGTGTCTTAAGATCCATCCAGGAGGTAGCGCACTAACTACACTGTATTATACTTGATTCAGAGCTCCTCCTCCTACAAAAGCAGCATTAGAACTGCAACAAAGAGTGATTCCGCACACATTGGATAATGCACTTCCAATCCTCTTTATAGATCATTTGGAACGGATTTTTTTGTGTGCGGAACAAAAAATCCACCTCAAATGATTGATAATGTGCATTGAAAGTGCATTATCCAACATGTGCGGAATCAGCCTCTCTCTAACATTTTTAAAAAACAGATTTTGGTATGCGGATTAGGGTATGCACACCCTAATTAGACCAGTGTTTCTTCACCTTTAAGCCATTACTGTGACATCAAATGACCCCCAAGCCACAAGTAATACACAGAGGAAGGGTCTTTTTGCCATTGAGTTTTTGCTGCAAGTGGGTACGGATTACTCTTGTACAATTTCCATTTGCTGTGCGCCACTGTAATGGCCTGGGTGAGAAACCTGGAAAACAAAATTTTATCTTCAGGGCAGGGTGAGCAGTGTAAGACAACTGTCCCTCATCAGGTGTCAGAAACTACCCCAAATGGGGACAAGGAGCTTCCTAAAATCACAAATGCCTCACATTTCCCCACTAAAGTTGGTTCCAGTTAACAATAATTGAATTCAAATTGAGTAAAAGAAGTCACCACCCTGGTCAGAATAACCCCCACCATTCTGTAAAAGCATTTGCAAGCGTTCCCAGCTAGTGAAGTTTAAAATGAAACTGTTGCTTGAGATTCAAAGTCAGGTTATTAAGCTTTTAACTTTTATTTCAGCTGCTGTGATCTGCATCACAGTCACACGTGAAGCAAGAGATTCACCTCAAACAGGTTCAAAACTAGGACTTTATTTTCTACTCGCAAATTTGAACATCTGCTGATACCCAATAATACATTCGATGTATTTTAAACATGTTCTCATAGAAAACTATAGCGATTAGCTACCTTACTGAACCTTCAATATTTCCATGGCTTCCTAAAGCCAAGATGTACCTCAGCCTAACATGATTTTTCATGACTGTGATCCTAAGCACACGTATGAAGAATTCCCATCAATATCAATAAGTTCTTCCAATTTTACTGTGTGTGTTGCCGAAGCCATCCACATCAATAGATCATGGGCTCCGGGTGACAGCAGAAACCAGCTAAATATGAACATACAAAAACACTCTGGTTTCTCTTCGGATCGTATACATTTTTCACTTTTCACTACTGGGAAGCAACATGGATGGAAAATCTACTGAAGCCCCCTCCCATAAATGGCTAACCAAGTTTGCAGTTGTACCTCTTGCAAGACTTCGTTGGCCAAGAAGCGGCTATCCCCCTCCTCCACATGAGGATCGGTCACTGATGTCACATGTCCTAGGTCCCCTAAGGAAGAGAAAATTGTGAGCCACGGAAGACAACAAATGAGCCAGCGGCTTTTTAAAAAAGTTTCAAGAAGCCTCAGTGAGAAAAGAGATGGTCTAGACTTGCCTTTTAGGCATCATATGTTTTATATGGAATGTTTTAAGTGTTCTTAATGCTGTTATCCACCCTGAGCCTGCTCGCGGGGAGGGCGGAATACAAATACGATAAAATTAAAATAATATAATAAAAGCCCTCTCCCTCTGCTATGGAAGCCTTCTGTGTTGAAGATTCTGAGGGTGTGTCCAGGAAGAGATGGTGGTCTGCATACAGGTCTAGACTTGCCTTTTAGGCATCAAACATTGCCCTGCATGAACTGGGAACCCATTCCAAGGACAGGTAATACTCTCCTGCAACTTAGCATTTCATGGGAACAGCAGCAGTCCAGCAGATTCTCTTTCAAAGCAGCTGGTTCTGTTACACATCTTCTCATTGAGGGACCCCCAGTGAGCTTCCAACGAAGCTCAGAATTTCCCAGAATGCAGTGGGGTCTCTTCATAGAAAACTGGACTGTATATTCCAGTTGGGTCCTATTTCAACTGCTTTGGAAAAGAAACTGCCGAGACTCAACTGCCCCCACAATTCCTAGGGGAAGAATTTGACTTCCCTTTCAACATAGTTTTCATGGATCTGGGAGATCCAAGTTTTGAATCCTCACAAAATCTTCCATGGAAGCTTGTTGGGTGGCTTGGGCCTGTCACTTGCTCTCAGCCTACCCTACCTCACAGGGTTGTTGCAAGGATAAAATGGGGGGAAAGAGAATGACATAAGACATTTTGTGTCCCCCACTGGAGACAAAGGTGGGGAATTAATGAAATGGAGTAAATAAATAAATAAATATCCCTAGGACCCACCTCAAAGTGGTACTGTCGGTGCTGAATTTTCAAGGCTCAGCAGCCCCTCTGCCACTCACCTAACAGCAGGTAGCAGCTTCACATCTGACGTACACATTATCATTTCAAGACCCCTCCCCCTGCACAACCAAAGTCTAAACAAGTCACCTAATCATGGGCTCATCAAGGCTACTTTCCCCCCCCCCCCCACTACTGGCACAGCAAGAAAAGCAGCCGAGGGAGCTTTTCCAAAACTAGAAGAGTGTGCAACAAGCTGACTCAGTGCCCCACAGCAGCTCTAAACCTCACACAAGGACCAGGGAGAGTATTCTTGTCAACACCAACTCATTCGGTTTAGACCACGAGTCATTTGTGAATCACTACAGGCTGAAGGCTGCAACGGACTATTCAGCCCCTTAACATTAAATGTTGGCGCAGCCTCCCAGGACATCATGCCCAAGTATACCACCAAACGTGGAAGTAAGATTCCGTGCATGGATCATCTTGCAAGGAATGTGATCTGTATATGCAGAATAGCTTGAGATGAAGAGTCCTGGGATTTTGCATGCAGCAGCTTGTGCTGAATGGAGTTCAAGAAACACTTCCTCAACAGAGGCTTGCTGACAGATTGGACAGCCATGCCCATCACCTTCCTCAGTTGAACAGAAGAGCGTTATACTGAGCCTCCCCTCACAGCTTTGACCATCTGTTTAGTGGCTGCCACGTGCAGAGATGCTTGCTTGGAGCACCCCAATCACATGTGTGCAGATTTTGAGGCAGCCATGGAGGGAGAAGAGATCAGGGTCTGTCCTTCGGGGCCATTTTGAGGAAACAAGCGCTTGAGAATTTTACACTAAACCATTCAGAAGTATAGGAAATACCCAAGTATTCTCACCAATTTTATATACCACATTAGAAGAGGCAAATCCGTCTTCTTCACTGTCACTCTCTTCCTGACCAGCAGATCCAACCAGCTTGCGACAAATAAAAATATTGCCTATAACGAATGAGAAATAAGTTTGCAATATCTATGCTGGCACAGTATAACCAACACCAGTACATGCCACTTGACTTTACAAGCATAACTATGTTCTTTGCGGCCACTGAAAACCCTCTCCTGTGCAGAACTTCTACACATCTCCATTCCGTATATGCGCTGCTGAAAGTTGGCTTTCTGCTGGAGCACAGGATGATTTTATGGCAGAAGGCGCTGGCGGCATTCAGGTGGCACAATAAACTTGGATTAAACTGCTTGTGGCCATATTTGCATGCATGCTCCCTCTCCCTTCACATATGCATAGCTTGACTCGGCTTTCCCAGCTTCAATTCACCTTTACATTTGCACAAAGCTTTGTGCAAAAGTCTTGAGCATAAATGTCTATTTAAGTAAGATCGTTCATGGCTTTCTATCCATTGTGGAAACACCTTAAATGTAGGGGAAAACATGGCAAAGTATTTTTTATTTAAAAAATTAATAAAATATGATTTGTATCATCATCTTATTTTTACTGCATGGTTCCCTAATTTTATAATCCAGTCTTATTGGTTATTGTATGCCTTCTACTGTTACTGCATTTTTTTTAAAAAGGGTTGAAATCAGTCTTCAGCCTCAGCAAGAAAGTAAATAAAATTTTGAATGTCATCTTCTCTATTTAAGTCAATTAATTCTGTAGTTTAACAAAGTGGCCATCAGAATGCTAGACTGAGCTAGGTTCAAATACTAGAGTCAGCCACTCTCCCTCAACGCAGCCTCTGGCTGAGGATAAAACAAAGGAGGAGATAATCATGTACAATACTGTGAGCTCCCCAGAGGAGGGCGGAATGAAGCAGAAACATTGTCCCCAATTCTGTTTAGTACTCAAATGCACATTCAGTGGAAGCTTTCCAAAGTTCCATACCAAGAGGACTGCATTGCACTATGGGGTGGGGTGGGGGCTCCAAGACTTAAGTGTGTACAGCTCACCTTTCTCACAGCAGTATAGCAACACACTGTTTCTACAGGCATCCCATGCATGCCTTGAATGTTAGAACCAAACTACAAGTGATGCCTGACACTAGTTGGAAACTTGTCAGCTTCCCTCAAGTTTTGATCGGAAATGCAGGCATCCTGGCAGCTTGGCCCTCCAACTGTTGTCCAATGGACTTTTCAACTGTCACTTGTCCAACATTCTGCCAAGCTGCCTACATTTCCCATCAAAACTTGAGGGAAGCTGACAGGTGTCCAACCTGTGTCAGGCGTCACTTGTAGTTTGGCTCTTAGTGGCCAAGATGAACAGAGCTTGGGTGCTGACAGATATGCTTACTGGGTTTGATATCCAAGTGAACTAGGCCTGAGGCGTGAATAAATTTCAGCCCCATGGAGACCTGCAGGAGGATTTCCTTCAGCTCAGATTCTTTGAGGTAATCGGCAGTCTTTGAGTTTTCTAAAAGCACATCCTGAAGGCTCCCACCTGAAAAAAGCCAAAAACAAAACCAGAGCTCACAGGAAAAACTGCTCCTTGCACACGTGTTTGGCCCCTTCCTCCCTCCCTCACTGGATTGCCATCCTTAGTAGCCACAATATGCTGGGAGCCCCTTAAATGAGCGCCCAAGCGTTTCTCTCACACACTTAACAAGAAGACACACAAGCCCCCATTTGGATTGGGTGAGCCCTCTTTTCCCCCTCCCAACATACTTAAGCCTGCACTCTAAGTATGCTAAGAAAAAGCCTAGGGTGCTTTTTTTAAAGAAAAAAAGAACACGTACCTACTGTATGGAAGAAGCAATTTGATGGCCCAGAGTGCTTGATACTTAAATTATGTTTATATTATGAACTCACAATAATTCCATTAAGGCTTCCCATGCTGAAGTCACTTGTGTAGGGAAATGTGGGCTTCCACATGTGGTACGAGTCATTTCATTCATTTAAAATACCAGTAACTCTGCTTTCCCATAAGATGTTTTTGTTATACACCACTTGAAAAAAATCAAATCAATGCAACAGCAGCCAGGACTAGTTCACTGAATCAGTATCGGAGTCAGCAAGCTTGCGCAAAATCAGGCTTCTGAACAGAATTCATATCAAGGACAAGAGAAGATAGTCTTGCCCTGATATCTATATGACAACAATATAGGAACTTGGCAAACATCTCCATGGAAGGTGTTCCAGAGATACAGCACTAATATAGGGTGCCCCATTTCCAATTAACACCCATATCACTTTCAATGTTCTCAGAGGAGTTAGGAAAGGACCTCCAATGATAAGTAAATTGATGTGTGAAAAGTGTGGGAAGACTTGATTGATCCCTGCCCATGAGCACACAGCTATGGCAGAGACTCCAAGTATCCTATAGCAGTAGAAAAGAGCAAGAGTCCAGTAGCACCTATAAGACTAACAAAATTTGCAGTATGGTTTGAGCTTTCATGAGGCACAGCTCACTTCTGATCTATCTCAAAGTATCCTGTGAAGGCTTGAGGAACGGGCCTGAAGCGTGGCTTTTCAGATGGCCTGGACCTCAACCTCATGTCCTTTTTTTGTTCCCATTAATTACAGCAATTGAGAGATTTAGATGAGTGGTAAGCAACCCAGTCTTTAGGAACCTCATGCTCCTTGTAGGCAAGCAAGGCACACGAGGGAATCAAAAACATTGCATAAATTTAAGCTTTAGTTACTGAGCAGCAAAGCTCTTGGGGACCAATACGTTCTCACCATTGCAGTGTTCATTCTGAATGATCATGTGATCATCTTCTGCCCAGGCAGAATAGTAGCGTACCACATGGGGGTGGTGACCAAGCACCGCATGGGCATAGACTTCCCGCAAAGCCATTTGCCTGCAAAATGACAGAAGAAAGAAGACCATAGTTTTAATTATGGTAATAAAGAGCAAGCCATCCTGCTTCTAGATCCCCAGGAAGGAGATACAGAAAGGCCAGCTGTGAGAGCCAAGGGGAAGGACAGTGATACTGCATTGCAACAATGGCTTACACACATTCTGTATTCTCTCATTTTCTTTTCACATTATATTTCCCAGTACCAACCTCAACACATCCTTTATCAACATATAGTTAGCATAGTGGTTAAACAGCTGCACTAGGTGCTGGGATATCCAAGTTCAAATTGCACTTTGCCATGGATCTTGTTGGGTGACGATGGAAAACCATTTACCTCGCTCTGGTCCTTGGAGGAAGGTGGGATTAAAAATACACTAGATACTAGCTGGATATTAGAACCGAACTAGAAGCAATATGGAGCATTAGGAATTAGAAGAATTAACCCACTCTCTTGCACTGTAAATATTTCTTAAGGGCCGAATTACACATCTGAAGTTCTGTACGGGTCTAGAAAGGCCTTGTGTGTATACCTGGTCACTAGAACATATCCCAAACAGCTACACTTCCACCAACACTGTATCTTTTTCATCATAAATATCTTCATCATCATATAAAAGTGCAGTTTCTTTTTTCACCGTTCACTTACTCATCAGAAGATCCAGCAAGGGGTCTCTTGGAGCGCTTGATGGCATAGACACAGCCGTCCAACCTTTTGATGCACTTGTAGACGGAGCCAAATTCCCCTACACCGATTTTTTCCAGCTCCAGGAACTCCTTCTTGTAGCGGGAAACCATGTTGTTGTCCCGCAGGAGAAACCTCTACAGAGGATGAGAAAAACCCACACAAGTCAGAAGGCAGACTGCAGACTGAGAAAGACTTTGAGAGGCGTCTTATGAGAAATCCTGAGTACAAGATCCTCTGAAGTTAGACCTGTCACTTTGACAGACACGCAAACAAAATTCACATCAGCTTTGCTTTTAGGGGAAGGGCTGTGGCTCAGTGGCAGAGCATCTGACTGGTATGTAGAAGGTCCCAGGTTCAGTCCTTGACATATCTAGTTAAAAGGATCGGGTAGTAGGTGATGTGAAAGAGCTCTACGCAAGGCCCTGGAAAGCTGTGTCTGAATAGACAATACTGTCTTTGTTGGACCATTGGTCTAATTCAGTATAAGGCAGCTTTATAGGTCCATAGGCTTGATCCTGATCTAAATGGTGGGGGTAGGGAGGGGGGAAGCTGCCGTTCAAAAAACAGAAAAAAAAATTTTAAGATGTCATTTGGAGCCTGCCTTTCTCACTGAGACTCACAGAGCATTATGCAGTGTAAATCAATATGATCACAACGGCTGGGACATCCAACAAACAGAGCAATGGAGTTTAGATCGCAAAATGCTCTGGAAGTATGATCTCAGATCTTGTCTGGTTTGACACACAGTTGCAGATATTCACAGCACAATCCAAATTCTTAAAGCCTTGCAGTGAAGATCCACACTAGGCACCCAACCCAACTCAAGGTTATTATATTCATTTCTATGAGGGCCAGAAAGTTGGGTTAGGATCATGCAGTTGTATAACCCCTACATTGTTGCTTGTATCTCTATTATAGTTTCTGTCATGTCCTACTGCTCCTCCTCACCCCATCTCCATTAACTTTCCTACAGCTACTAGCTAGTTCTTGCATGAAAATGGTACCCAAGACAAGTCACGCTTTGACATCACTTTTGTTTCTCACCAGCAGAGGGAGATGTCATTTCATTTTCTTAAAAGTTACTACCAAAGAACAAAAACCCATTTCATAAGCACCAGTGATCGTGCTCAGATTCATGGAGATGGAGGCAGATTCGTGCGTCAGAACACATGGACAGACAGCAGGAGATATACGCCTGATGCTCAGTAAAGTCCTTCGCTTTCTCCCCCACAAAAATCTTTAAAGACAGCTTTGTTTTCAGGAGCTATTCAGTTAGAGACTTTTGCTTATTCGTGCTCAGGTAACTAAAGTACAGGCAACTGCAACAAAGGAAAAAACATTTTAAGTTGTACAGGCTCACCTAAGATTCTACGACTGCAAAAGAGCAGGGTGGGAGTGTTGAAATCTCCCTCTTCCACATTAAAAAAAATCCTACATTTGAAAATTCAAGAGGGGTGCCCTAAGCCAGCTCTATTCTTATCTTGCTCAAAATCACAGATTTTATGAACAGCAGGAAGCATTCAAACATGTGGTTCTCTACTAGCATGCTGAAGTGGTACAGCCCCAGCAGAGCCTTCCACATGCTTCTCTAGGGCAGGTCAACCAGCTCTCAGCAGGAGCTTGAACAACAGCATTAAAAACTTCTCTGCTCATTGCAGTAGAATCCTGGGTCGAATTCTCCCAGCTCATGGGAGTTTACAGTTAACTATGTAAGAAGCTGGATTGAATATATTGTTATTTTTTTACTTGAAGCAGCTGCACAGGTGGGAGGTGGGGAGTCAATGACTCTGAATGGTGCTGGGTGAGGGGCAATCCTAGACCTTCTCTGGCCATTTCCACATGGCTTACCTTATTCTGCAAAATAGCGAAATCTCGCATGAAATCTCACGAGAAGATGCTGTTATCACATGAGAAGATGCGATAACAGCATCTTCTCGTGAGATTTCGTGCAAGATTTTGCTATTTTGCAGAATAAGGTAAGCCGTATGGAAACGGCCTCTCTCTGTTCACACAATATTCCTCAACTACATCCTGCTCCCAGCCAAGTTAATAAATCGTGTAAGGGAAGTACGTGTACCTGTTCTTCCTCAACTGCTTGGGTGCTCCTTACACCTTGACCAAAGTGCGTTTAGCAGCGATGAATCAGAGACACTAGGTGGCATAAGCAAGCTGTTACCTTTCAGGTTTCTTCCCCCCAGCCCCAAGGGGCCCACCTCAGTAGCAGACTATCTGCTTTGTATGCAGAAGGTTCCAAGTCCAGCCCCTGGCACCTTCAACTAAAAGGCCCAGGCACTAGGGGATGTGAAAGATTTCAGCTGGAGATCAGAGGAGACAATATTGATCTTAATAGACCAATGGCTTGACTTAGAAGGCTGAGTCCCTCATGAGTCCTCTCTGCTATGTGGCGCCTTTAAAGCCCTTTATACCTCTCAAACTATATCACCCCACTAGACTCTCCTGGGCAAGCTATGCTAATGTAACCCCTATGAGCTAATTGGTTTAGTGCAGTAGAGAGGAGTCAATAGCTAGAGCCGGGCACCCGAGGAAGAAGCTGATTGCTGGGGAGCTTGATAACAATAAACGTGTTCTTATCACCCCGAATAAGGTAATCAGAAATGTTGTATGTGAACAGTGACTAGAAGTGGTGTGTGTGTATTATGTTTGGTTGCTGTTATTACTGTGGAAAGGACTCTATCACTTGGCGGGATCCAACGAGTTGAACTGTTTGCCTTGAATGGTTTTCAAAGACATTATTCGCTAAAAGTTTCTGTATGGCTGCACTTACGAGTTTGTTTAAAGAAAAGAAAAACGTAGTTGTGTTGCACTAATTGTTAAAAAGTTTGGAATTTTTTTCTTAACATATTTGTGTGAAAGTTTGCTTCCTAAGCCCCATAGAACTCATACAAAAGAGAGCCAAGCTACAAGTGACGCCTGACACAGGTTGGACACTTGTCAGCTTCCCTCAAGTTTTGATGGGAAATGTAGGTATCTTGGTCTGACAGCTTGGCTCTCCATTTAATTGAAGTTTATAGAAACCCACACACATAGCACGGAGGGGAAGGGGGGCGCCCGGCGAGAGCCCGATGCCTGCAATCCCCTCCCAACCGCATGTTCTCCCTCCTATAGACTGCCGCTCTGTACGTTTCAATTAAATGAGAGCCAAGCTGCAAGACCAGGACACCTACATTTCCCATCAAAACTTGAGGGAAGCTGACAAGTGTCCAACCTGTGTCATTCATCACTTGTAGCTTGGCTCAGAGGTTACATTAAGCAGACAGCCTCACTACAAATTTCTGCTTGGCAACAGTTAGGTCATAGGCTTTAGTATCTGTGATAGGTCCATTCCTCTGGAATGGTCTACCTGAGTGGGCACTGGGGGCACCTTCACTTGCCACATTCAGGAAATTGAGACTGTTTTGTTCCAGAAGGCATTTGGTGGAAAGCCAGTTATGGGCATTGGTTTTTAACTGTTTTAATTGTGTACTGGTTTTAACTGGTTGCTGGACGTAGATGATTTTTATGTTCTTGTAGCATTTGCTGTTTTGCTAGCTGCTTTGAGTCTGAGGAGACAAAGCAGGGTATAAATATTTTAAATAAATCATACTGGCCTGCCCAACAAAGTTGTTGTATTTATTTACTTCATTTGTACCCTGCCTTTGTACCTAGTGGGAACCAAAACCAGCTTACATTGTTCTCCATACTGCATGTAAAAAAACTCCTACTAGGAAGTTTCCATGTTGCTAAACATGCCAGGTTAACTAGTTACCCTTTGTTTCAGAAAGATTGCATTTCTGTCCTCAGCTTTATGCTTGTTTAAAATTTTCTGCTACTATTCCCTGTTGTTTTCTGCTCACTAAATGTCTTAACTGTTCCTTGTTACTGTATTTTGCTCCATGAATGTCCTAGCTGTTGATTATATTGTATTTCATTTGCACTGTGTCATCCACCTTGAGTCTCAGTGAGAAAGGGTGTCTATAAACAAATAAATTAAAAAATGTACAGCCCCCTAAAAAGAAAGTGCCAGCATAAGTGCTACATATTGCTAGGAATCCACTGCTGAAGTAAGAGGCCTTACTCGGCATCACATTCTGGTTTTGCACATTTGCCCCCTACTCTCAATACTCTTACCTTGGCTGGCACCCCCTGCTCTACTTCGCTCCCTCTTTGGCTGGGATCTTCCCTAAAAGCAATAAAATTAATCACACAAAATCACATCTTAGTACAGTCCCCAGACTTCTGTTTCACCATTTAAATTTTTAAACACCAACTTGAGGAAGTGCTCCAGCCTTATGAAGTATTTATACAGATGCTTCTACGTCCAAGCATATATAGAACACAAGAAAATTCATTCCAAGACCACAAAGGCTGCCGCACTGAGCACAGAAAGTCACGTTCTAGTTTAGGGACAATCTCCTTTCTTTTTAAAAAATTAAACCACAATTCCTTCAGATAGTAAGAAGTAACGCAGCATTTTATCACATGAATTCTAGGACTCCTAAATTGGCTTGGAACAGGGCTTTCATTAGTTGAAACTGACCTATGTGACTGATGCATACAACAGCTGTTTTGTCCTATGCATACAGAAATAAGAATAAGTTCAGCCATACTTCTGCATAGACAGTGGTGTAATTTGGGGGCGGGGGGAGAGTATTAAACAGATGGTTTGATCTGGGTGAACTGAACTATGTTTACTTTGGGAAAATATGCTAACAGTTAAAGATGGTACTCAGAAAGAACATGAAATTTCCCTCCTCATTTTTCTTCCAGGCCTTCAGATCTCTACTTAACACCAGTACACGACCACAGTGATTTTCAGACTTTCAAGCAGGGACCCCTTTTTGCATCCACATGTCTGCCGTGCTGATGAACCCTTTTGCACTGCAGCGAATTCTAGGGGCAAGTTCTAGAGCCCAGAGTCAGTTCATAGGGACAGCCAGGCCTAGTGGGCTTTGCTGTTGCTGTGTATGAACCAGGAATACACCCAACAGGAAGGGATAGTGCCTGCACTTTCATGAGTCTAGGGGTCAGATGGACATTGGCAATTTCCCCATTACTTCTCCAACTGCTGATTCAGTGCAGCGGAAAAAGAGTTTCCACGTTGGGTTACCCCACAGTAATCCTGCCCCTGTTCCTCAACAGCAACACTGTCCCCATCAATGGGGCTTTTCCTATTTTTTTTTAATTGGCAAATAAACATTGTTATATCCATATCATATTATAACAATATCCAGAATTCTCAGCTCCCTTTTTTAAAAAAAGCTATGTCTGTAGCACCTTCCATTGCAAAGATATGCCTTTCTCCTTATATTTTTGCAATGGAAGAGGCAACATTTTTCAATGAAAACCTCTGTGCTCCCCAAACCTCAGTTTGAAAAATCAGCCCTTTAAGGATTTCAATTTCTTGCCCTCATATCTCTTGAATAGAGCCCCCGCAGCCAAAGGTTTGAGAGGAGAAGTTATTCCTCTTATGCGAAACTAAAAAAACAGACACATAACTCCTGCTTTTCTCCCATGGATTAAGGGAAAAGACCAAGACACAAGAGAGAAGTAATCCTTGGCAGGATGCTCCAATAAATGATGCATAGAGAAGTTAAAGTGCAGCTTTTATTAACGAATTCTGCATCTGCTAAGCTTCTCTTTTGTAATAAACAGAAGGCAAAAAGAACTCTTTGGGTGAGTACAACAGTGAATTTCTGCCTTCTGGGAACATTTCTACATAGACTTGCCTGCCAAAAATTCCCAGCCGTCATCCACCAGGACTCTTATGCACTGCAAAAGATCCCTGGGCATGTTTTAGGGTTCATATTCAATTCGTGCGGTGCTTTGGTCAGGAGGACTACTCTTATTAGTTTTCCCATCATGAGAAGAAACCTTAGAAAACAAGCATGGTTGCAAGAACTGCAAAAGAAGATCAGTAACAGCATCAAGCTATTCCCAAGAAACCCAGTTCTTTTGACAAATACTCACAATTCCCCTCTGGCTTTTCTTTTGCCACAGGGATGGAAAACCATTTGCCGATACGATTCGGGTGTAAATGGGTTAATGTTAACCAATGAGGCTGAGACAGGCTCCTCCAGCTCAGCACAAGAAGTGAACCGCAAGTTTCTCATCCCTTTGGAGGGGAACTTCCCCACCGGTGAAGGGAAAGTCGTCTTGGTTAAGAGACTCTAGAATAAAAAACAGAGAGTCAAGGGAGAAGATTGCAGACCACCTGGCTTACATAAATGCTCAGCCTGCAAAAAGTAGTAATGTTTATCATCGCTGAGTTTACTGTGGGAAAACTTTATAGACCACATTAAGCAATCTTGTAGCAATACTTCAAGGGCATAATACATTAAGAGCAGGGCTTTTTTTCAGCAGGAACTCAGGGGAACGGAGTTCCGGAACCTCTTGAAAATGGTCACATGGCTGGTGGCCCCGCCCCCTGATCTCCAGACAGAGGGGAGTTGAGATTGCCCTCTGCGCCGGTGGCACGGAGGGCAATCTCACCTCCCCTCTGTCTGGAGATCAGGGGGCGGGGCCACCAGCCATGTGACCATTTTCTCTGAGGGCAACCCATTGAGTTCCACCACCTCTTTTCCCAGAAAAAAAACCCTGATTAAGAGGGTAAAAAGACCTCATTTTGCTCGATCAGACTGCGGCTTATGTAACCCACTGCCATATTTCCAGCAGTTCAAGAACTCTACCAATGCCCCAGAAATGTTCACAATCAATGACTGAGTCTCTGCAGAGACACTCCCTGTTTTCAAATTAAGATGCTGACATTTCATTATTACAGCAAACAGCCATTAGTAAGAATTATCCTCCAGACATGTTTTAATCCTTTTTGAGAGCTGTCACCATTATTACATGGTAATGAACACCATACATTAATGATACAAGCATTAATATTGCCCATCCTGAACCTGATAGTAGCAGTCAATTTCATGTGGATCGGCAGAACCTTTAGGAACTCTGTAGCACAGGAATGATGCTCATTCTAACAAGATACTAGTATCTGATGCTGCCCTCTGCAAGATCAAACTGCAGTGCTGACCACTTGTGCAACATGTTTATGCATGCTCCAGTTCTCCAATCAGTAAGAATTTAAATAGGCAACACTACAGGGTTAGTTTTTTCCAGGATACAGCAAGTGGCTTATGTGCCTATGAAAGATATGAGTTATTGAAAAAAGTATATAGGCAGAGCATAGTAGAAGCTAATTGACACTCATCAGAAAACATTCTGTTAACACAGCATTAGATGCCCAGGGACACCCCCCCAACTAATTTGTACCTGTAAAACTTTGAATTCAGTTACTTTAAAGCTGAAATGTCACTTTCCCCAGAACATTTGTCCATCCCCACCTCCAAACTGGGAAGCATCATATTCTTAAACTTGGAAAGCTAATTTATTCCCATGCAAGAGAAAAAATTCTGGCCATTAGGGAATAAAATATCTCATTGTTGAAATGTGATCTTATCTTTGGTTTAAAAGCGGATAAAAATGAGTAATAAATAACCTTTTGATGAAACACTGGTTTATTATCCAGGGGATAATAACAAAGGATGTTCTAAAAAGATCAGTGGCAATATGCTGTCGCCATCCACAAATTCAAGAGAACCTTCCACCTTCCCTTAGGTAAAACGCTATCGTGTGCCCGTTTCTTTATGTGGTAAGAATTTGAACCCAGCACTTATAGGAGCAAACTTTCATTTGAAGAGTCACAAGCATTAATATTTAACAGCTCTTCAAACTGAGAGCCAAGCTGCAAGTGACAAATGACACTTGAACGGCAAGTGAACAGACTCATGTGTATTCCTCCCTGTTCACTTGCGCTCCATTTGCACTCCACTTGATCACATAGGAAGGAATACACATGAGTCTGTTCACTTGCTGTTCAAGTGTCATTTGTCACTTGCAGCTTGGCCCTGATGCACAGGTTGAACAGGCATGGCCACGTTGCAGAAGGAAGCATACAAATAAACAAAAACAAACAAGCCGTGAAATCTAACTAATGAGTGTCTCTATTGTAAATCAATCAAATTAAAGCAACATTATAGTCAAATTAAGCAAGATAAACAGAGTATATATATACACAGTGTAGGCGATTACAGAAGGCAAAGCATCATATATAAATAATTAAAATATAATTCAACAGGATTTCCTATACAGTATTAAAGTGCTATGTGCCTAGAATTGACCAGAGGTTTGAACAGTAATCACCAAAGTCCCAGTAAGTTTGTGATGAAACATTGCCAGAAGGTCTTCAGTGCAGTAAGTTTCTATTGGAGAAATAGTGTATATGATCTCATATGAAGACAATGATAGGCGGCAATAAAGAATGGATACACAACTGCGAAGAAAAGCCAGCAATCTGCCCGTTTCACCTCTTCATCCTGGCAGTCATTATATCACAGGCCACACATATACACTTCCACTAGTCATTCAATATTCTTTTAGCCTTTAGCATCTGCCTTCCATTTTGGCACGTGACTATAATGTTGCTTTAATTTGATTGATTTACAATAGAGACACTCATTAGTTAGATTTCACGGCTTGTTTGTTTTTGTTTATTTGTACATTACTGTGATACTCTCCCTTTGTTTACTATCTAGTTATGAGAGCTGAAGGAAGCATACAGGCAGGTACTACCAGTCTCGAGGTAACACATGTTCAGCCTCTGAGTATCAGTGCTGAGGGGCAGCTATGGAAGAGACCTGGGTCTCCACGCCCTAAATAAATCTTCCTAGAGAGTCTAGCTGCCCACTGTGTGAAACAATGTGCTAAATTAGATAAAGCACAGGTGCAATCCAGATAAACCACTCTTGTGCTTTTAATTTAAATCATAAGAAGTCTCTTTGTTAATGTTGCCATCACAGTATATTTTTGGCAGCAAAGCAATACATCTTAATAGAATCCTCAAACATCCATCTTCACAAGCCGATAGAAAAGAGAATTTCTAAATTGCTCTATTCCAAATATTCAGAGAACAAACCACTGTAACAAAATCACTCAGGATGTTGTCTTTATAACCTGCAGAGATTCCACATCCAAGCAGTAACAGATCCTTCTTTGACATAAAGATGTTCCTACAAATATTGAAACCTCTTGAGGATAAAAATATATCAGATTGTATCCTCAGTACTTAAGTCCAGCATATTCTCTTGCTCCATCCAATTGAAATGGAGGCCTATTCATCAACGCTAGAAAAGTCATCACTGAAGGATACTAGTACCTAGCTGAATTTGAGTCCAGGGGTACCTTAGGGACCAACAAAACTTTTATGGTATGAGCTTTCACAAGTCAAAGCTCCCTTCTTCAGATACAGAGAGCGGAGAGATCTCCGAGCCTTTATATCCCAGTTAGGAAGTAGGAGGAATGAAGCAAAGAAAGAAATCAGGATGTAAAAGTACAATGCAGCTGCTCTGATCTCTAAGGTACCACTGTACTCAAATTCTGCTGTTCTGCTGCAGACCAACGCTACCGACCCGGAACTATGGTATCTAGCTGAGATCAACACTTGAGAAGAGAGATAACATTATAGCTATAACACTGTTTAAAAGCCAATGCCCTTTGAGGAGGTCTGAAGGATTTCTCTAATGACTTTAGTAGCTTTAGGATGGTATAGCATTTGGATCATGCTCAGAGCTTCTTTCCATTTCTGGTACATGGACATGTACTAGGCACTCAAGGATCAGTGGGCACCGACTAGACGCCTTAGAAGTTCCAGATCAAGACAAGAGTGGCTTCCTCCTTACCATTCTGCAGTACTGGTTAGCAGCAAAACTCCTCCAAGGGTTCATTTAGCTTTTAGAGAAAATAGGTACGGATACACCTATCTTCCATGAATTTCCATAATACTGGGTAGGGAATGCCCAACTCTGTTAGCATGTTGGGAGGTGGCATATCATTACATCCCTGGCTGAGCTGAATGAAGGAAAGGGGGACATTTACTGCTTCAGTTATGAGCGTCAACATTCGTACTGCCTGACTGCAGCAGCGTTGCAACCACCAGAGGTGACTATTGCCTAGAACGCTCGCCAATGCTCATTTTTTGCAGTTACAACATCAAGAGTCAGCATAGTGTAGAGACTAGAGTATCAGAAGACCCAAGTTCAAATCTCTATTCTGCCATGGAAGCTTGCTGGGTGATCTTGGGCCGGTCACACATTCTCAGGCCTGCCTACCTCACAGTGATGTTATGAGGATAAAATGGAGGATAAGAGATGTAAGCTGCTTTGGATCCCCATTGGGGAGAAAGGTGGGGTATAAGTAAAGAAATTGTAGCAGTGGGAATAGTACCACAGAGAAAACTACTAGGTTTATTTCAGATGCCCCTGACTCTTCCCCTATCTAGCTACAACAAACTGAGGGCCAAGCTACACATGACGAAAGACACTTGAACGGCAAGTGGATTGAGTGGAGGGCAAGTGAACAGGGAGAAATACACTTGCCGTTCAAGTGTCATTCGTCATGTGTAGCTTGGCCCTGAGAAAAAGGTTTAAGCAGAAACACCTACTGCACTCCGGATAGTCCCTGACTTCTAAGAGCACTATTGCTTTCTGGACAATTAAAAGCAGGTTCCTAATTTCTACCACTACAAAGAAGTACTAACACAACTGAAAAAGTTTCAGGTGAGCCTGCAGTAGAAGAACAAGTTATGTCTCCACCTCTGAGGTCTCACAAATGCAAAGATTGCAGATCGTGTCAGATGCAGAAATAGAGAGTAAGCGCCAAAGTTGAGAGAAGCAGTGCATTAGAAATGGTAGCTACTTTCCACAAGTATTACCCCGAAGCAGTGTGCAATATCTAATTGCATACTCGCATAAGGATTATTACCTTACCTTTGGAGTATGCGGTGTATCACAAAGCTGCAGCTTTTGCCAAGTGACGTAGTGCAATGGAGTTCCAGGATACTCTTCTGAAAAGACAGCATTCTCTCTCAGAGATCCTTTATGTTCCCTCACAGGACTTGCCCATGACTTTGGGCGAGTCCGGGGGTAATCGTTTAGTGGCCTCTGTGGGGTAACCGGGACAGGACAGTTAGTTCTCCAGCTCTGAGAAGCCCAGTTTTTCTGAGGGGTCACATTTCCTTGCTCTTCCTCTCGCATACTATTGTCTTCTTCCAATTCATTGTCTTCTCCACAACTGGAAAAATCCAGCCTCTGAATAAACGTGTTGCTGCTGTCCAAATCATCCATTGCTGCTGGGGAAAAAAAACCCGAAAAAGACCTTAGAGACCACCTTTTGCAACAAATCCATCGACCATCATTTTGACCTTAGGTATTATCATGGGGTGGGGATGCAGGCATGTAGCATTTCTAGGTAAATCTAGACCCTCCCTCACCTATTTGTATGGAAAGTGAGGAGGTCACAGCCAAACAGGATCTGGTCCAGAATGAAAAAGTAGGCCTGCCCTACTTGAAATGACTTTAGAGTTCCAAAACTCTAGCTGGAGTTTTACTGAAATTACACCTGACCTCTGAAATACAGAGCTCAGTTCCCCTGAAGGAAACTGCAACTTCAGAGAGCAGAGTCTATGGCATCACATTCCCCATTGAAGCTCTCACCCCAAACTCTGCCTTCCTCAGGCATCATCCCCAAATCTCTAGGAATTTCCTAAGCCACAGTTAGCATTTCTCATAGCCAGTCATGGCAGCAAGCAAGAAAGTGGTGGGTGATAGAGGCAGGTTTCAGACAAGAATCTCTCCTGTTCTAAAAACAAGCTCTTTTTGTTTTATTTGTGACATAGAAACTGCCATGCTTCCAACTTAATGTCTGGCCTGCTTCTTCCACCATCAAAGATCTGATGAGAGACAAAAGTGTTCTAGTATTACCCTGGCTACAACCCTGGATATTACAGTTTGGTTCCCAGAAAACATATCACCCCTACAACCCAATTCTAAAGTGCCTCTTTTAAACCATCTCAACTCTTACCCAAAAGCAAAGATCAAGGAAGTCACATTAATAGCTTAGACATACAAATTACTTGGACTAGTTGACATACAGAGATCTATTATGAACAATTAGCTTGGGAAAAATGCCCCTGTATTAAGAGAAAAATGACCTTTACATCAATAGAAAAGACACACAACTTGGATAAAGAAAGAACAGCACCCTGTAGTTTTACTTGGAATCAAGTCCCATTGAATCTGGCAGAAATTATTTCTGAGTAAGCATGAACCAGACGTGGCTGCACAAACTTCATATTCATCAGGAATAATTATTCTCCCTACAGCTGTTTTTCACACAAATGTTTAGTCAGTCAGCAGATAACAGAGCCATTTCCCACAGTACATACATAAACTAAACAGAGAGAGGTTCTACATAGTAGCCCCTTGTACAATGGGTCTCCATACCCCAGGGGAAAAAAACCCCTAGATTGCATGCAGATGTGAAGCTGTTCAGCCAATTACCAAGCACTTTATAACACAACCCATTTTGGGAGGAAGGAGTTTAAAACCAACCTTTTTTTACATGCTCCACAAAATTTATAACCACTTAAGCATTGCTGTGCAACCATTGAAAAGTTAGCAATTAAAAAACCTGTATCAGCTGGTCACAATTACCATTTCCTCCTTCCTGTTAAAAATAGTGGTTTGGACTTGTGGTGCATGCTGGGCCTCTGTAACTATCCCATAAGTGCAGCTTCCGGAACAGGCTCCTGGTCTATCCTGCAAAGACTTACGCATGCTGTTTACTTCCACCCAAACATACTCTTTTTTAATTTGCTAATTCCTTCCCACAAGGTAGGGTCTTTCCCCCTTCAAACTGCCTGTTGTTTACTATTGAGACTGAGAGGGATGGAAAACTAGAAACAAACCACTGAATGGCTCATTTAAAGCTCCCTGGATTGCAACTGGCATAAGGATGCAGATTTGCTTCCTCTTCTAACATTATCCTTATTGAAGATCTCAAATCACATGCCTGTTGTCAGAAATAATAACAATAACAATATGATTTACATACCGCCCTTCAGGACAACTTAACACCCACTCAGAGTGATTTACAAAGTGTGTTATTATTATCCCCGCAACAAAACACCCTGTGAGGTGGGTGGGGCTGAGAGAGCTCCGGAAGCTGTGGCTGCCCCAAGGTCACCCTGCTGGCTTCAAATGAATGGGGAATCGAGCACAGTTCTCCAGATTAGAGGCCTACCACTCTTAACCACTACACCAAACTGGCTCCCCATAGTTGATGGGTTGTCTTCTTTATACCAGCAGGCAATGCCAGTGTTACACCCTTCTAAGTCTATTGAAGTCAGTGAGCTTAGAAGGATAGAAATTCTTGTTTAGGACTGCACCTACCTGTCTCGTTTGGGGAAGGGTATGGGGAAACTGTATCTGTTGAACTTCTACTTGTTCCTACAGTTGTCAGCCCAAAAAGTTTTATAGGGTGTAGAAAATTATGATTCCTGTAATTCATGAACCCATGATGACAGCTTTCCGAAGCTAAGCTAGTCATTACAAAAGGAGTAAGATTTTCTCAGTGATTATACCTTTGTTTGGGAATTCCCACCCTAAGGACTGAGGGCCAAGCTACACATGACGAATGACACTTGAACGGCAAGTGGATTGAGTGGAGGGCAAGTGAACAGGGAGAAATACACTTGCTGTTCAAGTGTCATTCGTCATGTGTAGCTTGGCCCTCAGTCACTGGCTTTCAAGCAGAGAGCTTTGTATTAACATACACACACCCTTGGTTAATGCATCCATTTCATTACTGATTTAGTGCTAATTTTCTTATTGTCTTGCTCATTTTAATAATTTAAATGTGTCATTGTTGTATTTTATTTTTTATTCCATTTTTTCCCTTTATATTATTTATAATCTGCTTCTCACCGGGAATCAAGGCAGATTACATACAGTAAGTCAATACAATCAACAGGATAGGGTATCCAATGAACAGTGCAATAGGATTGGCATTGTAGAAATCTGGAGCCAACCAGAAATGTGAAGCACATTTAATGTGTTATGTATTAACATGATGCATTAAATGACACAAAAATTACATAGCAGGATCCTCCTTATAGCAACAGACAGTACAAAGTATACACAGTAGTATAGTGAAGTAGTACCCTTTACACAATTATCTTTCTGAACTGTTTTGTTACAATATAGCCCTGCTAAAAAAGGTAAAGGTAGTCAGTCCCCTGTGCAAGCACCAAGCCATTACTGACCCATGCGGGGGGGGTGGGGGGGATGTTGCATCACGATGTTTTCTTGGCCGACTTTTTACGGGTTGGTTTGCCACTGCCATCCCCAGTCATCTACACTTTACCCCCAGGTAGGGTTGCCAGTCTCCAGGTAGTGGTTGGAGATCTCCCAGAATTACAACTGGTCTCCAGGCCAGAGAGATCAGTTCACCTGGAGAAAATGGTTACTTTGGGGGGTGGACTCTATGGAATTATGCCATGCCACGGTCCTTTCCCTCCTCAAACTCCACTTTCTCCAGGTTTCACCCCCTAGATCTCTAGGAATTTCCCAACTTGGAGCTGGCAACCCTACCCTCAGGAAACTGGGTACTAATTTTAGTGACTTCGGAAGGATGGTTGTCGCTGGGATCGAACTCAGGTTGTGAGCAGAACTTGGGCTGCAGTACTGCAGCTTACCACTCTGCGCCATGGGGCTCTGGCACAGAGTGGTACTGCAGCCCAAGAGCCTTTCTAACCTCACCAGGCAGACTATCCCACAAGGTGGGGCCACCACAGAGAATGCATGTGTCCAGGCAGTTGGTGGTTTTGCCCATCGGCAGAAGGCTCTACTCAGATGAGCAAAGCTGACATGACGGAGCGTATGAGGAGAGACAGTCCCATATATATGAGGGACCAAGGTCATGTAGAACTTTGTAGGTAACAGCAACACCTTAAATTGAGCCTGGTAACTTATGGGCACAGAAGCTGGCACAGTTTAGCCTGATCTCATGAGATCTCAGAAGCTAAGCAGGGTCAGTACTTGGACAGGGGACCACCAAGGAAGACTCTGCAAAGGAAGGCAAAGGCAACGCACTTCTGCTTCGTTTGCCTTGAAAGCCCTTTGCAGAGGTCATTGTAAATCAGTCGTGACTTTATGGCACATACATGATTGCAGTGATAATGGAGTATCTGCAGAACGAGAATAATATGCCTGGCTCTGTCTAACTCCTACTAGTAACAGAGCTGCAGGATTCTTCACCAATAGGAATTTCTGAGCTGATTTTGAGGGGAGGGAGAGACTTTAATTTGGGAATTTTAAAATCATTTTGTAAGCCACCTTGAGCTATTTGGAAAAGTGGGGCATATATATGCTTAAATAAATAAAATACCGATCTAGGAGGCCAGATTGGCTATATCAAGGTCGGGGGAGGGGGGCTATCTTTTGGGCTAGACTGAGTTGGAAGAAAGCAATTTTTGGCAGCTATATTAACATCTTCAGCAGTAATGCTGGATCTGGTATAACCTCTCAGTGGAACTCATCCAAACTGAGGAGCACAGTGTCCTTCAAGATCTCAGCCTTCCCAACCGGCATTACCTGTCTTTCCAGGGGTTGAGTTTTCATTTGTTCACTCTTAGCCAATCAACCAAAGCAGCCAGGCCGTGATTCATTCTCTCGCATCACTGTAAGATTTGGATAAGGGTATTTCCCTCCCCAATTTGGTAAGCAATTCTCCTGAGAGTAAGCCTCATTGAATAAAATGGTACTTCCAACAAGTGCACCTACTCAGGATTACACCCTTTGTGTACCTGGAATATGCTAAAAAGCGGGCAGTGTTTAAAATAGTTCTACAAAAGGGTGACCACTTGGTTTTGTCAGCTGCATAAAGTGGTCCAAAATGTTTTTTCTTCTTGTTACACAAGATCTCTATTATTAGAATGAAGTGTACCCACTGGAAAAGTGCTTAATCCAAAAGAGTTTATATTTTAATCTTCAAAATAGGTACATTCCAGTATTAGGAACAAAATTTCACTTCACTGTCCAGTGACAAACTGTCCAGCAACAAACACACCCTGTCACATACCTACGACAGACTGGTTCTAGAGCAGGGATCCCTGTAGGTACTGCTGGAATCTTGAGAAACGGCAGTGGGTGCCACCACAAAATGGCTGCCCTTGCGGCTGGGGCAATCATGACATTGGGAGATGCCAAATCAAGCGTTTTCCTATAATGGAGGCCACTGTTTTTCAACTCGTGCTCCCTGCAGACTCAAAGGTGCTGCCTTCTAGGGACTTCTGAAGCATTTCCTACTCCTCTGATGAGGAAAGGGTAGCTGGGAATCGGATTCATTCTATGTTGGGGGTGGGCAATCAGCCAGGAAACATATTCAGGGGCACCATGACAACCCAGGCACCATGTTGGGGATCGCTGTTGTAGAGGAAGGTATAGGGTCTCGCATCTGCCAGCACAGCCACGAATAATCTTAATCTCTTGCATATTGACTCAGAAGCCCCTTAGGTGAAATATCATTCCAGGGAGGAGAGCTGTGTTAGTCTGTTACAGGAAAATTCAACGCGAGTCCTGGTGGCACCCTCATAATAGTTCTGAAGGTTGCATTGGGCTCCTTTTGAATTTAGTTTCAGGTAGGCAGCCATGTTGGTCTGCAGCAGAACAGCAGGATGAGTCCAGTGTTCAGGGTATGAGCTTTCGAGAATTAGAGCTCTGAAAATATAGCCTGAAAATCTTGTTGGTCTCTAAGGTGCCACTGGACTCAAATCCTGCTGTACAACAACTCCAAAGAAAATCAGGGTGGGTTCAATGGGGTTTCTTATCAAACGTGCCAACAGCCTAAATCTACAACCTAGAGTGGTGAGTCCCACTGAAACTTTGCCCATTTCCACACGCGTTGAATAATGCACTTTCAATGCACTTTCGTAATCCTTTAGAAGTGGATTTTTTGTTCCACACATGGAAAATCAGTTTCAAATCTTCACTAAAGAGTACTGAAAGTGGATTACCCAACATGTGTGGAAGCAGCCACAGTGGGGCTTACAGGGGCTTAATCACTTCGCCCAGGGGTCGCGGAGTATAGCGGCTCACAGGGAGTATTGCATAGAACTCAGCGGGTCTTGCTCCCGAGGAAACATGCCCACCAGAGAGCCCCCACACCTCCTGAATTCGCGTGCGCAAAAATCCGCAGTAGCGCACAGCAGCGAGAGCGGCCAGGATGGGGAGGGCAGCACCGTAAGCGGTGGAGAATTTCGCTCAGGACGCTCAGCCGCGGGTCGCCGGACGGCCAGCCGGGCAAGGCCTCTTCCTCCTCGCCTTCCCTTCCAGGCTGGGCCGGGGAGCAGCCAGGGGCGGAGACGGGGGCGTCTCCATCGCCCGGCAAGCGCCGCCCTTCACCTCCGCCGCCGCCGCAGCTGGCTGGGCCATGGTGGAGCAAGCAGACGACGCGCCGCTCCTCTTCTGGGCCGAGGGCCCGGCGGTCTCTCTGCCGGAGCCGGTCGAGGCCGGCCGCTGGGGAGGCTCGCCATGGGGCGGCGGCGCGGGGGAGCCGGTGGCGGCTGCTCTGGCGGGCACCGGCGGACGCCTCCGGGAGTCGGACTCGGAGCAGGTGGAAGAGGATCAGATCGTGGCGGTGTTTGTGGTTACCTTCGACCCCCGCACGGGTGAGAGCCGCACCGGCGCCGTACTCCTCCCCTCCCCGGGGCTCGATGGAAGGCGACCTCTGCCTTCCCGAGAGCGCACCCGCCACTCTAGCGGAAAGAGCTTTTCCCTTTGCACATCGGCGCGGCGTCAGGGTCGTTGCCTTTGTAGGAGCGAAACGCTTTTCTTTTCCCAGGGGTTGATAAGAGCCGTGGTTTCTCTCCGGGCCCGTGAAGTGTTCTCTGACCATGTGCAGAAGGCACTTCCCTTCTCCTTTAATGGCCGCAGCCTCCCGGCGTCTGAGATCCATGGGAAGAGTTTCTACCTGATCAGCAGGTTCAGGATGTGGCCTGCACCTGCCTCCAGAGGCCCTGGGATTACCCAAGTGCGAATCCTGGGGGATAAAAAGGGGTCTTTCCTCTCCGGGAAAGGGGTTTCTTCTAGAGGATGAGCAGGATTTGAGTCGAGTGTCCCCTTAGAGACCAATACTATTTTTAGGGTATAGACTTGTAAGAATCAAAGCTCCCTTCTTCAGAAACCTTTTTGAGTTAGATTCTGGTGGGTAGCTGTGTTGGTCTGCAGTCTAAGAACAAGATCTGGGTCCAATAGTACCTTAATTAGATTTCCAAGTTATGAGCTTCAGAGAGGCAAAGCTCCCTTCATCAGATACCATGAACTGGCTTGCATAGGGGTGTGTGACCTCCTTCTATTTGGCCTGTCACACACACACACCCTTGCCATCTGCAGAACTCTCTGATGAAGGGAGCTTTGACTTCTATACCTTGGAAATGTAGTTGGTCTTTAAGATGCTACTGGACCCAAGTCTTGCTCTTCTTCAGATAGTGCTCTGACTCTCGGAAGCTTATATCCTAAAAATCTTGTGGGTCTCGAAGGTGCCACTGGACTCAAATCCTGTTGTTCTATTGGAGACCAACATGGCTACCCATCTAAAACTATCCTAGAAGATGGTAGGTCAG
Organism: Eublepharis macularius; assembly: GCF_028583425.1. NCBI lineage: Eukaryota > Metazoa > Chordata > Lepidosauria > Squamata > Eublepharidae > Eublepharis > Eublepharis macularius. Next base: position 26,805,262 of record NC_072798.1, read on the forward strand.
GGGCGTGAGAACTTATACCATCTCCTCCTTTCAGTTATGGGAAGCCCTCATCAGAGGTCACTGTCCTCGGCTTATACAGCTCAGGCCTGTGGGTACCATACCATAGAACTCTTAACAGTAATTATACCTATCTATACCTTCCCCTCTTCCTTTTTGTAGTCTTTGTATCATTGCTTTGAATAATTTTCTAGGGCAAGAGGACAAACCCCCAGTGCCCATACAGAAGGTGCTTCCCACAGACTGATGAATTATTGTACTGTACTGTCCAGTAGGACATTCTTCTTGGCGGGGCCTTAAAATGAATGGACACTGAGCAAGGACTCTGTTGTGCTCATTCCAACGTGTCTTCTTGCCTGAGAACTTCTTAGTTGGTTTCTTGAGTCTCCTTAAATCTGCTGCGCATTGATGGCAGCCAGCATCTACCACCTGAGTTGGTCACCTTACCTTATCTCATACTAAAGCTACTTCTGCCCTACTGGTATTCATGGGAAGTTATCTTCGGGCTTCTACAGGGTTAAGCACCTTACAGGCCTGAGTATGAGAAATATGGTGAAGATAATGGGGTGCCAACCAGCAACAGGATGTGTGTATGAAATGAGGGTTATTTTCAGCTGCAGTCACAGGAATTGAGCTGATGCCCAGGGACATGGCCAGCGCCTCAAGGGCTTCTCCTCAGTTGCTTAGGCAGGGAACTGGCTTTGTGCACCAAGCAAGACAGAGTGCCACCGTGGGCATTGCCCTCCTCTGGCACAGAATTGGAGAAATGTGGTTACTGCCTGTTCCTCCCAAGAAATTACTAGAATTCCCAAGAATACTTCAGTGACGACAGGCTGGAGGGGTGAAAGGGAAAAAGAAGTATTATGCTGAGGGCAGATGTTGGTATCCTAGATCCACAACACCTGTCTTAGTGATCTGTGCTTTCATCAGGGGTTGTAGCTACTTTGGTAGCTACTGTGCTGAGAGGCTAGGGTATAAATCTTTTAAATTAAATAAACCTCCCCTTTTTTCTAAGCAAAGTTATGAGGGCGGGGGTGACTTGGCACCTGTCTTTCCACAAACATTGTAATGAGTTGGTAGACTCATGTCTTCCTGACTTAGTATAACTCTGTAGTTGAAAGGGGAAATGTTATCTTGAGCAAACAAATGTTACTTCAGATGTTGAAGATACAAAAGAATCCATGAAGATTCCTTCCAGGCCTTATTGTGATCTCACTGGCCTGTTCAGTGGTGGGTTGGGAGGCTCTAACCAGTTTCCCGGGAAAACATGTTTTCCCACTTTCTTCAAATGGTATCCTGTGATATAACTAAAGAGTTAATGTCACCAGTGAGATAGGGCATGCATGCAGTCTTCGCGCCAGAACAGCTCCAGGTTTACTTGAGGATCTTTCTGTACTTCCCTATTGTGGTGTCCTTCACACTTTGTATTCTCCTCCCTCACATACACACCAAAATCCAGTTGCATTAACATGTGAGTGTCTTTCAGCAGAGTTGGGCTTCTATGTGTCGGTTGGAAATATATGTGTGGCCATGGGTAGCCCAATGGCACTTCTGAAATAAGCTAGTTACCCAAGGTGGCAGATTTATGCACACTTCTATAGAACTGTCCCACCACATTTGGTAGGTGGTCTTTTTGTTTTTCTGGTTTCACTGTATAGGGTCAGTTTGTCTCTCACCTATTAGCATTCCTTAATGACTTTGCTTGCAAGTACCTGATTTAGCTGGGGCCTAATCTTGGCTTCTCCTATAATAACTGCTTACTTCTCTGCCCAGAGGTACCAAGGCAACATACATATATTTGGCTTAACTTAGTTCACTTGAGCTCACTTGGGAGGTGTTTTTGTATGGGTTCCCGGCCTTCAGAAGCATAATAATGCTTTTGCTTCAGTAGCATGTCTTCTTGGTTTCTTAAAACATCTTGCAGATTCTTTAACCATTTTTACAAGATTCAAAGTCTGCCTTGGTTGGTCATGAAGCCTATAATTAGCAGGTATGCAGTGGATACTAGTTTGACCTTGGACTATTGCTTCATAATTTTCTGGTGTGAGTGTAGGTGTAGTATTGGTTGGGGGGCAGGTCATTTCAAGAGGCACAGACTATGCTAAACTTCCTGTGCTTGAAGGTTTATTTTATATTCACTTAGTGGCATACACAGTCACAAGGAAATAGATAAAAATTCACCATTATTGGGGGTTCCATACATCAGGGCTTGGCTTACAAACTTCCCAAATCATGCGACACCTCTCATCCCCTCCATCAAGTCTTCTGCATCTGTCAAAGAACTCAGGGTTTATGTCAGCTGATAGAGATGACCAACTTATGCTATTCTGGGGGTTTCCTTCATGGGATGTCTTGTTTGTTTGTATTAAAAAATTGCACCACACTTTTTCTTCAGGTTGTAGGATGCGGGAGAGGGAGGAATCACCTTTTTGAATGCTCCCTATCTTAAAATTTTTATGCAGACTGAAACAAAAGTTGTAGTGCAGGTGAAGGGCTATGGTAGACCCTTTATCCCTGATGTGGGATTCGCTTAGTTTGGAATGGACAACTTTAGGTTGCATTTTATCTCTTTGGGACTCTACTCCTTATTCTCTTGCCTGTGTTGACCAGAGTCTGTGAAGAAATCCTGTTAAAAAATGCTTCCAGGTCACAAAAGCGTAGCTAGTGGAGATTCTTACCTGCCGCTGGTGAATAGCTGTTTATTGCCTCTTCTAAGTAAAAACACCCAGATATACTCTGTGCCTATTTATTTCATTTGTAAACCAATATTTCTCCAAGGAACCTGGGGCTGTGGTCTCCCCCTTCAACCTCCCAATAACTCCGTGAGGCAGAAATGTAAAATTTCCAGAAAATATTGAAGCCATAAGAAAAAAGTGTATTTTTCAGTTTTTTTGAAAAACTGGAAAAGTAAATAATGCTTTTCCTGTCAAATCTAAACATATTTTAGCGCTTTAGCAATATAAAATGTATCATTGATATCTTAGCATGTAACATTTGCCCTATTTATGAAATTTAAAATATAAAATGCCTTAGCTTCTCTCAACATTCGAATCATTGCCATTAATTCTGCATTAGGACAATCAAGCTGTTGACCTTTAGTGTATTATGTTATCTTAAGATGTGTACACCTTTCTTTGTTTAAATTCAGGAATAATATTCTGCTCCTTTGTATTTTAACTTTTTAAAAAAATATATTCGAAAAGCCAATGTGATGTAGGTTTTTCTGGAATAAAGTGAAAATGCCTTAGTTTTCTGTAACTGAAATTGTAAATACATTCAGAAACTGAGAGAGCTATAAAATGTGGCACTCCGTGCTCTCTTATAGTGTAATCCTAAATTTAGTTACTCCAGTCTAAGCCCATTGAAGATAATGGGCTTAGACTGGAGTAATTCTTCTTAGGATTGCATTTTTAGTGTGGTGTGGCACATATTTGTCATCTGAGAGGACAAAAAATAAAAAATTGAAATAATAAACAAATTATGTAATAAACAAAATAACTTGTATTATTTGGGTAGAAACAGTCTTGTGTAGTTGCTATAGAATTACCAGCATATAGAGAGTTAAAATGTATAGCACTGAAAATACTAAACTCCCCAATAAGGTATTCTCGTCGAACAAATTACAGCAGATTAATTCTTGTTCAAATTATTCACATTTGAACAATAAACATAAACTTGAAATTATGTTGTGTATATGAATTATCATTATGTATTGCTGTGGGTTGTCTTTATTTTGAGTAAAACATCTAGGAGTTTTTTTAGTGCTCCTCAAAATTGGGAAAATGAGGGGGAGCTTCAAACCCTCCCTCCATTTTTCTTTTCACGCTAGCACATCTCTGTTGTGAGGTAGCAGTCTGAGGGCGAAGCTACAAGTGGCGAATGACACTTGAACGGCAAGTGTATTTCTCCCTGTTCACTTGCACTCCACTCAATCCACTTGCTGTTCAAGTGTCATTCGTCACTTGTAGCTTGGCCCTGAGAGACTAGGCCAAAATCACCCAGTGACTTAAGTCTAGTGACAAGCAAGAATTTGAACCCAGGTCTTTCCAGATTGAATTTTCAAATGTTAGAAGAAATCTACAGCTATGGTGTTGTACATTGTTGTACTGTTCTAGATATTCCACAGCCCTGCAAAACTGGAATAAGAGAGTCCTTGGACGATCGGACGCTTGAGAACTTCTCAATAATGGATGTGGTCCCGCTTTCTCTTCTCACTCCCCTCCCAGCCACCTTTAAGCAGAGTGCAGTGGTGAGTTTAGTATCCGTGGGCAAGCACTAGTGAAAAGCTCATATTACAATTTATGGATTCTCTCCTGCCTAATGGCACGAAAATCTTCACGCAGAACGATAAAGCGATTCAGATGCTTCCATCTGGGGCGGGGTGGTGGGGAGACCCTGCATATTACATTTGCGTACTATAAATTCTCAGATTGTTGTACAGAAGTACGGCAGCTACAGATTTCCCTGCACATTTCCCTGCAAGAATGTACTGCGTTTTCCCCAATTATTTTCCCCGAGCTGAAGCTGCTGTATTTTTATTGTGGGGAAATGTAATTCTTTCCCCAATTATTGAGTGCTGTGTAGAATGGAATGTGGTTGTGCAGGTTTCCTCATGGCATGTTGTTCGTGCTTCTGGGGAATATTAAAAAAATGCTACTGATTAGTTGCTTAGACTGATTTCAGGGGCTGCCCCTAAATAGGCAAGCAGAGAAGTCGTCTTATTCCAAATGGTCATTCTAGGTTGTTGCTTAACATCCACCCCCAAAATTTTCATGAAACTCAACTTACTTTCCCAGAGGCTATTCCTGCTTTGTTATCCTGTAAGCTTTGATAGTTTCAGGTAGGAAGCCGTGTTGGTCTGCACTAGAACAGCAGGATTTGTGTCCAACAAGAAGTTCAGGGCAGAAGCTTTCGAAAGTCTAAGCTCCCTTCATCAGATACCAATAAACACCAGATGCCAGTAAATCAGTTGAGTTTCAGAATGGATATTGGCTTAGCGGGGGGGAGACAGTAGAACCGTATAAAATATCAGGCACAGGTGAAGAAAAGGAGTTTGACCCCACCCCTAATCTAGTGTCATCATGGTTACCATGTTGCATTAGAACTAGAGAGACCCAGGTTCAAATCACTGCTTGCCATGAAACTCACTGGGAGACCCTGGCCAGCCATCTCTCAGCCTAACCAACTTAACAAGGTCATTGTGAGGATAAAATTGAAAGGGGGGGGGGAATATGGTAGGCCAGTAAAATGCCCAGAGTTACTTGAAGGAAGGGTAAAACAAATACGATTCTGGGATGCCTCTCTCCAATAACTATGTAAATGCTAACCGGCATTCATAGATTGACGCTTTTGAAAGGTAGGCCAGTAAAATGCATACACGAGGCTTTAAGCTCATGGCCTTACACAGTTCCTACCTTCGCCACCCTCTGGAATTTGATTTTAAAAGTTCCAGAGAACTCAAAAACTTAAACATTGTTGTATTATTTTGGCTGATTTTGATAAAAGTTCTTATGTGGCTTTTAGATTATGGGTAGGACCAAACCAGCTGCAATTTCTGTCTGTTATGGAAACAGGTGAATTTAAGCTGATTTCTTTAACTGGAGGAGGATGAACTGGGAAGATACTGTATTTATGGGGCTTTTTCTCCCCTCCGCTAGGAAATAGTTCTCAGTCCAGTTTCTCTTGCCTCTTTACCTAGTGTATCATCTAAAATTAATCTCCAGTAATATAAGGATTTTTCTTCTGCTGTCCACCTTTTAAGGGACTGGAGTGTCCTATTTGGTGTTAGAGACATATCATTAATCGGCTGGGTTTTATGTTTGTAATTGGAGGCTGCCTTTGTCTCTTCTTCTTCACATACATGTAACCTGATGCCAGCTCAGCCAGGGCCTTTTTTCCTATTCAAACCTGATTGTCCTTATATACAAGATACAGACAAGGGCATGCCTCTAACCCTCTGCAGATTTTGTGCATGGAATAGGACTTTCCAGCTTCTGTCCTTTTACATCATACTGAGTTTCTTGAAATTTTGTTCCTGGGGCTCAGCAGATGCCCAGGGACAGCAAAAGAGGCAAATGCGGATGAGGGGGTGGGGGGAGAGCTCTGCTGCGTAATGGGGAAATTGGTGAAAAATCGCTGGCTTCCTTTCCACAAATGGAAATGCAGTCCCCTTGGAGGAATTGTGTTGTGGGGTATGTGCAAAGAAGCCTTAAAATCATGGCCAGTGCAACGCCACCTCTCCCCTTTCTCCATCCAGCCTGATGAAGAGTTCTGTAGAGATGGAAAGCTTGCATACTGCCTTGTATTGTTTGGGTTGGTCATAATAAAAGGTGTGTGGATTTTGTTTTAGACAGGCATGGTTGCTTGCCACTTGTGTCGAGATATTTGAACATGCAGGCATAATGTTACATAAATGATGTGTTGCTTCTTGAAGTGAAAAAGAGAGAAAGAGTTTGAACTTCAATGGAAGTGATCCTAGTCTTCCTTTCAAGATTATTTTGACAAATACCCACTCTACCATGAAGTCTGCTGCTAGGTGACCTTAGACCAGTCCTCTTTTTAAAAGTCTAACCTACTTCCCAGGGTAGTTGGGAGGATAAAATGGAGGGGGGGAATAATGTACACCAGCCTGAGTTTCATGGAAGACAAGCATGTTTTTTTAAAAAGAACCAAATAAAATACAATTTCTACTACCTTCTCCCACCATGTAGCGAACTTTTTATTCATACTATTTTCTTCTTAAGAGAGCAGCTCTATTAACTCCATTGTAGAATGGTTCTTTGTGTAAACCTTTAAGTGCGGGATCCCCAACCTTTTTGAGCCTACGGGTGCCTTTGGAATTATGATAAAGTGTGGTGGATGCAGCCACAAAATGGCTGCCACAAGAGCAGAGCCAGTCATACAGTGGCTGCTGCAGTTTTCTTTCAGTTACACAGTGAAGATCCTTGTTTTGTGGTAGCTGTTTCTTAAGCAGTGTTTTTAAATATCTGCCCAGCCAATCAAATCTCTAAGGGCCAATCAGAAGTGTTGCTAGGCAAAAGCTCTCCTTGGCCCTGCCCACGATATAAAATGTTCCAGGAGTTGGTGAACACCATTGTGCCTATGGGCGCCATGTTGGGGACCCCTGCTTTAAGTGATTTGTCGTCCGCCACCTTTGAGGACTTTCCCAGGGATTGTTTGGCGGACACAGAGCTTCAACAAAGTTGATGTATCACAAAACTCTGGAGCTGGTCAGTGCCTTTATGAGACCCTTCCTTGGGAACTTTATGTACACGGTCTTGAGTTCCACAGTGAGAGACAGGCAGGATATCAGTGTAACAAATAAATCCTGCTTTGCCTAATGGCCACAAAAATGCATTTTGGGTTGGTTCTGATGCTGCATTCTTAGGAGGGTAGGGTACCTGACACTTACCTCATGTTGGGCACGAGGTCATTCTTCACGTGTGTGCGTGCACGCCTCAGGACTGATGTGGTGACGTCACTGTTCCACAAGGCTGATTCAGCCCAAATTAGCCCCAAACGAAGTGCAGGAATGCTCCCATGTCTGGCGCAATGACATCACTTCCGGAAGTGACATCACTTCCGGGAGTGAAGCTCACGCACAGCTCATGTTCCCTGAGTGCCTGCTTGGTTAATCCGTGGCAGGCAACCTCCGGGAGGTTTCCTACCTCCCGCCAATTGCTGGGTGATCAGTGAGCAAGGGGGCAAATCCCCAGGAGTTTGCACATGGGAACCCTATACCTGCTGGCCTGCTTGTCTCAGAATAAAGCCATATGGATGCTTATCTTTCCAAACAGCAATTGAAATGGATTAGCATCCTGCATTCTGCTGTGTGAAGTAAAGCTATACAAAAAACCTTCTGTTCCAAGTGGTCATTGGGATTCATTAGCATCCTGCACACCTGCATGCAAGCCTCAATTAAAGCCATACCTTGAGGAGGGCGGGGGGTCATCTGAATGGCCACTGAAATGTGTTGCTTGTTGCTATGCAGGCCTTAGAATAAGTCCATTGAAATGTAGGAGGGCTGGGGTAGGAGAGAGACTGAGCAGTCATCAGTAGGGATGAATATAGCTTTGTGTTTGTGTGTGAAAGAGAGTACGCATGTGAGAAAGCAGCAGCCCTCCTTTATTCTACTGCCAGCTGCTGGCATCTCTGGGTTACAAACTTAAACCCAATGAAATGGTCGATGTATCCCCTAAAGAATCCTGGGAGTATCCATAGAGATGGGAAAAGGCCAGGATTGCTAGTCGTTTTACATTATACCTTCTATTTAAATGTTTCCATATGCGGGGCAGGAAAAGCCATTCTGCCTCCAGTTCTCTATAATAGTACCCCCTATGGTTGCCTGACTATTCCATCAGAAATGGGGTGTATTTTTTGTGGCAGGAGTCCCCAACCTTGTTGAGCCTGTGGAACCTATTGAAATTTTAAAAACAGGGAGTAGGTTCCACCACAAAATAGCTGCTGGGGTAGAGGAAGATACAGTCAAATCACAGGGGCAGGACAAATCAGACTATGCTGGGTCATTCCAAGCCAAGTGTCCTCCTATGATGGAGGCAGCTGTTTCTGAGGGCCAAACTACAAATGACGAATGACACAGGTTGGACACTTGTCAGCTTCCATCAAGTTTTGATGGGAAATGTAGGCAGCTTAGTGGAATGTTGGACAAGTGACAGTTGAAAAGTCCATTGGACAGCAGTCGGAGAGCCAAGCTGCAAGACCAGGATGCCTACATTTTCCATCAAAACTTGAGGGAAGCTGACAAATGTCCAACCTGTGTCATTCATCACTTGTAGCTTGGCCCTAAGTAGGTGCTTCCATCAGACACAGAATCTATGCTACCTGGGCTCTTTTGAAGCATTTGCTTCACTGAGGTGGAGAGAAGGCAGGATAGCTCTTTTGTGATGCTTTTGGGAACAGCAACATTAAGGTCCAGTAGCACCTTAAAGGCCAACTAGATTTCCAGGGTATGAGTTTTCAAGAGTCGAGGCTCCCATGAAACACATCAGCAGATGTAATGGTGCCTGAATGTACCACAGTGGGAATCACTGGTCTAAGATCTCCAGGGTGCATGTTTTGGATGACAACTCTTCTTTAGGAATAATTCTGTTTTTTTCAAGAGCAATTAGGCCATTTCTGTGAGGTACTTGGGAGGGGAGATAATAAAGACTGAGCTGAACAGTATAGCATTTGAGTTTTCTGTACAGCGTTTGGGGGGAAGAAGCACATCCTTGAAAAGGATAATAACCAAAAAAATTAATCTAGCTTCACCCAACTAAGTCAACATCAAAGCAAACAGACCTCAAAGCCTAGGAAGTGTCTGACTTGGCCACAGGCTTACCTCATTCCCAACCACACCTCTTCCTACTTGGCATGCTGTATATGGTAGGCCTTGACAAGGCAGCAGTACCTCCCTCAAGGAGGCAGCCCATCTGTTCAGACCCATTAGCCAAAATCACCCACGTCGCCTGGCAAGTCGCCTCATCACCTTGCTCTGTGAGCATGAAATGGGTGACGTGGCAAGAAAGTCAGCAGGGGAAAGAGATAAGGATCAGTCAGGCTAAAGCGACTGCAAACAAAGGAGTGACTTAGCAGGCAGGAGTATGGGGAGGGAAGACAGAAGGAAAGGAGGGGGGGGAGCTCATGAAGGGAAGCGGCGGCCTGCCCCTTTCCAGGGATATTTGGGGAGACTGATATGACATATCCAGCATCTAGTAAACATTTACGAGAGTTGTTATTTAAATTAAATTTTTATCGTGCCAGTTCTTTAAGGGTCTGAGAGTATACAATTATGCTTAAATTCACACAGTTAAAAATAAAATTTCTCACAGTTCAGCATCCAGGAAGGTTTATAGGTGATTCTTTACGGTGTGGAACTTGCCTTCTGTTACCACGCTTACTTAAAGCTGATATCTAGAAAGAGAACGATTATATACTTGAACCCACAGCTTTCAGAGCTGCAGCACAGCGACCCTTGAACTGCATCCACATCACCCCTTTCTGTGTCCCTCCTCCTGTTTGCTTTATTTTACTTAAGTCATACTGTTGCAGAGGGCATGCCTAAGGCAGATTGGAAGTGTCATCCAAAGTGAACAACGTGTCCTCACTAGTGTTTCTTCCGGGAGGCGCAAGAGCCTCACTCAGTGTTGATGCTGAAACATATTCCACCCCATTTATACTGTCCTGGACTGCTGAAAGCTCTTCGGAGGGGATATCTGTCATCTTAAAGTTCATCAAGGCCCTTCCTTTTTTATGAAGGAGGAAACCACTATTTTTAAAAAAGGGAAGAAAAAGAAAAAGAAAGTTTGTTCAACTCTCTTTATCTGCCTGCTCACTAGGACATGGAACATATTCGCGAATATCTTAAACCACACTCTCAGACACATAGAGATGTGCTATAAATTTCTCTTTCTTTAGTTTTTCTGTTCAGATATTTATTCCGAACTTTGCTTCCTACAAGGGACCCAAAGCAGCTTGCAACAGTGTTTTCCTTTCTTCCATTCTATCCTCGACACAAGAATCCTGTGAAGTAGGTTAGGCTGAGAGTATATGACTGACTCAAGGTCACCCAACGAGTTTCCAGGGCAGAATGGGGATTTAAACCTAGTTCTGATGCTGTAACCACTACACCACTCTGCTCTTTGGACTCAGGCTGTGGAATGTGTAAAAGCCTTGATGGACAAATCAGACAAGTACAGAAGCAAATGCTTTCCAGTGAGTTACAGAGATGCGTTAGAAATTTGAATACTGGATTATTTTAAAGGAGCATCCATGCCAGAAAACCACAGCTGTATGGAAAATGCATTTCTTTGTAGCAAGGCACACACTTTTCTAGACAACTAAATTAAGACTAATTTCGAAACATTGCAAGCAGGATGCCTCTACCCATCATTTTTGATTATCTCGTCTTTGAAATAGCAGTGCACCACATGACCAGCCTAGGGTGACTGTTATATTCATGTAAGTTGTGGCCAATAATAGGCCACTGAGCCAAGAATATTCTTGCTCTAGCCTCTATAGCAGACTTGGCTATGCTGCCATGGATTCAAGACAGACATTGGTTCTTTTATATCATCAGTCACGGGGAACCTGTGCATTCTGGCTGTCCAGAGACTCATTAAAGTAACTTTAGCATGCTCCAAATGTCAACAGAAGTTTTCCTGATTTGTAGGATGAATGGGGAAACCGTCAGCTTTGTGGGATTGGGGTTTCAGGTAAGAGGTCCTCAGAAATGGAGGGAGAAAAGAAACCCTGATGGAATCAGGAGGGCTTTTTTTTTTTTTTTTACACGGGTGATAAGACTGCTCTATGGAAATGGCTCAGAAAGGTGCTCTGGAATAGGAAAGGGACTCTAGACTATAGTACTGTGTACTTTCTGTTACTGTAAGTAAATGCCTACTGATAGTTCCACATCAGGTAATATATTATGTCAACTTTCTTATGTTTTTGTTTTCAGTATTGCTTTCAGCCTTGTATCAGACTTGCTTGTTGTCATATCTCGACAATTCTTACTGTATTGTATTCTTTATTGAACGTCTCAGCTGTCATTTCTATTGATCTACACTGTGTAATCTGCCTTGAGTCGCCGTAAGAAAGGTGGACTATAAATGAACGAATGAATATGTATCTGAGGCCATTAAGAACAATGCTTGTAAGATAGATCTTAAATGGCAGGCTGAAGGGTGTGGCAGTGACTTTAGTTGGATCTCTGCCTACGGACACAAATGCAAGATGGTAAAAGCACTTCGTTGAAAGTTGTATTGAAGGTACAGAGATGTCTTGGTGCAAATACATGCACACTGGTTTCAAACCAGGGTCGTTCTAAAAGACCTATTCATGAATTTAAAAAATGGGATCGTGTGATATGAAAAGCTCAGTCGGTATGAAGTGGCTGACTACTATTTTAATGTGCATTATATTGCAAATATCAGCAGTACACAGCTGGAATAGAGGAACAAATGTTTCCTTACACATCTGAGTCTGGCTCTGTGTGAGAGGAATATTACCTAACTTTGATCAAAACGGTCTCAAGGTTTTGTCTCATCCTGAAAATCCATGCTGTGTAATTCAACGTAAGTTACCTTTTCAAGTAAAAGTAGAGCTTGAAGGCTGGCAGCCTAAGTGGAAGCTCTGTCAAGTATGCATAGTGGCACTATGAGGGCGGAAAGGCAGGGTAAAAAGCTGGCGAAGGAAGGAAGGAAAGAAAGAAAAAAAGAAAGAAAGAAAGGTTGCTCCCAGAACCCTCCTCCTCTTCTCTTCACCTCTTATCACTTAGGTATAAAACCAGGCATGCTGAAGAGAAAAGCAGATTGTGATCATTTATCCCCTTTCTCCACAAAGTTTGAGTGACATGTATAGGTTCCCCCCCCCCCTTTTTATCCTTACAACAACCTTATGAGGTAGGTTAGGCTGAGTGACTGGTCCAAGGACATTCAGTGAGTGTCATTGCTGAATGGAGATTTGAACTTAGTTCTCTTTCCAAATGCCCAGCCCTCTCACCACATTACCACACTGGTGTGTATGGGGTGAGCCTGTTATTTTCATTCCTTGGAAATAATAATCCTGCTGGCACAGCTCTTGAGGTTCTCAGACTTTTGACAAAGCCAGACTCCACAGATGAAAACAATGTGGTTTTCTCCCTACCGTGGTGTTAAATGGGGCATTCAGTATCTTGCAATTTAACATAATTCATTTTGTTACTGTAATAATAAAGTGAGATGGCTTCATATTTTAATGATTTCAATGGATTTAAAAGGGTGTAACTCTCTTTCAGATCTCATTAACAGTCTACCAGTGTAAGTAAGAAATCCCAGTTCATGCATAAACTCCAGTTTGTCCTCTTCTTCCCTCCCCCTCCCAAAACTGCTGTCTATGACCATGCAGACACAAGAGGTTGCACTGCTGAATAAAGTGTGTGAGAACTTCTGCATCACTGCAAAAGATAATTAGTAGGACCATGGTTTAGTGAACTAGCAACAAACCCTACATTGAAATCCCAGTTTGGGGGCTGTCTGCATTCAGACATTGCAAGTAACTGGGGCCTGAGCAAACCACAGTTTATTGCGATGTCTGAATGTATTCCATGCGTTCTGTAGGTCTTTCAGATTAACCCAACTGTCTGATGTTCTCCAGAGTGTATTTTACTGTAAAAGAAGGGTCATGATCCCCATTTTAGTACCACGGTCACAATGATGCTCACCGATATGTTTCCAGGCACCTGCATTCTCCTTCCCCTAAGCATCTCTTCTCCAAAGGAAAGACCGAGTCCTGGTTTTCCTCCATCTCATCGGAGGAGGAGGTGTCCGAAAAGCCCAGGAGACATAAGTTTTGTGTCTGCAGTGAGCACCCATTCAAAACCAGTACGCTTGCTGCCTCCCAATGTTTTGTGATTGGTCCCAGCTTCCAGGGCAGCAACATTGTGGTTAGCTATGCTCCACCCCCATGGCATACTTTTTTGGTGGTACGCTGTACCTTTTTTCAATATTCCAAAAGTGCCACATCTTCAGCAAGGTTGGGGACTCTAAGTGAAAGCTGTTTGTTTGATGTAATCTACTTATGAAATATCTGATGAAGTTTTCAGATGCCAGCGTGAGAAAGGGCATAAAGTGAAGTGGCAGGCAGTTCTTAAAGGAAGGAATGCGAAAAGGTGGTTCAGTCTGATTGAGGCTCTCTGGCACTAAAGCATAACAAGGGAAAATTATAGTTTGAGACTTTAAAGTAGAAGAATCTCTGAACTTGGCATTGGAGACCTCCTGAAGAAACACAAAAGACAATTCTTGATCCTGACAGCTAAATATAAATTCATTGATTTACATTCATGCTGCAAGCATTTTCTAAGTAAAACAGCTGAACTAGCAGCAATTTGACACTGAAGCTATGTATGTGTAATCTTGGTGTCTTTTCTAATGTACTGAATTTAAGAGATGTGGAGTTTGGAAAAACTGAAACTTGTTAATTGGGGGGTGTATAATCAGAGTTGTTCTCTCACTCACCTTGCACCCTGTCCGAGATGAACAATTAGCAAGCATCAACAGATTATCCCCAATGTGGACATTTTTCAAGATTGATTTGATCTGTAATTTCCCCTCTCCCTTTCTCCACTGATTGAGTTACACCTTGGAGAGCATTGGATGTGGTGGCATGAACATCACCCTTCTAAGCATCTTGGTTGAGAGTACACCTGCTTTGGGCACAGAAGGTCTAAATTTCAGTCCCTGGTCACTCCCTAGTTAAAAGGGGCAGGTAGTAGGTGATGGGAAAGACCTCTCTCTCCCTCTGAGGCCCAGGAGAGCAGCTGCCAGCCACAGCAGACAATACTGACCTTCATAGAGCAACGCTCTGACTCCGTATAAGGCAGTTTCGTGTTTCCCCTCTTCAACAGCAACTGTCAACTTTTGATTGGGCTGAGTTTGTAGCAGGCAACCACAGCCCAATGTCAGGCTCGTAAACAGGTTGTCAAAACCTGTTGCCCAGAAAAAAGTTACCAACCTGTCTGCCCACACATGCCAGTATAGCTAAGAACCAGTTCCCAGAAATATTCATGCCTAGTCAACCAGAGGCAATTCGCCAGGAGTTACTGTTTTCAAGAAGGAATAGATGAAACCCTGGACAAGACTGATGGTTATTGGAAGCAGAGCCTTTTCAATGGTTGCCCCAATACACCCGTTCACTCAGGATATGCCACATTTACTGATGTCATCTGGAATGTGTTTGTGGGGTGAAACCCATTCTGTTGCATCCGTTATTTGTAACAATGTACCTGGTGAATTGATTTTACTGCTGCTGTATTTCTTCTTGGTTTTATGACAGTATTGCTGGATAGTTTGTGAATGGATTTCTGTAATGGGGTATGTTTTTATAAGATGCTTTTTGGGCTTACTGTTAGCACGGCTGCTTACCTGAAACTGTCTTATTCTTGAGATGTCAACCGCTTTGTATTGAAGTCGATGTAGTGGTTACAGTGCCAAACTAGGATCTGGGAGAACCAGGTTTGGATACTCGCTCCCTCTAACCTGCCTCACAGTGTTGTTGTTGTAAGGATAATATGGAAGATGGGAGAACAGTGTTGTAAGCAGCTTTGATTCCCCATTGGTGAAAAAAGCCAGATACAAATCTAAAATTGTACATTTGGGGTCATTTCAGTAAGAGAGACCCTAAGGGAATTGTGTTAGTCGTTAAGATGTTGAGATGGACCTGCTTGTTTGACCAGAACTTTGGATTTTCAGGAATGTGATCCTTAGAACAATTCCTCTGAAGGAAAGAAGGAGATAAATGTTTGTAATGTTGGCAAGGGGTATAGTCCAGTTTGTGCATTTCTTGCAACTCTCTAGCCAAGCTTTGTAAATAAATAAACAAAACTGCTATCCAATTCCATTTTACTCATTTTTGTCCTATTAGTGGCGGAAAGAGGAGGTGATGGGGATAAAACCAACTCTCTTCCAGTTTATAGAACAAGTTTTTGCTGAGATTCTTCCTTGCTACAGAAAGCAGAAAACCAAAATATATCTGATAGACAGACAGACAGACACCCTCCCCCAACCCAAATCAATATAATTCCTGTGAATGGGGATTGTCCAAAAAGGATTTGTGGACTGGCTTTCTGTTCAGATTTGTTTAGAAGAAATTCATTCAGAATATTAAGAAACAGACAGCTGAGTTTTGTGTGTTTTTACGAGTTATGGTTGTTACAAGCCCCTTGAAAGTGTCTCCGGTGGAAAGTGCATGCCATAAATATTTTAAATAAAAGGGCCTTCATATCTTTAGTTATGTGGTATGTTTTCATTTTGCTTTACTTTTACTCCACAAAGCTAAGGGTGGCATAAAAGGCTTTTCCCTCCCACTTTATTCTCACAGACCAGTGAGGTTGACTAGACTCAGCACAAAGAGCTCAAGGCAGTAAGATGCTTGAAGCTTGGTGAATGGAACTCATCGCAGGTGTTTTTCTCCATAAAAATAAGGCATATGAGGGAGGCTCTGATTTCAGTGAAGAAATCCGGCTGATTTCAGTGCAAGGAAGTCAGTGTTAATTCTCCCCATGTGCCATTTTTCTCACTCAGAATGGTCCTAGAGGTCTACTGTTTTCTCCATTGGGGCAAACGTATTGATGGAAAAGTGGTATGGGGTGGGGGATTAAACTTCCTTTTGTGCCACTGCTTTACAGTTAGTGTGACACTCAGAAAAGCAGTTTGAAATGTACTTTTACCAAGTTCCTGAATTGATATAATGGCAGAAGAGCTGGCATTTTGACTTTCCTGTACTTTAGGACAAGTCTGATTTGAGTCTAGTACTTTATTTGTCATCCGCCTTTCTTGTGGAGACTCTGGACATATAATTATAAAGGCAAATGCAATAGAGACCAGTGTAATTCATACAATAAACAATGAATAGAACGATCACACAGAGAATAATTGAAATAGATTTCACAATTAAATTAAGACAGTACAATATATCCAGGGGAGGGGAGAAAACTGCTTGCAATATTTACAGGCGATTCAAATTGCAGCCCACATTTCAAGAACTCCATTTTACTGCATCCCTCAGGTCTGAGGTCAGCCAGTAATCTTTATGACTGGAGAACTTCAGGGCAGTAAATTCAGGATTGACTTCTTGATGCATGTAAAGATGTGAAGGTTCAGCAAAAAACAGAAGAGCTGGGCCCATTTTTCCCCTCAAGACTATGTGAGGAAGTTTGGGGATCCTGGGTGGGAAAAAACATGAATATTTCCTCTTTTGGAATAAGTGACATGTTTTTAAGGCAAAGTTTTACCCATTCAAAATGTATAGCATGAAATTTCTTATGTAAAATCTATGGAATTCAATAATGAAAACTGCTGTGTAGACATACAGCATATTTTAAAGAATACATTTATTAGTTAAATCAAGGCTTTTTTTGTGGCTTGTACTCACACCAGTTCTGTGTACTACCACCTTTGGGGTGGGCCCTCCCAAGTCCTGAGGGGGAAATTGATAGAAGTCAAGAACAACAAACAGCAGCAGCAACAACAGCATGATGATGATGATGATGATGATGATGATGATGATGATGATGATGATGATGATGATGATGCAACCTTATATATGAGTACCAGTACCTTTTTAAAAAAACAAAACAAAAAAACACTGTTTAAATGTTATTAATTTTGGCTACAGTTATTATGCTATAATATGTTTGGTGATAACACATTAATGCATTATTATTATCCACATATGCTGATGATAATTCCAGATACAATTTCAGTGATTCTAGATTGAATCTTGAAAAACAGTTTGGCTACTCGTTAAGGTGACGCTAGATATCAGTTTAACAGGTTTATGATGGCTGTTTGGTTAGGGAGAAATGTAGGGCAGTAACTTATGCAGGCATCTTTACAAAGTTATATTTGGTGAGGGGTTATAGAGCATGCATGTTTTGTGTGCACGAGATGTCAGGCTCAGTTCCTGGATCCCAGTTAGCAGGTGTTGGAAGAGACTTCTCTACCTGAGAACTTGAGGCTAAGCTTGCGTGTCCTAGAACGACTTCATATATTCATGTAATTTTATATTATTGTTCTAGGCCATTCTAGCTGATGAGAGAGACTTTAAAACAGTTGGGCAATACGTGGTCAAATTTCAGGGAAGCTGAAATGGTTTCCAGAGGGATAGTGTGCAATTGCTGCAATATTATGCATTATTCCATGTTGCTGTGTTGCATCAAACCAACATTATTTACATTTGTGTCCTTACCTGGATAGCCAGGCTAGCCTGATCTTGGAAGCTGTGCAGGATCAGCTCTGGTTAGTAACTGGATGTAAGACCACCAAGGAAGTCCTGGGTTTGCTACACAGAGGCAGGCAATGGCAAACCACTTCTAAATGTCTCATGCCCTGAAAACCCTATGAGGTTGCTGTAAGTCAGCTGTGACTTGATGTCCTCTCAATTGCATTTGTTTTGCTGGTGGTGTTGTTGGTGCTTCCTTTGGAGTCTGCATTCACATTCTGTTTTCTCTCTCTCTTTCCCTGCATTTCCAGGTAACATGGTTGAATGGTGTTTGCCCCAAGACATTGATTTGGAAGGTGTCGAGTTCAAATCTATGGCTAGCGGGTCCCATAAAATACAGTCGGATTTCATGTGAGTGAGCCACGTTTGCATCCCATAGTTCTGCTTCATTGTACGGCTCCTTTCATTGTCCAGAAAGTGCACACAAGCCGTCATTGGTTAAATACAAGAGATTATCATTATTGTAGACCAATAAAATGTCCATTGTTAGGATGTCTTTGTGGAAGGACAACCTGCATATTGCAAGAAAGCTTGAGACTGCTGTGTATCCAGACAAAATTTGCACCTTCTCTATGACCCCTGGTGGTGGCAGCCGGGAAACCCAATGGCAGTAAGAGTGGGAAGATAGCAGGAAGTAAATGAGGGCATCTGGGATGGAGCTAAAGCTGTTCTTTGTTCCTGGTGACTGCGGTGCTTATGGAGAGGGCAGGCCTTGTCCCCTCACTTGTTACTCAGATTACATTTCTTAGTTATGCTTAAAGTGGGATGGAATGATGGGACCTTTTGTATAGAGGGATGTTTCTTTCTATATATAAGGGAAGTTTGGCAACTGAGGAGAGAGCCTGTCTGTAAAGGTGCCCTATTTATGGAATATTCTTCCCAGGTGTGTTCTTGGGGTGCCATCCCCATAGTTTTTTAGGTGCCAGATTAAGGACATTTTATTTAACCTGGCTTTTAGTGGCTGAGCCAAGCTGGTGCTGTTGTTCATTGCCACCGTTGTGCAGGTTAGGTCTATTTGCTGTGATTTGACTGTTGTTAAGCTGCTTATATTTTTGAAGTTTTTTTGGCATTTGGTGAAATTTAATTTTACTGTTCTAACATTGTTTTTATATTATGAACCACCTTAGAGACTGGAAAGCCAAAAGGAAGGATAGAAAAAATTCTCTTCATAACACATTTTTTAGCTTCTACTAGACATTGGATCGATACGGACGTAACACCGACTCTCTTTTGAGTGTGGGGAAGAGATTGAGAGCCAGCATTGAGCATTCCCTGAGTGAATCAGCCCTTCTCACATTATCTAGGGTTAAGGGGAGAGGTTGTTATCAACCTTTGCAGTGGTTCTTGCTAACTAGGGTTCCAACCCCCTCCCCCGAACATTAAATGGTGGTTTCAAATCCTGCCAAATAGATAGCCAGGGAAACACGTGTCAAAGGAAGATGGCAGCAACATTCTGGTGTAACACGTATTCATCAGGTCACAAACCACCAGCTGAAAAGCAATGTCCTAGTTGCCGCTATGACTCCCAGTGTCTTTACGTGGACCTGTCTGATGTCATCCTGCTGTGTGTGTATACCTGTATGTTTTCCCTTTGCCTTCTAATCTACTTGCATTATGTGTGATGTTCCTTTTCAGTTACTTCCGGAAAGGCCTTTGCTTTGGCTTGGCCTGTTTTGCCAACATGCCAGTGGAAAGCGAACTTGAAAGAGGTGCCCGAATGAAGTCTGTAGGGATTCTTTCTCCTTCCTACACCCTGCTGTATAGATATATGCACTTCCTGGAGAACCAGGTCAGGTATGTTACTGGGAAAGGGAACACGTTGGGAGGGAAGAGGTTTCTTTCTGTAGTAGAAATGGTTGGACAGCAGTTCCTGCTCTGTGTCAGGGAGCTGTATTGGTTTTTCTGGATGTACTATGAGGTTTGGGCTGTCGGTTATGAGGTAATTTGGAAGGACATTTCCCAAGAATGAATACTTCCCTGTTGTGTATAATGTGGTATTTATTTCAGAGCTTATTTCAGAATAGCATCCAGCTACTCAGGACCTGTGAATCCTCCCACAACCCACTTTTGTGTGAAGCTTCAGCCCATGCCAGACTCATGACTGCATATAGTTGATATGGAATAACTTAATTGGCATGGCTTAATTCCTGCTGTTCACATGCATGTGTAAGGGTGATGCCATCCCTACAAGAAAAACTTCTGCAGCTCCTATTTGGAAATACATGTGCCTTTCAGCATAAGCTAGCGTAAAAGATCTCAGTTCCTAGCCCCCTCCTCTCAGCCTTGATTCCCCACCTGAAAAAGTGGCAGTAGGTACCAGTAAAGGATGGCTAAATGTGCTTCCCGTCTGGGTGAGGAACTCTGTGAACAAAAAAACAAGCACTGCCTTTGTTGTATTCTTGGTGGTGTCTTCAGATGAGATGATGTTGTATTCTGGACTCTGTATACTGCATCTAGAGGATTAGTGGTGAAGGTCCTTTAGAAAACATTGCAGACACCCAACAGTACATGTGTCTTTGTGCTCTCAGAGCCAAGCTACAAGTGACGCCTTACACAGGTTGGACACTTGTCAGCTTCCCTCAAGTTTTGATGGGAAATGTAGGAGTCCTGGTTTTACAGCTTGACTCTCCATTACAGCTGCAAGACCAGGATGCCTGCATTTCCCATCAAAACTTGAGGGAAGCTGACAAGTGTCCAACCTGTGTCAGGCATCACTTGTAGCTTGGCTCTCAGTCTGGCTGTAGCTGTTGTGTAGGATAGGACCCGTGAAACTAATAGAAAGGATGGAGGCAGGTCCTGTTAGGAAGGTCCCGTGGCCCCAGAGAGGAAGAAGCATTTACAGCTGTTGCAGGCCAGAAACGCCAGCCCATTTGGTGAATAAAAGACCACTCCATGGACATGTTGCTAACATGCCTTTCTTTATCTGCCTGTCTTCCAGACACCAGCTGGAGATGCCAGGACATTATTCTCACCTAGAAGCATTTTATGATGACAAGAAAGGGGTTCTCCCTGCTGGCAAGGACACCCCTTGTTCTCAGCAACCTGTCCACTGGCTGCCTTCCATTCACAGATATATGTATCCAGAGATGAAGGTGAGAAGTATATAGAAGGGAGGGGAGTTTATTAGACTGTGCTTGGCTGCAGAGTGCATCAGTGTCTCATGTTAGTCAACTTGTGGGAAGTGGGCTTAGCTGTTAGGCAAGTCAAGTTCCTGAAGCCTCTTGCATCCTAATGGTAGTTCCTTGTAGAATTCAGCAGGGTACAGCCAAAGCATAGCAAGTGTCCCTTTTTCAATATAGACCTTCATTTAATTTATTATGCTTGTACTTTGGCATTCTTCCAAGAAGTTCAAAGCAATCCAGATACTATCTAGGCTCAATAAACTTCAGAAATGAAATTGTATCTGGTGCTTTTAGACAGTTCCGTAAAGGAAGCCAGATGTGTGGGGCTACACAGCCCACGCTTGTTCTTCACCAGTTCCTGACAGCAGTGTGGATCAGTGGAAGGCAAGGGCAAGTTGAGGCATGCTGTATGCCTGGTATTATAGGGATCGAAAGCATTATAACAACAACATTCAACTTCTGCAGTATGGGTTTCTTGTCAGGTAGACTCAAGGACTCACATCAAGGAACATTTTAAAGGCAACCTGACCTTCACACACAAATATCCAACAGAGATTGCTTATCAACAAGCAAATGTGTTTAATTATAAAGTAAATATAAGTAGGTAAATAATAAGGTGTGTTTAATCTCTAATAGAGGTAATATGTTCCTCTTCTATAGTCCACAGTCCATGCAAATTTCAGATTATTTATGAGGCAAACTTCCTTCATGAAACGTCAGGAACTGCAATGCCAAGACCACGGCAATACAGCCCGGAAAACCCACAACAACCTTCCTTCATGAAGCTCATAATTTTTTTTGTCCCTTTTAAATTCTGGAAATTCAAATTCTATCATAAAATAAGAAAACTATGAAAGAGCAATAACATACAGACACTGCAAAATAAAACTTCAATATTTTTTTTACTTCCCACTGTCCTGTATTGAATTTTTCAGCATCTGTCTGGCAGCCGCACAAACCCTTCTTTGTCAGCAGTTTCCCTCAGAGAAACTTGCCTCACAAGGCAGAAGTTATTAGACCCATGCAGCTTTACCTCTGCCGTTCACGGAGGCTCTCGTGTCACTAATTCCCACTTCCCATTTTGAAGCACAGTGGTTAAGTGGTTGGGATGCAAATTGTCAGTCTGCTGGTTCGAATCCCATGACGGCCGTGAGATTAGCAAGTGGCCTTGGGTAAGCCACACCTCTCAGCCCCAGATCCCCAGCTGTATTGTGCGGATAACAATAACACTGGGTTTGTTCGCTGCTCTGAGTGCGGCGCTAATCTGTCTAGAAGAGCGGTATAGAAGTGCTCCTGCTGTTATTATTTTTACTATTTTCTCTGGATGCAGATCACACATCCTGCAGGCTGTATGTCTCAGTTCATCAAGTTCTTTGGCGAACAGATCCTCACACTCTGGAAGTTCGCTCTCCTTCGCAAACGGATTTTGATATTTTCACCTCCTCCTGTTGGTGTGGTCTGTTATAGAGGTATGGAATGGAATGGGGGACAGGGAGGGTGCCATGGAGGGGAAGGCAGAGAATGTACGAATTACAAATTTTTAAGTGGCACTGACAGTAGAAAAGAGATTTTCCTCTTTTAAAATACAAGAAACTTGGAATTATTTAAAAAAATGTATAGATGATAGTTGCACGGTGACGCCCTGGTCATATCTGATCCTTTCAGAGGTTTTTTCCCCACGGTCCTACGATGTTATATCTCAAACTCAAGGAGATGCAATATCTTGGGCATGCTCCATAACTTTGAGGTGAACAAGAGCCAGCAGCCATTAATGAAATGTTAGTTGATTAATGGTACAGTTTTGATCAATTTAATTAATTGATTAAATATTATATTTTACAATATAAAAACATATAAAAACAATTCTGCAGAGAAAAAGTGTCCTTTGTTTTTAAATGGTTCAATTCAGACATGTCTTGCAGCAGCCACAGTCTTAGAACAGACATTCCCTCTTGGTTGAGAAAGTACAGGAATGCATCTTCTAAAATGGTGCCTACCACCCAATATTTTTGTAAGCACTTGTATTAAAAAGGGTTTTTTTAAAAAAAATCTCTTGCCTGAGTAATTGGCAGTAGGACTTTTTAAATCAATTAAATCATTCCTGACATTACATCTCCAGGGCTCACATGGAAGCTGAGAGGAGAAAGGGAAGATGGGAAAGATTCACCAGCACCTTTCGCTACTGCAGCATAGGACCCAACCCATAACAAATCCCCATTGGCAGAAAAGCAGGATTTAAAAAATATAATAAATAATCAACTAGTTTATTTACTAACTTCAATTGTAGTTTTGCCTTTCTCTCTGAGACACAAAGTAGATTGCAGTATTTAAAAAAAATGCAATAAAACAGGATATGTACAATAAGCAGTGCAATAAAAACTGCCTAATTTTTTCCCATAGACATTAAAATGACAACCCTATTCCCTTTATAAAAATGCCCCCTCGAACAACTCCGTTTAACATGTTCTGTGGAATGATTAACAGTGTAGTCCTATGAGAAACATTGACAACTGTGCTGTTCATTTTATTATGTGGCTTGATTTTCTAGGAGGAACTTAGGTTGTGGAGTAAAATACAGTTTTTACTCCAAGGCCATTGTCTGAGCTCTGAGAATACCAAAGTTGTCTCCCTCTGTTTTAAGGCAAATATAGAGAAGGGCTGTCCTCTCAGCAGGCAATTAAACTAAGAAGCGACTTGGCACGTCTACTACAATAAGTGGTTTTAAGGAAAGCATTAAGGAAACTCTGGGGATATGTCTGTCAGTGACTATTAGCTATTGTAAGAACTTCAGGAGGATCTAGGCCATCTCTGTGTTGTCAGACGTGCTAATCCTTTCTTGACTTCTGGGTAAAATTGGTATATATAGGCCTGTGCTGCTAAAAATTAATCTGTCAGAGATGTTGTCTCCAATTTCTGATGGCTGGGAGTAAATAGGATCCATACTACCCACCATTCTCTATTTGTCGTCTTCCCTGGAGTGCTTGGCTATTTTCAAAAATGTAAAGAGGACCAAGATAGATCAAGTCCAAGACAATTCACTGTTCTGGAGCCAGCATGACTATTAATAAAGCATCTTCAGTACTGTGATAGAAGTATGTTCTGAATTTTCTGCCCTCTAGATTATTTGTTTAGCTGTGCAATATTATAAGGGTGTGTGTGTGTGAGGAAGGAAATACCTTTAGTTTTTCAGTCAATATAGAACCCACTCGTAGAATTATGCTTTATTGAATAGATGCTCTGATGAATATTTCATACACTGTTTTATGTGAAAGAATGTTCTGCTTTTTCAAAGAAACTAGAGAACCTTTCTTTAAAAGTCCATTTCATCCAGTGTGCAGTATTGGAGGTAAACACAACATAGGGTTGGAGGAGGAGGAGGAGGAGGGGCTATAGCCCCTAGGGAAAACCTACGCACCTATGGCCTGCAGAGCTTTTTCCTACAGCCTCCACAGCTCTGTCAGTGGTGAGGAAAAGTTGTATTGGGTTGGCTGCTGTTCTTGTTAACCTTGGATTCACAGCACCAGGTGGTAGCTGGGGCTAGTTCCCCCCCCCCCCGCCTGTTACACACTGCCCCACTGCCTTTTAGACTTCAGAAAGGACTGGCTGTGCCTTGCAAGCAAAGCAGAAATCTTCAGGTTCTCAGAGGTATTGGGATTTGAGTCCAGGGGCACCTTAGAAACTAACAAGGTATTCAGGGTGTGAGCTTTGGAGAGTCAGAGCTCCCTTCTTCAGACACAAAGAGATTTGACTCTTCAAAATTTACACCCGGAATATCTTGTGGGCTACTAAGGTGCTGCTGGACTCAAATCCTGCTGTTCTGTTGCAGATCAACACGGCTACCCACCTAAAACGATCCTCAAAGGTACTGGGGATTTTTTAGGGTGGTGAATGTGCTTATGAACCTTGCTCATCCCTTTTACCCTTGTCTGCAGTTTATTGCTGCTGCTGCCTAGCCAATATCTCCTTGCCTGGCATTGGTGGGACCATCCCAGACTCCAAACCTTTCTTCTACGTCAACGTGGCGGATATTGAAATGCTGGAGACTGAAATGTCATATGTGGCCTGTAAGTAGAAGACAGTTGACACGCATTTGCTTGCTTCTGCATCCCCGGGATTCTGCAGCTCTGCTGTTACAAACGCATGGCTAGAAATCATCTGCTGCTTGCAGAACTGCGTGTTATCAAATCCCAGTGGGGTAGCCCACTGCAGAACAGTCAAAGAGGCCTCCCTGTGGCATTTTGAGGGCTAAGACAGTAAAACTACAATTACCCTTACCCTGCAGTAAGCTTCATTGCACACAGTGCGCCTTATTTCTACGTACAAATGCACAGGATTAGAGAATCTTCCAGGCTTAAAGTTGCCCCAAGACTCTGTTTGAAATATTAAGAAATTGTGGGTCCCGCTGGCAAAAGGGATCAATTAAAGTTTTTCCTTGTTCTGTGTAACTTCAGCGTTAAGGTGGAGGTGAAACATGTTTCAATGCTTTAAAAAAATCCCTTTGTGTAGAAAAAGCATTTCTTAGAGAAGACTAAATTGTTTGCACTATGCCTTACACTGCTTTTCTTGCATGGTTTTCTCATCCTATAACCCACCTTGAGCCTCAGTGAGAACAATGTGCTATAAATGAAGCAAATAATCAAATTTCTCATGGCATGCTGGTTTTCTGCAAGCAGAAAATTCTGCTTGCAGAAAAAATTCTTATGCAGCTGAATGCAGTATGGGGAGGTTCCAGGGCAGTGGCAGAAAAAGAAATCTGGAGGCCCGGTCAACAGCTCCTACAGGTTTCAGCAATTAATTTCCTCCTGAGGAGTAGTATGGAGTTGTGTTCATCGTACAATGCAAAGAGCCCTGCTGGTAGGTGATGACAGCTGGTTTATCTGTGTGAGCATGAAAGCAAGCAAAACATTTATTAAGCATTAGTTACAATCAATAACAAAAAAAGAATCCAATTACTACGTAACTAAATAGCACAGCATCAAGAATGGCACTAATAGATTATCAAAAACGTTGAAAAGAAAAAAAGTTATCTAATGTCATTCAGAATCAACTCACGAAGTCTCATAGCAGCTAGAAGATACCTAGCAACTTGATTTGGTAATGTAAGGGTTCCGGACAGATAAAAAATACAAGACTAATTGCTTATCAGAGTGACTCCTGAAGTTATGCAAAAGAGGGCTGATTATAGAGTACCTCAACTCAGTATAAAAATTACAATATAACAGAACATGCGATAGATATTCAGGGACTCCTGCCTTGTACTGAGAGTCTTTCCTGATGGAGAGTTCTTAAAAACTTTACCATGAAGAATTGCTGATGACAAATCATGAAACTTTGTGAGCATAAAAGCATGGTTTATCTGCGTGAAAGCTAAAGGACACGGCCACCCCAATTCAGCCTGTAGTCCTGTGCACACTTTCCTGTGCATGAAATCAGCCTGTAAATGAACTTGCTTCCTACTCTGTGTAGGCACGACAGAGAAGATCTTTGAGGAGAAACGAGATCTCTACGACGTCTATGTGGATAACCAGAATGTGAAGACGCACCATGAGCACCTGCAGCCACTCCTGAAGATCAACAGTGCGGACAAAGAAAAGTACAGGAGGCTCAATGACCAGAGGTATGTCCTCACAAGTAGGGCTCTTAGTACCACCTGAACTCCTCCTGGGCATTTTGTAAAAGCTTACTTGCGGGAAAGAATTCTGTAACTGCTGGCAGCCCCCAAACACCTATCTAGATGCTGTAGCTCTGCTATGGTAGATAGTGTATAGATAAAACGTTGAGATGTAAGGGTAGCGATGGATTCCTTTGCTCAAACTGTGAAGGCCACACAGAAAACTGCCAGTCTGAATTGCCTCCGGCAAGCACCAGGGGAAAGCTAGTTACCAAGCATGCAGCACCGAAGTGATGGATACATGTTGTTCATTTGTGTCCGTCTTCCAGACAGATGCTGTTGTACTCCCAGGAAGTGGATGGAGACTGCAGCTCTTGTGAAGAGGACCTCTTCATCCTGTGAGTTGTCTGTGGAGGATTCTTGGTAATAAAGCAGATAGGTTGCGCATTAAAGGCTCGCTCCTCAACTTCTCAAGATAGAAGCATAGCAAAGGCAAGTCCTTGGAGTAGCTTTTCTAGACAACGTAGACAGTATGGACTATGCAGTACCTGTAAGTCTTGGGTGGGTCTCTCTAGGCTTCAACTGCAGGGTTAAGCCCGACACTGTAACTCTTTCATGACCTCTGGGAACTGTAGGAGTGGATTTAAGCACATGTCAGGAAGCTGCTGGAGCAAAACAAAAAAGAAAGCAGTAAAAATGGCCCAGGATGCAAAAGGAGAGGTGGAAGCAAAACGAATACCTGAAGGAGAATATATTGATTTGCAGTACACTGCCTAGTATATGAAGGAGAACTGTCAGTGAAATAGAATTCTGAGGAAGCACCTTTTGAAGAAATCATTTTATTATAGCACATGGTTGAATCAATACATTCTCCCAGCTATGAGATTCTCCTTTTCTTGTAGGAAGGCTACAGGGCATCCCTTCCTCCCACAATACAGATGCTGGGTGGTTCACTTGCAGACAGTTGCAAGTTTGGCTCCTAGACTGTAGGTTACCTTTCCAAGTAAAAGGTTACTATCAATGACTTTGGGAAGTGGGATTCTTTGGGGCCTCGTGTAATTGCATTTCATGTTATTTCTGTAGGTTTTTCATGGAGCAGAACAACCGGATTTTTCAGACCTTGATGGAGGTGTCAGCCAGTCAAGACAAGACCTTGACAGCTGACCACGCCCGAGGAATGGGCTTGGACCCACAGGGAGACCGTAGCTTCCTCATGGACCTGCTGGAAGTCTATGGCATTGATGTCATGCTCGTCATCGATAACCCTTGCTGCACTTGAGGAGAGAGGACAATATGCAAGGGAGATGGGATGGCAGCAGCCTCTTGCGGACTGCAGGAAGTGGCCATGCAGCCTGGCTGGGATTTGCCGTGACTCACATCTTGAAGGGATTGCCTTTTATTTAAGAGAACGCTCTACAGAAAGTGTTATTTATAATTTTTGTCCAATTAACTTTTTTTTAATTTTCAGGCATCCCAAGCAAGAAGGTGATTTCTCTTTTCCAGGATAGACTGCTCAGGCCTCCCACTTTTGAGTTCTGGAAGGCCTGTATTGAGCTTCATTACCTTCCACCTTCCTTGCCCCCAAATGGACCTTGTGCTAGTGGTTCTGAGATCCAAACAGGATCTGGGGATGAGTAGCTGAGCAAAGCAC
Organism: Eublepharis macularius; assembly: GCF_028583425.1. Taxonomy (NCBI): domain Eukaryota; kingdom Metazoa; phylum Chordata; class Lepidosauria; order Squamata; family Eublepharidae; genus Eublepharis; species Eublepharis macularius. Next base: position 26,833,397 of record NC_072798.1, read on the forward strand.
TTTTTTCTCTTGGGGACCAATGTGAAACGTTATGCTGCTTTGAGCCTTTGTGTCTTACCTGCTGGCAACACCCCATCCAAACGGGTAGTAGCAGTCTCTGAATCTTACATCCCATCACTGCAGTTGTAACTTATGCATGTTAGGACACCTGCACTCTACCTGTATGGAGTTTCCACTTGAATTATGGTTGGCCTGCGAGGTTAAGATTTTTCTGTGGCATCCAGTGGGCCTCTCTCTTTCTCCAAGTCAGGGGGAACAGTATAGGATGGTTTATTCTCTCACGTCCGGTGCCAGTAAAACAATAGACCTTGGGCAGCCCTTTCTTTTTGAGGCTGAACAATAGGAAGAAATTGATAGCCCATCCCTTCCCACCATATTGTTCCTGTTGGCAGATCCTGCTTAGAGTTAGTCCTGTTTCAGCCACGGTAAACATCTCACAACTACCATCCGAAAAAGGCCCAATTACAAGTGATCCCGTTTGCAGCCAGCGATATTGACCGTGCCTGTGTGCCGTGCAGAAACTGTATGGACCATCTGCAGCTATAGAACGCAGTTCTCTTCACCATCGCCTGTCTGGAGGAGTTTCTTCTTGAGACATAGCTGTAGTGGCAATGGCCCCTGTTCCCATCTTGGTATCTGTTCCTGCTTTGGCCGTGGCTCAGTGGGTAGAGCCTTTGCATGCAGAAAGCTCCAGGTTCAATCCCTGGTATCTTCAGTTAACAGAAATGGGTAGTTGATGTGGACACTTCTGCCCGAGGCCTTGGAGAGTAGCTGCCAGTCAGAGTAGACTATACTGACCTTGATAGACCAGTGGTCTGACTCAGTATAATGCAGCTTCATGTGCCTCTTCCTGTACAAGGCAGTTCATTACCCAGTGGCAGGGGGACAGCATTTGGTGCTCTCCCCAGGAATCTTTTGATGTTACCTTGTAGCTGAACAGCTAGAGAGTCAATAGTGGGATTGTACTGAAATTGCACTAAGGGGGTGGCAACTGCTCCCCCTGCAGGCGTTCTGCTACCCTACAGCAAAAGGACTGAGCATAGCTTAGAAGGGCTGTAGACAACAGTGAGCCTTTTGCACATCCCTGACAAAAAGCATTTGTAGGAAACATTGGGTTTGCTGTACACGGGAGCCCATTCAGACCTGCAGAGTTCTGCCTCTTCAAAACAGCTTTTAGGTTTAGATCTGGCTTAACTTGCATTGCAGACAGTTGCCAATCTTGGTTGCTTCTTTGTGACTTGTTTTGGTGTAGCCGCTTCAGTGCCTTCTGCTTGCTGTCAGGTGTCCTAGGATCTAGCTGTGTGCCTAAGTAACGCCACTGAAAGTTTAGCCCGTTTCTTTAGCTGGCTATTGCAGATGAGACCAGGCCTGCATGTCCGCTCTGTTGCATTAAATTCAGCCCCTCTGATAATATGCTGGGGATAGGCTGCTGGAAAGGTTCGGTTTGGCCTCCAGCCTAGGCCCTGATCCCAAGGAAGAATCACCACAGCACCTTTTTGGAGCACATCCTTCTTCATGATTTGAGACGCAAAAGACCTCTTTTCCCCATCATCAAATGCATCAGTAGCATCAGAGAGCTTAAATACAGGTCACACTTTCGTCATGTCCTCTCCAGGTCTGCACAATCAAAATGCATTGTGAGTTCCATGCGGGGAATTCCCAAGCATTTGTGGGCCAATTCATATCAGGACTGTGGCATGCAGAGAAAGGGTACTTAAGTGCCCCCGCACAGCGCCATTTTCCTAACCTAGAGGCCCTGAGGAACAGCTGCATCTCAGTACACATCTGGTCCTGTGAAATACACAAAGAAAATGTAAGATACGTTTAAGCCTGAAGGCTGTGTCACTTTTAGCATATAAGGTGGATAAACTCTCGCCAGGCTCTCTGTTGAGGCTCATGCGGAAGGAGTGTCAACTGGCAGAGCGAACACTGTGCTAGCCCTTGCTAAAACTCAAAAGAGGGCTCCTCTGAGTAGTTAGCTGCCAATCAGCACCATGCAAATTCTGCCCTTGACCTGCCTTCATTCAGCTAGTGGATATTTGGAGTCCCATCAGGCATCTCTCAGCCATTTCTCCCAGACAGCAACGGGACTCTGCAGAGGCAGGTCTTTTCAGGAATGTGTTCCTTTGGCGTAGTAGTACTTTAGTCCCCAGCTGCTTTCCTTGTCAGGGATATTCCTTTTTCCTGTCTCGCTTTTACTGCTTTGAATATAGACTACCTTCTCCTGGAATTCTGCTGTGTTCCACTCTTACTCTTTGAAGAGAGTACTAAGCATTTTTAAATATATGTGAACATGTTCATAATAGGTTGGATGCAATTAAAGGATCCATTTCTGGGCCATATTCTTATTTTACTGTATGGGAGAGGCTTGTCCCTTCCATCTCTATAACCCTTCCCTCCTACCTCATTTCTAGATGTTCAGCCGGGAGGAGTCTCCCAGTGCACTAAGGATTTCTTTTATATAAGGAAAGCTAGTAAGTGAAAATTCTTTTCCGCTTCTTTATCCAGCTGTTTACATTGTCAGCTGCAAGAGTTGCTCCTCTTGCTGTCCACCAGCATGGATTCCTGAAATGGAGCGTTCCAGGTAGGTACCCCTGGTTTCGAGTCTAGTAGCACCTTAGAGACCAACAAGATTTCTCTGAAAGGAGCCTTGACTCTCAAAAAACTCAAATCTTGCTGAAACAGACAGGTCTTAGTTAGATTTGCCTGTTTTCTGAAAAAAATTAAGTTGCATTTTTGGGTCCTGGAAGTCTTCGAATGTCTTTCACTTAAGGAATGCCATTCCTCCAGAGAAGTAGCATACAAGGTCCTCATTAATTTTTTCCTCCCAACAACCCTGTAAGGTAGATTAAGCTGACAGAGAATGACTGGTCCAAGGTCATTGAGTGAGCATCACAGCTGAGGGTCATGCCTGAAGGCTCCAGCAATTTTTAAAACTAAGTTCTAATTCTCAGGCAAAGAGCCCTTGATTCTGATCAGGACAATGGCATGGCATGGGGATTAATGTCTTCCCCCATGCCATTTTCTCAACCTGAAACGATCTCAGGGAGCCACGACTTGCCCTATTGGAATGAACTTACATATACAAATCAGCCCTCCCTCCTGTGATACGCAGTTTAAATTTGTCCCCTCCCCTGCATGCCTGAGAATAGAGTTTCCCAGCACTGTCTGGTTCGGCTCTGGCTAGAGATTTGAATTTGGCTCTCCCGAGTCCAGTACCCTAACCTACTGTCAATACTGTCCTTCTGACATGCTCGTAGTAGTGAAAATCCAGGGCCTCTATAGATCCCCCTCCCCTCAACAGGATGTAGAAGGGATGCTGCAGGCACAGTTGGTTACCTGGGTGACAGATGTATTCATGTGGATGGCATTGCCCATATGCCTGTGGAATTAAAAGTTTTGGAAATAAAGCATTATGAGAGAGTTGATTGGAGAAAGAGAGAACTGTGTAAAAGTAGATAAATCTGGCAACTTCTCTGTTAAACGGAAAATGGTACTCTTCCTTTAACAGGAGCTTCACATGCACAGAGATCTGGCAGGTGACATTTTTATTATGCCAGATAGAGGTTAACTGCTTAATATGTGCATGTCAGTAGGGTGCTGTTAAACCTGACCCTGAAGGAACTGGTGTGGAGATGACACACAGTCTTATGGTGCTGTTTTGTTTTGCTGTTTACATTGGTGCATGAGAGCCTTTATCCCCCTATTAAAAAATTTTGTGGCCTCCTACCCTTTTTACAATTTAATTTGTACAGATATAAATTGTACATTCCTCCCTGTTTAGCTTTAAAAAGGCAGCAGATGCTTCCTCTCCTGCTGCTTTCTGGTGCCTGCTAGAGTTAAACGAGGGCAGTTCACAGAACGGAAGGGGCAGAAAAACTTTGAAAGAAGTGCATTGGCTCCTAAAGCCTGGTGATGCCAGGGAATCTTGCTACAGGACCTTGCTTGGGTTAAAAAAGAAAAACCGTTTCATAGTGAAATTGAAATGACTGCGTCTTTAAGCTGTGCCTCTGAATCAGTGTACCATGTCCTTGCTCAGTGTTAACAGAAATCCCTTTCGCTGCAGAGTTCAGGAAAATTGCAATTTACTTGTTCCACATACTCTGCCGTGCCCCCCCCCCCCACACACAATATTTCATGGAGCAGAGCTGATGATCCCTCTTTGTACTTTCCAGGGCTGGAAAACTGCTTAAAAATTAAAGGTAATTCTTGAGCCACAGGCCTGATAAAATTCTTGCCTTTTTACTGTAATGGTAGGTGTCTTGAAAGAAAGGAGTAACAGCAGTCTTGGGTACTGTGCCCAAGTCAAACCCTGGAAATGTTATTTTATAGGCAAACTGCTGCCCCTTGCAAATGTAACTGTGCTGTCCTCTGTGTTCTGTACATCCAACGCTCCCCTCTCTGGGCTGAGGGAAGGTTGTGATGAATCAAAGATGCTCCCATTGCTGCACATTAGTTTGATATGTAAATGCTAACTATTGAAAGGAAAATAGTTGTGTTTTGCATTGCATTTTATAAATAAGAAATTAGCTTGCCTGCGTCTAGATGGGCTATCATTTTGGCACCAAAGATTCCCTCCTGCTTCCTATAGGAATATTTAAACTAACCAATAGGTTTCTGTATAATCCCTATGTCTGCTTTGATGCCTGTAAGACCCCTAAGAATTAATGCTTCATTTGCTGTTCTTTTTTTAGCAAGCGCAATTTGTGTCAATAGGATGGTTCCCACAGTACATGGAAATCGCTTGATCATTGGCATCCGAATGTGTGGAACCTATTATTGTGAAAAGCAGATTGCTTTGAGGGGACAGCAGGGAAATTCTGTAAGTCTGTGGTCACACCTGCAAGCCATCGAGTGATGAATGCACATGGGTGAACTAGACAAAACACAAAAAAGGAATAGCTGCCACTGATGACTTCTTGACTCTTACAAGAGAATCCAGACGAGTTTTTTATGGAACTAGTGAGTATTTCTGACCAGCAGCCTCTTATGATACAGAAAAGGGTAGCTAGCTCTCACTATTCTGGCCTTCTCTGACACTGGATAAGAGCTTGTTCCAGTGATTCTAATAAAGGAGGCCACATTAACAGAATAAATGTTGAGTGTAAGTCTGAATGGTTTCTTTTTTTCTCCTTGCCCAATAGGAGAGGGGAAAAAAAACTGATAAAGGGCTTGTTTTATAATGGTCAAGAGTGGCATTTCCTCAGTTGGTGCTGCAGTTTTCAGCCAATCTGATAAAAGTTGTTAAGACTGTGGTCATTCTAACATGCCTGCTTAAGACCAGTTCATGTCCCAAGTAAGAATAAATATGATTTGACCAGCAGCAAGACTCTTCTCACTAAGCTGTGACTGAGCACTTTCCTTTATTGATATATAAATTGTTCCTGTGATATCTGTCGGTTCTCAGTAAGAGAAAAAGCAACCAAGTTTGTGTACTTCTGTGGATCCCAAGGAAGACTTCTGTAAATAATGATCTTTTTTACCCTATTAAAATTCACTTTTAACACAACTGCCATTTTTTCGTTTTGTGTATTATTCTGAGCCTACTTTTTATCTTTACAGGACAAAGATGCAATTTTTTAACATGCAGTGAGATACAAGATGCAGTCTGTTAATTTAAAATGCAATGCTTTGGTCTTAGTGTGATCTGGAGGGTGGCTTAATCAGGAATTTTTCTTAAGGTAGTGGTAATTCTTATAGTAATTATAGGAGTAGCTACATGGACCCTTCATGGTAGGTATGTTGCAACAGTTAGAGATAGTGCTTGTGTGTGGCTAAAGCCATTATCTTTTATGGAAGAAATCAACAGTAGTATATGGACTTTGTATGCGTGAAGTCCTAGCTTTATTTCAGCTCTCATTAAATGAATCTCAGATGGCAGGGTCGCAAGACACCTCTCCACAACCAAACACAGTAGGCAAAACCTGGCTAGACATACTGCTGGCCTAATAGGGCTTTGTACTTCACTCTGTTTAGACAAAAATATGCATCACTATGATGTAGCCCCAGGAATGTGCACTTTTCAGGAAGTCACATAGCTTGGAGTGCATGCATTTCAAATATGCAAATAGCAAAGAAAACAAAGGTGTGATTTAACTTGCTGAAAAAAATACTATGCAATACCAACAAGTCCAAATAGCACTTTCATTAAAAACATCCCTCTCTTGTAACAGTACTGGGTAGTCAATTCTCCAAGTATTATTCTTGCACCTGCCTTCTATTCTGCTATGGTCATTGCTGATCTCTGCCTTCTGCTGTTCTTAAGACAATCTGAAAGCCTGATACTTGGTTACACAAACTCATGCACAGACCTCAACTGCTTTCAGCTCTTGCTTAGAATTTGAGTACTTCCACTGTTCAAAAAAATCCTTTGAGATGGTAACAAGAGATATCTGCTCTGGTTATGATGCACTTTGAAGCATTTGCTCCTTTTTCCTGGAATCACAGAAGAACCGTAGCTTCCTGGGTAACAGCCTCACTTCCACGGGCATCACTTCATACTCCTCGCTGTCTATAGCCAAGAAGCCTTCTGTATCCTGGAGAGAGAAAGCAAGCATTTGCTGTAACTGGTTATAACAGGAAAACTAACCCAGATTTGCTGCTTACAGACAAGTTTGACCAGTTCCTTCCCCCCCCCCCCACGTGGTTATATACCAGGACAAAAGAAAATGATAGCCATGCCTCGTATTGGGTGATCCCTCTCTGCTCAGAATCTCCTTCAACATGTTCCCTTGTCACATGCCTTTTTAGATACACCAGTTCTTCTGCATGCACCATTTTTTCTGCTTCCCAGTGGCATACTCTCCCCTGTATAATTATTTGCAAGCTGAAGGAGAGTGCCCTTTCAAGCCGTGTGCTGTTATGCCTATGCAAAAATTAGTTTTTATGACCCAGGGAAGGGGGCATTGTATCCCTCAAAAGCATCGGTTTCATGCTCGTCTTTGTTCCTTTGCTGCTCTTTTTGCATATGTACCACAAATGGACGAGCAACTTTATCAGGCATTCTGTCCAAGAAGCAGTGGGTGGCTTTCCCATCCCTTTAAGCCTTTTGATTCAGACCAATAATCCACGAAGTCCAGCATCTTTCCTATAGTGACGAGATACTCGGCAGAAGCTCAAAAGAGCAGGGCAAGGGGCAACAGCCACCCCCTGCCACCAGCAACTTGTATTAGTAGTTTACTGCACACGGAAGTTCCATTTAGCCATTATGGCCAAAAGCCATTGATGCCTCCATGACTATGTCTAATTCACTGACCACACAAAAATGAGTATCCAGCTTGCCACACAAACCGTGAAATGTTTGCAAGTTGCATCTTTGCTATAAGAATGCCCCCTACTACATTTAAAAGCATGCAATAAGAAGAGTTAAATATACAATAAGTAGAGAAAGACACTGGATGCCTCAGGAATTGAAGAGCAGTTTGTCACTACCAAGTTTTAAGGGCTGGTTCCAACATGATTTTTTTTTTTAACATGGAAAGGAAATGGCACATGTGTGAGGATGATTCAGGCATCTATTCCAGTAAGCATAAGCAGTTAGAACTGCAAACTGCAGCTTCCCATCACATGAATGGGATTTAGTACAATTCGCTCGCATGTGGTTTTCATAGTCCTACCCAGGATCAGCAAATAGCAGCCAACAAACCTTTAGGTTGCCACATACTGCTAATACATTTATTTACTTCATTTATACCCTACTTTCTCCCCAATGGGGAGCCACAGCAGTGTATAATGTGCTCCTCCATTTTATCCTTACAACAACCCTGTAAGGAAGGTTAGACTGAGTGTATGACTGGCCCAAGGTCACCCAGTAACCTTCAATGGCAGACTGGGGATTTGATCCTGGGTCTCTCAGATCCTTCACTTTGGCCCTAGAGAGAGAAAACGGGATTGCCTCTTTACACTGAACAAAGTTTCTCCTGAAGGCCAGCTCTCCTTCCCCTGGTGGGAAACGTGACCCAAATCTGTGTGCCATCACCTGTGTGCATTACCTGTAAGACACCGACACTGAAACTAAGCCTTTCTGTTTTTACTTTTGACTTCTCACCTCTGGAAACTGTAAGATACACCTGCTGGCCTGAAGACACTGGCTTCCTTCTGGACATAAGTGAGGATCCTGCATCTTTTGACTTCTGTTCAAAATATAACAGCAAAGAATAAGAATTGACAAGAATTCTTAAAAACACACACACAAGAACCAACACAGCAGACAGGCTGTGGGATGACTTTGCATCTTTTCTCCTAAAAGAAATACGTAGGCCACACCCAAAAGCTACCATTCTAGAGGAATTTGAGAAACAGATGCTGTTTCTAACAATCCCAAACACTCAAGGTGATAAACCCTTCCCAAAGGTCTTTGAGCGAGAGCAGCATCAGACGGAACCTTGCTGCTAAATGAATAGGAGGCACAAGATCAACAGTGGTGCACCAGGAAATTGCTTTAAGAATAGACACAATGGCAGTGCAATCATCAGAACGTTCACCAAATGCCTGATTATGTAGGAAAGGTTAATTAGGATATACCTCTGTTCAATACATAAAACCAAAATACATAGACTTTACCCACAGATTAGGCTCTGTCATAAAAAAGGTAACTGGTGAAGTAGCCTCAAACTCAGAGAGATGCTAAAAAGCAGAGGTGAGGGGAAGGAAGAAGGGAAAGTTGTTACACTGGTTGATCTCGAATGAGGAATCAACTCGGCAATTGGCACAATTGCTCCTAGGTGCCCTCTCTCCTGTCTAAGAGCCCAGGCTGCCCCTTGGTTTACTAAGGAGCTGTGGATGATGAAAACACAGGAGACGGCAGTGAAGGGCTTGGGCCAAATCTGACAACACAGGATAGAGCTCATTTTAAAGCCTACTCTGTGGCAGTAATGGTAGCAAAGAAACATATTTCTTCGCTACCTTCACATCCCCATAGTGTAAACTTGTGGAACTCTTCCAAGTGGGTTCTGGCCTACAGAAGGTGGACCGTTTTGCAGCCATCTGCAATCACTTTGCCAACACTTTGTGGATAAAATCTCTCACATCCATTCCAACTTGGACTCTACATTAGCAGTGACAAGATCGGATGGTGCTAATTTGTCCAATTGGGTAGGATACCTTTCAGCTTGACCAAGCTGGAATGTGGACAGGATTATCAGAAATTTGAGACCTACCATCTGCTTATATGACCTTGGCCCCTCCTGGCTGCTTAAATCTGCAGGGAGCAGAGCTGGTGGACCAGATCTGGAAGTCAGAAAATGCCTCCCTGAGAGAGGGGGTGGTCACTCTTGCCTTAAAGCGAGCAGTGGTGCATCCACTCTTATTTAAACCTACTCTAGGCCCAGGAGACTTGAATAACTACCATCCAGTCTCAAATGTACCATTCCTGACCAAGGTGATTAAATGAATAGTAGCTGGGCAACTTTAGGGATTCCTGAATGAAGCAGATCTTTTGGAGCTATTCCAATCTGGTCAAATGACTGAAAAGGCCTTGGTTGCCCTGGTGTATGCCCTGTCCCGGGACATAACAGAGGAGTACAACCCAGTTAATTCTCCTTGACCTCTTAGCAACTTTTGATACTATTGATCAGTCCTTCTGTACTGCCTTTCAGGGCTGGAACCAGGAGGCACTGTTTTGCAGTGGTTTCAGTCCTACTTGAAGGAAGGTTTCAGAATGGGGTGCTGGGGGGACTGTTGCTCTGTCCCTTGGCTTCTTGCCAAAAAGTTCTGTTTTGTCCCCCATGCTTTTTAACATCTACTTAATGCCAGTGGGAGAGGTCATCTGGAGATCTGGGTTGAGTTGCCAACAATATGAGGATGACACTCAGCTCTATCTCAAGACTTCCAGCAGATATCAAGGAGGCTGTAGAACCTGCGAATACGAGCTTGGAGAAAATTTTTGGGATGGATGAGCGCTAACAAGCTGAAACTTAACCCCAATAAAACAGAAGTGCTACTGGTGGGAGGAAGGTTCAGCCCAGGAATGGGGGATATCTCCTGTTCTGGATGGAGTCGCACTCCCCCTAAAAAAGCAGGTTTGTCACCTGGAGGAGCTGCTGGACCCAGGCCTACTGTTTTATTTATTTATTTACTTACGTTATTTATAGTCCTCACTTAGACTCAAGGCAGATTATGAAGTGTGAGTCAATAAAACAGCAGAGACATTCAACAAACTGCAATAGGGTACCCAAATGCAAATTTGCAGAGGTTTAAAAACAAGCGGAGATCCAATAGAGCTGAAACAATGCTAAAACAGAGCATAAGGGATTCTAAACCGGACATATTAAACAACACTGAAGCTACCAAGTAGGATCATCCTTAGAGTAACAGATAGTACATAGTTGTATACAGTCACTATCCCTTTACCAACACATCTCTTTGAAACCACTTCCCGACAATACAGCCCTCCTATCTCTGTAAAAAAAAGTCTTCCTGAATAATTCCATTTTGCATTGTTCACAGAAAGCTAAGAGAATGAGCGCCCTCCTAAAGCCATTCCATAAGGTGGGGGCCACTACAAAGAATGTACATGTATGGGCAGTTACTGATTTTGATAAACAGGTGGCAGTGATGGCCAGGGGTGCCCTTCAAGAGCTCTGGCTGCTGAGTCAGCTGCAGCCCTTCCTGAGGGGAAAAGATCTTGCCATCGTGGTGCATGTCCAGTTACTATCTAGATTACTGCAATTCAATCTATGTGGGGCTGCCCTTGAAGACTGTCCACAACCTGCAACTGGTACAGAATGGTGTGGCCAGTGTGTTGACTGGAGTGGGTTGTAGGGACCATATCACTCCAGTCCTGTTCCATCTACAATTTGCTTCTAGTCCAAATTCAAGGCACTGGTATTGATCTTTAAAGCCATATACAACTCGAGACCAGCATACCTTAAGAACCACCTTCTCCAATCTAAACCCACCCATCCGTACCAGTCATCTTTGGAGGCCTTGCATTGGGTGCTCCTTCCATCTTAGGCTAGACAGGTGGCTACCTGAGAAACGGCCTTTTTGGTCATGGTGCCAAAACTTTGGAATGACCTCCCCAGGGAAATTCACCTGTCTCCCTCTATCACTGTCTTCTGCTAGCAAATGAAGACTTCTTTGTTTCGTTTGGCATACCTCTAAGGAAACTCTTATTGGCCTCCTCCCTGGTTTTTGCAAGTGTATTTTGCATGTCTTTTTGTTTTTACTGAATTTATACACGCATTTAAAATGTTAATGTTTAAAACATTTTAATATTTGTTGTTTGCTGCCTTGGGGATCCTATTTTGGGTGTAAAGGTGGCATATAAATGTTTTAAATAAATAAATGAGGTGGAGGCAGATGGTGATGAATGAACAGCTTTTCTCAGTTACTCAGCAATTTCAGCTTTAATTGTACCATTTAACAGTTCAAGATATCATATCTGCACACACGTTATTTGGATTAATAAGACTATTTGGTACTTTTAAACTAACAATTGGATTGTTTTAACTTCTCCAGTAAATACTGGAGCTGCATATGAGAGCTAAGAGCCTGGAACCTATCACTTCCAGTGAAGGACAGACTGAACAAATTATGGGGAAGAAAAAGGCCCCCAGAAAGAATTCAGAATGAATCAATATCTGGAGTATTGGACAGAACCAAGTATAAGCAGTGCTATCTCTAGCTAGCCATCAAAACTACATTATCTACAGCTGAGTTTACAACAGTTTGGACATTCACAAGTAAAGAAACACTGGAAATGTACTATCAGACTAGCCTCCGAACAGTCCAAAATGGAGCCCAAAGTAGAGATGGCTGATCTTTGCCAAAGAATCTAGTGTATTAGCAGTCGACAAATGAGAAGAGAAAGCTACGGATCAACTGCAGTGGGAAGGAACCATGGTAGGTTCAAGAATTTGGCTTGGATCGTGAAACAAACTCAGTCTAAATTAAAATGCATTACAAATTCCTTGAGCTGCCTAGTTCTTTTAACACTCAACTGCAACCTTAATAATTAATGCTAAGCATACTTGTTTGGAAGTCCGTTTTGCTAAGATCAATGCAACTTACTTTCAAGCTAATGTGTTTTAGGACATGATCATTCATCCCCTCACCCATTCAGGGAGGCAAAGATCTTATATACTCCATCGTGGAGAAGAGAGGCCGACAGTGCAATCCCGTGTAGTTATTTCAGCCTAAGCCTACTGATTTCAATGGGTCTGCATAGGAATGCACTAACTGTCTGCAATTTGTCCAGGCACTTGTCTGGGGTGGATGGGGGATACAGCCAAACCAAGGTTGGCTCAATATGCTAATCACTGTACCAGACCAGCTGCCCGATGCAACAAGTAAACCCATGACTGCTCACAGGTACAATGTGAGGCACCTAAATTAGTTGCAGCAGGACTGTTGATTGGTATGACATCAGGTCAGAAAAACTGGGGCATTGGCCTTTGACCAGGAAGACCCAAGTTCAGACCCCAATTCGAGGCTCTATTAGACAAGATGCCTGAGATGGGCCAACAGGGCAGATGGCACCTGTGGGGCACTGGGGATTAAACCCATCCTTCTTAATAGAGCAGCACAATTTAATTGGCTATTATAGGAGATATACAGCCTTAGGTGAGTTCTTAGTGATGAAGTTCACCCAGCGGCCTTAGTCTGGTCACCATCCCTCAGCCGAAACCAACCTACAGGCCTGGCAATGTCTACACTAGAACTCCCTACCTGGGAACTAGTTATGTGCTACCTGAGTTCTTTGGATGAAGGGGTGAAACAGAAGTCCTAAATGCAATGAGTTAAATGGTTGGCACTCTCTTTGGTCTCCCCACCACTTGGGCAAGCAGTTCTAATACAGCATCACGAAACAGAACAGAATAATCACGGTTACTTCTAGAACAGAATGACACATCAACTGATAAAGTTAAGTAAGGAAGACTACTCAGAACCAGTGCAAAAATGTCATCATTTTATTTAGAAATTAAGGTTAGAAAACTATCCATAAATATAATGTTGTGGATCCCAGAGAATATTGTAAAGCTATGAGAAAGAGCCGAAAGGGGGAGGAAGAAATTGGGGGAGAGATCTCTGTCTTTTGGTGCTACACCTCTGAAGATGCCAGTCACAGCTGCTGGTGAAACGTCAGGAACTACAGTGCCAAGACCACGGCTATACAGCCCAGAAAATCCACAACAACCATAATAAAAATACATAGTAAAAAAAGTTAAAATCAGAGCTAAAACCAGTACATAAAACACAAAACAGTAAATTAGAACAAAAGGCAGGGAACACCAGGTGGAAGAAAAACATCTTTATCTGCTGGTGGAAGATACTGATAAAAGAAGACAGAAGAGTATCCCCAGGGAGGGAGCTTCATAACCTTGGTGCCACAACTGAGAAGGCTTTTTCTCAGGCTGCCAGCCTTCTAGCCTCAGAAAGCAGGGCCTTCCAAAGCAGGACCTCAGAGGATCACCATGGTAGTCAGGTAGGATTGTAAGGGAAAGGTTGGATCCAAACTGAACAGGGCTTTAAAGGCTAACACCAACACCGTGAACTGGTCTCGGAAACAAATTGAGAGCCAGTGTAGATGGGCTGAGACAGGAAAGAGATGGTTCCTATGACCCACTCCAGTCAACATTCTGTACCAATTGGAGTTTCTAAGCACTTTTTTCAAGGGCAGCCTCACATAGAGCCCACTGCAGTAATTTAATCTACATGCTGCCACTAGGACATGCCCCATGGTGGCCAGATCTTTTATAAAAGTCAGACAAAGGCAAAAAGGGTAAATGAGGCTATGCAGAATGTTAAGCTAACGTGCGTGTTTTAAACAGAACATATTTAATACTGCAAAAGGGGCTACAATAGTGAAAACAGACCATTAGGGCCACAGTCTATGTGAAAGAGGTTATCGTTCGGTAGAAAAATAACTTTAGGAAGTCATATCACCTTAAAATGTCCTCATTAAGGGGGAGTTCTAAGAGATATGCACACACTGAAAAAAATCATACACGTAGCTAGAAGTCTGCTTCTTGCTTTTACCGGGAAAAAAACATCTTAAACGGAACAGTGGCTTTTCTTTGGAACAGGACAGGGCTGGGGTTTAAAGAGCAAGCAAAGCTCCAGCTATAGAAGCATATTCTTATCTTTGGACCCTGGCCTGGAAGAAGTAACATAGAACAGCTTAATGTTAATAGAAGTCCCCGTATTATATAGTCACTCGCTGGAGACTCTTCTGGCCCCATTTAGGGTTCATCCCAGAGGCATTTGGGGAAAGGAAAGGCAAACAGATGTTACCACCTGATCCAGGCCTCAAGGAAGCTGCCTTTTGATGGTTTCCTTTAGTGAGTGTTTATACCCAACTGCCTCCACAGAGGCCTTCACCAGCTAATCCCAGGCCATTTCCTTTCTAAATTAAATCTTCTCTCCAGAGATCTGCACAGCATCACTCCTCCGCTGTTTGCCCCCCCCCCCTTTCTATCTATAAAATATGAGGCCCGAGTCAGAAAGCGCCCATTTCTTTACAGCTTACTGCATCTCAGCAAGGGCCTCTGGTTCTCAGTATGCCATATCACTGAAAGCACCCCGCATGAAGTCTCAAAAAAACTCTCTGAAAGAATTCTACTTCCGGATGTAGAGAACTTGACACATCTGCAAAATGGGATTCTTACTGCCACTCTGTGCAAAGGGGATGAGGGAGAGAGGAAACAAAGCTTTTGGGGGGGGGGGAAGCCCGTGGTCAGAGCCTCAAATGTTTCTGGTATCTTCACTATGGAACTGAATGGGAGAGGTCTCCAAATGTCAGATTTTGCACTGCACATTGAAGAATTGGCATCACGTTCCTCTTCCCCAATAATTATGCACGCCGCCATTATTTGTGGTAATGCTACCATTTGCTGTGCACTGCCATTATTTACAACAACTGCACTTATATGCCACCTTTCTAAATAGATTAGTGCCCTGCACAGAATGATGAACAAAGTCAGCACATTGTTATCCCCACAATGCAGCTGGGGAGCGGAGGCTGAAAGGAACGGCCAACACAAGGCTACCCACACAGCTCATGGCAGTAGTGGGATTTGAACCAGCAGAGTGCTGATTTGCAGTCCAACCACTTAACTGGTAACCAAACGATAGTTATAATTATTGTGGGGCACGAGTTAACCTCCATGTCAAAACATGCTTATGAATGGATAATTACTGATGATGTTGGTTTCAATTTCCTATAAGGCCATGTTCCATTGATAATGGTTCCAGTTCACCACCAATGGTATACTAGCAGTTGATCAAGGGGTGTTATAAACGTATGAAAATCAAAAAAAGCAAGCAAACCTGCTGGAGTTAAAGATGGTTGCCTTTCTATAGCACCTAATAAAAAGGGGAGCTTTAGAACAATCACAATACAATATTTCACTCACAGAGCGTGTAGCCTTTGAAAAACTCTAACAGCTTGGTTTGATGGCTTTCTTGAATTGACACATACATCTACTCTGCCTCCTAGTGAATCAGATTCATGTCAGCAGCTTCAAGCTTTACTTTCAATCAACGACACACACATATCACTGCTTGAGTTTTAAGGGATTCTTGTTCTTTATCCCTCCCCCAATAACATTTTTGGGGCACAACACGTATAACATTTTCTTGGCCCCCTATGAAAGGAGGTATCCTAGCATATTGGCACAGAAACTTCAAGTATTTTTGTAATAGCTTTTTTTGCCATCAATTTGCTGCTGACTTGCGGCGACCCCACAGGGGTTTTCAGGGCAAGAGTCATTCAGGGATGATTTACTGTTGCCTGCATAGCAACTCTAGACTTAGCTGGTGATCTCTCATCCAAGTGCTATCCAGGGCTGACCCTGCTTAGTTTCCAAGATCTGACAAGAGCCAAGGCTTGTAACAGGTGTATTAATACGTAAGAGGCCACCATAAGGCAGTCGTGACCAGATGTGCAGACTTTCAAGGAGACAGGGAGGCCCTTTGCAGCCATGGTATGCTTGCGGTGGTCAAAAACTGGGAGCAGAGAGATGAAACCAGATTCTAAATATCAAAAAAGGGAAAGTGGTTAAATTCCCAATACGTTTTTGTTCCCCTAGGCCCAGTTGAAAGAATCAGGAAGCTCTGACCTGGACCAGATTCTAGGACACATCGTGATACCGTCCAGGGAACAGCATGTTCTCCTATGACAACACGCTCCCTCTCCAAATACCTGGAGGGCTGTTACAGAGGAAACAGCAAAGTATTGTTTCTCTGCTGCTCCAGAGGACAAGATTGTATCTAAAGAGGTTAAGATAGAAGAGGGTACCATTTCAGCTGACCATCAGAAGAAGCTTCCTAATGGTAAGAGCAGCTCAACAACAGAAAGGTATTAACCTAGGGGAGTTGATGGGCTTTCCCTTTACTGGAGGTCGTTAAGAACAAGATTCAAGTCCTAAAAGAACAACATGATTTCCAAGGTATAAGCTTCTGAGAGTCCAGCCCCTTCCGTTCTATCTGATGAAGGGAGCTTTGACTCTCAAAAGCTTACATCTTGTTGGTTTTTAAGGTGCTACTTGCTCTTCTACTGCAAACCAACATGGCTTCCCACCTGCAGGCCTTTACGCAGAGGCTGGGCAGCATCTTCTGGAGATGTGGTACCTTTAGATTCCCTGCATTAAAGCAAAGAGTTGGGCCAGATGGCCTACAAATACCCCTTCCAACTCTATGAACCATACAAAATACAAATGTGCAAACTTTTGATTGTTCATAAGTTGCCTCTCATTTAATCTATTTGATTTTGTTCTGGTCCTTAAATCTTCAGTATACAGACGCCTAACGGTACAGCCATTATGTGAATGACCCTGAGGAATCCTCAAGCTTGCACAACCCCTCCCCTTTCACATATTGTAAGGCTGACAGATTCATGACATGCCATAGCTTGTAATGTCCCAGCCACAAAATATGGTTTCAACCCTTCTCTCTATGGATCAGAATTCCAAACCTGGCAAGGAAGAACGCAAACTGTAGTTTGTGGTTTAGATACTATGGCAAAGTATGATTTGCCCCTAACCTTTAAAGTATTTCATAAACTGGCAGTAGATGAGGGGAGAAAGCTTGTGGTTCTCCAGGCCCTTAGCATATATGAATGATGACAAAATGATTCCATCTTCATGAGGACTACGGAGATAATGGTTTGATCTTCCTTACAGCCCTGAACTCAGGCATCCTTTCCCCTTCATTAGAACAAGAGACACACTTCAACCTTGCATTTGGAAAAGTTTACTTTTAAACTGTTAAAGAATCTTAAAGTAGCCCCACTTCTCTGCATGTCACTGGTCCAGGCATGCCTCTTCTATGTTAGGAGGCAACCTTGGAGTAACAACTCATGCAGAGAAACAATGGGTAGCCTCCTCCAAGGGCATTCTACCGTGCCTCTGCACTGGGAGGAATTGAATGATTCAGTCATAACTGATATAGGTGGGTAAACAGAATTATCCACTCTCAGCAGGGTTTGATTAAAAAAAGGCAAGTTAAGAGCACTAAATCATCTAGAGATGCATTAGGCACCTGTCATAAGCCATTAATTCATTTGTTTCTCATGGCATGGGAGTTGCCGCCTTTCCATTAGGAAAGTAGGAGGGTTTTCCCACCTTGTGACAGCAAAAATGCCACCATGGTCTGAGAAGCACATTTCTTCACAATGGTTACACTTGCAGGCAATTATTATGCATTCCAGTCAAACGTGAAGATTCATGGTAAGCAACAAAGCCAAGGAGAGAAAAAACAAATTAGCCGTTACACTTCCTCTATCCTTCCTTGATTTAACCTGAGACTTAAAGGCCAGCCAAAACAGCATGCTGTCGCAAATTCAAAGTGCTCATGCCCTGGCTGGTCTATAATGGGAAGAAAGTCATATGTGCAGGGGAGAGGTAGCCATCGTCCACCTCTCTCTGCAGTTCAAACCTGTCTCAGTGACATAATCACAAACAGGGGACCCCAATGCCAACCAGGAGCACCTATTTGGGAGTATCCCTGCTCCACATCTCTTAAACAGTAATATAATTCAGTCCCAACATCTCTACAGTTCTGACTTCAGCTACTTACTAACTAAAAACCAAATTGTTATAACTTCAGGCTCAACAAATCCCAGGCGTCAGGTTGCCATGGCACCTAGGAATTTCACTGTAGTGCCTAGTATTTTCAGCAATGATTTTACTGTAGTGTTTCTCAGCAATCCTCAGTAGAACTACAAAGCTAATATATTATTTCACATCAGAATATATCTTATTATAAAGACATAAAATACATGTTCAAGTTCTTGTCACTGCTTGTTTATATGTTAACTTTTACACCCTTTAATGGTGGTAGATGAATTAATTTCTTAAGCAGGTGCTTTCTATACTGGCTCCAATATGCAATTAAATGGCATTTTTACAGCAATAATGAAATTATGATGAATTGTGAAGAAGTTAGGCTAGGATTAGAGGTTAGCTTTCTGTTATGTTGATGATAATGGGAAATTGTGAAGAATGTAGGATTATATTTTGTGGCAGCAATAACTATAAAACATGGTCACTAATATACAAACCCCTAAAAACTGAAAAATGAGCCCAGAGCCAAAGAAAATTTGTCAAACCCTGTTATAATGAATAATAAGCCCCTATACTTACCCTCTTTTTATGTATTCTCCCTTACTGATTGTATCTGGTTCAATACAAATATTCATGAAGTCTTCAGTGCGCTAAAAGAAATTTTTAGAAAAAGACAAATTAATACTTGCATCCACACCATCACATTTGTCTTTCAGAGAAATATTTGTGTGTCCAACCTTCTGCCTCTCAACAACAACAAAAAGACCAGTTTCTCCCATTCTCAAAGAAAAACAGTTGCTGGCAAAAAAGCCACAAAGAGAACAGTTTCTATGTGCGCTTTAAATGGATACTATCATGTTAAAATCAAGACAGTGAGCATATTCTCGCATGCACAAACAAATACTTTTTCATTATCTTTGTATACCAAAAACTAACTTGGAAAATTTTTTAAAAATGCCCTAACATTCATTGCTGCCTTTTTACATTCCCATTCCACAGTGCAAGCAATCAAAGGACATGAGCTCTTTATGAACTGTAACAAAGCCCTCACAATCAAGAACAGTATTAGTTCTGAAGGGAAAAAAGGCTTATTTCCATTAAAAACCTTAACCAGAAAGCTCATTTTGGAGAAAACACAACACATCGAGGAAGAGTTTATTACATCCTTCAAAAAACAAAGCCACGCAATGCCTCTAATTAAAAGTGACCAAAATAATAACACACCATACAAGCTTCTGAATTCTCTGGAACTTTTCATGAGGCTGGATGTTCAAAAAAAAAAGGGTGGGGGAGAGAACAGACTGTCCAAGCCACGATCTTAAAAGCCTTTTTGTTTGTTTCTTGCTACCCACACCTTTTGTTTACATCCCTTAAGTCAAAAACTGCCAAGTTAGTAGGGTCAGGGTAGAAGCCTTAAATCTGTGAGCTGTAGAAGTTTTATGAGTAGGCTTACACCTGGGGAACTACAAGTGAGCCTACTAGGGAAAGTCCAGAGTCTGACCAAGGTTACACATAGGGAGTCCATGTTCTAGGTGAGCTTGCGCGTAAAAAAAATAGAGTTGCACTTTCCGTAACTGCTGTTCATGGACGTCTTCTGTGCAATCCCGCACGAGACTGTGCACATGCAGGCCTGCAGATCGGTGAGGTTTTTGTACTAAAATCTGCTAGGGGGCGCACGTCTCTCCACTGTGCATGTGCGGGGTTTCCCGCCAAACATGCCACTGGGAGATGGTGCTCCCTCACCCTTAGTTTCTCCTAAGTCACCAGCCCAACAGGCACAGCGGGACAGGAGGGAGGATGTGTGTGCCTGCACAGAAGATGTCAATGAACAACAGTTATAATAAGCGCAACTCTGTTTCATTGTCCGTCTTCTGTGCAGTCCCACATGGGAGACTCACAAGCTTCTTACCCTGGAGGTAGGTGTCTCTCTTTATTGGAAGAGTGAGTGTAGTACAGCTTGTCTAAATGCTGATTCTCTCCTCTCCATCACATCCAGAGTGTAGTGTTTCATGAACGTGTCTGCAGAGGACCAAGTCGCTGCATTACAGATGTCACACGTGGGCACTCCCTCTCATCAGTGCTGCGGACAAAGCCTGGGATCTCGTAGAATGTGCCTTCATCTCTAAAGGGCAAGGTAAGTGTGCTGTTGTGTAGCAAGTTTTGATGGCTAGTGTTACCCATCTTGCTATGGTTTGTGCGGAGCAGCCTTCCCTTTTCTAATGCCAGCATAGCAAATGAAGAGTTGTTTGTCTTTTCTAAATGTTGCTGTGTGCTCTAGATAAAACAAAATAGCTCTGCGTACATCAAGTGTATGTAGGGCTCTCTCCAAATTAGATAAAAATGCTGGGGAAAATACTGGTAGTATTATGTCTTGGGACAAATGGAAGTGGCTTGCCACCTTGGGTCTAAACTTGAGACAAGGTCTTAGAACCACTTTGCCTTGATGTACCTTTAGAAAAGAAGGGTCGGATTTTGAAATGCTATGAGAAATTTTTTCCCCCCATCGATTCTAGGACGGAAGGCTGAAACAGCAGCTAAATAAACCTTAACTGATGAATTAGAAAGGCCCTCATCCTTGAGTGTTAGTAAAAATTCCAAAATGTCTGATAGTTGGGAATCAAAAGGATCTATTCCCTTTTGTTTGGCCCATGTGCTAAATTTTTCCCATTTGAGAACACGTAAGACTTTCTAGTATTTTCTCTTCTAGAATTAAGGACAACTTCTGCTACTCTATCAGAGAATGTTCATGTCCTATTACGTGCCAAGCTGTCAGTCTCAGTCTGGGTAGGTCGTGCTACCATACCCGTTGTTGCTGAGAAGGTCTAGTTCCGACCTGAACTGAAATAGTGAGCCCTTGGACAGGTGCATCATATATTGGAACCAAGGTTGTCTGGGCCAGTATGGCGTTATCATACTTATATCTGGTTCATCTCTCAGTATTTTAAAGGGAAACGCACACATGAGCACAGACACTGTTGTCATTTTCACTTGGCGGCCAGAGGCATTAGACCGAAGATATTTAAGCAGGCTATCGATCAACAGAAGACATTTTTTAATTAGCTTATAAGTTAACTCCTCTCCCTCCAATACAATTTTTTTAAAAGTTCTAAAAAGTAATAGCATTTCTGAATGGGAAAGAAAGTTTAGGGTTCTTTTATGTCTGTGCTCTTACTTTCAGGTCAAGGTGTCGGTTTTGAGTGGTGATGGCGAACTCAATGGCAGACAGCTGTGTTTCTTGCCAGATCTCGGGGATCACCTCCTTGGGGATTTCTGAGGTCCAAGAGGAAAGAGAACTTAAACAGTATGTTAGACAAGGTCATATTTTGTTAATGCTAACAAGGTCAAGATCATTCTCTTCTCAGCTACTTCACATGGCTTCATTAATGCTCAGAAAGGAAGGAAGACGATACACCCACAAAGCAGAGTAAATCATGGGATTTATTGAAGCAGCCAAGGGATCTCACAAGGTCACATTACATGGGCACAATGGGGAGAAAGTGCTCTTCTAACAGGAGAAAAATAATGAATCCTGCACATCTGCTTACCTTTTGGAGTTGGTGCCCAGTACTGGGCAAGCCTCTTGTAAATCCTGATATATAAAGGAGGTCTACCAGTCGCCTGCTCTGGCTCCTCAGGAGGCCTTGGAATTGGACCTAAATAGGTGAGGGAGGCCAGATGCTTCTGAGGCCACCCCTTGAAGTTTGACCAGGAAGAGAAAGAAAAACATCCATTTGACAGCACATCTAAGGGCTCAACTTACACACTAAGCAACAGGTGCAGGTCTAAGAATCCCAGCTGCCACCAAACACCTGCAAAGCAGAGGCCACAATTTACAGGCCAGAAACAGACAGAAAAAAGGGTGCTTCACTTTTCCACTTATGGTAATTCCCCCCTCCCCTTTCCCCATCACACAGCAAAGCATATGTTTGGGAACCTCAGCTAAGGGGAAAACTGGGGGAAGGAACTGCTGGGGGGGGGGGAAATAGTGGGTGAAGGGTTAACTCCACTTCTGAATTGCAAACGGGGCTTGTACTTTGCAGCTCTTTAGTGGCAACTAAGTTTGCAAGACCCAAGGGCCACGCTAGACATTTGGCAGAACCACCATGAAACATAGCCTTTAGTATCCCTGCCAGGTGTCAAGAAAGGTGTCAAGAAAGCAAAGGTGTGCTTGTGTCAGTGGTGTACAGGAGAAAGTTAATCAGTAAAAGGAATATATGATCTGTCTTTTCATATTTTACTGATTTATTATTTATGTAATTTATAGTCTGCCTTTCTCACTGAGACTCAAGGTGGATTACATAGTGTGAGATTAGTACAATCAGTAATGAGGACATTTCCATACACTGTCAAGGACATTTCACTGCCAAACTTTGCACAGCTATCCTGCGGGACTCAGTGCCACTGTAAGGGTGAACAGGTACAACAGGTCTTTGGAGAGGAGGCATAAACATTTCCCAGTTAAAAAAATTATACATTTCTATTTAGATATTATACATTTTCTAAATAATATCTGGCCACGGTAGCTTCTGCAGATGGAAAGTGAGCATTCCGTAGAGGTTAAGGTGTTAGACTAGGATGGACTAGGAGTGGGTCCAATCTCCACTCAGCCAAGAGAGGGCCAGTTCCTCTATCTCAGACACTCTCTCAATACGGTTGTTGTGAGGATAAAGAAGTAAATGAGGACTCCTTAGAGGACAGGCAGGACTTTTTTAAAAAAAAAATGCCTATGTACAGTCAAATGCATAAGAAATTTACTCTGCTATTTTACAGCATAAAGAACTTGAATGTTTGATTAATATTGAAAGTTGTTGGGGGGAACAGATGGCAGGGAAGTGCCAGAGGACAGTCCCCCCAAAAGCTTCTCATGCAAACTGCACCCACCACGCAGCAACTCCAGTCTTGCTGGTCTAATCAAGTCTGTCCTTATGTGATTGATGCTGCAGTGTTTCAGTGGAAGGCTGCATGGTATATTATCTGCTCAGGAATCGAGAGAAAGGTGTGAACAGGGAGGGGAGAATGTGGTCCCTTTAACGTATGTCAAATCCTTCAGTACTTGAGAACTTAAAAAACTACAGCAATTAACCTTTCTGTGCTTTTTGCAACAGAAGGCAGGCTGACTGCAAGAGGCAGGTTATCAACAGTCCTGTAGGCTCTATTTATAGGTACTGCTTACGTCAATTGAACAAATCTCAGGGTGAAGCATTAGCATAACAAAACCACAAGAGAGTGCTGCTCTGGAAGAAGGCAGCGGAGTTGCCTCTGATGGGTCTCTGTTGCATGCAGCATCTCTTTGCCCTTATGCTACATTCTAGCAGCTTCTCGCATCGCAATACTATTTCTGCTGCATTCCAGGGTGATGCTTTTAAAAGCAGCACCATTTCTGCCTCCTGTCTGTGAAACGATGCTCGGTGCTGAATGGGCTACACTCCTTTAAATGCCTTCTACAAGCCATACAAATTTCAGCATGGGTTAAATGCAACAGAAACACATCAAACTGCCATGTACTGAGTAAGATCATTGGTCCCGATAGCCCAGAAGCGATTCTGCTGACTGGCAATTGCCTTCCAAGGTAGATGATCCTATTTATTAGAGATGCTGGGGGCTGAATCCAGGGCCTTACACGGGAACAGGATTGTATTCTGCGACTGAACTATGCTAGGTATGGCTGGGACATGCGGCAAATCACCTTCTCTCAATAACAGTACATCAAAGCAACTGACACTGCAAAGCACTTTTACCTTCAATGTATTGAAAAAGTGGGCTGCTTTTGTTTTCAGAGGCCCAAGACACCAGTACCTGGAACAGAACAAAAAAACCCACACACGTGTAAAATGGTATGCACCATTCTTGATGCAATTTCTATTACAGATTTTTCTTGCAGCCTCATCATTGCACTGGATGAGTGTTACCAGCTGCCTATGTCGGGGGGGGGGGGGAGTGAGAAAGACCACCTCTGTATGTCCCTTCCACAGACACTGCATAGGATCTACAACAGTGAATAAGAAACAGCATATACATGACAAAAGCCCCATGAAACAGCTGTATGATGGTCCATGACACAAACTCAAGACCACTTATTCCCAGGTGAACCCACCTAACTACATCTTCAAAGGCCCTGCTACACCATCCTCGCTATCCACGGTTAAATGGATGGCAACCCGCGAAAGGACCTTCTTATGGAATTTTCTCTTCAATGAGATTCGTCTGTCCCCCTTCGATCATTGTCTTCTGCCAGTCAGCAGAGACTTTCTATTGGTTGGTTGGTTTTGTCTGGTATTCCTTCACTGACCCTTCCTCTTGTCCATGTGCTTTGTTTTAAAGGCATACACATATACATATACAGACACAGATGCATGCTAGCAAAAGCCAGGCCCAACAGCACCTTAAAGACCACCTAAATTTCCAGACTTTTGAGAGTCAAAACTCCCTTCATCAGATACCTTAGAAATTGAGTCTTTAAGGTGCTACTGGACCCAGATCTTGCTCCTTGACTACATACCAACATGGCTACCCACGTGAAACTGTGTGTGTGTGCGCACGTGCGTGCTTCACCTTGTTTTAATGTTTGCCACCGTGGGAACCCTAAGTTGGGTGGAAAGGCGGCTTAAGAATGTTCTAAATAAATAAATAATTCTCAATATGGATCATTTGCACTATGTGGGTTATTTCCCCATCACATCTAGTGGAGATGTAGACCCTCTACACAAGATGGGGGACTTCAGTGCTCTTGAAATGTAGAAGCAGTTTTAACTGGCTTCCGTGCAGAACACACACAGACTATAGAAACTAATCCAGACTCACTAACACTTGGTGCCTTGGGCCACTTTAGGAGGAAAAGAGAGTCTGTTCGGTAGTGCCTCAAGGAGGACACTTTAGCTCAGTGAACCAGTTAGGGGTTTGCACAGCTGTGCTCATGTTTGAGCTTATGATGCCCAAGGGGGAAGTGGCTTGTTGTAGCCTAAACTCCAAGTAACTGCCACCACTGGAATGCTGCAAAATCCACTGGTCTCTGTACAATCAGCTCTCTCATCTCATGCTAATCCTGCCATAGTACTGACAAAACTGCAAGATAACGCTTGAGATGTTGGCAAAGGAGAACAGTAATAAGCGCAAAAACAGGAGTGCAAAAAACACAGCAGCAAAGCAATAATAAATATCTTTACTTGCTGACTTTTGCTCCTGCATCTCTGTAAGCACCCCATCTCAGACCCGTTACAGCAAACACAGGCTGGTCTTTGTTTCCCTATAAAGGAAAAACAAAAAAGCGTTTGATTGTAAACAGCCTGATAATTATACTACTCTAATTACCCCAGTCACAACAGACCTAAAAAGGGGCTGAACAAAACACTAACCACTAAATGCCAGGCTTACTCTAACAGAAAGAACAGATGAATGCTTCATTGAGTAGGTTGGATTGAACCTCTTCAGCCACAGGCTTAATTGTTTGTGTGTGAGAGAGAATATAAGATACCCCAAGAGTACAAGAGTAGCATCTACTATATTAAATTGCAGGAAAAAAGGGAAGTTTTTATTCAAAGACTGTAAGAGTCAGGCCATCTTTCCAGCATGTCTCTGATCTCATTGAGCATGGCTACTTGCAATGTGGAAAGAAGATAAGCAGAGAATTCTCCAAATGACTCCACAGAACAAGATTATCAGGGCAATGCTAAATATACGCAACAAGAACAAAAGGCACCTCCTACTGAATAGCCCTTTGCAGAAGCTGCAACACTGCTGATGTGCACTCAGCCTTTATTTGGGATTGAAACTGAACTCATTGCCCAATGGGATGAACTTCCATCATTATACCTAATGACACAACCATGTTGTGTCCTCAATTCTTCCTCCCTGGACTAGGGATGCTAGGGAATTCTGCCTTCTGTAAAGACACACTAGAGGTGCAGTCAGAAACACATATGACAAAGACGAGCATAATAATGCTCCCCCCATCCCATATAGGAAAAAAATATAGAGCTAAGGAATTGCTACCTTGATCTGTAGTACATCAACTGGAATGGTCTCTCCTTTCAAAATGGACAGTGTGGCATCAGTGATGTGTCTGAGAAAGAGGAGCACACAGTTCAGTGGTAATATACACAATGCATATATAGAAGATCTCAGCTTCAAACACTGACCATGCCAGGTAACAGGCATTCAGGTAGTCCTGCTTGAAGCCTTGAGCAAGCAAGCAATGACAACACTGGACTTGACGGATGCATGGCCAGAGGGAGTGTGAAAACACCATACAACAGGGGCCTCTAACCTTGAGCCTGCAGGCACATATGGAGACTGACAGAGTGTGGTGGGCCGAGCAACAAAATGGCTGCCACAGGAGGCAGAAACAGTCACAAAATGGCTGCTACAGCTTACCTTCAGTCACATAGTAAAGATCCTTGTGCTGTAGAAGCAGCTTTTGCCAAAGCAGTGTTTTTAAATATATGCACAGGCAATCAACTCTCCAGAAGCAATGCTTGGCAAAAGACCCACCTGGCCACACCCATTTTCTAAAAAAATCTTGGCGGCCACCAGGAAAGGTTTCAGCAGGCACAATGATGCCCATAGTGACCCCTGCCATACAATATATATTTCACACATGCAGAGAGGATATGCTCACATCTAAATTAGGGTCCACACACCTATTCTTTGTGCGTGCTGTCAAGTCGCAGCCAACTTATGGTGACCCCTCATGGGGTTTTCAAGGCAAGAGACATTCATAGGTTGTTGCCATTGCCTGCCTCTGCACAGCGAACCTGGCCTTCCTTGGTAGTCTCCCATCCAAATCCTGACCAGGGCTGACCTTGCTGGTGCGTTAAATAAAATTCCTATCAAAGAGCACCAGTTTTATTTCGGGGAATCAGCGTACAACAATGACGAGATCTACTGGGTCCGGCTCAAGCTTCTGCTTAGACAAAGCTCACGGGGTGACAAACGTACTTCACATTGGTTGAAGGGGGCTCTCATCCACAAAAGTTTAAGGTTAGAGCAAGGGAATGCAACCTTTCTGGCCCAAGGGTACGCGTGTGAGGAAAATGCAGTGCCTATTTGTGAAGTTGTTGGTGCGCTGGCAGACAAAACAGTGTGTGTGGTGGTGGAGGAACAAGAGCTGTAGCCGGTTAGATGCCCTTGTAGCAAGCCAAGTCCCCAGTGGCTCTACCAGCATCTCACAGATTTGCCTCTGGCTCAGCTGGTGGCTATGCACTCCTGGAGGTGATGATGGGCTAAGCCATGCATGTCGACTTCTCTGGCACATCTGGCTCAGCGGTGCTGCCTGTGCCTTGGTTGCTGGAGCAGAGCTCTGGCTCTGGGGCCAAACAAAAGTGTGCTACTGTCAGCTTGGGGGCCAGGGGTTGCTTACCCTTGCACTAGAAACCAAAAACTTACCCGCGTTTAAGATGCTACAAGACCGGTTCTTAAAAGTTTTGCTTCAAGAAATTGACAGTGCAATCCTAAGCACGGTTGTACTTTTTTAAAGACCATTCATTTCTATGGACTCTGGAACACTTCACAAGGTTGATCTGAGGATAAAATAAAGGCCTCTAAAGACCCTTTAGCAAACTCCCAACTGTACCGTCACAGGCTGAGCTCATCCTAAGACATAAAAGGCAAACTGTGTTGCTGACTACTCACTTCTTATCCTCATGCATGCACAGAACGTGGGGATAAGAAATGAGTGGGGGGGGAAATGGTTTGCCTTCCCGCCACCTCCTTGGGGCCACCAAAGGCCCAGCGCGGCTGCAGGAAGGCCCAGTGCCATGGTGCCAGGCCTTCATGCTGCCTTGGAGCTTCTGGAGGCCTGGGAAGTACCCACAGCAGTGGGAAGACATGGCCCAGTGCAGCCCAGCTGGGTGGCCTGCTGTGGTGCAGAGCTGCCTGGCCCGCTGCGGACAAGGGGCAGCGACGGAGCCTGCTGCTCAGCTGGACAGGGAGAAGACGGGTGAACTGCCACTTTCTTCCTGTCCAGCTCATCTGCACGCAGGGGGGGGGGGTGCAGGCAGAGCCTGCCCCTCCTGCTGCTCAGCTGGGCAAGGGGAAGGCGGGCAAACCCCATTTCTCCCTGCCCAGCCAATCCACAGTCAAGGGGGGGGGGGCGCTTGCTGCCGTGCCAGGCGGCCTGGCCAGCTGCAGGGCAGTCCAGCCCAGCAGCCCTCTGCAGTGCGGGCCACCGTGCCCACGCCCATTGCTAGAGCCCATTGTATTAAATCACAACGGACTCTAGCACTAGTCAGATCCATAAATGACAGAAGCCATGTAACTCCTGTCCGAAGACAACACACAGTTCTTGCACTACATTTCCCCGTCCTCCTTGTTTCATTTGTATCCTGCCCCTCTTCTCAGCTGACATTAGAGCAATGTGCTCTGAAGTGTCAAAAGAGCAAGAAAAACATGCTCCTGGGTTTAGGAAGTTGCCAAGTGAACTGCAGGGTGCAGGGAAGAGGCAAGCCAATGGTCAGCGAGAAAAAGATGCTTGGGTATTACTAAATCTGAGTCGTCGTATTTTGATTTGCCTTTTTTCTTCCATGGCACTAGCGAATTCCTTTTATCCTCATAGCGGTCTGCTTGCTCACAGTAACTTGTTAGCATTCAGTTTCTGAGAAATTTTGCTGTTATCCTTTGTATGTACTTTTCTTCCAGGCCAGTTGGCACAACATTTGGATCTGAGAGAGATAAGGACTGCTCTTGTGATGAACTGGTCTAATATTGGCCAGCTGGACATGGCTAGCTTGCATTATGAAGAGGGCAACCTTAATTTTAGGAATCCATGCCACTAGTCTTTTCTAAAGTATGCACTCTGTTGCCTTGTAGGCTGCAAAGCTTTTCCCCGCCTTGTCTAGGGCCGAATCATAGGACGGTGCTAAGGGACTAATCCAGCTGGGAGAAGAATCTGAAATTATATCCATTTTGGACCTGTCAACACAATAGGAGAGAGTAACTCCTTTTCGGATACATGACAGTGTTTCTATCCACCATCTCCACCTGTTTCTTTCTCTCATTCTGCTAATTTATTTACGTAAGTTATTTATACTCTGCTTTTCTCACTGAGGGGGACCCAAAGCACCTTACATTGTTCTTCTCTCCTCCATTTTATCCTCACAACTACTCTGTGAGATGGGTTATGCTTAGACTGCTGGTGTAGCATAGTGGTTAATAATAATAATACTATAATAATAACATTCGATTTATATACCGCCCTTCAGGACAACTTAACGTCCACTTAGAGCGGTTTACAAAGTATGTCATTATTATCCCCACAACAAAACACCCTGTGAGGTGGGTGGGGCTGAGAGAGCTCTGAAAGAGCTGTGACTGACCCATGGTCACCCAGCTGGCTTCAAGTGGCGGAGTGGGGAATCAAACCCGGTTCTCCAGATTAGAGTCCTGGGCTCTTAACCACTACACCAATCTGAGCGGAAATGCAGAGCTGAAAGGAGCTGAGCTGAAATGCAGCACTTCATTGGTTTGAATCTCACTACTGTCATGAGCTCTGTATGCTGGCTCACCATACTGCTAACCTGCTCACACAGCTTCTAGTACGGCACACAAACTTACTGGACTTGGTTTGTACACTCAGGATAAAGTGTGTTACTCAGGGTGCTGGTTTTTCCGAGGGGAATGAATCCTATAGGAATCTTACTGAAAGCTGCCTGGAAAATAATAAAAAAAATGCATCAGTTTCAGCAGAACGAGGGCACAGCTGTGCCTGAGATCACCCCTCCCTCCAAGCCCTCTTTGGCTTGTAGGAACAGGCACTTCCCTCAGAGACTGTAATGAATGATGACTTGGAACATCAGACTCTTTGGACAGCACGCCAAGTGGCCACAAAGCGGCTTTCTGTAATCATCAGGCTCATTGTTACACACATACAGGCTGGCACATATTCTCCAAGCGATGTATGGATTCTGTCCATGACCTGCCATCTACCAAATGATGGAAATCATCCAAAGCATGGTTGCACTCAGCCCCCATTTATTTCCAAGCAAAGTACACAATGCAGGAATAACTAATTCTTAACATTCTTCCTTTACACATCAACAAGGAGGATGTTCAAAAAACAACCCAAATAATCACTATTATGGGTCAATTAGACAGCCATTTTTTTAACCTACAATTACTTAATCTTTGTCTCCCAGCAACAAGTCTCAGAATCAGGGAAACAGGTTCACTAAAGGGCCATACAGTAAGCTATGGCTTGACTGGGATCTGAATGTTCCAACCACAGCTCTGTATTGCTTTGAAGATGCCGGCTGTCATAAATTGTTGGCTCGAAATCGCTACTTACATTGTTCTCCCACTGAGGGCACAGTAAAGGGCAATTTGCTGGAACCTTGTATGGAACCTACCCAGAGGGCTCCTTGAAGTGTGCCAAGCAAGTCAGTATTAATGATTTTATAACCATAACATCCTGACATCTGCAGCCTACTGCATCTTGCAGTACTGTGACTTAGCAAATCCAATTCTCCTTAGCTTTCTATCACTTCTGCCCATTCATCTTGATTCATCATGTGCAGTCTGTCTTCCTTATCTCGCCTTTCTTTTCTGTCCCCTTACTTTGCACAACAGAGGACTTTTTATTTTTATTTATATCTTGCCTTATTTTTATTTATATCTTGGCTCTCCTCCATTTTATCCTCACATCAAACCTGTGCATTGGGTTAGGCTGAGAATGTCTGACTGTTCCAAGGTCACCTGGCAAGATCCCATGGTAGAGTAGGGATTCAGACTTGGGTTTCACTGAAACTAGTCCAACAGTCTAACCGCTACACCATGCTGGTTCTCTTTGGACCCTCTACGCACACAAGCATCAACTGTGTCACAGGAACACACTGATTATTTGTACAATAACTACATTCTGTAAAAACAAGTTAACCAGCATTTGGACAGGGGCCAGGCCGCAGTGGTAGAGCATCTGCTTTGGGTGCAGAAGGTCCCAGGTTCAGTTCCTAGCATCTCCAGTTAAAAACATCTGGTCGCAGGTTTTGTGAAAGAGACCCTGGAGAGCTGCTGCCAATCAGAGTAGAAAATATTATCCTGGAGATACCAAGACTCAGTATAAGACACTTTCATGTGTTCAGATTCTGGTGGTACCATGTCTTGGTCATGGATTTTCATTACCAAACATGCAGAATATTTGGAGGCAACTGCAGACTGCACTAGACTACATCGTTTCTACGATGCCAAGTACAACCAACATAAAAAGGGAATACTCAATTGCCGCATCTATTGATCCTATCTCCAATCACTGGTGGTTATCAAACAAAGTCAAGCATAAAGGCAATTTCGGAATGGGTGGCAAAATATATCCATTTCCCCCACTACCAATGCATAGCATGGAAATCAAAAAGCAGGCATAGTGGTTAAGCGTTGGGCTGCAATCAGCACTCTACTGGTTCAAACTCCACTACGGCCATGAGCTCAACGGAGAGCCTTAGGTAAACAACTCCTCTCAGCCCCAGCTCCCCAACTGTACTGTGGGGATAAAAAGTTGTTTGCCATTTTGAGTTGAACAATCTTTCTAGACAAGTGGTATATAAGTGCAGTTATAATTACTGTTTTAATTTTTGAGGGAGGAGGAGAAGAAAATAGAATGGGGACAAGTGCATGTCTTTCCTTCTACTGGTTCTAAAGGAACATCACAGTCAAAGAACAGAGGGGTCTCCTGTGCAAGGGAAGGGGCAGAGATGATCGGGTGCAGAAAGCCGAAGAATCCATGAACCTGCAACAAAGCAGTTGGTTCTCCCACATGCCTCAGGTTACCCAGCAGCAGGACTGTCTCCAGAGGCCAGCAAGGGCAAGCAGTTGCTTTGGCCCCAAGCCTGGCATGCAATCTATTAAGAAAGGTTATGGAAGCCTGGGGGCAGGGGGGACTCCGAACAAAATTTAACATGTCTTTATTTTCCTCTTAGACTCAGCTATCAGCATGTAGCCACAAGGAAGGAGCTGGAATGGACAACAGTGGAGCTACTTCCTGTTTTCCCCATCAAGGGATGTGTTTTCTAAAAAGAATTTTACACATAGCTTGACTTGCAGGATTCACCTGGTGTATGGTTCTTGGGCACCCTCTTGAAATGCTTTATTCCGTGCCAGTTAATGTGCCCACTGATTACGTCTTGGCTGGTGTCTGTGTGGGGGGTGGGGGGCAAAATCCTGAAACTGGCCTTCTCCCATGGAGGCAAGGGCGACACACTTTTCAGCCTAGGTGAACTACGGTTGCTATCCAAGCAGCCCAACACAGGACCCCCGGGTGAGGGAGATGGAAGGAGGCAGGGAACCCTCGTGCTGTGGCAACCCAGCTGGAGTCAGTCACAAGAAATGTATTCAGCTAAAGCAGGGACTGAGCCTGAATGGAAGAAGTCAGGCAGCACTTGCTCATTTCCTGTTCAGTTCAAAGCTACTGCGTTGGGGGCAAGGGAGCCCAGAGGAGAGTCTGCAGAATAGCCATGCTGCCACAGCAGGTTATTCTTGTTGCCCAGTTTCCTTTCAACTGTTGAGGTTTTGAATGTTCAGCTGAAGCTTAGAACGTTCAGACAGAAAACGTAATTCTTTACAGTGATGCTGAAATACAATTTTGTCTTTCCATAAAATGGCGAAATAGTTTTGTATAGCAAGGCACAATTCTGGCTACTAGCATCCTCCTCACATATTCCAATGCATCAATAAATTGCCTTTTTGGGGTCTGTTTCTGACAAGACATGTTGGAATGCAGTTCAGTTTAACAAACAGCCTTGCATACTTGATGAAGCGCAGCTCTGGCAATGCATATATTAAACGCTCAAAAGGTTTGCCTCAAAAGGGGAATGTGCACACAGCCAAAACGAGTGACATTTTATGTCTATGCAAATACTGGGTGGAGGGGGGTGTATATTATTTGATTGGCAGAGTTGAATGAACACCTATGGCACTGCTGTCCACAAGCATCTGAAAAGTTTTGCATTTACTCTATTGAATAAAAACCAGAACAGAAAACAGTTCCCATGGCAAAGGCCTACTTTCTCACCGAGGAGATAAACTTGTATCTCGGCTGTATGACTTCAGACTACCCTTAAGCGATCATGTGACGGAACACTCCTTATACGGCTCTGCCATGGAAGCTTGCTGGGCGACCTTGGGACAGTCATATATTCTTAACTTAACCTGTCGCACAGGGTTGTTGTGAGGATAAAATGGAGGAGAACAATGTAAGCTGTTTTGGGGCCCCACTGGGGAAATAGTGAGGGTATAAATGAATTAAATATAAATATTCCCTGCCAACAGAAAATTAGGCTAATGCCTTCCTCCCTAAAGCTTTATTAGAAGGGAGGCTGTATGAAGGAGTATTTAATCACATGCTGTCCATTCAGAAGGAAAAAACCTTACCTCATCTGCCCTTCGGAGAAGTCCAGTTATTACCTGGAAAAAAAACCCAGAATATTTTAGATGGTATTCAGTCTTAAAGAAACCAAGCTTTAATATAAAGCACTCTATTTTCACTTTTGCATTGGGAATGCCTATATCCGATAGGGAACAGTCTGAGTTTTAAATGTTTTGGTGGGAATGTAGCCGAGAGGAATAGGCTCTGGTTGTCAAGAAAAGTTTCCAGGACAGAATAGGAACTGCCCTGCCAATAATCTATTTTCACTCTCTTCTTCAAGGACCCAAGGTAACAGTCCAGTCAATCAAAAACTAAGTTGCTACAGTTTAATCCACTATAATATCACCACCATCTTCTGATCCGCCTCTCGTTCTGTGGAAATAGCACCACTATACAACAGAAAGCTTGACTACTGATACATTTGCTTTCCAAATAAGATGCAACTTTATAAGTCATTCCCTACTGATGGAGTGCTTTTTAATTTTTTTTAGTTTCATAATATACAAGAGATAAAGTATACAACAAATTGAACTAATCTATATTAATGTCAAACTTTTTGCAATATGTAAGTGTTCTGTATGACATTACCAGTCATAAATCGCCTACATCTGCTCTGTAGCTAACTTCATTTATACACATGCTAGAACTTCTAGTTGGACATTTTCATCTGTTTAATCCTACTTTTAAAAAGCCACAAATGGCTGCCAATTTCAAACAAATATATTTGGTGAAACTTCCCCTCCTTTACATAGAAGTTTATAAGTTGTCATCTTATATATCAACATGGCAAATCAGAATTTCCTGAGACAAGTGTTTAAAATTTGTTAAGCTTTCTGCTTCCAATTGATTGTCAATATCAGCCTTGCTCATATCAGCACATTTTGTACAAGCATCTGTGGTTAAAAAAAAGATTTGTATTGCTTTTATAGCCCACTTTTCT
The DNA here is from genome assembly GCF_028583425.1 of Eublepharis macularius. NCBI lineage: Eukaryota > Metazoa > Chordata > Lepidosauria > Squamata > Eublepharidae > Eublepharis > Eublepharis macularius. The sequence continues at coordinate 26,867,688 of NC_072798.1, forward strand.
TCTACCATGAATTCAAGGCAGCTTACATAGGATTTCAGAAGACCTCTCATCCAGATCTCAACAAGCCCCAGAGTAGTTTCAGCAAGGTTGCTGTATTATATGTCCTTTGATCATACCCTGGCATGTCCCATACTACATATGATACAGAGAACTGGACAGAGAGTGTGTGTAGAGAGAGAGTGCATCCCAGGAGAAAAGGCAAGACTTGAAAGCAAGCCCTGTGCATGTCTGACTACAATACATGGCATTACTCCAAGGTAAGGGCTGCAGTGCAAAGTGGAAGCACAGGAAGTGCCCCTTAAAAAGACAGGTGTAGTTTTTCGCACAGGAGGATGCTCCATGCTATCAGCAGGAGCTGGGAATTGTGTAGATGTGCCTTTGGAAAACTGAATTTGCTGTGTACTCTTAAAAGATGATTCACTCATTTGTAATTTTGTTTCTTGTACAGATCTCTGTCCCCAGCAGCAAAAAGTCATTATATTCTCAAGGACTAAACATAGCGGTTACCTTTGCAAGTAAAAGAGCTACAGTGAAAATGTAATCTGAAAACATACACTGCTAAACATTTGCCAAGCACAGAGACATGCCTTCTGCTGGTAGCATACAGTAGAGGGAATGTGACATCTGTTCAATTTTGGGATGACATATTACAGACAGCAGCATGGCTAAAAGGCAGCACAGACAAAATGCAAAAGGGTTGAAAGGAATTTATTATCAAACACAGTCAAATGACAAGATCCCCTCTGTCCTAACTCACTCCGTATGCCTGAGACACTTTCTCTCCGCAATCCATATCTTATGTCTGGAACTGTCGGCCTTTTAAGTCTTTTAAGGCTAAGATTACCAAAAAATGTTCCTCTTCCAGCGATACGCTCACCAAAAAGGACCCCTGAAAAGCTTCTTCATACCAGAAGTCATCTTCTATTTTCTTCCTGCTCATATGACTTAGGTATGTGTGTTGGGAGGGTTGTGGTGGGGGGGGGGCGGGATATATAAATCAGCATCCTTACAATACCTCCTGCATGGTCCCATCCCCTCCTGCAATAATTATCAGGTCTGTGTTCTCCATTATCTCCAGCAACTTCTTTGCTTGCCCTTCGTAATCCGTCTGAAACATAAACAGGGCCCAGAAACATTGCATCAGGTACTAAATGCCAGTTTGCAGGAGAATTTTAGCACAGGCTATTGCCCAAGGCTGTTCAGAACCACTTGTGTAAATAGCTCCCACCTACTACACTGAGCTATGCTTGACAAGGGGCATTGGCCTTCTGGCGCTGTTCATCTTTGCTTGCAGACCACAGACATAATCCATACAGGAATTTCAGAGGCACCTTAAAGATGAACAGTGTTTATTCCAGCATGAGTTTATCAGTCAGAGCCCACTTCTTCACATCCTATGAAGAGGAAGTCACATTCCACAAATTTATAAGGACAATTACAGAAGAGAGAGGAATTATCATCATCATCATCATCATCATCATCACTATATCTCCCTTTGAGGGTAGAGGGGGAAGAGAGATGCTTGGTGGTATGAATCCCACCATAAATCTTGTAGTTATGATTCTCTTTATAAGGACAGATTACATTGCAGCATATAATGGATGATGAGAGAGGTCATAGGTCCAAGCCTCTCTCCCTCTCTCATGTGGTGCAGAGGAACAAAAGTAATTAAGTAGGATAAACAACTAACAGAGAAGCAGTCTGACTGCTTCAGTGTGACCTTTTCTATCCTGCATTAGTTGTAACAATCTAATCTATTCTAGCCCCTTTCACAAAGAAATCACACCCAAAAGATTTATGAAATGATTCAAATCAAGCTTCTATCTGCACCCAACCCCCTCTAACCCCTTCAGTAACTTTCCCTATAAAAACGTGGAATGTGAGTTCTTCATAGCATCTGAAGAAGTGAGCTCTAACTCACAAAAGCTCATACTGGAATAAATATTGTTAGTCTTTAAAGTGCCACTGAACTCCTGGTTTACAATCCATATGGGAATAATACATTTGATTTACCCGAACCACAAAAATAGCCACAGAAAGAGGAAGCAAGTCACTGAGTGATGATGAAGGGATATCAGCTTTGGAGGTGGTCTGGAAAATTAACTTAAGGTGCTGCTGGACTTGGAATTTTGTTCTAATGCTACAAATTAACACAACTACCCACCTGAAAATGTGCGTCCAAGACTTCACATATGTTTGACAATGCCCTTGTAACATAATATATGTGAAGGGATATAAATGGGGTGGGGCCTGGGATCAGGTAGCATATAAAAGGTTTCCGCAGAACAAAAGAGCAGCGTGAGACAGAATCGATGCAAGTGGCAACATGAGGATTAAGAAAAGGAGGAGTCATCTAGGCTGATAAAGACTAGTGCTGCTATACAGGCAGTTCCAGAAGTCTTCCTGATGCAGCTATGAAGCCATGTCTTGGAATGACCAGGAAAGGTTCAAGTCTTGTTTCCACCTGAAGGAAAAGCTGACTGCCCCTGTCTACTCAGGGGCAAATAACACATCCTGAGTAATTCTTTTATGTCCTGGCTGGAATTAATAAAATTAAGCTGTCCTTTTGCCCTGTAAAGACTGGATTTCTGTCCCAGTCTACTGACCCCTGAGACCAACAGAAATCTCTCTTACAGTTATGGCTACCTAAAGGAAAATACTATAGACTTTAGCTCCATACATACATGAGTATTTCAATAAACAGAACACAGCAGTGCATATCTAACACAGAGACTCTTTGCTCAACAATACACACACACAATGTATACAAGCATACATAAAATATAAAATTAAAAAATGCTGTAGGGCTAATGGATAGCATGAGTCTTTGCAAAGGAATATGTTTCCTGAAAACCCTTCCTTGCCATTCATTTCAGTACTACTGAAAGCGAACAGCACCACCTATAGAAGCATTTATGCTGTGGCCTGAAGGAGGGATGTGCAAAGTTCTCCAGTATAAGCATTCAAAGAAGTAGCATGCTGAATAATTTACAAGGATTATTAAGACCACCTCTCGGATGGACACATCATCTTGTACACATTGAAAGACTATGGCTCTGCTGCTGCCATGGAAGATGTTCTCATTCATTTGCTAGGGACAAGTCCTCTTCCAAGGGTTATACCAGCTTCTGTAGCCACTGGAGCAGTTGCAGATCCTACCGCAAGTCCCACACTCCCGTGAGAGCTCTCAAGGAAAACGTCTGGTGAAAGGGAGGGGCTACAAAGCAGTGTCCATAAAATTCTGCACCTTCTACACAACTTTTGAAAGCCATCAGTTAGGAATTCCTAATTATCAAGTGAGGTATCAGTCATTTCTAGCTACACAGGCCCCAAGTTGGAAGAAAGGAACACAGCCCAAGAGTTCTATCAGGCCCCCCATCTCAATTTTTATAGTGACTGGTGATTCCTGGAAGATTAAGTGCCGCAATGTGGTGGGATACTGGTGTTCACTGTGCAGCATATCATGCAATATTCAGTGGTAATCTCATCATTCTTTAGAGGTTAGGAAAGAGAAAGTAAGACATGGGAAAGGAGATGGTTTCCAGCCAAGTGAAATTTAAAACCCTTCTGGTCTCCCACACTTCTAATTTTGTTTCTCTCTCATGCATTTTCAGCTTCTTAAAGGAATTATGAAAAAGTCCTGTGTCCCCTAAGTGTGAAGATGACTGGAGAATGAGAAAGAACTCCTCACTCCCCACTAAGTACGTATTAGACCTGCCTACCTGATCTCAGAATTGAATGTCCTCTTCAAGGGGAGGCAGGACATCCTTTATTGCCAATAGACACCACAATGCACGTTGGACAGCGAATACAAGGTAATCTCAGTCCACTTAATCCACTCAAGTATATTCTTCCTCTGTCCCTTCTTTCTTTGTGTTTAATATTCTCATCAGTCAAGCAAAGCCTTTTCCTATCTGAGGAGCCATTAAGGTGTGCAAAGCTGCTCTTAATTAATCTCCAGCGCTCCGGGGCATTTTATGATCTCTCATGCATCAGAATGTAACTTTCTCAAGCACAGTACACATCCCCACTGACTGCCTAAATGCATTAGCAGCTGATGCTCTAAAGCCTTACAATTTTGCACCATGCTGAAACCCACAATCCCCCATCACCTGGCCAGGAAAAAAATGGAAAGTCATAAAGCCAAGTTATAAAAAGTGCAGCTGTCTTTAAAATAAATATCTGAAATAAATACAAGCTCTTGTCTTCGGCATTTATGTGAAATAAATACAAACTCTTGTCTTTGGCATTTACACTTCTGACCAATACCTACCAGAAAAGGGAAATATTCACTGGGATGAGAAAGTACAAGTCCACTGTCAGTGGTTTACCTTGACAACAGTCACATCCAACCCTGACAAGTGTAGAATCGGGGCTGCATTCTTTTCAAAAAGGCTTCTGGCTTTGCTAGAAAAAAATAAAAATCACTTGATTTTTTTTTTGTTAATGAACTTCAGTAAAAAAGGAAAAATCCAAAACCTTAGATTATGTTCATAACTAAAATCAAACTGTTCTCTCTATATATATATGTCTACAGCAGTCTGGCAAGTTCCAGCAGAAGGGGGAACAAAAACAAAAAGCTATCAACTTATTGGAATAAAGGTGGCTATTTGGCTGGCATTAACTTGTCTGTGCAAAATGAGTCATCAGTATCCAGTTCTTAGTGGCAAGACGAGAAGCGTGCCTACCTCATGGCCAAAGCAAATCAGTGCGCGTGCGGGGGCAGGAGGTGCGCCAAGAAGCTCAGTCAATGCTTAATTGCAAAACTGAGATGCCCTTAAGAGCTCTGTTATGAAGACATGCAGTTGTCCTGCCATTACTCATAAGGGACTTTGCAATGCCAAGTGTAGCTTGTTGTTATTGTCTTGAGTTGCTGAAGTCACAAAGCTAAGGGCTCGCTTTTAGAGAACACCCACGCTGAAATTTCTCCCGCTTTCCATTCAGCTCTGGAGCAGCAAACTGGGAGTTCAGAAGGTCAAGAAAGAAAAAATGAGGCAAGAAAGAAAGATATATGCTACCCTCATACTTTGACTTGCTGAGAGGGCAACTTATGACAGTTATGCTGTGCAGACGGATGGGGGAATGCAACGTCAAAGAATCAGAGGAATCAGATGAACCCACACTTGGACCCTGGAAACAGCTTCATACAAAACTGTACTTCGACTGGCCATGGAGAATCTAGGAAGGTGTTGATAGGCGGGGGACAGAACAACCAACCTGAGCAAACATTGCTTGAATATGGCTATATACAGACATACAAAAAAAATCTTACAAGGAATTGTCCAGGAAGCTTTTGGTGTTGGTCTTACCTTGGAACAATACTGTGATGTGTTTCCCCCCCTCCCCTCCAAGGACATGGGGAGAGGGGGGGGAACCAGAGGGAAAACTGCTCTCATTTCTGTACTGAAGGAATTATATCTGTATCTCTGCTTCTCCAATATTATAGTAATCAAACTACATGTTCAGAAGTAAATATTTTTACAGTTTGAATTTGAGGCAAATTTACTCAGAAGATGCACTGGGTTTAAAAAGGTTCATTTCCCAAGATGCATAATTAAGATGGCAAATTTTAGTGCAGTTTCATTTGCCAGCCACCTCAAGAAGTTTTGTTGAGCATTACCAACTTCTTAGGTCATACTTTATTACATTAGTTTCCTTGCGCAGCCTTCAGAAACTTCACGAACCCCCTCCCCTCGCACCCAAAATCAGGCCCCAAACAAATTATGCGTTATTTCCCAGCTAATGAGATATGGAATACTAGCCCTTAATTCTAATTTGTAAAGGGGAAATATATATTACTTGTTTTATTATTCAGTAACATTAAAACACAAAAACTTCACCTGACCTTGTTTTGGTAATGCTTTCATACATTTTTATGTCTTTACTGCATAACAAACAGCCATGCTATTAATTATAAATTATTCTGTAAAAATAATTTATAGTACCCAGGGAACAGAAAACAGGCTTTAAATAAAAGAACATTTTCCAAAGATGTGTAGTTTGTAAGACATCTACCCTATCAAAAAAAGTTTGTTACACAACTTTCAGTTCAGGCTTATTACATAATCAACGCTGACAGGCAAAGCACGTGCAGAAGGGGGCACAAATCTTCAAGGAGTGCTTTAAAGCCTTACTGTGTAAAATCCTCCTCTTATCCACGTGGCGATTCATAGCAGCCATCTGCTGATACAGGGGAAAGGGACACCAAAGGCTAAAGTTGCCTGCCTCTGCTTGTGGTATCTCAGAGCCTGAAGCAAGACATCGGTTTGTCGCCTCTCAACTGTATCTCCCAGGTTGAATGAAAGCCACAGGGAATTTAAGTAGCCTTTCTCCACCTAGCTGCACATTGCATAACTCGTCCCTATTTCTTAAGGCCCACAAAGAACAGAAGAGTTGGTACATCTGTTTCTGGACTGTACCACTTCAGATCGCATATTGGGGCAGGGGGTCCCCACAATGGAATACTTCTATAGAGAAAAAAAAACCCATTCACTTATAAAACTAACGGAGCAGGCAGAAGATTAGGCTACTCTTTCCTCTGACATTTAGATTTCTGTGTGAAGAAATTCTCCTCCCCTCCCTGCCACCCATGGAGGAGCATTCCCTCTCATGAGCCCTTACTTACAGACACGGGCTTACCATCTCATTATGAAAACAAAGTCTAGTAGTGTGAATGTGAGACAGATGTTGGAAGAACATGACAAAGACACGCTGGCCAGATGTAACTTTTAGACTACAAAGCCTTTACATTTGAAAAGACAGCTGCCAAAGCCCTTAAAGATTTCTCTCAGCACCGTGAAGGTCTATGATGTTATACAAAGAGGACATAACCTTTGGTTAAAGACAACATATACACAGTACCAGCCTAAGGGGAAAAAACTGCATTAAACTCAGAATGTTAAACTTGGACTTACAGATAAAAAACCCCCATTAAACTTGGAAATCAGCGCTGGTTAGATAAATATTTGCTCTTAAAATGACCGATTTGTTCAGAAGCTGCTATTTGCCATGCGGATGGAAAGCAGAATGAAAGACAAGGTCCAGATAGCAGCTTCTAGCGCTGCCTGCTGCATGATTCTGCATTAAACTGTCAGTAATATGTGGAAAAGGGAAGCAAATATTTGCATGGGGTTTATAGAACTCTGTTTGGACAAATCCTTATTCTGGTTATGCGACTCCTGCTTTTGGCCTAGTGGGGATCAGCACAGTTCCATGTGGCTTTAGATATATTAAAGCAACATACTTGATAGGAAAAGGTCTCCATTTGGGAGCGCTGATCATCTTAATGTGGAATAATGCCCCAAAAGGAAAATTGTAATTTGAGGCTCATGTAACAAATGCAGTCGTTGTACACCCAGGAAGCAAACAACTGAAGACAAATGTATGCATGTGGTAGTCACATTTGTGCATCAACATCTCGTGGCCTATCTTCTCCCGAACTACCACTAACAAATACTAGACTGGGAGAAGACAGCCGATAAAGATTTTGAGTCACACAAGTAACTGCCTGATGCAACCAAAGGTATAAAGAAAAGATGCAAGGGGGTTGGAAAAGGGACTATGGTAGGGAATCTTACCCTTTACAAGCTGCAGGGTTGAGAAATACCGTTGCTTTCTTTATCTGTTCATTCGGAAGAATAATCTGGTCGCCAAACACCTGATAATGGAGAGGGAGATTTTCCCATTATACTTCTCCTGTTTTTGTTATTGAAATATGTTATCAATGGTTGTTGTGGGTTTTCCGGGCTGTATTGCCGTGGTCTTCAAAACCACACAGGCGAAACCAAGACCACGGCAATACAGCCCGGAAAACCCACAACAACCATCGTTCTCCGGCCGTGAAAGCCTTCGACAATACATCGAACACCTCTACGGGGAGGAAACATTCCAAAAGACCCGGAGATTGGAAACACTTCGGAACAAGAAAGCACATATGTTATCAATGTTGCTGTATTATTCTGTTAGTTACTTGGGCCACCACCCTTTCTTACCCTATGAAGAAGGCCTAAACCAGGAGGAACAAAGTTTCCTTTATCCTGCCCTCTCCAAGATAGCGTATCCCCCCAATGGAACAACACTTCCATTTATGGAAGAAGAGATGACAGTTTCCACGGATTCCCCACCCCCCCTCACAGCACACCCCTCACTTGTCCCCTGTGTCATTCCTGAGGGTTTGCTGACCCCCTCAGGAGCAAAATTTCAGGGGGCTCAGTGGCCTGCAGGAGGAGGGGGAGGCGGAAAAGCCTTGCTCCATCAAGTCCATGGATGGACCTGTGGACCTTAGCCACAGCCAGCAAGGCCTTATTTTAGGGTCTAAAAAAGATGCCCAGCTGAGCTTTGTGTTGAGCATTATGGCTGCCAGTCTCAAAGCTGCAGGGATATACTACGATGAGCATCTCACCCTGAACTGCAAAGAATCATGTATGGGCCCTCATGCATGGACAATTTTCACAGCAAATAATTCAAACCCTCGACATCTGTAGTTTGCTCTGTTGTGACCAATCAACAAAGATCAGGCTCATGCAGATGCAAACAAAGGAAGAAAGGCAAGCTTCATACAATTTATTACTATTAATAGTCATAAATTAATTTATTCTTAGTGCATTTGGTGATATGGTTTAAATGAGGCAACTGAAACAATCATATTAAAAGAACTCTGCAGCTTTCCAATTCGTAGCAATTATCAACATCACCAAGATTATTAGAGCGGAGAATTTAAAATGCATTAGGAGAAAGCTGAACATTAAATTCTATTTATTTTACTGCAATGGAAAAATGGCAGCAGAAGGTAGGTGAGAGAGTGATTCAGGAGGGCAAAGGACAGAGGAAATCAAACTGGCATGTTATTTGAAGAGCAGATGGGAAAAATCACTGATTAATTCTATTCCTTTTGCATTCTTGAGGGAAATCAGGGGAAACGAGTGTCTGCATTCATAATTCTCTGGTCTGTTAACAGCTGTTAGAAACATCTAATTATTTATTTGGTAGGGGAATGATATATTTGTTTGCTCTGAACAAACAACCTTCCTGTCCTGCAAATTAAACTTTCAGCAGAATTGGGGTTTTGGGGGGAGAGGGAGCATTATTCTCATATATGCCATCTTGGGGGCGGAGACAAAAGAAGGAGAAAATCCTTGTGAATCTTTGTAATCACCGACTAACCCTAAACAGGAACAAAAATGCTTGTGACCAACTTTTAAAATATTTCATGTTTGGCATCATTTCCTTTGATTAAAATGACCCCTCTTTAACACAAAAGGCAGCAGATTACTGCAGCTGGCAATTTTGTACCCCAAAGATTCTTTTAAACTTGATGAATTTCAATTGAATGTGTGACCGCTGTCCACTGCCAAGCATTAAATATGAGGAGGTGCAAGGACAGGTGAAAAGGCAGGACTGGGGTATTTCATTCATGACACACTCAACCATGGGTGTCATCTCTTGCCAAAGCTGCTGGTGGCAAATTATGGGTGACCAAGCCAGGTAGGGGAGCGATATATTTGTTCGCTCCCAGCTGCCCTGGGAGAAGTTCAGAAAAGGATGCCTAGAGCTCCACCTGCACCAAGCAGCAATGGCTGGTGCAGGAACGTGCTCAGCTAGAGCTTTTGCCATGATGAAGTAGTGAAGGATGAGGAAAGAAGGGGCCTCCTTACTGGTACATCTCAAGAACAACATTGCTGCTGACCAACTCCAGTACTGGTAGCCATTATTGCATCGGCAACCCTAGTACCTCTGCTATGGTTTGTGGATGCCGTCTTCACTCAGCAAAGGACATCTAGTCTCCCTCCAATGTCTCACAGAAGTGGAGGCTCTGGTCCTTCGAGCATGCCACTGAGAAGAGACATCCCTTCCCGGTCCCCCCATTAGTGCCCCCCATCTGTTTCTTAGGTCTGACTGTAAAGCTGAAAAATCAGAAGTGACATCAGCCATCATCACTATGGGACTGACCACATCAAAGATCATTTGGCCAATAAAAGGGTCCAGATGACCCAGGATGCAAAATACCCAGTTACGCTTCTATCTGCATTTATCAATTGATAAATACATACATGTGGACAAGTGCCCTTCTAATAAAGGCTCTAAATTTTACACCCTGGTAATTTGGCCAAAATGTACACTTCATTTGAAACAGAACTCCAGGAAAAAAAGAGGGGGTGGTTCTGCGTAGTATACTATACGGAATATAACAAACTGATTTTTTTAAATGTTGCCTTCTAATTTACCAAATGCACGTTAAAAAAAATACAGTACAAGAAAGAGAGTTTTCACACAGGATCCCAAACACTTAGTTCCCAACCAGCTTTTCTACAAACCTGCATCATTATTTACACGCTCGTATCAATGTGTATTTTACAAAGAGTTCCTGAGCCCTGGGAATAGTGATGTTTAGTACTGACAGAAATATTTCAAATATTCCCCAAGTTTCCATTACTCCGCTAGAAAATTTTATCTTTGATCTCATCAGAAGGATGTATGCCAAAAGTTCTCAGAATGGTCAGGCTTTCAGAACATTTGGGGCATAGTAAATTGAGTGGTCTGGAAATAAAACATGGCGTGAGCCCTATAAGAGGCACAAGGAGGCCAAGGTTGTTAGGAAGCAGGAAAATAATCATTTATAAAACATTTTTTAAATTACGAAGTCAGTGTAATTTTTCTTGCTCACGGAATCCTGTTCCCTCTTTTGTGTACATACCAGGAAAGCAGTTCCAATGAGAACAGAAATTCTCTCTTGATGAAATAGGGAATTTCAATCATAAGAACTGCCAGTTCCATCGTCCCTGCCCCAAAACTTTACCTAACAGAAGCAATACAGTAATTAAACTTCCAGTACTGTCAGCCAGAATAATAATTTAAAAAATTATCTTCATGATGCTTCTGAATAATTTGCAATGGCACTGAGTTTTTGAGATATAATGAGGTGTGAAGCACAGGCCCTGCAGGAAGAAGCATGCGCCTTATGGTCTTTTAGCAAAAGAATACAGACAGCCCCATTGTCAGGCTAGTCACGTCAAAGAGACCTGCTGGGAGAATCTCCAGAATCCTGCACAAGTGAGATAAGAAGAGGATTTTGATCTAATTTGATCTTGTTAAATGGTATTACCTGGGCTTCTTGGCATGCAGCTCTCCTTAGCAGGTTATCGCTATCAGAAAAGAAAGAAAAGAGTGGACGTTAGATAGAATTTTGGGGGAAGGAAACAGGTGGATGCTTGCATTTAAAAATATCGACTTCTACTGCTTTAGCACACAAAGCCTGGAGACTATTCTTTTTAAAGAAACATCTTGGCAGGATGCTGGAAGGGAATCCTGCAGCTTAAAAGTTGCAATTTTGAAGCCACATTCCCTTTCTACATTTATCTCTCTCTATGCATCTCCCGCAGCTTCATTATTACTGAGAACCCGATGCCCATGTAATGAGATTAGATAACTGAAGAATGTCTCATCCTCTGCATGGATCACTTCACACTGAGCTCTACACTGTATAAACAATGATTAACTTTTCCTTCAACCTCACAACAGTGGTACCACCCAGTTGTCTGGACAGTCAAACAAATGGCCAAACTGTTCTGAAGTCCAAAGGGAGCAGTATTATCAGCTTCAGCAAGGCCAAGGCACTGTGTTAAGGCCAGCGTGGCATAGTGGTTAGAGGTCAGACTAGGATCTGGGAGGTCCAAGTTCAAACCCCCACTCTGCCATGAAAGCTCATTGGGTGACCCTGGGTCAGTCATATCTCAGCCTGCCTAACCTACCTCACAGGATTGCGGAGGTGAGGAGAACAACGTGAGCCACTCTGGGTCCCCACTAATGAGAAAAGGGGGGTATAAATTAAGTAAATGTAACTGAGGTGAGGCTCACTCAATGTGCAGGACGAAGACAAAAGCCAATAGCCTCAGGGCCACGCATACTCTGTGAGGAGCTATCACAACATGGCAACAAGATAAGTAATTCCCTCTCTCTCCTCAACACCTGCCATCTCCAAGACCAACTCCCAAGGAAGCGATCCCACTTCCTCAGAGCTAAACCAATTTAGCTCCTTCCACGTCACGGACCCCTTCTGGATAAGGATGCCAGTAATGGCTTAGGATATCCTAAAGCCCTGTCTGGATTCACAGGTTATGTTTAAAATACTTATATTTACTTTAATGATACTGCTCATGCAGCCTATTCGGCTCTGAGCAGTGCCACACTAGAATTAGAATTAAAAGGCAACGTTTTTATTATGTAATCTGTTCAGTATTAAAATTTAAAAATTTAATAAGTTTTTTCCTTAACCGATTGAAAGAGAAACTTGGCTAGTAGTACTAAAGTAGTACTAAAGTACTAAAGTAGTACTAAAATCCACTCCTGCTAAAAGAAGCCTTAAATTATCCTCTATACCTCCTGGGTCCTGGATATAGGGCTTGATCCAGCTGTTTCTTGCCACATTTAGAATATTGCATTCAAATAGACAATGTTGAAGAGTGTCTATTTGGCCAGAGCCGCACTGGCAGAGTCGCTCAGAGTAGGGAACCTTATTTAAGCATCCCAGCAACTCTCCTGACGGGATGGCATTCAGTCTGACTAACATAAATTATCGTTGATTACGGGGAACTGTCAGGAAGTCAAAATAAGCTGGAAGAGATTGCGACAATGTTAGGCCCAAGTATATCGGTGAGCATACTCTACGTGTTCTTATCATAGTACTTCTGTAGTCCAGATTGCTAAAATACTTATATACATATTCCAGAAGGCCTGAAGCAGTTTACTCCCCCAACAAGGCTTCAGTTAACAGCTCTGAGAATGACTGCTGAACAAATCCACCAACAGCCCGTGCCCAAAAGTCAGCACAGAAAAACCCATCAATATGCACAGATGTGTGTCCTAAAAGACACTCTAGAAAGAGAGGTTTCTTACATTTCTTCCTAAAAGGAAGCAAAGATGGTATTCTCTCGACCTTCTTGGGCAGGCCATTCCACAAGACTGGCACTACTACTGAGAAAGTTCACACCCAACCTAAGGAAAACCAAACTTTTGGGGAAGGGGGACAGCAGAGTGAGCAGGAGATGATACAGTATAAGATGATACAAATCTTATACTGATGCCACCACCTGGGATCTAGAAATCATCTAGGATAGCAAACAAAGACACTTGAGAGAAAATTTGCTGGAGAAGGTGGGGGAAAACCTACAAGATTTGAACTGGAATAAAGCTAAACATTTGGGTTGAATCCTAGTCTTTTGGATCTTTTACTCTAAAAGCAACATAGACCAAGGAGACACCAGCTTTCCCAGCAGTGGAAGCGCATGTACCTCTAAAATCTAGTCATTACGTTTTTAATTTAGATTATCTTCAACCTTGTCTTTATTCCATGAAACTGTTCTTTCCCAATCAACACCCTGTGGATTCATTAAAATTTGGCTTACAGAGTCACACACTTAAGGAACCAATCAGTTTTGGACAATCTGCTCTCTACAGGAGTGGCATTCCTCTTCTAATTCCTTTCACTCTGCCAGAAATACTCTGGGTTTGGCCTGGGCACCAAGTTCATTCGTCAAGCAATAAAATGACAGGGTGGCAAAAAGCACAGGGGCATTTGCAGATGTTTCAGTGCAGCTGGGAGCAGGATCTTGATACCAGGGTGGGGGTGGCATCCTGTTCTTGGAGCTGCATAACTTGTCCTACCTTACTAATATTATTGCTAAAGTAGCTTTCCTCGTGTTATAAAACTATAGATTTCAGATGAAGAATCAATTGGAAAAATTTCAAACTAAGCAATAAGAGAAAGTCAATAGGAAAACCTTTAGTGAAAATAATGGAACAAACAGAAACAAGCCTTCTAAGTGAGACAACGTATAAATAATATATTACTCCGATTCAGGCCTAATTGGAATATTTATCAAACTTTTCCTTAGAGGCATTAGCGCTCCCCTTAACATAATGTTTGTTCTTCATATTCAAAGGAATAAATCTTGTGTGTTAAGAAACAGGAACTTAAAAAAAATGAACAACAGACCACTGATTAATTGCAGTAATTTTACTAAATACTAGTTAAAAACCAACTGCAGCTCTAAAATGAATTGGATACCCTTGCTCCATCTTTATCCAGCAGGAGAACCATACATAAACGCTTACACTTTATGAAGAAAAACATGTGAATTTTGCTCACCCTGCGAAGACTTCTGGGTAAAAATGCAATGAGGACCCTCTTCTTCTATGAAAGGACGCCCTACTACCCTGTCACTCAGGGCCAAACCAGACATGTCAGCATCCAAGGGTCTGGCCCATGGTTGATGATGCAATTTTAAAGCAATTTAAAAATGTTATGAGGGCCAGCAGCACAGCAGGCTGAGAGGCTCTTGTAAGGGCTCACAGTACGGCAGGCTGAAGCGCAGCACCACCCACAGCTGTTTTGGTGCCTGAAAAAGCACAGGGGGTGGAACAAGAGCACTTTAGTCTGGAGGCATCCATGGGTTGGACCTATTGGCAACATATAGCTTGGCCCTAAGCATTGTAGCATCCAGAAAAAGTCAACTCCATGATCACATACGTTTGCTTCAGGCCATCTCTTCACCTCTTTTGCCATTTTCATCTGTCTTCTAGTTTACTATTATACAGTAAGAACAATGACTTACTTAACACAATAAGCTTCCAATAAGTAGCAGGAGATAGAGCAGGTTATAGATTTGCCCACTAAGTGATCGTTACCTGGAAAAGCTCTTTTGCTATCACTATGACAATATCCAGAGGAAAAGTATGAAGTAATTTTACTCATAGCTTTTGCTCATGGCTTGCAATCCCTCATGCCTTCTGGCAAAACTAATTCAAAGCTCAGCAATTTCTGATTAATTAAGTGCTGCTTCGCCGCTATCCAATTTAACAATTATTTTCCAAGTAACTGGACCTGTTTGGCGAGCCAGAAAAGGGGGACGGGAGAGACCAGGCACATACCTCAGTTACTTAGGTAACTGAATTGGAATCAATACTGAACAAATTCAGCTTCTCAAGAAATCTCACGAACAACATAGATCAGAAAGGTAAATATTCCCTGCAATTCGGGTAAGTAATATTATCCTGGGTTGCTTCGGTAGATTTGTTCAGCTGTATTTTTCTGCAGAGCGCAAAGTTGTCAACTCAAACACAGAGTTCCAGTCGAGATGAATGGGATCTAAATCTGTTATAAACAAGTGACTGGTTTAAAATGGAGAATCTGGTCTCTAGTTTCATAGGAGAAAAGGCAAACTGGCAGCACAGGTGGCAGGTCATTAGGGGGGAAAAGAGCACTCTAATTGCTATCGATTCAAAAGCTTTCATTCCCCAAATGGCTGGAAGGATCAGGGCAGAACTTTACATTCTAAGAAATTCCAGAGGGGTGACTGTTCTAGTCTTGTTGCAGTGAACACAGAAAGGAATCTTGAGGCACCTTAAATACCAATACGCTTGTTGTGGCTTAAGCTTTTGGGAACTAGAGTCTATTTCATCACAAGCATAAAACGTGGCAGCAATATACACATTTACGTCAAAGAACAACAAACAGAGGGAACAAAAGCTGACGAAATTCTATTACTTTTTTCCTTTATTCTTGCATGCACACACACACATGCACAGGGCCAACTTAATAAAGTTGTTACCACATCCAACTAGGACCAGGGAGACTGGAGCCCAACTCGCCCCCCCCCCCCCACTGCACCATTAAGCTTACTGGCCAGTCATGGGTTTTTCTCAGAGCTAAACTACCAGAGGCGAATTACACACGGATGCTCATGTGAAGGGAGTCGCAATGTTAGCCAGGAAGCCAAGTTTTAAAAGAGATCAGAAGGCTCTGTCAATTTCCCCTCTCTATAGAACCAGCAAAGATTGCTCCTCAGAGGGTTTGTTAATTTCCTCTTTGCCTCTGAGAGGCTCTTTCAGTTTCACCTCCCCTTCTAGGAGAGAAGAGGAAATAAACAAACCCCATGAGGAGCTCTCTTTGCAGCCTCTGTAGAGAGGGGAAATTGACAGAGCCTTCCGATCCCTTTTAAAACTCTGCTTCCCGGCTAACATTGTGACTCCCTTCATGTGAGCGTTCTCGTGTAACTCATCTCTTGTAGTTTAGCTCTCAGTTGCACCTTCCTCACAGAGTTCTCAGAGTAGAAAGTGGAGTCATGTGTACCACCCTGATGTCCTCAGAGGTAGAATGGGATAAAATGAATGAAGAGAATGGAATAAACTTGAAGATACACTTCATGCATCTGATGCCAAAACAAGCGTTTGTCTTTGAAGTTCCCCCAAACCGCTTCATCTCTTTGTTAAGTTTCCTTGGAAAAAAGAGCACTAGAGACCTCTGGCACTGTAAAATATCCACTTTCATTTATAAACACGCAGCTCTAAAAGGGCTTGAAGGAGTTCAGATGGCTGCCTAAAGTCAAGTAGTGCTAGGCCAAAAGCAACATCAAAAGTCTGGAACCTAAAAATTATTTGTTCCTAAAGACCTTAGGCCACACCACACCACTACAGGAGGGGTGGATTCACTCCCTACCTAGCAGTCAAGCGCCCAATAGAATTAATTGACCTCTAAGTGATTGAGCCTCATGATCAAAGTCTAAAGAAAGCCACTTTGCATGAAGACGCAAGAAAAGCTCAGAGCTCAATTGTGGGGTTCCTTCTCGGTGGTTGTGGGGAAGAGGAGAAAGACCTTTTTTCCCCCAAAATGGATTTCTTGGTTATTTTTTGAAGCTTTGGCACTGTCATCTTAGAATGATAACAGCAACAGCTGCTCATGGGGGAAGGGGGCAACACAATAGAAGGCAAGAAATTTATCACTGTAGTGATCTAGCAACCACAGCTGTCCTGCCTCTATCCACTCCCCAAACACAGGCAAAGATAGGATTTTATGCTCTTCCAAACTAATTTTTTCCATCTGTGTATTTGACAAGTTTTGAACACTGTTTTAAAATTCCACTGCACATGATTCAGGCACTAGAACAGAAGAAAGAAACTGTATGGTATTATTTTCTTCCTGGTGCAGGTAAGGAAGAGACTTGACAAATTCCTCAACCATATTTCAAAAGGGGTGGTGATGGAAGAGTACACAATGACAAAACCTACCTAGCATTTTCATAGCAGGGGGGGAACGGGGGGGGGATAAGCTGAAAAGCCTTCTCCCAGGTCCTGACAAATCCCAGGTGCCAGGTCACTATAGTGCCTAGAAATGTCATTGTGGCAACTAGTAATTTCAACAATTGCAGCAGTTCTCAGTGGAAGTTCAAAGGGATGGATTCAACCAGTTTCTTCAGTGATGAAAATGGGAGGAAGGGATTCCCTTTGACCACCATAAAGGCTATGTTTGGAATCATGAGACCAGTAAAGACAAAAGTCATATGTAACAGGGACTGTAATAAGAAGAGGAATTAGCTGAGAAAGAATGAAAAAGATGGCTGGATCGAACTCAAAGCTTATCTATCATTTTGTCTCAGAATGTTTTGTTGTACAACCTAAGTGTGCATGGAGTTCCTACTATCACTTGTTTATATATAAACAACTTTATACCATGGTGCTTTGTACACTATTTCCAATATTCAATTTACTGGAGCTTTTAAAAACAATAATGAAATTATGAGAAACTGGGGAGGTTAGGATAGGGTTAGAGATTAGCTTTTTGTTGTGGTAATGAAAATCAGGGTTACCCCAATATTTATTTATATACTACAACACTTTTGTCATACCTTTAATAAAATGATGTAAACCTGTGAAGACGTTAGGATTAGGTTGTGTGGAATCCTGACTTTCTTGAATGAAAGGATGAAAATGTACTAGATAGGCAAATACCAGAAACCAGATGACATTTGCTGGTTTAGTTTCGTTTTTGTTTTTTTACTCAACAGGAGCACAGCAAAAGACAATTCAATCACTGCAAACATGTTTACCTCACAAGTCAACTGTAATGCCTGCCTTTGGAAGGCCCACCATTCTCTACTTCCGATCTTCCAATATTTACCATTTTTGTTCAATGGCAAAGCAATAAACGTATGAAACTACATGAATTCCATTTCTGCTGCACTTGGGGACAACTCAGCACCGCCTAAACTATCATTTAGCAAACTGCTGCCCTATATCAATACATGGTTGGAAAAGCATCAGAACAGATGCCCTAAGTCGGTCATTGCCAAACTATGCATGGGGGCATACTAAGATAAAAACCTATCTGAAGACTTCACACATCTCTACCCTATCAGCTTTCTATGACAGCTCATAATTCTGCTCTATCGTTACATCAAGCATGGCTCAGCCACATGCAGGAGAGAGATGCACCTGCACTCAGAAGTCACCTGCTACAATCCTTTAGGAGTTCCTGCTGTGGGTGTACGAACCTCCCTCTCAGCTTTTTGGGTGCAAGAACAAAGTGTGCCCTCAATTTAAATTCATAAACATGGCCTGAAAATAAAATAGAAGCACTGTGTGCCAGAAGACCTGCTCTACATGCATTTGAAAGTAGGCTCTAGCCCACTTGTTGTTAACACGCAGGTTAAAGGGTTTTCAGGTGGGTGGTGGAGCCCCCCTGCTGTGTTGCAAGCCCCTATAGCGACACCATTTTTAAAATGCTTTTTAGGAAAACCTGCTGCTATTGTGCAGGCGCAGAGAGAGCAAGGCATGCTAGAAGAAGCCGTAGGATGGATGAGACACGGTCACTCAGTAAGGGAGAGAACTTGTCCACGGCTCTAACCATTGGCTTGTTCTTTGCTACAGTAATTCTCTTGGCACTCAGCTTACTGTATTTACTCAAAAGGCAGATGACCCTGACTGCAAGGATAAACTGCCTTAGAAAAGTTATACCAAGAAACTTTGATATTACTTTACAAAACTATGCAAATGTAAGATTGTACCATCTCTCTTCTTTTTTTGATAGTATACCTGGGAGAAGTTTGACAGTGAAGAAAGCAGACAGGAAGAAAACTGATTAATCTGAAATGTGGTGCTGGAGGAGAGTTTTTTGGGATACCACAGATGGCCAAAAAGACAAGTAAGTGAATTCTAGATCAAATCAAACATGAATTCTCCCTAGAAGCTAAAATGACAAAACTGAGGCTATTGTACTTTGATTACATCATGAGAAGACAAGTCTCTCTGGAAAAGTCAATAATGCTAGAAAAAAGCAGGAAAAGAGGAAGACCAAAAATGAGATGGCTTGACTCAATAAAGGAAGCCACCTCCTCCAGTTTGTAAAATCTGAACAAGTCTGTTAAGGATAAGATGCTTTAGAGGTCTTTCATTCATACGGTCGCCATAAGTCAAAAGAGACTTGACAGCACATAACACACACACATACCTGGGGGAAAAAACCAGTCTTGCTTTTGAGTAAATACTGTAGGTTTCCTATCCCTGGCTCTCTTGGACTGCATTCCTAAGAACACGTTCCTGGGAATAAAGAATTCAGTGACATGCAGTTGCAACTTGCTCATGGCTACCCTTCAAGAGGTTTTCAAGGCAAGAGATGAGCAGAGGTGGTTTGCCACTGCCTTCCTCTGCATAGTGACCCTGTACTTCCTTGGTGGTCTTCCACCCAAGTACTAACCATGGCTGACTCTGCTTAGCTTCCAAGCTCTGACAAGCTTGAGCTAGTTGAGACTACTCAGACTGCTTTCCCAGGAATAAGCCCCATTGAACAATATGGAACTTACTTCTGAGTAGATCTTGGATTGCTCTCTTGGTCTGCTACCCATGGTCCTAGCCTGAAGACAGTGAGGTCACCCTGTCACAGAACTTCCTGCTGCATTTGCAACTTAGGGCATTCCAGCTCTGAAAAGGCTGAAGACCACTGCTATAGACCCTCACACACTTGTGCTTCAATAAATCAGTTAATCTTTAATGTTCCACACAAGCTTTGTTGCAATAGGGTAACACAGTTACCTCCTCTAAAGAAAAAAACCATCAGACTCCATAGCCACGTAGCTCAGATCTTGCAATCTGGAAAAAAATAAGACCTTAAACGGAGAAACTTTTAGCACCATCCAGGGAAGAAGTCCTCCTTCAGCTGCAAACGAAACAGCAATGCCTAAGACAGCTAATTCCGGGGAGTCAAAGGCTAATCTAAAGCAATGTTGAGCTAAAGCAACACCCTTTCCATTAGAAGCTCCAACTACACTAGAAACCATGGCACAAGATTTTCATAAGCCTTTAATCTGTTATAAAAGGGCAGAATATAAATCCACTCAAGCACGTCTCAAGCATAGTAATCAAGCCACAGATGTCAGTAACAACCATGACTTGCAAGGCTACACACGTATTGTTGTGAAACTGCTCTCCAAGAAAAAGCAAATGGATCTCTATAGGTTTGCCTAAAATAGCACCTGATGGGGCGGGAGGGAGAGGGAGGGCCTGTGAGACAAGATGCGAGTGGCTGCAGAGCAGGCTGCATTTGGAAAAGGGAGGTAGAGGCAGCTGAAAACCAGTTGGAAAATGAAATACTTTGTGATGTCAGATCTGCCTGGAGATCTGATTTGGGGTAGTGGATCTGCTGCCCTGTAGGAGTGCCTCATTGCCTCCACTTGTGCTCCGCTTTTGTATTTATAAAGGAAGAAAGTACTACAAAACTGCCATCAGTCTCTAGTGCTCTGCTCCTTGCCACTCACGAAAGTGGGGATCACATAATAGTATGGCTCTTTATTCCTCCTTTCCAGTGCTGCTCAGCATTCCATGTGTATTTATCACAGTTTATTTGGCATTTAAACCCACCCTGTCCTGGAGCATCTAGTGTGGTAACATACAGAAGTCAAAAGGTGGGCTGCTAGTAACACAGAGGGAGCTCAAACAGGTTTGGAACTTGAAAGACTTACCTTGCACATAAATGGTAAGATCTTTCATTCCATCAGGAACAGATTCAGATTGGGTTCTGGGGGAATGAAGCAAGCTCACAATACAACCCTATACAGAGTTAAGCCAATTTAAGCCTATTCACTTCACTGAACAACATGGGACTTACTTCTGAGTAGACCGGCTTAGGCATGCTCCCTTCATGTCTTTAGCCTGCTTTCAATGAAGATGAATCATAACATATTATTAGCATCCCCCAATTTTAAAAGGAAAGCCTCATGATGCTTATTACCTAGAACTTCTACAAATGGTTTCCATGGTTTTATTCCTCACTTTATCACCACTCCCCATGAAATCAAAACTGGTACCAGGCTATCCAAATTAACTTCTTTCTAGTGGAAAAAATGCAAACCTAATCTATTCCTGGCCTGGCAAGACTACTGAAGTTAAAGCCAAACTTAAGGTAATACAAGCATGTGCTGGAAGCCAAAAAAAAAAAAAGTGAAAAATCACAGAAGTCTGCAGAGAGAAAAAAAATATGAAAACTGGAAGACAGACAGCCAAGGATTGGCTTCCTTAAGTCTTCTGTTTAAAGTAAAAGAAAGAGGAACCAATTAAGCCTTCCTCTTTTCCAACTGCTTGGAAAGTACTAAAATGACAGAGCATACTGCGGTCCTCCTGCCAACATTTGGCATATATTTACTTTTCACTGAAGTCGTATTCAGTCTCCAAACAGATTAAAGTGAAAGTGATTTAAATACATTTTAAATAAACAGCACAAGAGCTTAGAGTAATGTATTATTATTATATTTATTTCTAGCAAAGAAAGCAAAAAAAAATATCTCTAACAGCAAATTGGCAACAATGGAGCCAAATTGCATTTTGCATATTTTCCTGCAGTAATAGATATGGTTTTATTTTCTGAAGGAAAAACAGGAAGACGGATTTGTTTTAAAAAATCACCATCCCACACTATGGATGTTCACAGCTTAGAATTAACCCTTCTCCCACTATAGTGGGAGTGCTATCTTCTCAAAAGAGCAACCTTGGGGCACATGACCTTCTGACAATCAGCTCCATGTGGTACACTTCAAACACCACTGAAAATCAGAAGCAGTCAGGATGCAAAGAAATGATTCTTTACCCCAGGTATCTGCATAAAAAATTACAACCTTTACAAGGTGAATTTACACTCGGTGAATGCTCAGCAGCTAACCTAAAATTACATTGGCAGGCAGTCAAATCAGAAGGCTACTGAACAGGTTATTCCTTTTAATTTCCACTTGGCAAAAGTTTCTGGAATTAACCAGAAAAACAATGCACCCGTTTCTGGGACCCAACAGGGAACAGCACATAGTCAACTACAGTACAAGGAGCCTTCTGGAATCCAGCTGGTCTAGGACAATCTAAAGAATCTCTCTCTTTATGCCAGAGAGCAGAACACACGGCCAGATAGGAAGAGAGATCTGGAAATTCTTTTGGAGGAGAGTGACAAGAAAGACCTCAAAGAGAAGGCCGAAAAAGGCCGAAAAAGATAATGACATGGATGGGGCATGGATAAGAAATTTGGAAACATTAAGAATATTCTGCCTACCTCTTCATTTACCATCATATAGGATAATTTTTAAACCTAGTGTGAGAAGATCTTATTTTTCTTTGCTAAGATCCTGTTAGCCAGTTGTTGCTCAACCCTATGCCTTTTCTTTTTATAACCAACGATTGCTTATACAACTAATTTTTCTCTTTTTCTGAACTTAGTACTATGTGGCTGATTCCTGCAGCCACATGTAAAAGCTTAACTTGTCATGTGCTTACCAAGATACAAACAGAAGGTAGAGAGATGCCTACTTGGATCTGATTTACTCTAATAATTGAGATTTTAAAGGTTTTTCTTCTATGTAAATGATGATTTGGTTTAAGAGGAGTACCTTTGATTTGGGGGGGGGAGGGTTCCTTTTAAGACACATAAACAGAGAGTCTGGGTTGCAGGTTACTGGACAAGAATACTCCTCTCTCTCAACCTGCTGGTGGCAGCAAAAAGAAACCCTAATTGGGGGTGGGTGGGGAGACTCAACTGGAGAGGTGAACTTGCTGAGATCTAGCAGCTGGAAACCTGATCCAGTTAGGTAAATTCTACATCCCCCTATGACAGAATGAAGTCATCGCAGAAGCTGTTTTGCCACAAAACCAACAAAATGTGCCCTTTTTAACTCTATTCCCCATTCTTACATATCACTATTAGCAACAGAAAACACTATGATTTTTGCACTCTTAAATTTATACTGTATCTAAACATCAAAACTGGAAAACAAAATTCAATTCTGCCCATAAATAAACAGGGGAGGAGAGTTCAATTGACCTACCAAATATTGTCACTGAATGATCAAGTATTTTAAAAAGCATTAACTTATTACAACAAAAGACCCCTCAGTTATCAAGTATGATACTCAAGCTAATTACAAAAGCAACATAGGCAACGATTCTTGTGGAACAATGACTTTGAATAGTATATAACCATTAATGTATTGTCTAAGGTATCTTTACATTTCAACAAATCTTCATTTAACTACTTCCTTAGCTTCAAAGAATACTCTCTGGATAATTGACTGGTTAGTTGACTAGCATGCTGATCCTATACTTAATGCTTTCCCACAGGATGTTTTCCAGACCAAAATTATACACACCTAGCTGCTTCTCCTCAAGTGAAGATTACAATAAATTATGTGTTCTTAGGTAGAATAGGGCACCTCTCTCTCTCTCTCTCTCCCCTATTAGATATATTTACAATTTTGTTTGAACAAAACTGTAGCTGCAGTCCTAATGACACTTTCCGGGGAATAAGCCCCACTGAACAATATGGGAAGTACTTCTAAATAATGTGCTGAATTGCTCCCTAAGCCATTTTTATTTTTATAACTTCTTAAGTATGCCAAATAGTACAAGTGTATATGCTAACACAATTTGTATTCTTAAACAATTTAAGGTATGGTAAGTAAGCACTGCACATATTTCAGTTTTTCTGAGGTAGGGGGTCCCCAAAACTTCAAAATCTCCAGAAAATTTACATCTCTTAATAGATGAAGTAACAGGAAGTATGAAAGCTGTGTTTGTTCAAGACTAGCCATTAAATGTGAAAAAAGACTTGACTGACACAAATGATTCTCAATTAAAATAAAGAGTAATGAAGTTTCACTTTAGGTTCACAACCTTGTGAAGCTTTTCACAAGCATGTTTACAAGAGTGCTTGGTGACAAACATCTACTACTTTTAAAAACTTTGGGGGGGGGAACAAACTTTCAAGACTTTAAAGACTAAGCAATAATTACCAGTGTTTTCCATACAGCCAGTTTCCTCCCCAGGTGAGCAGGCCGATCCCAACAGTGGTCTTCTTCCAATGATTTCGAAGAGTTTGAAACATTTTTATCACCTTGGCCATGTTTTGCTTTACTCCACAGCACACTTTACCAGGATTCCATAGTGAAGAAATGGCACTCTAGAACATCCATGTGCTAAACTACAAATAAGATTAATACAGTCACAGAAATGGTCTAACATTAGTTCACGTCTAATCACCTGATTCTTTTCCAGGAAACTGCTTTACATGGATAGTAGCCCATTTTAAACAGGATGCTATGCTGGTAAAAGGTCCCATTTCGCCTTTCCAGTGTCATATTTCAATCAGGCCTTTAAACATGATGTTGAGAAGGCAAAGATCTTCGTTGAGCAATTCTGCACAGGTGTCTAATTTAAACTGAGCTGCAACCCATGCAAAGCAGCTATGCATGTCTAGTTTGAACACCTTAGATGCGTAACTTGCCAGCACTGCATTTAAATTGGGCCTCAAACACGATGTTTGCAAGGCAAAACTACTCACTCATGGGACTTTGTGCTTTCACAACATTTCACGTGAACTGGGCTGCTACCCATGCAAAACAGCTACGCATACTTAGTTAGCTTGTTCACTCAGGCCACTGCTGCGCTGGCACACAAATGAAGCATTGCTTTGCGCAGACAGCAGCCCCCTTAAACAAGACCCTGAGAGAGTGCACCAATCAGGTTTTAGTTTGCCCACTACTAACTCTATATCCAGGGTTAACAATCCTATCTTTGCAGAATGAGGTGGCAGAGACCCAGTGTTGTGTAGTGGTTAGAGTGTCACAGTAGGATCTGGGAGACCCAGGTTTGATCGCAATTGTGCTATGGAAGCTTTCTGGGTGACCTCCGTTAGTCACACACACACTCTCAGCCTAATCTATTTTACCAGGTGGTTTTGAGAATAAAAATGGAGAGAACGATGTAAAATGCTTTGGGCCCCCACTGGAAAGGCAGGGCATTATTTATTTATTTAATTTCATTTACACTGACTTTCTCCTTAATGGGGACGCAAAGCGGCTTACGTCATTCTCCTCTCCTCCATATTAATCTAACAACGGAGTGAGGCAGACTAGCCTGAGAGTGTGTGACTGGCCCAGAGCCATCCAGCATGATTCCATGGTAGGGGGGATTCAAACTTGGGTCTTCCAGATCCTAGTCCAACACCCTAACCACTAGACCACACTGGCTCTACACACCACGGCACCACTGCAGATTGAGATGGGTGAGGAGGACCTTTTCTGACTGCTCCCTCACATTTAAAAAGAACCCCAACTCCCTGACAGTGATTCAAAAACAAGAACGTCGAGAAGACGGGTTCTAGTTTGTAGCACATAGTCATATATTCGTCTTGACTTTCCTCCCCCTCTCACCCCCTTTCTTTCTGTACCCCATTTTGTTTAAATAATTTTTTTTTAAAAAAGAGAAGATAGATTCTAGTTCAGCCCGCTCCCTTCTGTGCTAGTTTTCTTCCTGCAGAGTGTTTTATAAAGCAAATGCTCATCCCACAAACACAGACATATGAACCTGTAATTCCTAAAGGGGCACAGCCCATTCAACCATTTCACTCTGCTGCATGGGTAGTCGAAGCTTTTGCTGCCCTGATACAATGTATTTATTTACAAAAATTATTACATAGTTTAGGCACCCTCGGAACCAATAGCAGCAAGAAGGCAGCATGGCCAAAACCACTTTAGACTGCAGGTAAAAAAAATCACATTTCTGAATGCTCCTCAACATCAAAGACTCCTTAAAAGAGAAAATTAACACAGCAGGCAGAGAAATGGATTAAAGCCCTTCAGTGCTATTTTTCAGCATGCAAAGAGTTGTTTATGGACCAACATCCTCTGAAAAGGCATAGTCCATTCTACCAATTCATTGTGCTGCATGTCTAGGTCAGTCTACAGCAGCAGAGAATGCCACTCTAGCAGAAAATGTTGACGAGGGGGCAACGCCTTCACTGGTGCCCCTTTCTGTCTCTTGAAACTAAATTAGACCATTAGTCTATTTCTTCTAAAACCAACACATATGTCCCTTGCCTTACACTGAGTCTGATCACTGGCCTATTATGGTCAGTCTCACTGTGACTTAATGGCAGTACTCCACCACACAGCTAGTGTGACTTTAGAAGCAAAGTCCTAGACAGAGTTGCCAACATCCAGGTGCAGCCTGGCATTCTCCTGGAATTATAATTGCTCTCCAGACTAGAGATCAATTCCCTGGAGAACATGGCAGCTTCAGAAGGCAGTCTTTACTTTATGGCAACATACCCCCACTGAACTCCACCCCTTTCCCAAATTTCACCCTCACCAGGCACATGTCCCCAAACCTCCAGGGTTTTTTAAAGGTATAGTTGGCAATGCTAGCACTCCTTAAAGCCTCCAATCCTCCCCAAAGCTACCCGAGTGCACCTGCAACCCAGAGTTGCCAACCTCCAGGTGGTGGCGGCTGGTGATCTCCCAGAATTACAACTGCTTTGATGGTTGGACTCTATGGCATTATACTCTGAGACTGCTTTCCACCCCAACCCCTGCCCTCCTCTCCAGGCTCCACTCCCCAAATCTCCAGGAATTTCCCAACCTGGAGTTGACAACCCTAGGCCCTAACACCCCCCCCCTTACAGGGTTGTCGTGAAAAGTACAAAGGGGGGTGCGTGCCTCTATATCGTTCAAAGAGCTCCCACGTTTATTGCAAACATATTCCTAAAGCGAAACCGGTTACTGAACGCTGCGGGTTAAGGAAGCCGACCTGCCGGCTCTCCCCAGGGCAGCCTCCACCTCCTCCGGCTCTGGGACTCCCTCGGCCGGGGCCGGGGCCCTTTCTTTTTTCCTCTTCGCCGCGCCCTTCCTCCGAGGCAGCCGCCGGGCTCCTTCAGCGTGGCCGTCGCGGGGTCGATGGAGGGGCAGAGAGAGACCGGGGAGGTCCTTCCAGCAAACTACGCGCCCTCTCCACAGCGACCGGCCACTGAGCGGCGCCACTTCCTGGCGCGGTGCGGCTCTTCCCGGTCTCCAGTGGAAACAGCGAGCCGCCTCGCCTTAGTTCCGCGCAGCCCGCAGGCCGAGCGAGGCCGCTTTGCCTTCATGAGGCAAAGCAACGGGAAGCGGCCAAGCGGCCAGGCTGCTGTGGAGAGCCCCCTCGCCTTTTAGTGGATAATTTGCCCGGGGAGAACCAGTTACCAGCAGCTGTGCTGCAGGTCTGAAATTAAACCCTCTCAGTACGCAATGAAGCAGCTTTCTCCCGCCTTTTAAAGCGGCTGCTCAAGAGGCGCTGAACAAAGACGGGAGTTTTACCAACCCGTTCAAATTTACAACCTACCCACCCCCTCTCTTGGGGAGAAAGCGAAGGCAGTAGAAACCAACGTGAAACCTAGTAGGATGTGAGCCCAGTGGCCCCTTAGAGATCAAGATTTTTATGGTAAGTTTTCGAGAGCCAAAAGACCCTTCTTCAGAAACCTCAGAGAACTTTGAAAAATCTTCTTGGTTTAGGGTCTCCAGCCTCCAGGTGGTAGCTGATCTGGAATTACAACTAATCTCCAGCCAACAGAAATCAGTTCCCCTGGAGAAAATGGGTGCTTTGGAGGGTAGACTCTATGGCATGATACCCTGCTGAGCTCGCTCCCCACCTTCTCCAGGCTCCACCCCCAAATCTCCAGGAATTTCCCAACTTGGAGCTGGCAACCCTATTTGGTCTCTTAAGTGCCCCGGGACCCTAATTCAGAGTGGAGTGTTTAGAGGTCGCACGGGCATTCATGGGTATGGGTTCGTACTATCACTCAACCCACTGAGTGACTTCAGACTGCAAAAGTGTATGTTTCTGTGTTACAGTTCTTTAGTTAGTTAGTAACTTTATAGTCCTCCTTTCTCCCTGAGACCCAAGGCAGATTACACAATACAAGATACAATATAACTAACTGAGCAAAATATTTTCATTTATTTTTAAACCACTTCTCTTCAATTAAGAGTTGAAAGTGATTCACATCAATAAACAAATTACATCCATTCAAATCAATACAAAACATAATATATAGCTAATAAAAATGGCAGCAAAACAGCATACTACAGATAAAAAAACCCACTCTTATTGTAATCCAGACTCTAAAACCCTGAAGATGATCCACAGGACATTCAATTAACAGATACAGTAGAGTGATGTAGTAGAAAATTTGAAAACAAGCATAAAGCCAAAACACAGACATGAAACCTTTCTGAAACAAAGTGTAACTAATTACCATGACATCTTTAATATTAGTCTGTTGTTGCAAAATAAAAGTCCAGTGGCACCTTAAAGGCCAGAATTTATTTCAGTATGAGTTCATTGAAATAAATTATGTTAGTACGGTACCGCTGGATTTTTGTTTTATTTGGCTTTAGACAGCTCATTCTCACTCAGCCTAACCAACCTCATTATGAGGATTAAATGGAGGAGAGGAGATTCAGGTATGTTGACCTGAGTTATCTGTAAAAAGGGCAGGATGAAAACCGTGTTATCATAGAACACCTGCATTAGGGCATTCTCTGGGGTGGAGCCGGCCTGATACTTTGAAATGGCTTGCCTGCCTGAATGGTGAAGAGCATACCTTTTGTATTGTCGAAGGTTTTCACGGCCGGAGAACGATGGTGGTTGTGGGTTTTCCGGGCTGTATTGCCGTGGTCTTGGGCAATACCACAGCAATACAGCCAAGACCACGGCAATACAGCCCGGAAAACCCACAACAACCAGCATACCTTTTGTCCCTTGCTTTTTGGAAAACATCCAAACATGCAGCTCCTGGGAAAGGTAATGGTTTACAAATGTAGCTTTTCTCACTGTGGAGAAGCTGTGGAGGGGGATGCAGCTACCTACCTACTACATTTTTGTCCCAACTTCTTCCAGGTTGCTCAGGGTAGCATACATAGTTCTCCCTTCCCCATTTTGTCTTTACAGCAACCCCATGAGGTAAGCTAGGCAGAAAGAGTGTGGTGGTCCAAGGATACTCAGCAAGCTTCATAGCAGAATGCAGATTTAAACCTAGGCCTCCCACATCCTATTTTGACACATTAACCAATATACCTTATTGGCTGTTAAAGGTCAGGAATTCTCCAAGTGGAGAGATGGTAGTGGAGAGGTTTAAGAGACATCAGGCAAGTTCTGGGACACAGATAGTGCAATTTTATGCAAAGTTGTTCCAGTCTAAGGCCACTGAAGTCAATGAACTTAGATTGGGGCAACTTTACATAGGATTGCACTGTAAATGTGTCATATTAGTGAGATTTCTTCCCTTACCCTGAATTTCTGAAGACTACAGCATAGGATTTCTCTGAAAATAAATTGAGGATATAAGCCTTTTTTTTCTAATCTTTCCTCAGTCAGCTACTCAGGAACATGATGCTTTCATTAGAAATTCTCTTTGGCAGTTTTGCTGGGTGATGCTAAGAACATTTTGTAATTCTGAGTTTGCCACTTTCTGAAAGCTTTTTTAGATGCATAATAAAATGATATTAAAATACTAAAATCACGCACTAAAATGCAACAACAATCCAATATGGACTCAGGTTGTTCAAGGCTAACAATCAACACTATGTGCCTGTATGAACTCTTGCTTGAGAGAGCTTTGCTTCCAAAAGGATGGTTTTAGGTGGGTAGCTCTGTTGGTCTGCAGTAGAACAGCAGGATTTGAGTCCGGCCAAGCTGTACATTACAACCGCATCTGTTCCAGTCCCTCTGACTGAGATTCTTACCTGCAGGATCTACAACAGACATTTTTAAACTACAGTACCCACCAGATGTAGTAAGGATACAGGTTGACAAAGACAGAATGATACCAAGGGATAACCTGCTACAAGACAGGCCCAAATGAAACAACAGAACACCAATGGTCGTCACATCCAGCTCTCAGCTCAAACCAGTTCAGCACATCACCAGTGACGTGCAACCTACGCTGGACAATGATATTCCTCTTTCACAAGCATTGGGAGGCGAACCTTTTCTTGCCCACAGATAGCCCCATAACCCTAAACAACTTTTCACTCATAATAATCTACTTCCCAGCACTGACACGAACTCTGGGACCAGAGCCTACAATAAACCAAGATGCCAGCTCTGCCCCATATTTACTCCAACAGCACCATCATTGGATCAGTTATACTGTTACCAAACAGACCCCTTCCTCACACTGAAAGGGCAGTTTATGGATGTGAAATATCATAAACCCCTTCCTCAACGTGCACCCTCAGATACGCCTGAGCCCTCTCTTCCCCTTCCGTGAAGCGCTAGTTGTTTCTGCTGCTGTCTTTATGGACCTCCTCCTCCTCCTTCAAGACTGGTAACTATAGCCCTCCCTGAAACTGCTTTCTCCCCTTTTCCGCACTAATTTTCTAGCTAGCCCTATATGCATTGTGTGAGTGTGCTGTATATATTTTGTGCAGTTGCACTCTTATTTCTGCTGATCAGAGACAGGATTTGTATCTCATTGCAGATGCTAATTTCTGCTTCAGTCAAGCTGCATTGTACCTTCCCCCCCCCCCCCGATGCCTTCTCTTGTGACACCTTACCCACCCTTGGCTGAGTTATAAAGGCCCAGTGATCTCTCTTACTACTTGTGTCTGAAGAAGGGAGCTCTGACTCTTGAAAGCTTATAACCTTGAAAATCTTTCTGGTCTCTAAAGTGCCACTGGACCCAAATCCTGTAGTTTCTAAAACAATCTTTTCGACTAGATGGTCAGGAGCAGCTCATAAGGACCAGCGACTTGAAGGCCGAAAATCAGACTCACTCGTAGCATATTAGCTTTATGTGCATAAGATCCCAGCACCTCTAGTTAAAAAGATCTGTTTGTAGTTGATATGAAAGTCTTCTGCCAGAGATCCTGGAGACCTGCTGTCAGGCAGAATAGACAGTATTGACCTCAATAGCCTAATGATCTGACTCAATATAGAGCAGCTTCATGTATCATTTCAAGGTGTGTTGTCATAAGAGTTGGATTAAAGATTATTTTAGGCTGCAGAGGTTATCAAATCCCATTTCATTAGGTTTTTCTCTAAAATGTATTTAAATGTTATTAATGTTTTCATATATATTTATATCTATCCTACTTGTCTGTGTCTCCAGTAGAGCTTGGTTTCGCAGATGTCTTCGTTTCAGGAGAGGCCAGAGAAGGCACAGTGCGGTTGTACTGTAGAAACAATTTGTTAAAACAGATCCACATGTCCAAATGTCCTATCTGAAATGCTGTTTGCCTTTCTGGTATTGGTTCAAAAGGAATCTGACTTGGCGGGTCTCCAACCTGAACTCCAGTTGCTGTTCACCATTTCAGTTGCAGCAAAACAGCACAATGGGCACCTATCTCATGTGTTGTAAGAAGTTGCTACATGATAGGATCTCATACCTAGAAAACAAGCTGTGGATCCCAGCAGGTCTGTGTCAGCTGGCTTGGGAGAAGGAGCACAGGAGTGGGCTGCTGGAGGGGTGAGTGTTTTTCCTTGCCTTTCCTAAGCTGCCAGTTTAATAATTGACCGAGACTTGCTGGGTGGGTGGGTGGGTGTGAGCAGGTGCTGAGAGGGAGCTGGTGCTTTTGACCTGAGAGTGAGTGGTGAGCTTAGCTTGCAAGGGAGAGGTTTTCTCCTTATCTGTCCCTGTGTGTAGTTTAGAGGGCCTGTTTGCTTGAGAGTGACAGCTACCACACTTTCTGCTATTGTCAGGCAGGGGCTGTGGGACTTTAACATTTTAAAGGCTTCTTCCTCGCTAGAGGAGGGATGAGTGCCAAAGACCTCTTGGCCTGGGCTTCAAGCCTAGGGTCACTATAAGATTTCCCCCTTCCTACTTTTTTATAAGTAGACTTCTTTTGTTGTGCTATGAGTTTTGCTCTCAGGGGACATGAGATCAGGTTTTTGGGGCCTGGGTTCCTCACAGAATGCAAATTCTGGGAGGAAAATCTATTTTGTGCATAAGTCATAAGCAGACTTCTTTTTTGGAGGATGATGGCTACTGAAGGGCCATTTCCAGTTACCTGATAGGGGTGCACTTTGTTTGTCTTCCTCTTGGAGGACAAGAAGGGCTTCATTTGTCATAAGTGCAAGCTGATAGTGTTACTGGAAGAAAAAGTGAAGAGCCTGGAAGAACAGATTGGTACCTTTCAAGAGATCAAAGTAGGAGAGGATTTCATCAACAAAAGTCTTCAGGCCCTGCAAAGGGATGGGGGAGAGTGGTGGAAGGGAGAATAAACCAGAGTATTTTCTTAATGAACCTCCTCAGAGATTAACAACAGCACAAGCCAGAAGGCGCAGAGTAAGACAGCACTCAGTGCCACTGGAGCTGAGAAATCAATTCCAAGCCCTTGCTGACATGACAGAATCACTTGCAGATGTACAACAAGAAGGACTGGAAAGAACAAGTAGGGGCACTATGGAGCAATGAACAAATAACATTAGAAGGAAAAGGGAAGTCTTGGTGATTGGTGACTCTCGTCTGAGGGGTTTGGAACGCCATGTGTCCAGGCCCAACCCCATGGCCTGAGAGGTAAGTTGCATGCCAGGGGCAATGATCAGATTTGAAGAAGATGCAATTTAACATGGATAAGTGCCAGGTTCTCCACCTGGGTAACAAAATGTAAAGCATGCATACTGGGTGAGGGATACACTTATGGATAGCAGTGTATGTGAACAAGATCTTGGGATATGGATGGATGGGAAACTAAATGTGAACAGTCAATGTGATGCAGCAGCAAAAAAGGTGAACACAATCTTGGGGCATATCAACAAAGGCATAACATCCAAATCACAGAATGTCATTGTCCCACTATATTGGGGCATTGGTCGGGCTCCACCTGGAATATTGTGTGCAGTTCTGAAGGCCTCACTTCAAAAAGGATGTGGACAAATTGGAACAGGTACAGAGGAGAGCAACCAAGATGATCAGGGGCCTGGAGACCAAGCCCTACGAGGAAAGACTGAGGGGCTTGGGAATGCTCAGTTTGGAGGCTGAGGGGAAACATGATTGCTGTCCAAGTATTCAAAAGGTTGTCACTTAGGGGAGGGGAGGGAGCTGTTCCTGTTGGCAACAGAGGATAGGACTTGAGTTTAAACTAAACGAGGGAAGATACTGGCTAGACATTAGGAAAAACTTCTTCATATTAAGATTAGTTTAGCAACGGAATTGGTTTCCTAGTGATGTGGTAGGTTCCTCCTCATTGGCAGTCTTCAAGAAGTGGCTGGACAAATAAATTGTTCCTGTATTGGGCAGGAGGTTGGACTAGAGGGTCTAAGACCCCTTCCAATTCTATGATTCTATGAAAATATGATATGTGGCTTTTGAAAATAATTTTAAACCCCCCCACATGTCAGGATCTCCTTCCTGTGCAGCAGCTTATTCTCCATTTCAATTGGATCAAAGAACTTTACGTTCCAAGGATTTATGGCAGAAACCTGTTTTGCATGGTTCTAGCATTGTTGCTAGGAGACTTCTGGGGAGTGATCATTTTTGGATATCAAGGCATTCTGAAAATCATGTCTCAGTACTGCTTCTCTTGCTTCTATACAGCTGTGTAAAGAAGTTGTTTTGCCTGTTCTACCGTGTGCCTGCAAATAAACAGATCCTTAAAAGGCCATAGCAAGTGACTTACAGTGTAATAGTTACTGGGGGCGAGGGGGATGTGAAATATTATCCTCCCAAACAGCATCATCATGGAAGCCCTGTCCTCCGCTAATGGAGCACAGTAAATTCTACTGATGTGTTAGTTTTATGCCAGAATAACATACTAGTCCAAACCTACCAGGTGTTATCTGCCTTAGAAATAATGAACAGATGCAACTGGCTTTATTATTACCTTATTACCCATCCAAGCTTATGACCTGATGCAACATCTCTATTGGCATCCCTCCTTGCAAAAGTGCTTGTTGGGGGTTTTTTTGCCCTGGACAGCTGGTCACCTTACGGGCATAGCCTACCTGCTGTACTTTATTATTTTTTCAAGTACCAGATACTGCTTTCAATCTTTTCTGCTGTTTTCTTTCAGACATTTAGTGGACATTATTAGCAAAAGCAGCAGAAGGACAAACAAAAGAGGATTAATAAAAGCTGTCCTTTGGATTTTATCCTGCAGTCTTGTTTAAAGGCCAAGGGAAGTGACCCAACATTTATTCTTGTTTTCAGAATCTTGTTTAGAGGTTACCGAAAATAATTGTTTTAATTATCACTTGATAGGGGTTAAGCTGGTAGCAGGAGGCCAGTTTTTAAAAGGATGCCCCCAAGGACTGCAGATGTGTCATCAAAATTTATCCTGCAGATTTTTCATCATTGCAATGTAGCAGCCTATATTTCTCTCTATTTAACTTTCACCCCATTTGATAGGGGAGGCTTCCTTCATTCCACTTGCCTGAAAAAGCTACGCCTGGGGAGGTGCTTTCTCATGCTCTGTTTTGCATTTAAGCTGCTAACCTAATTTTGTGGGTACCTGTTGTTGACACTTTACTTTTCTGAGTGGCTGGTTCCTAGTTTAGTTCCTCTATAAATTAGTCCACCTTTCTCACTGAGACTCAAGGTGAATTACACAGTGTGAATTAGTACAGTCAATATCAAAGAAATTTCAATAAACTATGTATATAAATGTATATAAATGCAAATTTGCAAAGCTTTAAAATTAGCAGGACCCTAATACAGATGGACATATTAAACAACATGGGAACTATCCAGTAGGATCATACTTACAGTCACAGACAAGACATAGAAGTAAAATCTACAGTCTCCTACTCTACATCAGATATCCAGAGAGAGAGAGAGAGAGATCCTGCTCCCCAAGTGCTACAACCCATTCCAACCGGGGCTCCCTGTTTCCTTGTCTCTCATCTCAATTTGTCCTATAAAAGAGAGAGTTCTTAGAAACCTCTTTCATGTAGGCATCCAAAAAGTTCAGCCCTTCTAAACACTTATCTGTTCACCCCCTTCCTTTTCCCAGCAGGGAGGTGGGAGGTCATCTTCAAGTACTGAAGACTAATATTCTCACAACTGATCAACTAGACAAACACATGCTGTAGATGTCACTTGTACTATCTTCTTTCTTATGTGTTGGAGACCAAGGGCCGTGCAAACAGCACAGAACAATCTACAAATTCCCAGAAGACCATAAGCTTGTTACACGATGAAGAATTGTGGCTACATCAACATTTGCTCAGGTGCAGTGTAGCTGTTGCCTGTACAAAATGAAACAAAAATATATTTCTGATTAGTTGCAGGGGACAGATTCATCCCAAAGTAAGTCACAGTAATTTATAAAAACCTTCGCAGTTGCACTGATCCTGCCAAGGGGGAGAAACAGCTTTTTATTAAGTATTTCTCTTTGGTTATAAAGGGAATATAATTTTGTCAATTTCACACTGTATGTTTATTTCAGTTTCCCATCCAATGTAATTGAAGGCAAGAATGATGACTACACCATCACCACTGCAAATGCACAAAAATTTGTATGTCGCATAAAACCCCACAGGGCAACTGACTTCGTTAAAGAACACATGGAATATGGGGTTGTAGAACACTGGCTATAGTTTGTCAGTTTCCCCCATTTCTCTGCTTCAATTTGACCCTACATACAAGAGCTAGGGCTGTGGGTTTGGACAGCTCATGCATCCGTCTCCCAAGTATATCTGGGGTTTACCTGAGCTTATTTGCTGCAGACAGAAGATGGATCACGTGTAATGTCCATAAAAGCAAGGTCATGCTTCTTGTAGTGCTTCACTGGTGGAAGAAACAATCTCGCTCTGCCACCCAAATGTGCTGGCTGATGCTGAGCCAATCACTTGACCTAACTTACCTCACAACATTGTTTTTATGAGGACAGAATGGAGGAGGAAAGAATGATGTGATAAGCAACTTTGGGTCCTTGTTAGAGAGAAAAGCAGAATATAAATAAAAAAGACATGTTAAATGAACGTGTATTCAAATATATGTGCTCTTACCTGCAGGTCAGAGTGGTACAGTCCAAGAAAGGCTTTAGCTTATGATGCTTATGAATTAGGGTTGCCAGCCTCCAGGTGGTGGCTGGAGATCTCCTGGAATTACAATTGATCTCCAGGCCACAGAGATCAGTTCCCCTGGAGAAAATGTCTGCTTTATAGGGTGAACTCTTTGGGATTATACCCTGCTGAGATCTGTCCTCTCCCCAAACCCTGCTCTCTCCAGGCTCCACCCCCAAATCTCCAGGAATATCCCAACCTGGAGCTGGGAACCCTATTATAAATGAAAAAATTGGCTCTTACACACAAGTAAGGAGTGTAGACTCATTGTGTGCTACTTAGATTGGCAGCTGATTAAAGCTTTTCAGTTGATGAATCACCAGTCTTTTAACCAATGAATTAATTGATTCTATTTATTTGCATTTTGCCAAAATCTCCATATAGAATAATGAATAATCTACACTTTAAAGGAGGAAAATAACTACCACTTGTAATTCTTTTTTCAAAGATAATGTCACTGGATATTACATAATATTATAGTCATACTTCAGCGTTAGAAAAACTTTCAAAAAATTCCAGAGGGATAGCTGTATGCCGTAGCAAAATTCATCAGGATTCCAGTAGCATCTTAAAGGTAACAAGATTAATCATATGCTTGTTCCAGTTCATGCTGTAATACATTTTGTTTGTCTTTAAGATGCTACTGGATTCCTGTTTAAACTTATTTTTTTAAATGCTTCTTAGCTCTAATGTTTAAAATTTCCCCCATCAATTAAAATTGGCTCCTACCAATTAATCAGCTAAAGCTGACTGACCTACTAATTAAGCTGATTTAAAGCTTAGAGCCCTAGTGCTTAGTAATGTCCAACTGGCCGGCATGAAGATGAGAGTAGTATTTTGCTTGACATTTTAATTCTGACAGAAAAACCTTGAGCCTTTGACTTATTGAGGCCTTCTTTCAGTCAGAGGGAGGGAGAAATTGGCCACAAGGTGGCTCTCTAGATCCAGGCTGTTAGGGAACAGATGGACGGTGCTGTACTTTCCCGTTATGCTCCTGGATTGTCAAACCTGCCTTGGAATAGTCTAGATCGCTAAATGCGGTTGCTTCCCGCCCCCCCGCCCCCCAGTTTGGTGAGGGAACCTGCCACACAGAACACTTAAAGCTCCCTTGACATTTCAGGAGGAATGGGTTCTGACATGTGAATTAATTAATCTTATATATTTTGCATTCAGCCTTGCCTGGGTGCAAGACAATTTGCTGAAAATTCAGACAAAAATAGATTAAAATGGTGATACTCGGTGGCTTAGGAGCCATTGGTGGCTCTTTAGCGCAGCACTGATGGCTCTTCTGAGCACCATTACTCGATGTGGCAGCTGCTCTGTATTCCAGGACATGGCCAGAGCTCATAGTTGGCAGGTGGTTCCTACCTTGAAACAGCCACTGCCAGAGGTGTGGTAAGCTGTGGGCCTTTCTGAGGTATAGGCATGCCTGGGACGGAGATAAGTGAGGCTCTTTCGGTTGAGGGTAATTGTGAATGTGGCTGTCTATGAGTCACAGAGTGAGCACCACTGAATTACAAAATGAAAATATAACTGATCTTTAAAAAATATTAAAAATCCAGATACCTAGGGGTTTTTTAAGCAGTACAAATCAAGCAAAGGCCCTGTAGGGTAGCCAGCAAGGCTGGAGAAAAATGACCTATCTGATGAATAGAAGCTTAATTGGATGATATTTACCTCCAGGACAGGATATTTTTCTCCAGGCCTGTTGGCAATCCTAGCCCTGAGGAACAGGGCAGTGTGGCAAGCCCTGCAAAAATTCCTGCAAAGAATCCTCTGCTAATATATATGTGACCATTTTTGCTTTGTCATTCCTTCCGTCTGTTTTCATTTCTAGATCCCTATAGCAATTGAATTCACAGCCCA
Source organism: Eublepharis macularius (assembly GCF_028583425.1). NCBI lineage: Eukaryota > Metazoa > Chordata > Lepidosauria > Squamata > Eublepharidae > Eublepharis > Eublepharis macularius. The sequence continues at coordinate 26,905,668 of NC_072798.1, forward strand.
AAATGGAGGAAAGAAGATGTCATTCGTCAGCAAAGTCCAACAAAGAGGCTTTGTAAACTACTGAACAGGAAAGGTTGTTGAAGGACTCGCTTGCTTCATGCTCAGTACTGCCCAAGGGGACTTGCCTGGCAATTTATATTGGTACTCTTAATTTCTGTACCATCGGTTGAGAGAATACGTTGTGTAGCTGCCGTTGGGGTTGGTTAGTGTGGATAAAAATCTGCTGAGAGTGACACTTACTCCTCCTTCCTGGACTTTCTTTCTTGTTAGCAGAACAAGTTAACAGAAGATCACTGCTCCCATTCTTTCAGCATGAGACATCTGAGGGACATTTCTGTACTAGCACAATCATGCAGTGAACAGAAGGAGAAACAAATTATTCTCCCTCAGAGTAGATTTTGTGCCACAAATTAGCCTTGGGACCTGTTTTGAGTACCTTGACTCAGGCTGCAAATCCTAAGCACACATTTTGGGAGTAAATGCCATTGAATAAAATGAAACTTACTTCTTAATATACCTACTTAGGATTGCCCCTTTAACCAGAGAGGATCTCGATAAAGAAATACCCCTCTGTGCAAAGAGAAGTACCTTCAATGATCTTTAATCATGTTTCCCCTAAATAAGGAAATATGAAACCACCTATCAGAATAATCAAAAGTACATGTGATCTATGTCAAAGAAAAAAAATGCAATTTGCTTTTAAAAAAACAAAGCACGAGAGATATGTTCCATCCTATAGAAAGTGTTCAGTGTATTGCACTCAGTAGAGTAAACCAAAGACAACCAGAGACAGCCCAATACATTCTAGGGCCTGAGGTAGGAAATCCAAACAATGTCCTCCCAAACATACTCTGGTGTTAAAAAATATATAATAATAAAGTAAATAATTTGCAGGCATTTGCCTTTTAGTGGTACCACAGGTTCCTTCATCTTCTCAGGCAACAGGGATCTTTTCTCAATTATCTCTGATTCACCCTTCCCCATTGCAGATCTCTGACTTCCCCTAACAATTTGGAGGGGGGTGTCCCGCAAGAGCAGTATTTCTGGAGCATTTTGGAGCGCACTGCTGTTAGTAGTCAGACCTGCCCTCATGTTAATAGAAGGCTTATAAATATGGCAATATTATAAGCCCCTCTTTCTATGTGTTTTAAACACAGAAATGCTGCCTAGCAAGACAGGAAATGGATGCCAGATCCCAGCCAGGAGCTGGATAATTACTGACATGTGAGTCACCAGGTGAGACTACCTTTCAGCCCCCATGCCCTGGAGATGTGCAAAGTTCCTGAGACAATAGAGTTTTCCCAGAGTTCCTGAATTAATCCCCTCAGCACACCCTGCCGATCTTTCTCTTATCCACTCTCCCATTTCGGGCTATTCAGGGCTTTGATAGCCTCACCTATCCAGCCATCGTGACTCATCAATCATCAATAACTTTATTTTTACCCAAGAAGGCTTAATCAAATCTTCCCAGTTTTATTGTCTCACCCCAGAGACAGCTTTCCAGCTCTTTGTCTCATCCCAGAGACAGCCATTAAGTTATTATTTTTGGACAGAAGCTGCAAACCTGCCCCAGGGTATGTTCCACTGTATAACTAGACTACCTACTGCTCCATTCAATGTGTGCATCCTTTGGATCCACACGTACACACCCTCAGACTCCATGTCAGAGCCCTTCTCTTTCTCTTGCCATGAAGTGCTGGATGCTGAAGCTGTTCCCCTTCTGGACTGGTAACTATAACCTCTAAACCCTGAAAATCTATCCAACCACCTCTCTGCTTTTCCTAGGAAACTCTGTATGTGTGGTGTACATTCTTGTATGATTGCTTTTGATACCCCTTTAAAAAAATCATTATTTGAACAAGAGTCCTCTGAGAGAAGGGACCTGGTAAAAATTGGTGGAGGATCTCGCTTGTTACACCCTCTCTCGGCCTCTCCTTGCACACTAATTCTCCCAACGTGCAAGGACACCCCTCATTTGGGTAACAGTGTCATCGCATGCAAAATGACACTCTTGTTTCAGAATCTTGTCACTTACTTCAATTGACTTAGAAAGGTATCACTCTTCTTGGGATGGCACTACTGTCGATACACTGCCTGCCAAATAACAAAGAGTCTTTTAGTGCATCAAAGACTAACAAATACTGTGGCACGTCACAACAAATCTACTGTCTGTAAATCATAAAAGTCTCCCTGTTTTTTCATGAAGCAAATCTCACAAATCCATCTGTATCAAGCTAACTGCAGTGGTGAGGTTTCTATACATTGTTCTTTCAGCACAAAGTTGCTGGTTGTAACTTCTTCTCCTTTTCCAAGAACACTGTGGCAAAGAACTCCCCAGAGGAGGTACTTTAAGAATTGCAGATTCTAAAGGTGGAAGAGATGGTCCACAGAGCCCTCATTATGGACTTAATTCTATAACAGCCCCAGGATGTTTATACTGCAGCAGGGTTAGTGCTTTCCATATAAACTAGTTTAATAACTTTGGATATTCACAGTGCAATCTTCTGCACTTTCTCCAGCCTAAACCCACAAATTTCAGTGGACTTGGACTTGGACTCGAGTAACGGAGCATAGGATTGAACTCATCATTAGCTTCAGATCGCAAACATATTCATGATTTCAGCATTTTCAAACATTACACACAAAGGACGCAGGCGAGCCAGTTGGCAGGACTGGTGTAATAACAGCTGGCTTGGGCTGAACAGCCACTCGTCACTGAAAGGATCCCGTCTTTCCTACTCACGCAGATTTTTAGCCTTGAGGCTAGATCTTGAGGCTGCAATGATGGCCAGATATGCTGAACTCCATCTGGAAAAGAAGAAGACTTCAGCCTTTTCTTTCTGATTCAAGCCTAGGATTGCCAAGAGGCCCAGAGGAAAAACTTCCTGTCCCACAGTGTAGAAATGGGCATTTTCATGGCATGGTGGAAAATAACGTCCTATTAAACCTCTTTCAATGGGACAAGACTTATTTTCTCCAGGTAGTTGGCAATTTTATCCCTAGCAAACACCACTCTAGAGTTGCCAGCCATAGAGATTTGGGAAATTCCTTGAGTGTCGTGCATTGCCAGTTTTCTCTCCGATTTTTGCTCAGACTGCCCATTGGGCAGCAGTTGGTGCCAAGAGGGCCCCCCTATGCCACTCACACCTTCTAAACCTCATGCCTAGACTTCCAAAGTGTACTTTGCATGGGGCTACCCTATTTGCAAGCTTCAGCAAACACAAAATGCAGCTTGCCATCTCATGTCAATAGTGGATGACAGGGTCCACGTTATTTATTTTATTCACTGCCACATCTTATTAAAATAATATAATAAAAGTAATAAAGTAATAAAACCACAGCAAACAATCAAAATTAACATAGCAAACAGAATAGCTGTCATAGCAACCCCCTATTTAAAACTCTGTGTCAAAAAGATTGGGCCAGTTCTATTTCTGGAAGACCAAGGAAGAGATGCTTTTATTTATAGGGACCATATTTCAGAGCTTTGGGGCTGGTTTAGATTAGAGACCTTGCTCTGTCCCACACCAGTGGTTTATCAGCAAGACTTCAATTAGGACCTAGTTTCTAGCACCACCGCAGCTGATGTGCATAATTCTAGTTGCCAGTTGTAATCCATAAAACTCTGAATACTTTTATGGGTTTACATACCTGAGAGACCGCCTCTCCATTATTGTATTTACTTTAAAGCATATCAGTCATCTTTCCGTGGCAGAATGCTGCCTAAAGAGATGCATAATAAAACCAACAAAACACATTTAAAACACAATTAAACAAACACAAAAGCAAAGAGCAGAACAGTAATAAAATATCACGGCATAATGTTACTTTTCTTTCCTCACGAGATTCAGGGGCAAGACAGACCAAATATTGAAATGGATAATCAAGAAGAGACTCTCAACTCCCAGCCAATTTATTAATAATAATTGTCTTCTTCCAGTTATAATTCAGCAATACAGCACATCATTTGTGTGGTATCTGTATGCACTGGCTGCCAAGAAAAACAGTAGAAAGTTATGCTTGATGTTTAATCTGTTGTTGCTTTTACTGTGCTTATAGGGTTTGAACATTTTAACTCCATTCCTTTTAACTACTTTTTGTTATTTTTATCATTTTTTCTAATATTTGCATTTCATGTATTACTTTTTAGTTGAAGACTGCTATGGCTTTTGGTCATTTGCAATAAACTCTAATAGTACCAAGGTTGCCACCTTCCTGGGGTGGGGGCTGGAGTTCTCATGAAATTACAACTGATCTCCCAACCACAGTGATCAGTTCCCCTGGAGGAAATGGCTGCTTTGGAGGGTGGACTCTATGGCATTATACCTCACTGAGGCCCCTCCCATACTCTGTCCTTCCTAGGTTCCACCCCCAAATCTCCAGGAATTGGTAACCTGAACTACTGTTAGGTGGGTAGCTGTGTTGGTCTGCAGTAGAAAACCAGGATTTTCATCCAGTGGCACCTTAGAGACCAACAAGATTTTCAGAGTGTAAGCTTTTGAAAGTTAGAGCTCCCTTCTTCAGGGAGGGTGGCATGAAAAAAGAGGGAAAGGTGGCAGTGGTTCCCCCCACCTCAAGTGAATAGTAAGCCTGAAACTGGGACAGCTATCCTCCTGAGCCCTATGCTGGAGGCCCCCAATGGAGAGGGCAAAAAAGAAGGCTCCCACCACTGCTTGTGCCCTCCTCATTCAAGACTTAGGCCACCCACTTGTGGCAACAGCTGCTTGTGCCTACCCTTTCCAGGACTTTGATGCCCCGTTCTGGACTTTCCTCCAAGGCCCCGGAATCTCCAAGACTGCCCCTGATGTCACCACTGAGCCATAGGCTGCTGAAGCAGATATTGGAGGCCAGTTCTAAAGGAAGATCAAAGCATCACACCTCAGAGTTGGCAGAAAAATGCCCCTTTGGGGCCAGGATCAAGGCTGACATGTCAGTCCGAGGATACTGGAAGCAGGAAATAAGGGGAAGCTCACAGAGAGAAGTCAGTAGGCTTAGGATAGGGTCAGCACTTCGATGGGCAACTATCAAAGAAGACTCTGCAGAGGAAGGCACTGGCTTACCACCTCTGCCTCTCACTGGCCTTGAAAGCCCCTTCCTGAGGTCGCCATCACTTGATTGCAGCTTGACAGCACATTATGTATGTAAAAATGGTATATAACTTTAAAATGGTGTAAAAATGCTATAAAACAAATAAATAAAAACAGAAAAATTGCCAAAGAAAGTAGGCAGGATGGGTGTGCACGAAAATTAAAAGTTTTTTTTAAAAGGCACGTCTTTGGGCAGGAGACTTGGCAGGATAGATGGTTTGAAAAACACGTTGAAGGCTAGAAAGAGGAGTATGATATGGGAAGGAAATGAGAAAAAATGTTCACAGGTTGCTTGGTTTTTTTAAACCTTATTTTGGGGATGTTCATAAAGCCAACCATTTTGAGAATCCAAGTTTGAGCAGCAATTGCAAAGCTTTTGCAAGCGTCTGTGAGACTCTTTTTTCTGCTTACATGGCTGCCTTGGGCTTCACTTTTCTTCAGTCCAATGCAATTGTGTTGTGTTTTCTCTTTTATGTTTCCGAAATGCCAACAATAATACGTCCTGCTGGATCAGAGGTGAGATAATGGCGGGGAATCAGACCTTTAATTGCTAGTGGTATCAACATCCACAAGGTTAGAAAGGGGCTTGCTTTCCTCATTAGTGACATACCCTAACTTTTAACAACCACCATCAATGTCTTGTCCTTCTGCCTTTATTGACTCAAGGACAGCACATAGTGTCTCTTAAACAGGAAGTTCCCCGAAGGTGGCACCTAATTAACAATCCATCTGCAGCTCTGTTTCTCTGTGCCCATAATCTTACGAACCACAACAGTGGCAGGCGGCGCTCAATAAGTGGACAAAGCGTATAAAGAACAATAGATAGCAAATTAAATTCATAATGCCTAATGGGTGATCTTAGAACAGGTTTTCTTTTTGTCATTGAAATTTTCACATAAATTTCCCCCTCTCTTTATAGTAAAGATGGCAGAAGAACCAAATGAAGATTTAACGGCACGATTCAATATAGCTTGGTATGATTCCACTTAGAAATATTAGAACTGTAGCAGGGGGTCTTAGATCTGAAACCTTGCACCCACTTCCAAAATAGGTGCTGAGGTTTGGAGCTTTTCTCATTCTAACGGCCTAGTTGTCGATTACATCTTTCCATTGATATTAGCTGGCATCATCTGGCGATCCCTGCTCATTTTCACTTTTAATTGCCAATTTCACTTACTATCTTGATGACTGCACAGCACTTTATACAATACTGGTGAGATAAACCCAATCAAAGCAAATTCACAAGGTAGCCATAAGATCCAGAATTCCCAGGGCAGAGTACCAGGTTATCCTGTGATAATCATTTTTCTTTAAGGGATGAAGAACTAGTTTCTCTAAAATTAAGGCAGTTCTTATTTTACTGTATCACTATCTGATGCAATTTTTCCAGACACCTTAGTTAAAATAATCCTGAGCCAAATGTTCAGGAAACATCTACAACCCGTTAATCAAAATGAGGTGCTCTCTGCCTAGCTTCATGTACTTTATAAATTGAACAGGCAGTTGTGCATGCAAAAGGAGCTATTCAAAATAGAAAAATCGGTTGTAACTTGATGCCATGGTCAGATTTCATATATTTATATCAAAACTGAGTATCATTAATATTAACCCACACTAAATATTCTAAGAAAGCAATATTCTTTATCTCAGTGGTAAATGAAATGTTGGCAGACAGTAATATTTCTTCCAAATGAAAACTGCCTAAAAATAAATTAATTCCATATACAGTATTTGAAAAGGGTGAGTTTTTTTTTTTAAAAAAAAAGCTTTTGCAATGTGCCATGTAACATTTATTGCTCTTATCAGTTTTGTGTGTGGAAAAACATTTTCTAATCAATCTTTTTTTTTATCAAGTTGAATTTGTATTGCATTCTTTGCTGTTTCCCAGAAAGACACCCCCTCTTCCCGCTTCCTGACATTTTTTTCCCTGGGGAAATTTATAAATTCTTCATTATAGTTTAGTTTGGCTTGGGATAGCATCTGTTCTTTTAACTAGAGTGTTCTGAAGTAGACTAGGCACCCTACTCGAGCTAGTGGGTGTGTTCTCTGTGTGTACAAATAATCGAAGGTAGCAAAGAAATGAGTTGTGCCTTGAATTCCAAATGTGTAACGTTCTTGGAGCTGCTCTGACTCTTTTCTCATTTTCTATCAACGATGCCTCTAGTACAACTATTTTGGGGGAGCAGATGGGAGGCAAAGGGGAGAAAAGGTTTTGTAATGCATAGTAAAGACATACTTTGGAAAATGGAGATAAATCGTGTGCTAATCATTTCCCTTCTTAATAAATCTGGATACTCCTCTTGGGAGAACTAACAAATTTGCCTACAATTCTCTTCAGATGAAGAGACTTTGACAACTTGTTTTCAATAGCTGTTAACAGCAAAGTCCCTGAACACTCATTTCCTTCCCCCTCTTCTTCATTATCTTATGAAGACTGCGGCAGAACGGGCACTGGCTCTCAGTCCAGGCAACTGAGCTGCCGTCAATGGCTAGCTAGCCCTGCTATCCAACTCCCACCGTTCCTGGTGGGTGTGACTCACTCTCTCCATCACTGCCACCACGCACTGATTTGTATACCGCCTGACTGAGGGGCAGTGAGACCCCTCCGGCTGAATTTCCATACTGGGAAGTGAATTACCCAATCTTTGGTTGGGCCCTGGAGAATTGGCAACCCACCAAGGTCTAGCCTTATCAGTTTCTCCCGGGCTCCCTCCCTTCTTGTAGCATGCCAAGTGGGGGATGTTACGTAGTCAGAGCACCATAAGGTTCTTTATATTCAAAAAGTATAATTTAAAAACTATATACAGAGCACTTGCACACAAAGCAGGTAAAGGCACAACACTTAGGTATAGACCCCCCTTTTCAGAACTCATAGGGCAGAAAATTAAACTGAAGAGAACCGCCGTCTGCTTTCCCTACCTCACTGTTCCCTACTCTGCCTTAAGGGGTTGGTGGTCTCAGGGAAGGTTCATCCTTTATTTCCTTTCTGCTGCCTCCCAGGACCTCCACATTTAGGGCCTAGGCACCCGGGTTTCACCCAGCAGCAGGAGCCTCTCCTTCTTCAACCAAGAAGGCCCTCAGGATGGGCTGGGTATATATGTGGAGGCTGCTCCACCCATCATTTTTCCCGCACTTTCTTGGCCTGGGAGCTTTCTTAGCCCTGGGAGCTGTAGTCCAGGAAGAAGGGCGTCCCATACCAACACTCCTGCAGGCCCCTCCCTGGCACTACAGCCCATTAAATCTCATGGGGAACATTTTTTTGTTTCTTTAAGACAGATTAACTGCAACCAGCACTCATTTCACCCTTGGTAACCATTTAGTTACAAAGACATTGGGCCTGTACTCATACATATTAGTGTATAGGTCCAATGCACATAGTGTGAGTGTTGGATTAAGTGCATTGGCGCTGCCCATGGCTACACACATTTATAACATGTGGGCACATCATCTATGAATGTACAAGGTGTCTGCACATAGGCTCTATCCCCACATTTGGGAAAATATATCCCACCAAAAGTAAGAGAGCGGAGGTATATAGAATAACAAGTAGCTGTGATTGAGAACAAGTGCATACTTTTGGTTGGTAATTTCAAATAGTATACATTGGAGCATAGTAATCAGAAAAACTTTTCTGTGGGGAATGATAATGTGGAGGAAATTCTTTCTTTGGTGAAAACCAATGTGGCAGTTTCTTTTTGTAGTTAGTTTGTAGTTTTGTTGCTTAATCATGAAGGGGTCTTAAGTACCAATCTGGTGCCAGATACTGAGGTGAGTCTTTCTCCCTGAGATAATGTTTCAATTCCAGTCAGAAGAATGAGATGTCAGGGTCATCTGAGGAGAAGTTGACACTTCCAATTTGGGAGTGGGGGAATTTTTCCCACGCTTGTTGCCTGCCCTCACTCCAGTGAGCAGTGTGGAGAGGGAAGAATGCAGGGGCTGAAGTAGCATTTGGTGAGGTGATGATGTCATTTCCAGCCACATAACAGGAACTGATGTCACCATGTTGCTGGATGCTCTAGCATTAACTTGAAACTCTGTGGTTTCACAGCATCTGGTGACACAGTGATTAGAGGTGTGCACTGAAAAAAATTCCATTTCAGTTTCAGATCCAGGGGTTCTGAACCAAGTAAGCATCATTACTGGTTTTTTCTTGCTAGGGTATTGCTGGCTCAGATCCTAGCCTGACACTCTCACCAATACAACATACTGGGACTTTGCATACACTACTTCTCCTTCCAATATAGAATACGGAATTATGTCTCCTTCCATTTTCCACCCTCTTCCTTTGTTTTTATTCTGCAAGTGATCTTATTCAGTCATAGACAAAATCAAAATCAAAAAGAGTCCAGTAGCACCTTTAAGACTAACCAATTTTATTGTAGCATAAGCTTTCGAGAATTTCGAGAATAGCTTTCGACTAACCAATAAAATTGGTTAGTCTTAAAGGTGCTACTGGGCTCTTTTGATTTTGCTACTACAGACTAACACGGCTAACTCCTCTGAAGACAAAATCAAGTCTGCCAAAATTGGGGGACAAAATTCTGGTAGCCTGGGTCAAGAGACCATGGGAGCCAGACAAAGCACAGCTTTGTTATACTAGGAGCCCAGTTACTCTAAACTAGCATTCTGAGGGTTCTCTTCTGATAGGGTGTGTGTGTGTGTGTGAATGTGATGTTAGGTGGGAAGGCAGAGGAAATCTTTATCTGGAGACTCGTATTGGCTTTCAGCAGCCCTGGACAAAATGAGGAAAGTTGGTTAAGAACATAAAGTGAGTGGAATTAGTTAACGAGCTTTCTGACCTTATATAGGGACAGCAGGTCACCAAGTATAGATTTGTGGCAAGAACATCAGAGCTACCTTGCAAAGGGCAAAGGCCCACAACCACACCAGTCCAGTATTTCGATAAACTCACGAACAGGCTTCAGTGTCAATAGCATTCCACTTTGATTCAGGGTCTGTGAAACAGAGTTGCCCTGCCTCTGGATAGGAAGGCTCTGTTTATGGGTGTTATATGACTAACAGCCATCCATAGACTTGTCCTCCGGAAATTCATCTAATAGCATTGAGGTTTTAATCCAGTCTGACCAATCTGGGCAGAGAATGGCTGATTTCATTAAATTCATTTTTGTAGCAGGATTCAAAAAGGGGTGGAATTTCTTTTTAAATGGGCACCCATTCCCAAGCAACTGTCTGCAGCCACCCATTTTCCAACAGAATTGGTGCCATTGAAACTGGCTTCCTTGCTAGTGTTTGTTTGGACTGTCAGCACTGATAAATCACGTCTTTGCCATATGGTGGATGCGTCATAATGGATTTTGTTGGGGAAGTTAATTAAAATTTATTGTTAATAAGGTTCTCTGAAGCAGGACTGGATTCAAGCAAATACAGAATAATGTTTTGAAGCCCATCTCCTCTCTTTCCTTCTGCCCACACTCACCTATGCAGAACAACAGTCTGCCACAGAAAAGCAGATGATCTTTTCCCTATCCTTCAGATCCCACACTCCAAATCTGGGACCTGACAGAGAGATCAACAAGTTCTCAAGCTAGATAAGCCGCCAGTATTTAAAGCCTCTTCCCACTTGGGGTTTTGTGAAATTGTGTGTGATGAAACATGCACCCTTCTTCACTGCTCGACTTGCAATTTTCTTCCATCACATCACTCTTTTCCTTCTGCTGCTACTGTCTATCTATTTATTTTCATGATTGACATGCCATCCCTGAACCATCAGTCTCCAGGTGTAGCGAATGCACACTTAGAATTAAACTCCACAAAATCTAACATCATAAAGCAATTTAAGACACAAGAAGAAGACACATTAGCAGCCACACAAAAAAAATCAGTGGAACAGAACGAAAACAAGATAGATCAAGATGGGTAGCTGTGTTTGTCTGTAGCAGTAGAAAAGAGCAAGAGTCCAGTAGCACCTATAAGACTAACAAAATTTGTAGTAGGGTATGAGCTTTCGTGAGTCACAGCTCATTTCTTCAGAAGAAGTATCTAAAGAATTGAGCTGTGACGACTAGAACAAAAACAAAAATCCACTTCCAAGGAAGGAGAAGGAAGAGGAAACAAACATTCAGAAATAAAACAGGCTGATGCAATGAGCCAAAAGCTGTTTTGTTTTTGTTTTAAAAGAGATTATTTCCTGGCACCTGAAACCAAGAAGATCAGGAACCAGGCAAGCAGCTGAGAGGAGGACATTGCAAAAGGGAAGGAACCACTTGAAGGAAAGTTCCTTTCTGTGTTAGCCACCCACTTCATTTCTCAAGGCGGGGGCACACTCAAGGTGGCACTTATGGGAGCAGAGTCGGCCTTTCAGCCCCCCACCCCACCCCCATTCAAGTGACAGAGGTCACTTGAAGCAGTATCCTTGTCAAGCACAAGATTTCAGAGAGGCACCATTCTCTAGTCTCCAGCCTCCATTTTCTATGTAAAAAGCTACTGAGCTCCAGTCCAGAACGTGATTCTAACCTTTTTGTTTCAGGTGTGAAACTGCCTACAGCAAGCACTCTCTGCATCATCTTGACCTGTCTGTTCCTTTTCAGAGATGTGCAAAAGAACAGAAAAAGATTTGGCATGCTAATGGCCATTCTCTTCCCTGTCTCCACTGCCCATTGACAGTCCTTGCCCTCTTCCTAAACACCCTAGTGATTTACTTAATGAAGCCCTCAAGGGCTGTGGGTCATTCCTTTATCCTATATAACGCCTTGCTCACTGTGGGCTTATGCGAGGACCCATAGCTCAGTGGCAGAACACAGTTTGCATGACAATGGCTCTGGCACCTCCAATTTAAAACAAATTCTGGTAGTAAGGCTGAGAAGAATCTCAGGGAGTCCCTGCTGGACAGTTCTAGGTTAGATGGTCCAGAGGTCTGACTGGGGCAAGCTTACTGATTCTGGGGCTCTGGTCAAAAATCCAGGCTAGGCCTTCAGAATCACTGCCACCCTCTACCATGCCCCCCATTGCACCTACCCCCTGCTACCAAGATCACTGATGTGGTTACTGACAGCTTTGTGCTGGGGCTGGCTAGCAAAGAACAATGGAAGAAGCTCTATCTTTGTGTTCACAGTGTCAGCCTAATGCTGAGTCTTGTCAGAAGCTGCTTCAGCTCATTTTTAAATAAGAAAAAAGTACATTTATTTAAGACTGACAATCATTTAGAAGATGAAAGAAACTGAAAATTCTGGAACACGTTTTGAGAGATGAGAAGGAGGCAAAATAACTGCAGTTCTAGATCTGGATTTCAGAGCAAGGTTGTTCCTCTAGGAGATGCTCCCCCTGACAAACCAGACAGGGACTGGGTAGGTAGTAGGCATGGCAAAAATCCTATGTATGTTGCCTCCCAGGATGTAGCCAGCTGCTTGTGTTGCCATGAACAGGTTCCAGCTTTTGCTGTGTGGCTCCAAAGAACGCATTTTGAGGGTTTGCCAATCGAAAAATGAATCTTCAGTATGAATGATCAGCTTGCCAGGAATATGGCATCTGCCTGACTTTCTAAGATTGCTGCACACAGTATGCTTGTATGCAGATGCCTGAAAAAACAATTGAAGCACAAACATTGTAATGGATGTCTGTGTGTGTGAAAGAGAGATCGCAGTCCACCTTTAACAGAGGAGCTTCCAGCCAATGGGGATTGGCCAGGCTTTCTGAGAGGAATTTGGCTGTTACTACCTGTTCACAGTGATTTCATTGGTCGTCCAAGCAGCGCCTGCTCTCCCACTGGGCAAGCAGAATACCAGACACATTTGCATGCTCCTTCTCTTCCTCCCCTGCTAGATAGCAGCATGTTGTCAGCGGCAGAGCAGGCAGAAGGAGATGCTTGGCTCTAGAAGAGAAGATTTTGTTTTCCTCTTGCAGCTTACCACATTTTGCTACGGACATCCGCACATGAGCTCGTCTAAATAGCTGTAGATTTTCTTATCTTTTCATTCAAGATTTCATGGGACTTGGGCCACAAAGCCACACATTGTTGTGTCTCACATTCAGCTTCTTCCAAATAAAGAAATTGAACACAAGTACCACTTTCTGACTTGCTCCCCATAATCTTGAACATGGAGTATAACAGCCTGGCAAATATTTATTTGGGTGGGAGGGGGTCCTTGCCTCTGTGTGTGTGTGTGTGTGTGTTTTTGTGAGAGAGGGAGATTGAGAGGGAGAGGGAGAGGGAGAGAAAGAGGCTGGAATTGTCAAGCTGGGACTGAATAGGGACTATGAATGGTTATCTCATTATCACAGGTAACTGATTTCCTTTACAGAGGCGGGGTCAGGGGGAGTCCAGTGGCACCTGGCGTGGGCTTTCGAGGATCACAGTTCTCTTCGTCAGAAGCATCTGGTGGGGAGAGCTGTGATTCTTGAAGGCATGTGCTGCAGTGGAATTGGTTGGTCTTGGAGGTGCTACTCGACTCTTTTTGATTTTGCTACTACAGACTAACACGGCTAACTCCTCTGAACGTTTACAGAAGCAAACTGATCTCCATATCAGAAGGAGCTGTTTGCATCTCCATATCAGAAGGAGGTGTTTGCATCTGCTCCGTCCTCCCCTCTCCTCCTCTATATCTGACCAGTTTCTTTTGGCCCTCCATGCATCTGACGAAGAGAACTGTGATTCTCGAAAGCTTATGCTACAATAAAATTGGTTAGTCTTAAAGGTGCTACTGGACTCTTTTTGATTTTGCTACTACAGACTAACACGGCTAACTCCTCTGGATCTATAGAGGCTTAAAAGCCCACTCCTAGATATATTCAAGAATCACATTTTTAAAACATATCTCTTAATGAAAGCAATTATTTTCCCCATTTTTAAGCAAAAGGCTTTTGTTATTAACTATTTTACGAAGTAATATTATAAAAATGTACGTTGACCATGGCAAGAGTTATATTTGTAGCAAAACGGAAGGCAGAACAATGTTCAGATTTGATAGAATGGAAGAACAAGTTATATGAATATACAAGGGCAAAATTAACATCTTAATAGGCCAATCTGAGAATTCCAGGGAAAATGGAAAATATTTTTTGATTTTTTGATCACTGAAATCTAAGGATAATCAAGAACGACTATTTAGTACAAATTTAATGTAGCGCTGTCTTTTGTGAATATTAATTGGGACTGCATTTTATTGTTTTATTCAGAATGTGTGCTGATGCATCCCAAGAACTTTTTTAGGGAGGAGTGGGGTAAAATTGTTTCAGACAAATACACTATTTATAGGCTACTTCCTCAGGGTGGGTGCCATGACTTTGTGGCAGAGCGCCTGCTTTAAATGCAGAAGATGGCAGATTAAATCTTCTCTAGTTAAAAGGATCAGCTGGTAAATGATGTGAAAGATAGTTGAGATGCTTGAGACTCCAGAGAGCAACTGCCAGTCAGAGTAGACAATACTGACCTTGATAAACCAATGGTCTGACTCAGATCTCTCCTGTGCAAGCTTGCAAGAGGCCCACCCATATTGCCACTCATGTGCAGCCAGATTAGCTTGCCACATGTAGTAGGGAATAGTGTTATTTAGATTAGGTTTCTGATTTCCTGCTCATGCAGAAGTGCAAGTGAATGTGAATCAGCTTCAAGAGTAATAAGTTCACCTGTTGCAATAGTCTGGCTTGAAGAGTCACCGCACATGATTCTACACTTTCCTGACTGTGCAACTTTGCTTCGTTAAATAGGGCTGCCAACCTCCGGCAATCTTCTGGAATTACAACTGATCTCCAGGTGACAGAGAGAGTTCCCCTGGAGAAAATGGCTGTTTTGGAAGGTGGACTGTAAGGCATATCCTCACGTCCCCAAACCACCCTTCCCAGGCGCCACCCTGAAATCTCCAGGGATTCGCTAACCCAGAGTCGGCAACCCTGAAACAAGCAAATATCCCCAACAAGGAGAACCTGCAATTCACACATGATTGTTATGCAGATCACAGGCTGCGGACTTCAGGCCCAACCTCTGTATTCCATTATGTGTGAACTCCATTTCATATATTTATGTCGAAAATCTCTGCACTAGTGGCTATCAAGAAGGCATGGAGCTGCTCCATGTTAACTCCTATCCGTATCTGAGCCTAAATCTTATGACAGCCCTATTGAACAGAGTGGCATGCTTGCTTGGGTGGCATCCACATTGCTGTGGATATAATATGCTGTTCCAGGTTTGTCACCATTTATGTATAATTTTAACAATAACAACATTTGATTTATATACCACCCTTCAGGACAACTTAACACCCACTCAGAGCGTTTTACAAAATATGTTATTATTATCCCCACAACAAACCCCCTGTGAGGTGGGTGAGGCTGAGAGGGCTCCTAGAAGCTGTGACTCACCCAGCTGGCTGCAAGTGGAGGAGTGGGGAATCAACCCCAGCTCTTAACCCCATGCTCTTAACCACTACACCAAACTGGCAGTTCTTGGAGTCCCAGAGTATGTTTAAGGGTACCTAATACAACTACCTAGCTAAGAGGGTCTGGTCATTAAGAAAGGAGGGGTATGAACATAGTAAATAACTGCTGACAACTATTTTTGCAGACCAAAGCAGGTGGCAAAAAAGGGAGATTTATCAACATAAAAGGCTGTAATTGGGGTATCCTTGTTAGTTGGTTGAAGCAAAATTAACAGTAGCACTTTAATGACTAGCAACATTTATTCCAGCATACGTTTTTGGTGAGTTAGAGCTCACTTCCAGGTTGCAGGTTGAGCAAGTCTGGCTCCATGCATACATTTATGAGGGTTAAAGCTTTTATGCTGTGTTCTTCCAGTTCCAGGAATGGAGAAGAATAAAGCATAACATTTTCCATGTCTGTCAGGAACTTGGTTAAATGATTGTCCTACTGCTCAAAGCCTCTTTTGCTCTATGCTTAACATTTGCACAAGACCACTGATCAGAGTTCACACTTCTTCATCTGCTTGCCAAGGTGGGTTGATGCAGTGACGGTTAATGTAAATTATGCATTTGACAACTGACAGCACTCTGATGCTGATTTGTATGTCTTTCTCTGTTTTAATTTTAGCACCAGCACGGGTATTTCTGCCACAGGAAACATTCCATTCTAACAAGAGTGTCAGGGGTTTGATCTCTGTCATTTACCCAGGTGTTCCTGTCATTAAATGCTCGACTACTGACAAATGTTTGATATATGTTCAGGTGGAAAACTGAGCTTCGGATAGCGGGTATTAATGATTCTGATAGGTAGGCCAGTTCCTTGGAAGGAAAGACCATGCTGGAAGAAAAGAACAACAATAAAATTTGTTTGATATTGAAGGCAAACAAAGATAGGAGTAAAATAAGCAACCTACAAGGTATTAAACATCTCACTATAATAGTCCCTTGTGCTTGTAAATCAGGACTAGATTACTCACTCAGGTTTCTTCTCTCAGGTCCATAGCAGAGTCAGGAGTGTTCAAAACAAAATCAATTTATTACTCTGATTAAGATATGTTTTGGGTACTCTGTATTTTAATAACTCTTGTAGTGCAAAATCTTACTGATCCCTTGACCCTGTTATCCCCCCTCTTCTTTCTGTATCCCTCTTTATTCTGGAAAAAAAATAGCAAAACAACATCAATTTATTAACAAGATGGTGGCAACTGGTTTCAGAACAAGGAAGTTCATATAGTCTATAATTCTAGCTAACAAATAACATTCAATTTATATACCATCCTTCAGGATAACTGAATGCCACACTCAGAGTGGTTTACAAAGTGAGTTATTATTAACCCCACACCAATCACCCTGTGAAGTGGGTGAGGCTGAGAGGCAAACTACATGAGACAAACAGCACATGAACGGCATGCGAATGGACTTACACGTGTCGCCACGTGTTTCTTTCGCACACTTGCCCATGCTACCAGACTGTGCCAGACCCCGTGTCTGCGTGCGCACGAGTTTCCTCTATGCTATGCCAGGAGTCGCAAATTGCATCTCATCATGCCCCACCAGTTCACGCATGCTTGAACTGGTCCTCCCAACCGCTCACTTGCCGCAGCAGCCACACATCGAACAGGGGGTCTGTGGACACATGCCCAGTCAAGGACGCGTGACCATACCAGGACTGCAAGACACGTGAAGGTGGGTTTTTCGGCACTCGCTCATTCGCGTGCTGATCGTATCATGTAGTTTGCCTCTGAGAGAATTCTGAAAGAGCTGGCTTCAAGTGGAGGAGTGGGGAATCAAATCTGGCTCTTCAAATTAAGAGTCCTGCCACTTTTAACCACTACAACGAACTACTGCCCTTAACCACAACCCCAAATAAAGCTAAGCAAGTGGGAACTTCACCCAATGAGACTAAACCACTCACACAAATATCAGAGGCAAAGCAGACTTTTTTTTTCTGAGATACCGTCTGGCTGGAATCTAGATCTCAGCTGGCTGAAAACTTCAGACTGTTGATTGGTCTGCCTTGCTCCCTATCTCCAATCAGGGCTGTTCTTGGGTTGTGCTGTCATCTAGTAATCATGGCTAAGTAGTGGGAGCATCAACATTGCTCCCAGCAGCTGATGACATTGCAGGTGTCGGGACTCAGGAAGCAGGGAGGAAGCAGGCACGGTATAGTCAATAAGGCATAGTTGTGTTAATCTGTTGTAGCAAAATAAAAGTGCAGTGTCACCTTAAGGACTAACAACACTTATTTCAATATGAGCTTTTGTGAGTTGGAGCCCATTTCTTCAGCTATGTAAAGGAAAAATCATTCTGAGAATTCTTAAAAGGACAATTGCAGAAAGGAGGGAGGAAGAGGCAAACCAGGGAGAGATTTGGTGTGAATCCCATTATAAATCTTTCAAGTGTAAGGGGCTGCCTCTCAGCACAGAGCAAGGGTAGGCAACTTTTTGCCACAGGTGCTGAAAAATTCACCTACAAAGGTGCTGGCGAACAAAATGATATGGAAGACACGGTTGCTCTTGGCCAGACCCACCCGGAGTAAGACCAGCTGCGGTGCCACTGCATTGTGCTGCTCCGAGAGGCAAGGACTCGCAGAAGAGTTCTCCCACACTGGTAACCTCAGCAGTGCCGTCAGTGCCTTGGTTACTTGGGCAGTGATTTGACCCTGTTGCCAAGCAATATAGTCTGGTGTGTCATTGTCAGTATGTGTACCTGGGCTTGCCTACTCTGGCATAGAAGCACAGCCTGATGTCCCGTCTCAGCATTCAGCTAACCAAAGTGGGGGTGTACCACCTCAGGACATCTGACAGATGAAGCTAGGGAAATTCTCATTAGATGAAGATACGGACAGCAGCATTTTCATAATCAAGATCACTGCCTGAGCACCTATCTGCTGTATACTGTATTTATGCATTCTACAATACCCTGTCCTCCACTGTCATAAAAGCCAAGAGGCTGGCTGTTCTAGAAAAAAGAAGTTGGTGGACCTTTTTGTGCACACTTCTCTTAAGTACATTACTTTCTACCCTCAGCTTAACAGCTGTAAAATGGGAACAACAGTGATTTAAGGGCCAATCTACCTTTTATAAATTTTAGTGAGTCGGATCCTACTTCCCTGGTTCCCCAGACTCAAGTTGCTGTCCCTGCATCATACAGCAGCTGGGTGGAAAGGAATTTTTAAAATCCACAGGGGTCCGATTTCACTCCAGGCAGGGGGGGGGGGGAGGAAGAAGCCCCCTTTCTCCCACATCGTCATTCTAAACCAAATCAGATCCCTGTGGATTTTTAATATTCGTTTCCCCAGTTCTGTTGTGTGCCTGTGGGAAAGCAAGTCCCTCAGACCCGACTAGCCAAAATGTGTAGTTCTCAGAATTTTCAGGATAAAATCAAATGAATGACTGAGAAATAAGCAGACACAGATCTTTAAAACACACAACATGATTTCTTTTTATTTAATTGTTTACATTTCACAATTGACAGTTTACTTGTCATTTTTCATTAACAAATTGTTTTGTTACCAGATGAGATTGTAAATTGATGGAAAAATACGACGTTTTCTGCCAATTGAAAATGAAGGACAAAAAGTGTAAGAGGCAGCTAGTTTAGTTTTCACTTTGATAGTCCCTATAACATCCTGCCATACTCCGTGTTCCTCACAATGGTGTTTTGTTCCCTTTTTTAAATGCCTAGGAAAATCTTGAAATACCCAGTGTCCTTCACAGTTCTAAAATTACACAAGAACTTAACCCATTTTCCTTTTCATTCCCAAGTACCTCTCAACTATTTTACAGTGAACAAAGAAGCACTGCCCATTCTAGGTACCTGTAGGGATACAATTGTGCAGAACTGGTACCCTGAGAGCAGGTGAACAGCTTTGTCCCTGTTCTGGTCAGCTACCTTTGGACACCTTTGTTAGAATCAGTTATGAGAAGAAATAGAGGCAACATCTGTAAAAAGAACAAACACTGCCATTTATCCACATCATAGCAGAACAACAATCAAAATATACACGTTTCTGTTATTGGATATTTTAGCACCAAAAGCCACTTCGGCTGTTTGCATTTGGTGGCAGACCAAAAGCCAGAAACCATATGGTACATGCGGCCCTAATTCCTATCCAGTGGGCTGAATCGGGAAAATAGGAACTCTGACCACTGCTTTGAATGGGTAATTGAAAAATAAATAGCTAGAAATACTGAGCTGGATTCAAATCACAGGGGTGAGCCCGAAGGTGTTCTTCCATTAGCAGAAGCAGTCTTTCTATGAGCAGAAGTCTCCTTCTGTGAGTGGAAGAGTACCTTTGTATCCTATGTACCTTTTGATCCTATGCAAAATATCTAAAATTGTTCAGCTAAGCAAAGATTTTAAAGACTGAGAAATGGCACACATTTTCTTGATAGTTGATATCTCCAATTTAGCATTTTGTAATTCAGTGTGTGTGCAGACACACACACGTACACTTTCAGTGAAGCATATAATGCATATTCCTAGGAAAAGTCCTTTCTTGCAGATCTGTACATTTTGTCAGCCACCCAATCAAATGGAGCTCCCCAGCCTCTTATTTTTGGAGGCAACCTTGGTGGGGAGATATTGACCTCTAGATGGGCTGCCATTGCATACATTCAGATTGGCTTGGTGGGTTCCAATATGTTCAAGTCTGGGTTATTAAACCTCAGGTTGCCTTAGCACAAGTACTTAGAAATAAGTTCTATTTTTTTCAAAGGAAATTTGTTTCAAAGAAACATGTTTCTGACTCACATCAATGTCATACATACCTGAAGGGTTTTGCTTCACGAAGGGTCTGTCAAAATATTGTGGTTTACCCATGGGGACTGTGCAGCTTTCAATGGAAAATCCCTGTATGCTGTGCTAGAAAGAGCTTCCACTGTCCAAGAATCTCTGTTTCTCAGCAATCATACTAATGCAGTGCTAGTAAGCTGCAATGCTACCATGTTGTGAGGGTAGCACCAGCAGCCAGTGTTACTGTGATAGAGTTCTAAGCACCTGTTGGTTAGTGCTCATGTCATTAAAGCACAACTACTTTCCCATGTATATCTTTAATAATCATCATCATCATCATCATAATATTCGATTTATATACCGCCCTTCAGGACAACTTAATGCCCACTCAGAGTGGTTTACAAAGTATGTCATTATTATCCCCACAACAAAACACCCTGTAAGGTGGGTGGAGCTGAGAGAGTTCTGAGAGAGCTGTGACTAACCCAAGGTCACCCATTGGCTTCAAGTGGAGGAGTGGGGAATCAAACCCGGCTCTCCAGATTAGAGTCCTGCGCTCTTAACCACTACACCAAACTGGCTATCTTTACAATGATAAAGGCTACCAATTTTAAATTGCTCCTGTGTTTGTGTGTTGCTTTTTTCAGCAGGTGCGACATCTTCCCCTGCTCATCATTCCAGTTTATAATCCCCCCTCCTGAAGCATGGCTATTCCTTAGGCTCCTCCCACTACTTGCAGATAGGGATATTTCCTGATATGACACACAGGGTGAAGACATCTAACTTTTCTTCCTGGCATGCTAGCTTGATATAGGCAGAGGGTTGTTTTTTTAAAAAAATCACTGAAGAGTATTCAAGCTGCAACTCCCTCACTTCCCATCTGAAACGGTACAGCTCTGAGACAGTTTTCTCTCATCTGTGTGATCCAACTGACCTGGTACTTTTTGCTTTCAGACTAATGAGCAATTTGAGCTCTTCGAGGGAATAGTTGACTGGGGTTAACAACAACAACATTCTATTTGTATACTGCCCTTCAGGATGACTTAACACCCTCTCAGAGCAGTTTACAAAGTATGTTATCATTATCCCCACAACAACAATCACCCTGTGAGGTGGGTGGGGCTGAGAAGCTCTGGAAGAGCTGTGACTGACCCCAAGGTCACCCAGCTGGCAACAAGCAGAGGAGTGGGGAATCAAACCCAGTTCTCCAGATTAGAGTCCCGCACTCAACCACTACACCAAACTGGCTCTGAGAGGATGCTCAGAGGTACTGAACATCTGCAACCCCTGGTGGTCACAGTTGGAATATTTGTTGTTCTCAATACACCTCACTGGTCAATTTAACATATGAATCAAGTTACTCTGGCATGCTTTACAACACCTAGTCTACGGCTGATTCCGCACACGTTGGATAATGCACTTCCAATCCTCTTTAGAGATCATTTGGAACTGAGTTTTTCATGTGTGAAACAAAAAATCCACTTCCAAATGATTGCTAAAGTGCATTGAAAGTGCATTATCCAACGTGTGCGGAATCAGCCTACGACTGGACTTCTTTTAGAGATGGTTTTCTCTTAGCTATTTAGTGCCTGTGTATATTAACCATTGGTATACTTCACACAGATGGGGAGGGGAAATTGTTCCAGGACTGTACCACTTCAGATGGTATCTGGTGGTTTCAACATGAATTCTCTTTAGCACTTGTGGTTAAAATCTCTGCCAATATCAAGCTAGCATGTCAGGAAGAAAAGTTAGAGGTTTTTCCTCTGTGTCACCTACATTTCTGTGAAAACAGAAAAACAAGACAGAGAAAACAAAGAGAGAAGACATCTAACTTTTCTCGCTGACATGCTGGCTTGATACAGGCAGAGTTTCCCCCCCACAAAGGGAAGCATTCAATCATGTGACCCTCCATCGACAATATTTAGTCCACAAACAGTTTTTCCATGAACGCTCCTCTTCAGTGCTTAGTTAATCACAGACCTACCAAGAATGATATGGGCACACTACTAAGAAATTCTGGGATTCTTCTCAGGACAACTTAGGTGTTTTGTATTAACTTGCTTAGAAAGACAAAGGGGGAATATTGAGGCGCTTTCCTGTAACTTATGGTGGCATCCTAAGCAGAGTTACACCCTTCCAAGTCCATTGGAGTCAGTTGGCACAGAGCGGTGTGTTTGGGATTGCAGCAGCATTCTGAGTGGGCAAATCAAGAGAAAGGAGGAGACTGTGACTAGTGTGACAGTACAGAAAACATCCCTTTGGATGGGAGGTTATCTTGAAAGCACATAGCCAGAGCAATACAAGTATTGTGTCTTGATCAAAAATGCATTATGCGTCAGAATCACACTTCTACTTCTACCATGTACAGAGAGAACCCTGTGTCCCACCCATTTAGAACAATGTTTTATTTATGCTCTGTCTTCTAGCTGATTAAACTCTTGTGGCTCACCAAGCCAAATGCATTCTGCATGCATGGTGGTCTGCTAGGTACAAGTCAACACTTTTCTTCCTGCAGTCCTGGTCAGGAAATGTACAGCATCTCTGACGAGCTACCATATATATGATAACATTTGATTTATATACTGCCCTTCCGGACAACTTAATGCCCACTCAGAGCAGTTTACAAAGTATGTTGTTATAATTATCCCCACAACAACAATCACCCTGTGAGGTGGGTGGAGCTGAGAGAGCTCTGAGAGAGCTGTGACTGACTCAAGGTCACCCAGCTGGCTTCAAGCAGAGGAGCAGGGAATCAAACCCGGTTCTCCAGATTAGAGTCCTGCTGCTCTTAACCACTACACCAAACAGGTGTAAGAATATTGTGCTTAGCTTGTTGGCTCACATGTTGGCATTCATGGCCAGGGGTTGCTCAAATTTCTGTAAGTATGTTAGAAACACTGAAATTAACATTACTATTAAAATCAGACCAATAAATAATAATTTCAGCTCTTCTCAATGGACAGGTGATCCTCATGAATTTTCTTTAACATGTGTTACAATGAATGACTATGGAATAGTGACTCTTTTTTAAAAGAAAAAAATTGTACTTCATCAATTGCAGATAGATCTTGTACAAATCTGTTGTATGGGCTTGATACTCTACATTGGTTCCCATCTTCTTGCTGCTCCCAATCCACACTTAGATGCATCTGATATGTTATTTTAATTGACTTTTGATAGTCAGAATATTTTAACACATTTGCAACCCTAAGTAGGTACATAAATTCACAACTGATACTCGAAAAACTCCATTTCCATACATTATGTTTACATAACAAAGACTGGAGTGGGTAGGTAATTGTCTGCTCTGCCAAGTTTGGAATAAGTTCTCCCATGTATAACCAGTGTCAAAAATGTCTGCATCCCTTTTCTATCTGTTGGTTTAAACACAATGTCAAACAAAGGCTTGCAGTCCTTGGATATCACCAAAGGAATGAGGGTTCGTAACAGAAGCTTTCTAGTATTTGATGATATTTATGTTCATTATACTAAAATGTTATAATGGGAGGATGGATTGCAGCCAGCAATGCCTGGATGGAAATGGGATTGGACATGGCCCAGTTCCATTTGTGCAAGCAATCGCGCGAGATCTGCTGCAATGCCTGTCACCTGACTTCCTGCATTGTATCTGATTTTATCAATAACTGGCACGAGATTTAGATAGTGCAATGTTATTTTTTAAAATTTTGTCTGATATTATATATGATAAAGTACCTTTCACAAGGGCTTGCGTACATGGGGAAAAAATGTAGGGATACAATAACCCTCAACACAAGTGGACTGTGTGAGCAATTCATTCTGCTTCGGGTTGTGCAATCACGCGAATGCACACAGAAATCTTCTGCTGGATCCAACCATTAGTTACTGTCACTTTGAGAAAGCAGAAACCTTGTGGAGGAGCTAATATTGTTTCACATCCCACAAAAGTTTTGTTTTGAATTCTGACATTAGGAAAAACCAACTTCTGTGAGGAGACACTTCACAGCTTGCTTTTGTAATAAATTATGCAAATTTAGATAGTGAGATCAACAGCTTCACTTCACCTTGTCATAGCTGACGGCATGTCATAAATTCTGGGAACTATTTTGAAAAGCTTAAAGTACCGCTGGTAGAGGAAAACTATTAACGGCCATACATGGAGAAGACCTGTTCCAAACAGCAGAAATTCCCAGATCTGAATATTGAATCTCTGTGAAACATGACTAGGTTTTGCAAGTTACTCTGAACATTGTATAAACACTGCTTTATCTGAGACATCTTGCAAACATGAGAGCAATCCACACCCCAGGGCTTTGTTCAGTACCTTAGCTTATACTGGTGGCTCCTGGAGGTAACGACAGCGGGCACAATCTGGCAAAAGGTTCACAGAGATGGACTAGAGCCTGTTGCACATGAGTAAGAGTGTAAGGTGAAGATCAGGTGGCAGAATGGGCTGTGGACTGCAGCTGGAGAACCACATTTTGGAAGGCTTATCTAAACTAAAACCTCCCTGTATTGAAAAACCTGCACTGCAAGTAAAGGGAGAAGAGATTTCTCCCTACTAGGCTATTTTTCTGTTTACAGGGAGCTTTATTAACACGAAGGAACATTCCCCACTGGAGTCCACCCCTTGCAATTTGCTTTCATTTAATCCTTTCGTAGATTCCTCACTTTGTTCCCACCCCATTCCCCAGCATAAGTGAATCAAGTCTGAGCTGTTCCAAGTTTATATGTGAAAAGGGTTTTTCGGGACAGTTCCACACCTGGCTGTAGGTGTGTGTGTGTGGGGGGGTGGAATTGTACATCTAAATGCTCATCTATGGAAAACTCTCTGCAAACAGAAAAGCAGCACACCAGGGGAACTGGTCCAACTTAACCTTCTTCTTGTGATGCCCCTTTTTTTAGAGATTTGAAAAACTCCTTCCCTATAGTAGTGACCCTGGTATCTTGCTTGATTACCTTTAGGCATCAAGTGAAGTCCTTCTTATTCGGCCAGATTTGAGGTTGATTAGACCTTTCTAAGCTCCTTTCAATGAATGGTCTTAGAAGGGTGTAACTCTTCTTAGGATTGTACTAAGGCTTAAATTAGAACCAGTGAATCCTAATTTATTTATTCCAGCTACCTCCTTAGTGCAGGATATCCAACGCTGAGCGTCCCCAACAGATGGTGGTTCAGCCTCCACCTGGAGACCTCTTCAGTGAGGGAGAGCCCATTAATTTAAGGCTTTATTGAACACATGGATGCATGAAACTGCCTTCTCCCGAGTAAGACCTTTGGATTATCAAGGTCAGTGTTGGCTGCTATGAGTGGCAGTGGCTCTCCAAGGTCTCAGGCAGAGGTCCTTCATATCACCTACCACCTGATCCTTTTAACTGGAGATTCCAGGGACTGAACCCAGGATCCTCTGCATGCAAAACAGAGACTCTACCACTGAGCTTGCAGCTCAGGCCACCCCTTGGATGTAACCATTGGCCGTAAATGCTTACTAACTGTTGGGCTGTGCCCACTGACTCAATGGAGGAGCAAAAGGAGGAACAGAACATAAGAGAATTTGTTTCATATGCAATCTCATAAAGCTGAGAAAATAGATGGTGTTTGGGCCCTCTTGGCGAACAGGCATCTTCTTGGCCAAGGTCATGACCGTGGAGGAAGGATAAACCAACAACGGCAGATGCTCGGAGCTGCTGCTAGGAACAGGAGAGTAAAACAAGTTGTTGGAAAGAACCACTTCGTCTCTCCTTGCTTTCTCCCCAGTAAATTTTTATGACATTGACTTTATTAGGACACAGAGACCTTACAAGCCTTTCAGAGACAGGTTTTTGTTTTTTTTTTGTTTTCCTTTGACAGCAATACATGCAAACAGTTTGCTTAAAACCAGTGACTTCTACAGGAAAAGGAACAACGACGGAGGCTCCAGCGCTCTTGGTCTCCCTCGCACTTTCCTACAAAGAGGGAGAGCCAGTGAGGCAATTTCAGGAGTGGTCTTGAAAAATTCCTTAGGAAAAACAGATGCTGCAGCTTTGAATTCACTTTAATATTGAATCTCTCCCCTCCTCGAGTTCACAATTTAAGTTTGTACATTTTTTTACAGGCATCTGGATTGGAAAACAGTCACGCATGGGAAGTGCTGATATGAAAATGGAGCACATGGAAGAGAAGCTCTTCTATTTATATAAACCATTTTTGAGAGAAAGAGAGGGGGGAGGCAGAGAAAGAAAGGGAGGTAAGGAGGGGCAGATGGTGGGGGAGGAGGAAATGGTCTAAGAATTAGCTGTCAGCCACTAACTCTGAATTTTAGGGAGCACCTGCTGGAGGGTAACTTTGAGGCGTCTTGATGTGTCAAATTCTTGTCAGCCACACACCACTCCTGTTCTCACTCTTGTTTGCAGTATATGAAGGAGGGAAGCCACAGAATGAGCCTGGGCACACACTCCACAAAGATAAACGCCTGGCGGCTGCATGAACCCCTCCCACCATATCATGAGTGGTGCCAAAACATCAAATCAGGGATGGGAAACATCAGATATTGCTTTGCGGCATGTGCGTCTGCCACAGTAGTTGCGTGTAGCCCCACACATTAGGATTAAGGACTGCAGGAGGCCCCAGACTTGAAACTCAGTTATGGCATCACCAGAGGAGCTAAGGAGAACATCCAGACCATTAAGAACTACCTCAAAGCCTTACAAACCAGGTCATGTGTTTGGAATGAAATGTCACAAAAACTTCCAGGTCAGGTCTGCTGTTTTGGTCTGAGCAACGACGTGGCCGCGTTTGCTGCTGCTCCTCTTCCTCACATATTCCTCACCTTCCCTACACCTGCCTCATCCTTTACCTGGTCCTCACTGCATCACAGCTATCCTTTGTTATACTGTGTCTCTTGTCCTCTGCTACTTTGCACAACTCTGCTGCCCTGGAAACTCTGCTGCCCTGGAAAGAGTGGCATCTGGTGCTCCATTGCAGTCCAGCCCAACTCCTGTCAGTCCCTCCATTGAAAATCCCTTTGCAGGTGAAGAAGAATTCATACTACCACATGGCAATTTATTCCATGCCATAGTTTCAGGCAGGTAGCCATGTTGGCCTGCAGTAGAACAGAAGGATTTGAATCCACTGGATCTTAGAAACCAATAAGATTTTCAGGATATAAGCTTTTGAAGAAAGGAGCTTTGACTCTAAGATGCCACTGGACTGAAATCCTGCAATTCCATTCCACTTCCTGTAGGACTTCATGTTTCTATTGCTGCTTCTCTGGCCAGTTCTGAAATGTCTAGGAGAACCGGATGTATGGGCTGCATCCACAAGAAAAGGACCTTCCTTTTTGCATTCAGTGCTACCACAAATGCTGAGGCACACACGCTGACCGACAACAGAGCTTCTGCCTGGGGGGTTTCTGTACACTCTCCCGTGTCAGAGCCAAACTACAAGTGACGCATGACACAGGTTGGATGCTTGTCAGCTTCCCTCAAGTTTTGATGGGAAATGTAGGCATCCTGGTCTTGCAGCTGTAATGGAGAGCCAAGCTGTAAAACCAGGACGCCTACATTTCCCATCAAAACTTGAGGAAAGCTGACAAGTGTCCAACCTGTGTCAGGCGTCACTTGTAGCTTGGCTCTCAGTCACCATTTGCCACTCATTTTCCCCTGCCACGCCATCAAAGGGCTTTTGGAGGTCTTAGTGTTATAGTGCTAAATTGCATATAGCAATAACTGATTTTAAAAATAAAAAAGCTCTCTGGTGGTGCAGCAAAGGAAAATGGCAACCACGAGGGGCTGACAATGGTGCTGATGTGGGCAGGACCTTTGAAAACCCACACTTTCCCATCCACATGGTGTGATACTACACTTGGCCTGTGCCCAAAAAGAGCATCACCAAGCAGGTTGGGAATTGCAACCTGGAGAATTGCTGGGGCAATGGTGAGGGTGTTACCCCGCGACCATATGGGTGAGTGGGTATCTGCTATCATAAATATGATCGGGTTGGATTTCTTGTTTAAAGCATCCATCGGACGGACACAATGAATCAATCACATTTAGATTGTGGATTTTCAACGTCAGAGCCATGTCCTATGAAAGGGGCTTTCAGAGGTTTTGCTCAGACTATCATTGCACAAACCACAATGCAAGCAATTTCAAAATGATATGTCATCTGTCTGTGTTGCTTACTCCAGATATGCTGTTATCTTCATTAAAGAAGCTCTCTCTTTCTCTCTCTCTCTCAAACACACACTTCTGTTCTGAAGTGCTACTATATAGGCCCAGTGAATCCATTAAAAGCCAGGCAGTTGATCTTCTAAGAAATCCTTTCGCTGGCTGTCAGATGGGAGCCATTTACACATGGAAGCTTTCCATGGTGTGTGCATATCACCTCATTCATAAATGAGTCCTTTATGCAGTCCTGCTGAGCAGTGAGTGAACTTTTACCAACCCACAATGCTACCAGTCCAGAAATATGGTAAAATTATCCGTACCATTTTGACAGGTTGATACAGACAGGCAGCCTTCCCAGGGGGAGCTTCGTATTTGGAAGGCACCAACCATGATGCTCTTTAGCGCCCATCCCCGAAACACACACCTTCCCAGAGGAGGGAGCAGAATGTGATTCATTCATGCGCCTTCTGCTGCTGCTAGCACTCCTTATATGAGCTCTACTCTCTTCCAAAAGCAGGTATGGCCATGAAACTGAACTTCCCACAGAGCCCCTGTGACATTTTAGGGTCTGCTAGGGTAACCCTCAGTGGAGGTATTTGCTCAGGTTGGCTGTGAGCTCTAGGGCTGCCAATGTCCAGGTGGGGTCTGGAGTCTCTCAGACTTACAATTGATCTCCAGACTACAGAAATCAGTACTGTTGGAGGAACCATAGAGTCTATGAGAATGTAGAGTCTGGCTACAGAGAGTGAGTGCTCTACTATTTGTCTTATGGAATATCACAGAGAATAGGAGAAACTTATTGATAGTTTGATAAGTAGTTTGATAAATAGTTTGATAAGTATTGATAGTTTGATAAGTATTGATAGTTATCGATAAGAGCCCTGTGGTGCAGAGTGGTACTGCAGTCCAAGCTCTGCTCACAACCTGAATTTGATTCTGGTGGAAGCCGGGTTCAGATAGCCTGCTCAAGGTTGACTCAGCCTTCTCTTTCTGAGGTCGGTAAAATGAGTGCCCAGTTTCCTGGGGGTAAAGTGTAGATGACTGGGGAAGGCAATGGCAAACCACCCCATAAAAAAAAAAGTCTGCCAAGAAAATGTCATGATGCGACATCCCCCATGGGTCAGTAATAATTCGGGGCTTGCACAGGGGGACTACCTTTACCTTTACCTATATCACAGGGAATAGGAAAAACTTATTGATAGTCATCTATAAAGATGCTACAAGGCTAGAGGCTGACTGGTGACTGAGAGAGGGATGTAACTGCTGTTGGCTGGAGTTCTTCAGATTGGATTTTTCTCCTGAACACTGAGAAAAACCTGAAGACAATTTTGAGAGTTTTTTTATTATTATTTTTTAGCTTGAGCGATATGAGGTAGGAAATTTAAAAGTAAGATTTTAATTTTGGTGGGATGATGTGAACGCAGAAGTGGGAAGAGTTGGAAGAGATGATCTACGATCTGGTTGTGCCATCACAGGATATGACATCACATCCCTGCTGAGTTCCCTCCCCACTCCATACTCCACCCTCTCTAGGCACAGCTCATAAATCTCTAGGAATGTCCCAAGCTGGAGTTGCCAACCTTTGCGGGCCCTTTACTAACTGCTGGGTCTGGGCAGATTTTCACAATGGCCCTCAGCCAAGTAGTTTATGTATACACCATGGTCAATTATCATGTACTAAATTGTTCTTGTACTCACCTACATTCTGACTCACAACTCCGTATCAAAAGCGTTCCCATATTTTAAATTACTTCAAAAATGAAGCTCTTATCTAATTCTTAACTTCAAAATTTTGGGGGCTAGGGTGGTTATGGAAGAAGTGCTGCCAGTTTTCAAATTAAGCACCAACAGCAACACAGAATTATAGTATACCTAGACTACATACTTACATTGGTTTCAAAACCATTCATCTCCTCAGGTAACACTGAAAGCAGTAGTTCATTGAGGAAGACTAGGATTTCTCAGAACCCTCACTAAACTACAATTCCCAGGATGCTTTGGGAGACACTATGAAAGAAAAACTAGTATAAAAATATGTAGTGTGCAAATCTTCAAACGATTCTATAGGGTAATTACAGTTATGTGAAGATTGCACTGGCATAAATAATTTATTCTTCCATCCGTCCTGATTTAGGATGATCATTTGGTCCAAGGCAGAATACTGTCCCACTGGATTCATTTTGAAAAAAAAAAAGGATGAAAGGTTCACAACAAAACACATTTTTCAGCTTGCAGAGTTTCAGCAGGCCTTCGCCTGGCATGCTGTGTTATCATTTTCATACTATTCTAGGTAATCACAAACCCATTAGCAGTCTTCAAAAATCTACATATATACACTTATGTACACATACATACACACACACACAGACACACCTGCAAGCTTGGTTTGCCGCTGTGATGCTCCAGATATAATATGTACCCATTAATGATTTTCTTACCAGCTAGTAATGCTAAACAGAGGCCTAGAGCAATACTTTTAGGGGCAGCACCAACTTAGCTCCAGCTATTTTTGTATTCTACCGACTCATGCTTACAGCAAGAAAGGTAGGATAGAAACATTTTAAATAAACCAAAGGACATTTACCTTTCCAATACTATTTTAGAACCCATCCTTGAGCTGCTTATAGCCTTCAGGGAGTGAAGGAAGAATGAAAGCCATCTGGAGGCAAAAGAGAGGACCCTGGCTTCAGAGGGCCTAAGAACTGGGGTTGCCATTCCCCAGTGGGGGATCCCCCAGTCCCACCCTTCATTTCCCGCCACCACTCACCCGGGCTGTGAGGGAGGGGGAGGGAGGCGAGGAAACAGACCTCCATCCAGGGTGTGCTCCCATGGTGGTGCAACAATGTCTCTCCTGGGAGCACTCCCATGCTTTGCACACGGCCAATTTGGACCCCAAACGGCCTGAATTGGGCCCAGTGTGAAGCGCACGCATGATCCCAGGCCTACATGATGACATCACTTCCCGGTCAGGAAGGAATACAAGAGGTTCCATTTGGGCCACTAGGGGCCAATTAAGACATATGTGAATAGGGTTCAGTATAAGTTGGGGATCAAATGTTCTAGGAAATCCAGCATCTCAGATGGGGGGCACTATGTTAGTGTTGCACTATGTTAGTGAATGAGGCAAGACCTGACTATTGGAAGTCCTAATAGTGTATGACTTTTGTAAACATTAAATGGGATTAAAGCAATGGGTCAATTATATACCAGGTCCCAGCCCATATATAGCATTTTTCTCATGTAGGGTTCCCAGGTCTCCTGGTTGGGGGCGGGAGATACTCCACACCCTGTTCCCACCCTCCGCTACCTTTTACCTGGCTGGCAGGGGGGGGGGGGAATGTGTGTGGAATGGGAACAGGAACGCTTGGCTGATTTTAAGTTAAAAATCCGCCCCCCCCCCCCGAGGGCCTTCCCTTCATTGTTGCACCGGGAATGATGCCATTCTTGGCACATCAATGAAAGCTCCGGAGCACATGCACGCTTTATGCTTGGTAAATTTCTCCCACACATGCCCCCCTATGACTCCACCCATCCCTCAGTTTGGGCCCCAGGGGACCTGGCAACCCTATTTTCACATACACACACATGCCTAAGAGAGTGTAATTCTGTAGTTTTTCTTAGGCAAAAGAAAATATGTTGCTTTTACCGGATGGAAATCAAACAGAGTTTTGCCTTATCTGCAAAATGTCAGGCTCATTTCAGAAGAACTTCACAAGTGCTGACTTTTATCCTATAACGTGAACTGCCAAATTAAATACTATATATAGGTATATACACACGTATTACAGGTGCCACATTCAAACCTCATAATGATTGAGGGTAATTTAAGTCACGGCAGTAGGAGAAATCCTGAATAGTCCCCTGGTTTTACTATTTCATATCAGAACAGAGAGAAGAAAATTTGTAGCTGATCAAATAGCAAATCCACAAAGAAAGACACTAAAGTGCTGGAAATTGCTCTGTAAAAATAGTAATGGATCAAATTAGATGTCTGAGGTTCCTCTAACTTCCCAAGAGCTATAAAATAATTCAGCACATTCAAGCTGAAGATGCTTTAAGGCCGTACACTGCTTCTGTATTTGAGCTTTCCCGTTGACGTTCTATTTTTGTGAGTCTAGGGACTAGTCACTATGAATGGGTCTATAGACTGGGCTTAAAGTGGCATGTTTGGGGAGAGCCAGAGCCTATGGCCAAGGGATGGTGATGTTTCTTAATGGTTGCAGATGTTTCCTCAATGGACACTAATCACTAAGAGATGGTCCCCAGATGGTTCTTCTGACGAGCCTATCAGGGCCTAAGAGGAGGTGACTTCCCAGATGAAAAGAGAAGAAGACACGAAATACTGTGAGTCGGCTGAAGGACAATTTCACTTACTGGGGATGTTCTCTATAGTCCACTGACCTGGGGATCTAAACACTGCCTCAGCAAATGCTGGGAGATTTGGGGGATAGTGCCTGGGAAGGGTGGGGTTTGGGGAGAGTGTGATGTCGCATCAATGATGGCTATGAGTATAAGCTAGGCAATTGTTGTTGTGGCTTCAGCCTATGCCATGAGGCCTTTGGGATGCCATCAGCATCACAGGATGCACTTGACTCTGCTTGCTGTAGGACTGTTTTTTATGCCCCATTCTGTACCTGATTTTGGGGACGCAGTGGGACACTGGGAAGTAGGGACATGGGAGATGGTCAGTGGCTGGCAGTGTGACATCACTTCTGAGAAAACCCAGAAGTGACATCAAGCTTTTCTAGGAACTGGCTGAAACTCTATGTTTTGCTGGGGAAAACTGGAAGCGACATCAGTCCTCTCTAGGAATTGCAGCAGATCCCAACTCTGTTAGTATTGTGTAACACCCTACTGTTATATGTTTGCCTTCATGACACCTCTGTCCTCCACAGAATAAACACACTTCAAATTATATTTCAGATTTAAAAAATTTCAACAACAATCACACTGAATTTCAATAAGAAGAATAACTGCTATGGAGTATTGCCGTTGAAATTACAAATGTGAGTTCAGGAAAGTACCATTCATGGAACAGAACCTTCCTCCCTTCCCACCTCAGCCTGTGATGCTCCCCAGAATGTGGGTGGTTGGTGGGCACTTGTGGAATGGGAAGACTCCTTAAGATCCCAGCCGACACATTTGCAATTCTGAAAATGCGCAAGAATAAAGTGACTTTTTGAGTTTTAAAATGAGAGCAAACTAAAATTAATTTTGTTTTTGAGATTTTTTTATTTAGACTGTTGGGAAGATGACTGAAGATGACTGACTGCACACATGGCTGGTGCAGATACACCAGTTGACAATCACTGGTTTTATTATTGCTGGCTGAGACATTCTGGCGGGAAGAAAAGGTAGTGAAATTAAATGCCATTCACTATCATTAAAATTACACTCTGTGTGTATGTCTCTCTCTCTCTTACTCTCTTTTAAAATAGTTTTGTACAGGGCTTTTTTTCTGGGAAAAAGGTGGTGAAACTCAGTGGGTTGCCCTCGGGGAAAATGGTCACATGGCTGGTGGCCCCGCCCCCTGATCTCCAGACACAGGGGAGTTGAGATTGCCCTCCGCGCCTCTGTCTGGCAATCAGGGGGCGGGGCCACCAGCCATGTGACCATTTTCAAGAGGTTCCGGAACTCCGTTCCACCGCATTCCAGCTGAAAAAAAGCCCTGGTTTAGTATCAGTTCAGTTGTCTCCAGAGTAGATAAACATCCCAGTCCAAGTCCCTATGTGGGCTTGGATGCACATAAAAGTCGTGCATATACGAAGGAATGGAAAGGAACAGAAGAGGGTTTTCACAGCTTAGGGCCATACACAGAAGCTAAATCACATTTCTGCTAAAGAATTTTACTTAGAACTGTTTTTTTCCCTTGACTGAATTATCAGCTGGTATGTGTGTGTATGTGGATTCCTCGTCCCTGCAATCTCCAAAAATGATATAATAGAGACATTTCCATCTCAGTACCTTCTTTTATTACCTGGTATCATTGGAATTAGCCACACTTGCTGGGAAAGATTTGGGTTGGTAAGAATGGATTAAATGATAACCTGGGTGGAGAGGTGAGATATTCATTCAATTGCATGGGAGCATTTCTTATTGAAGAAAACAAAAAATAAGTGGTCAACAACTTAAGCTGGCTCTCCTAATTCAAGATTTTGATACAGAGAAGCAAATATGGGATTCTTCCACTTCCAGTTTGAACTGGCACAGTCCCATAATACATGTGATCTACATGCATATTTAGATAAACCTGAAGGAAGCTGACATCAGGATGATTATTTGTTAATTGGTTCGAAACACTTGAGGTGGGAGAGCTGGTTAATATACTATACACCTTTGCTATGGATTTGGAAGGAGGGATGGTCTCCAGTGCTCTGACTGGGTAGCCCAGGAAAGCCCGATCTCATCAGATCTCAGCAGCTAAGCACAGGCAGCCATGGTTAGTAATTGGATGGGAGACCTCCAAAGAAGACCAGGGTTGCAGAAGCAGGCAATGGCAAATCACCTCTGTTAGTCTCTTGCCTTGAAACCCCCACCAGCTATTACTTGAGGGCACTTCCCACCACCACCATGTTCTCCAGTGGCTATTTATTCTACTTGAAATGAACAAGGATTGTGAATGTGCAAGGTTCGAATCCAGTAGCACCTTAGCAACCAACAAGATTTTTCTGGGAATAAGTTTTTGAGAGTCAAGATCTCCTCATCAGATTGAATATATGTATTCTCCTGTTCCTTAGAAATCTATCTGTAAATGGCACATCAGTGGTGCTCTCTGATGCCCATCCTTTAGTGACAACTGCTGAGCATGCCCAATCTGCTGGCATTCCTATTGTTCTCCTAACCAAAGTGGTATCCCAGAAAAGAACCATTCAAACCATAGATCATTTTCCCCCTGGGTTGATGTACTGCTCCTTAGGTTATGTATCTGACCATTATTCAGAAAATTAGCAATCAGAAGATCTTGGTATGAAAAATGAGCGGAACTTGGCATCAAGGAGAAAGAGGGGGAGTGGAATGACAAAATGGAGGAAAGGGGAAATCGAAAAGGCAGCATAGGAGGGTGGGGTGGGGGAGCGAGAGAGTCACAACCACCACACGCTTTGAGGTGATGAAGAATGGATTTTCATTGTCTGCCTCCAACTCTGCTCTACATGTATAGATGATTTTCTTGCAAACACAAGGAGCTATCCAATGAGCCAAGGTACCTTCTGATGACCAAGTTTGAGATATCTTATTCTGGTGTACATTGACATGGACACAACAAAGAGGCACCTCTTAGTATCTTTCATTAACTATGTTCACTCAGAATTCCTCCTCTCTCCTCTGCAAGGCTTTCTCCATGTTGTCTTTCACTGACAAAGCAACAGCAGCAGAAAATCCCTATCAGAATCCATTGCTGTGTAATCCTCCCCAAAAGCAACCAACCCCCAAAGGCTCTCTCCCTCTGCAGCCCCATTACCCAGAATGCCTTCTGCCCAATGTGTGGAATTTCCTGTTGTTCTGTGTCAGGCAGACTCATCCCCATCCAGACATCTCCAAACAAACGCCTTCCCTCGTTCATATATCCACAGTCTTGGTGCCTTAGTTTTTGGGTCACGAACACAGCGAGGATGGTTTGGTAGATGGTCTGCAGAGAGTGGATTTGTTTTCTTGTTTTAAAAAATTGAGGGAGGGAGAGTTGTACGCACAGATATCACAGCATTTCAGTGAGGCTTCCTCCTGCATTTTGGCTAGAAGTTCAGCCTCATCTTTAAGCCTGGATGTAAGGCAGCGGGGAGTCGAAAAGAGCAGCATCCACTGAAGTGTCCTCATTTGTTCTGTAAGATCCTTGATTTCTTGGTGTCATTTAAAGTTTGGCAAGGAAAGGGGAGGAAACAAGTATTTGAATGTTCTACTTTGTTTTCTCTTGTTGATGGGGCAGGGAAAAATAACAGGCAAGATTTTTAAAAAACCAAGAATAGTGTGCAGAAAGGGAGATTCTGAAGATGACCTGGAGGAGATTACGTTTAGACAGGTAACTCAAAAAAGGTTTGATTTTGTTTTACTTGGCTCATTGCTTGTATTTCCCCAATTTGAAACAGACAAGTTTTTTTTAAAGCTTCCTGTACAGACTCAGTATCACATACACCAAGACATCCTTTCCCTCCCACCCTATCCCATCCTACCCAACTGGCAGTAGACAGATGCAACGATATGTTCACTTGACCTTTGAATTGGGATGCTGAAGATTTTTAAGAACTAGATGGAAGAGCGATGTTGCAGAAAAGCTATTCCCACCTTCAGGAGAAAGAGCAACAGCGGCATGAAGTCTGTGGAGTTATAGGCGCCCTATTGAACTCCACTCTGCCTTGGCACTGGCATCCGTTTGAGATCTATATATAATATTTGTTTATGTATATATATATATTTATATATGTATATTGAGAGAGGTGTTTGTATCTGTTTTAGCACACTGTCCCATTCTCAGGTCTTGATTTGGGGCAGTTGGTCCTGGGGACAGGTTGGACGGAAGGGGCCAAGGTGCAGAAGAAGCCAGAAATCAGGGTGAGACCGAGGCCCCCCCACGCACAAAACATTGACCAGCCATAGCCGTGGCTGATGTCATCGGGAAGTCCGTACAGGTATCGGGGATATCGGGAGAGCTCGAAGTTGATTCCAGCCACACATGTGCACAGTGAAATGATGCAGAAGGTTCCTGGAAAAGGAGAAGAAGAAGAAAAAGGGGAAAGGAGAAATGTAGAAACATTAGAACCACAAAAGTCATTGCTTTCCTACTGCATGTAAAGGACAAAATCGGGTGAAATAAGCTAGAGCAGTAAGTGATAGGTGAATGCTCCATAGTTTGAATCTTTCTCAAGTCACCAATTATTTATTTATTTAAAACATTTCTATGCTGCCGTCCCACTCCGTTTAGGCTCCAGAAGGCAGCAAACAATCATGAACATTAAAACAAGCTTTTATAAAACAATTAAAAACAATAATGAAACAAACATACAAAACACATGCATAATTCAAACGCGTATGTAGGAACGAAGGTCAGTGAGGAAACACCAGACAAAATAGATGTCTTCACCCACTGATGGCAGACAATAATAGAAGGGGACAGATGGATCTCCCCACGGAGGGAATCCCGTGATTCTGGTGCCACAACCAAGAAGGTCCTTTCTCAGGATGACCCCCATCTAGCTTCAGATGGTGAAGGCATCCAAAGAAGGGCCTCTGAAGATAACTATAGTGGTCAGATAGGTTTATACAGGAGAAGGCGATTGCTAAGGAATGTTGGTCTCAAGTTGTAAAGGGTTTCAAAGGTCAATACCGGCACCTTGAATTGGGAGCCCATGTAGGTGGAACAAGACTGGAGTGATGTGATCCCTGCAAAACACTCCAGTAAGCATTCCAGCTACAGCATTCTGCACCTACTATGCCTTCCAAGCATTCTTTAAGGGCATGCCCACCTACATCACAATGAAGCAGTCTAATCTAGAGGGCATGTACCACAATGGCAAGCTGGTGAAAGGCACCTCTGGCCACTTGCTTATCCAAGAAGAGACCCAGATCCAGCAATACTCTATAAGCTATGAAGTTGCTCCTTTAGAGGAAGTGTAACCCCCATCCGGAAAAGGAGACATCAGTTCCTGGGTCCATCCTTCTGCGTAGCAGTAGCGCTTCTGTTTGTCAGGATTAAGAGCCAAGCTACAAGTGATGCCTGACATAGGTTGGACACTTGTCAGCTTCCCTCAAGTTTTGATGGGAAATGTAGGCATCCTGGTCTTGCAGCTGTAATGGAAAAGCCAAGGTGTAAAACCAGGATGCCTACATTTCCCATCAAAACTTGAGGTAAGCTGACAAGTGTCCAACCTGTGTAAGGCGTCACTTGTAGCATGGCTCTAAATTTCAGCTTATTAGCCCTCATCCATCCCCAAACTGCCCCCAGACACCATTTCACAATTTCCTCTAAAGCTTCCATTTCTTTCACAGAAACTGATCTTTGTAGTCTGGATCCATTGTAATTCTGCGAGAATCCCAGGTCCCACTATTAGGTTGGCACCCAAAGTGTATATGCCCAAATGCTGGCAGCAAGGATGGCTCCACCTCACCGCTGCTTTCCTGCCCCTTGGGGGAGGTAGGAGGGGTAGCCCACTTGGTTCAGCTGAATGGCTTGAGCTGGTCTTCCTGACCCCTGATGGTGGCAGCACTGCCTTGATGGCAGGCCCAACCCACACATAGCCATCCCACACTGGTCTGGTGCCCCAAACACTTGGATAGTGAACCAGCTTTGCCTCAAAGCTAGCTTGCCTATGATCCTGTAAGGGGTATATGGCATGGGACACAGGCACCTGGGGTACCTCATGGGCTTCATCTGGCCTTGAGCTGGGAGGGATTATGAACAGCAGTTAACAGGGAAAGGGCAACAGAAGCTTTTCCCTGCCAGGCCGAGCAGTGCCTCTGTTTAAAGACAGAACTTCCCAAGGGGCCTTTATCTCTATATTTAAAAAAATACAGTCTCAGCAATGTACTATTAGAAGTTAAAGCAAGATCACAGATCTCCCCCCTACACAAGACATGAGAACAACACTCTAGACACATTTATGACTGCGCCTGCCTGGCTGCACAACCATTTCCTGTGCTTTCCTTGGAGGCCATCAAAGCCAAGTGGCCCCAGGAGGCATTAAAGACAAAAGCTTGGTGGGACCAGGGGCTCCTCTTTGCTCTTACTGGCCTGGACCACACAGTGCTGCTGGGGTAGCTGGACCAAAGTGCATGTTGTGGCCACAGGTTGCACTGCAATAAATGACATCCCTCCCTTAGGGTTCCTCCTCCTCCACATTTGTCCACTGGGAAAATTTCTCATAACATACTTTGTCATTCCACCCATGAACTTGTCTGTACCCGACTTACTTGGGTGTTTCCTCTCTCACACTCAACCTTGTCATTCTGGAGGAAAAGAGACTAAATTAAGAAGTTGTGTAACTGTACAGAACACAAAAGCCTTGACTGATGAAAAAGGGGCCAACAGAATTACATTTCCTGCACTCCTTTTGAAATGCTGGCCTTTCCTCAACAGTGGTCAATGAAAGGCCCCAAATAATCCGTGGCTACTAAGGAGGAGGAGGTGATACGTCCCAGCTTCTTACTGACCCGCTGTTATTTCCCCACATTCCAAAAATATCATAATTTTTAAAGCCGACTTTAATTTTCCCTGGTTGATCCACCGTGGGCAGTGACATATTAGTCCACAGAAATATATGATTCATACTTCGGACTTCATTAGGAAAGGAGATGCGATGATTAGTGCTTAAAAGTTCTGACCCAAGGCTCTAGAGGCTGCCATTTAAATCTGTCATGATGATTTGTGTACATCGGCTGAGCTGTGAGAAGTCTGTTTGTCTGTGATTCAGTTTCTAGATGAGGAAAATACTCGCCCTTTTCTATCCCAAAGGCATTTCGGCCAGGATTCTTCTCCATTGCAAATTTCCCCTTGGATTTCAGGAGCGGCAGATCATGGTGGCACAATTCTGCCCTGCTGTGATAAACAGAAGCCCTGATCTATATGCATCAGGCTGAATGACTGCATGAAGCAAAGCTCCATCCTGGTCATGGGGAGAGAGTCCTAAGCAGATATTTATGTTGCCAAGGGACAGACGAATGTGCTCCTTTTCCAGAACTTTCTATTTGCACAGGTTGTCTTGTGAGCTTTTTTTGTTTCTTGCATCGTTGCTGCTGCTGTCACCAGTTTGTTTCTGTTACACTCTTTTATGCCATTTTATATGCAATCAATGCAAACATAAAATTAAACATTTAATGGGGAACACGCATTGCAAGAAAACAGAAACAGGTGTGAAATTAAAAATCATTCACCCAAATGAGAAAGGAAATGAAAACTGGGCTTTCCATTCAAAATGTGGCTGCATTTCTACCACAAGATCCTTGCAGTCATTCGACTAGCCGTGCTCCATCTTCACTCACCTCTAGAGAGTCTTGGAGCATTTATTCCCTTTTAAATGTATATAGAATGGACAATATGCAAATATGCAATATGAAAAACAGAAGCTTAAAAATCTACAATCATAGAAATACATATCCTATCAGATTATCATATTTAGACTATGATACTTTGTCAGAAATCATAAACACACTGCTTCCAAATAATTATATGAGGTTTAGAATTTCTTCTCTAACATTTTTGTTATGTTTAGACCTGTTCCGATATCTTATAAGTGGTTGCCAACTATTAAAATTTTTTCCTCAGTTGCCATTTTTTAAAAAAAATATTAAAACAGAAAATAGCATTGGACTGCAGAAAGAATATTAAAAGCAGAATAAATAACAGAAAGTAACTTTATACAGTAAACATAAACAAAATATGTAATGTTGTCATTTCCACTTCCCTGTATGCAGTAACTTTTTCCAGAATCATGACATACCACATTCAGTTTGAGGTAAGGTTTCTTGTTTCCAATTCTGAAAGAGCAATCATCTTGTTGACAAAAATATATACTGAATCAGACCATTGGTCACTCAAGGTCAGTATTGTCTATTCAGACTGGCAGCAGCCCTCCAGGGACTCAAGTCAAAGTCTTTCACATTATCTTCTACCTGATCCTTCTAAATGGAGATGCCACAGACTGAACCCGGGACTTTCTGTTTGGTAAGCTGACACTCTACCACTGAGCCACACCCCTTGCCTGAAATTGGAAGTACATTTCTAATCTGGTATCTATATTTAATCAGTATTTCTTTTGGGGGAAAAACCTGGGAGAGCAATCTTAGGTTTAGACGAGAGCTTACCTTGAACTATTTCTTCTGAGATCTTAATCTGCACCTTCCCCCCACACCATCACTGATTTATTAGCAATCGGGCAAGGCCACCAAATATGGAGAAATGACTCAACCATGCTGTTACACTTTAACAACATCTTAGAGGTTGGTGCTAACATTCTGGCTACTCTATCAGGTGTCAGATAATACCACCTATATTTTAAGTGTGCCCTGACCTGGATAGCCCAGGTAAGCCTGATCTCGTAAGATCTTGGAAGCTAAGCAGGAACAACCGGGGTTAGTAATTGGATGGGAATCTTCCAATGTAGATCAAGGTTGCAGAAACAGGCAACCACAAGCCACCTCTGTTAGTCTTTTGCCAAGAAAATCCCAGCAGGGCTCACCATAAGTCAGCTATGACTTGATGGCACTCTCCACCCCCACTTTAAGTGCATGCTCCCACATGCCTTCTTAAAATGTGTTGAGAATCTTTGTTGGAGTTTGTCCTTGATCAGGTCCAAACATGCATGGATCGATGTCCAGGTTGACTTTTATGTCTAGCTCCATGATACCCATCTTTTCTTGAAACTCTTCTCTCTATAAGGGCGTTGAGGCAAGCTATCTCAGCAAACACACATTTCCAAAATGAAGGAGGTGGCACTTATTTATTATTTATTTATTATTTATTTCATTCAATTTATACCCCGCCCTCCCCACAGATGGGCTCAGGGCGGCTGATCTCACATAGCAGAACAAGCAACTGATACCTGCTACAGTTGCACCTGAGAGTGGCACACTAAGGTGGAACAGTGTGTTCACACATGTATTTTCATCACTTGATAACTGCAACATCAAGAAGCAACTTGGATGTATGGTGCCGCTTTTGGAGATCCAACACCACAGAGAGAACTCTCATAACACTTCCTGTGTATCCGACCGTTAACATCACCCTGGTAACTTGTCAGATGAGGCAAGTTTAAAAACCACAGTTTAAAAACCACAGTGCGGCAGCCATGCAGTTCAGCAGCAGCTAACTGCAGCGGTCAGGTGACAAGAAGGGGGAAATAGGATTCCACCTAGCCTTATGAAAATTGAGGCTCACTCACTCATTCAATCTGAGCGCCTTGTCACACAACTGCACAACTGCTCTTGGGTGCGCCCTACTCAGCTGTGCACCTTTTGCTTGCCTCACTGCCTGTCTGCTTGCCTGATTCGTCTCTAGATACCAGCTCTGATTAAATAACAACAATAACTGTGCTGATATACTGCTCTTATAGATAGATTTAAAAAATTAGATCTGCCTTGCCTTTCAGGACATTGCCAAATGGAATCTGAATTCTACAAATTCTATGTGTGGTTTTAAGTCTTTGAAATGTAATGTTTTATTGAAATGTTTATACAGTGTAATCTGCCCTGAGCCTGCTGGTGTGGGGAGGGCGGAATATAAGTTGAAGCAAATAAATAAATAAATAAAATACAAGACGGTATGGGAGATGACTCTGCCTTTGCCCCACTCTTGCATTACCAAGGGTGATTGAAAAGTACTCTTTCATCGTATATCAGTTACACATTGTATATCAATTACAGCTCCAAAGAGCTCAGAGCAGCAAACCTAGTTCTCATTCCTCCATTTTATCCTTGCAACAACTGGTGAAGCAGTTTAAGTTGAGAGAGAGTGACTGGTTCAATGTCACTCGACAAACTTCATGGCTGAATAGGGATTTGAACCCGGGACTCCCTGGTTCTTCTAATCCAACATCTTAATGACTACACAACTCTGGCTGAAGCCTCTTAAGTCCTTGCAGTGACTAGTTTCCAAAATAGGGCTGTAAGATTAGATAGACATGAAGTGCTTTAAAAAACAAAACAAAAGGAGGTGGAAAATCAGACATGAAATTTTGTGCTACAGAATGTTTATATCAGTCTATGGCTGGACATGTGGGTTCCAATGACCGAAAAAAATGTGGAACATTTCTGATGTTCTTGGATGTCCTTGCTTGTTTACAAAGGCAAGATGGGTCTCATGCTAGAAGCTTGGAAACCAAGCCCCAGCTCTTTCCTGCCTGGCCACTGAGGCAGTTGGCCAGAAGAGGGAGCCACAGGCACATTAAGCCACATTTCCATTGCTCCTGGGTACTGCCAAAGGGGTTGATGGAAGGGGGAGTGGCAGACACAGTTAAAAAGCTGAGCTCCGGGTGACTCAGCAAAGCACCAGTTGACTTGGGGAACCACTGACAAATCACTGTGCAACCCCTGCAGTCTGCATTCGAGCTGCCGCCGACTCGGAAAGCACAAGTGTACAGGCCTGGCTATAGGAGATAAGGGGAATCAAAGGGCTTGCGAACGTGGCTGTGGATTTTTAAGAACAGAAACATGGCGAGCCAGGGTTGTGTAGTGGTTGGAGTGTCAGACTAGGTTTGAAACCCCACTCTGGCATGGAAGCCTACTGGGTGACCTTGGGCCAGTCACACACTCTCAACCTAATCTACCTTGAAAGGTTTGTTATGCGGAAATAGTGGAGGAGAGGAAAACCATGTAAGCTGCTCTGAGTCCCCATAGGGGAGAAAGGTATGAATGTAATAAATAAATGTTAGAGTCAATTCCACTTCCTTTGGATACTGCAGAAATGGGCCTGATGTAGATGCTTATTGGCCCAAGTTGCTTTCCCCCTTGCTGGAGGATCAGGTGCGCAAGCCCCTTTCCACCATGCTCACAACACAAACACTTCTCATAAATCTGTGATGTAGACATTCCTCATAAATGTCTATTATGTGCAGAAACCCACATTGTGCAGTTCTCCCCCCTCTTCAGTCATGTATATTGGACCATGGAGTATGCACATGGAACATTCGTGCCAAACATTGTGTTATGAGTGGAGGGGATATT
This sequence comes from Eublepharis macularius, assembly GCF_028583425.1. Classification (NCBI taxonomy): domain Eukaryota; kingdom Metazoa; phylum Chordata; class Lepidosauria; order Squamata; family Eublepharidae; genus Eublepharis; species Eublepharis macularius. Next base: position 26,949,634 of record NC_072798.1, read on the forward strand.
GTGCACTTGTTCTTCTAGATGAGGAATAAGATCTGCAGCCCAGGAGAGCATTTAAACAGGCCCTGGTTACCTGTCCAGTATGAGCTGATTCCTGGTTCTGGCTCTTCCTGGACCTTTGAAGGAGCTCACCCTGCCCTGAGATCCTCAGAGGTTGCTACATCCAAAGACTTCTATTCTAACAGGTGCATCTGGCCATCTCTACCCATCTTGCCCACCCCCCATACATAGAGAGCAATCCCGAACAAGTGGCTCAGAATCCTATTCAGGTCCATTCTGTGGGGCTTACGTCCAGGAAAACGTTCTTAGGAAAATCCATAACATAGAATCATAGAATCATAGAGTTGGAAGGGGCCATACAGACCATCTAGTCCAACCCCCTGCCCAGCCATAACAACCATCGTTCTTAGGAAGACGGCACTAAATATGTGGAACGAGTAACCTAAAATGGGACCCTGGCCAGAGAAACGCTGCATCCTATTAGCATCTTCAGTTCTTTCACAGCCTTATCGAATTAGGGATAAACAAAACTCAACTCCTTCCTGTTCCACGGTGACAAGCCCTGCTCTGCCGGAGCAGCTTTGCAGCAAACCCCTTCTGTGCACGGATTAAACGCCTCAGCAGCATGAGGCTCTTGAGAGTGCTTTATTGTTCAGCGCACACTTGCATGGAATATAAATGATTGTTTAATTACACTCCGTAGCTTCATCATCGGCTAGCAGACGGGTGCGTGACAGATAGGGTTTAGTTTAAATCTGCACCTATTTATTTATCAAAATGCCTTGGAAAGAACAAACAGCCCTACTGGCTAACTCCGAGCCTGTACTATGTGAGAACACGAATCCTCCTAGATCAGACTGGAATGTTCTTCTTTTAAAAACCTAAGAATCCACGAAGACTAACACCCAAGAGTCTTTTAATTGGGTGAATTTGGGCTGGTTCTACCACGACACAGCAGCTGAGCCCCCTCCTCACCAAGTGCCTGTGTGGGGAAGTCTCCGGGTGTGCCAGGCTGCATACCGGCACAGCGGCATCTGCTGCTGTGTTTGTGAGGGTCAGAAAAAACTTGGAGGGTGACCCACAGGAAGCCACCTGATTTTGCTGCCTGCCCATTGCTGGTTTCTGAGGCACGGAACATATAAAGAAAGGAGGGCTGTATTGTAGGGAGGTGGTCTCAAAGAGAGGCTTCACTAACGAGTTAGGAACCATGGACTTCACTGCTATGATGCCGTATGTACTATCGATTGCTTTTAAGTATGTGCTCCTATATACTACCTATTGTTTTACATATGACCCTACTGGGTAGTTTGTTTAATGTCAGTTTTAGAACTGCTTATGCTCTGCTTCAGCATTTCTTCAACTCTATTGGATTTTTGCTGATGTTATGTCTTTGCAAATTTGCATTTATATATCCTATGGCATTGCTTCCTGAAATATCCTTGATATTGACAGTGCTAATCTCACTCTCTGTAATCCGCCTTGAGTCTCAGTGAGAAAGGCGGACTATAAATGACATAAATACATAAATAATACCAATAATCTGGGGGCTCCTCAATGTCTCAAGCAGAGGGTTTTCTTAGCTTTCCTACATGAGATCTTTTAAGGTGATGGTAGGACACACTGGATGGTCTGTGTTCAGGTGGGCACAGGGCCCAAGTCACGCAGCGTTATTGTAAGGGTAAAATGAAATAAGGTAACCCCTCTTGAACCCTTGTGTTGGATAGGGCCTACATAAATGTTGTGGTATGGGATAAGTAAGTTAATCTAATTTATTAGATTTCTTGCCTGCCCTCCCTGCAAGTGGGCTCAGGGCAGGTTACACCACCATACAGCAATAAAATAAATTAAAACAATACACAATAAAAGATAAAACACACTATTTCATTGTTCCAATACAAAAGTTAAAACTACAATTTAAAATGCAGCATGAAATGGTTTACCATAATACATCCCACACAACAGTATCATGGAGGTAAGGCAGGCAGGTCGCCAGAATGTAAAACAAGCGGACCAGAGGCTGTAGGAGAGAGGCCAGCAGGACCCGCATGAATATGGTTCTGTTTGAACAAGGGATTCCTTTGGCCATGGAATTCATAGCATGAACCCAGCAGTAAAGGAATGTGATGAGTGCAAACCATGGGAGGAGTCAGTCATTTGAAGCATGGTGGAGGAGATGTGTGACCATGCTTCTGTTCAGAAACAGAAAATACAACCAAGTGGGGATGTGATAATACTTCGCTTATCCCAATGGGTTGCCAACATGGTGGCACATACATCAAGTCATCATCTGATAAATGGTCAGTTGTCCCCTCCTGTAATAAGGACTTCTAACACCTGATGGTACGAACGTACAAAGCTATTTAGGGCATTTGAACCTGCTCTTCCTCCAACAAGCTCCGAGTTTGTATGTGGTTCTCCCTTCCTCATCTTATCGTCACATCCACCCCGTGAAGTTGGTTAGGCTGAGAGAGAGTCACTGACCCAAGCACACTCAGAAAATTTCATGTCAGAGTGGAGATTTGAACCTGGATCTCCCAGATACTAGCAACTATATCAAACTGGATATGAATCATCCTTATTGTCCTTATTGGGAATGACAAAGAATCTCCAGTTCTTGGGAAAGAAAGGTCTTTCCTAACAGCTGAGATTCTTTTACTAGATATGCCAACGGGTGAAACTTGGACTTCCTGTATTTCCTGTATATCGAGCCAAAGCTGATCTCCTTTATCTTGAAAATATTAATAATACCAGGGATTCCCTGTAAACTACTTTCTGTTGGATATTTTTAACAAACATATTGGTAATGATCGAGGATTTGGAGTAGGAAAGTAGATAGATTTGAAGAATAAATTTTCCTGTGTTCTGATCGCTCTTAATTTTAAAAAGAGAAAGGGAGAAGATTTGGTGGGGGGAAAGAGTATTTCTACCCCTCCCCTTTTCTAACAGCATTGTTCTGAAGATCCAGGAGCCACTCCAAGGAGAGTCTGCATCACCTAACCTGCCTAATCAGCCTCCTAGGTTGATTGGAGTCTCCAGCCTAGCCTACCTCAATAGGTTGTTGTGAGGAAAAAATGGAGGAGAGGAGAATGATGCAAGCTGCTTTGGGTCCTAATTGGGAAGAATGGCAGGGGATAAAGAAAGTTTATAAATGAGCACGGGGGGGGCATTGCTCTGTTGATTTGACTAACCAGCAGATACAATGGCGAAGCAGCCAGAAAAGGGGTCAGGAGAGAGAGAGAGAGAATGGGAGAGAGAGGGAGGGGCTAAGTCTATGCCTTGTACTGTGCAGGTACAGGAATCAACTGTAATAAAATGGTGTGTTCCCTATATGTTTAAATGCATATGCATGCTGGGTTGTTTGTGGCTTGGTTCAATTTGTTGAGTTACCTGTTCTGCATTTGGTTAATTTTTGCTTTCTGACAGTGGCACAAATGAGTTCCAAATGAACTGTGGGCGGCTTAATAACAGTGAGAATTATATTGCTGGAAGGCAGGTAACCAAAGATACACACCTGCAACGAACAGGAAATTTTCTTGCGCTTCACACTTGGACACACCCCGCCTGATCTCTGCCCCGTGTTACCACATTTCAACCTTCCTTGCCTTCCTCATGATTTAATTGGAACTGCCCTTCATTGTTAGAAGGAAGGACTGGGCTGCAGCTACAGCAATAAAGGGACTTTGACATCCTTTGAGTTTGACCTCTTAGCAACACAGACCATCCATCCAATTCTCCCGGATGCATATAATACACCTAATTCTAAACTAAAAAAAGAGATTAGCATCTCTGAATCTGACTTTGGCTTTTTAGTTTTAAAAGGAAATGTACAATTGCTGAAATTTATCAGTTTGACAACCTTGGAGAACTTTGCTGCTTATCTGCAGCGTAGATAAGGAGGCTTCCTTCTGCTGTTGAGAATAAGCAGATCCAGGCACTTTGCAAAACTCTTCTTCCTCCCTTTCCCTTCTTTTATATCTCAAGAACTTTGTGGATGTGAAAGCATGCTCTTTCATTCCCTCCCCCAAAATGGTAGTTCAGGACAATGTATTCAAGGATTTCATTTTTTTAAAACCCTGGTTTCGATCTAGCTGTTACTGTATTTGTTTGGCTTCTAACTATGAAAAGCTTGTGTATGTGTTATTTAATTTTAAAAGGTATACGCTGCTCTTCAAGAAAAAGAAACTGATTGGTTCCAAACTGGTTTATATGTGGAAATTTAAGTGCCATTTATATTGTGATACCAAATTAAAATGACACCAGAACAATAATAACCTCCTTATGTATATAGTAGTTTAGAGTGTTCATATGTGATAAAGGATGAACATCATTGCAATATTATAGTTGAATATATAATTGATCATGCAATGCAGAAAAGCTAACAAGGGACAACTTGTCTAGGAAATGGCAATGGGGAAAGCAAGTAAATAAAAGGAAAGCAATACGTTGATCCTGAACGACTCCTCGACACCTGTTCTGTGCTCCAGATTCTCACTTACCAAGACTGGTTTTCTTTTTTTTAAAAAAACAGCAACTATTCAGATCTTGGACTGTAATATCTGGATATGTGCATAATGTAAAATAAGTGTCTAATAGTGAAATCCTAAGCAGAGTTAGTCCAGTCTAAACCCATTGAAATTAATGGGCTTAGACTTGAATAACTTTGCTTAGGATTTCATTGTAAATACACTAGAATTCCTCAAGGAATTCCTCAACACATTCACAAACTGTCAATCACCAAACACATTGTAGGCATTGTTTCAGCAATAAATATCACTGCCACTGTTTCTACTACTCCAAGTCATATATACTACTGCTGCTGTTTCTATTGAGCTACTACTGAGACATGGCATTGCCACTATTATTACTGTTACTCCTAGTATATACTACGACTAATGCTGCTGTTAGGTTACTATTGAGATATGAAAGCTGCTACTAGCATTCCTACTACAACTACCACTAAGTACTAATACTTTCCACATCTTAATGCCATAGATTATTGGAAACAAATGGTGGAAATTCGTTCAGTTGGGTTGGAGAAACAAATTTCCTACGAACTAGAGATTTTACTGTTAATGTTGGAATAGAGGTGAGTCAACATGCTTGGACACTGGGGGAGGGGGGCACTATTTCCCCCTTTACATTAGAAGCAGACTGTATATTTGTGTGATGCCTCTCTTTGCCTGATCTGGACGCTTCTGAGTCGTCCTCCTCTTTCTGTGACCTTTGTTCTCTCTCTCCTCCTGGTCTTGCAAGAAACAAGATAGTTCCAAAGAGCTCTCCTGTGCAAGGTTGTAAGAGGCACATCCATGCTTTCATACTTGTACTGATGTGCAGCTGGATTAGCTGGATGCTTGTAATAGGGAATAGTATTATTTAGATTAAGTTTATATATTTTCTTCTGGTTCTACAAAAATGAAAGTGAATGTAAATCAGCTTCAATAAAAGTAAGTTTTATCTGCTGAAATATATTGGCTTGAACATTGTTTCACTACACATGATTCCACACTTTCCTGACCGTGCAACTTTGCTGCATTAATCAACAAATATCTGTCCGGGGTCAGCAGCCCAGCCCCCGGACTTGCTGGCAGACAGCGGCAGGGGGCAGCCGGGAGACAGCAGTTCAGCTGCTCTGTCTGGCAAACAGAGCCAGACCCTGCCTACTCCAGGGGGAAGGGGCAAAAGGCCAAAGCCTCAGAAGGCTGGAGGGAGCAGGGAGAAGCCAGCTAGTCCCACCCACCATGGGGGAGAAAGGGGGCTAAGCAGGCTAGAGGAAAAGGGCCAAGGCAAGGGGAACAGGGACACAGCAACAGCCCAGACAGAGCCCTTACCTTCCAAGGAGGAGAAGCAGCCACCACAGCCCAGAGCCACACCCTGGCTAGAGGACAGCAGCCTGGCTCAGGAGGTGCTAGGAGCCAAGCCCCTCCAGGTGGAGCTGCCACAGGCATTCTGGGGGAGGAGATGGGTAGCCCCTCCCAGCATCAATGAACAGGCAGCACAGAAGCTGGCCAGGGCAGCTCCTCGTGAGCAAGGCCAGACAGGCTCAGCAGCACAAAAGCTGGCCAGGGCAGCTCCTCGCGAGCAAGGCCAGGCAGGCTCAGCAGCACAGAAGCCGGCTGGGGCAGCTCCTCGTGAGCAAGGCCAAGGAGACCTCAGCTGGGGATGGCTCGCATTCAACCCCACCCTGCCAGCAAGGCAAGGAAGCCAAGAAGGGATTAGTGGTAGGAGGGAAACACCTGAGGGAAGGCACAGCTGGGCCAAGTCAGGAGAGGGAACAAGCCTAGAAGGAGGGCAGGGCGGGGAAAGGAAGCCCTATATAAGGTGGCTAGGAAGAGCTCTGAGGTGGTGGGTGTGAGTGAGGAGTGATGATGTGGAGTGAGAGCAGTAGGATGCAAGGGTGGTGGCTTGGAGGAGAGTTCTGGAAGGAGGAGATGAAGGAGGATGCAGAGGGTAAGCAGGCCAGGTTGAGCAGGCCAGCGAGTGGACTGAGAGGGAGTCTGGGTGAGGTATACCGCCCCTCCTTCCACAGAGCAGGGTCCTGCAGAGTCCCTGGCCCCCCTGTGACGTCAGGAGCAGACTGCCCAGTGCCACGCCCAGTGGCAGCCGCAGCAAGCCCTGACAATATCCACAATAGTTAACTTGTGTAGTTGGTAATGCTTAAAATTGGCAAGCAGTAGCTTTAAATATAATTGCCACAGCTAGATTGGTCCTTACTAGGAACTGGAAGCGCGCACACACACAAAAGCTCCAAATTCATGATTTGCTGATGAAAGCAAAAAAGACCTACATCTTGGCCTGCTGGCAAAATAGAGATACTTCTAGATCAGGCCACTTAGGGTTGAGGTTGTGCAGAGAGTGAGTCCTGTAGAAAAGTGTGAGAAACAGAGTCTTTAATTTTGCATGGACTTTATGGTTCAGGTAGACATGTGGCTGTGCCTATTATGTATATTCTTTTTATTACAGACATCATTTTATTGTACTGAATAATTTTTAAAAAGTGCCATCTAACCGGAGATGCCCTTCTAAGCCCATAGACTCCAATACTTTGAAGAGTGTAACTCTCCTTAGGATGGTGTTGTAAAACCCACAAATTCCAAATTTCTCACAGACGAATGAAAGGCTGTTGGACTGAAGTGACTTTCTCACTCAGGTAGGGATACCACCTCCCCACTGGATAAGCCCCGCCTCCATTCACCTGGCTGGTGGGTGGGGTGAAGGTACCTGGGAAAGGCACATGTGCAATGCAGGTGCACATCCTAGGCACACCCGACAATGATGTCATTTTCCAGCACAACTCAGAAGCTATGGGTCATGCCAGGGGGAGTAATTCACTAAAAATGCTAAGTTTAGGCACAATTATTAGTGATTCTTCCTGTCCCCCAGCACAACCCATAACTTCCTCATCACACCAGAAAAAACACCCCCACCCCCGCCCCCTGGTTTGGCTCCCGGGGGCCTGGCACGCCCAGGCCGTTTCCACATGGCTTACCTTTTGCCGGGATGCAGCGTGTTCTCGTGCAAAATCACACCAGGAAGACGCTGTTATTGCGCGATTTCACGTGAGATTACGCTGTTATAGTGCGATTTTGCACGAGAACACACTGCATCCCGGCAAAAGGTAAGCCGTGTGGAAACGGCCCCAGTTTCTGACCTGACTTAAGTGTGAACTGAATTGGGAATCTGGCTGCCCAAAGTTCTAAGTCCTTACTCTATTGTTGGTGCCATAAATCATTCAATCAGAGATGGATCTTTTCGGTATTGGCCATGAGGCTTCCTGGAGAAAAAAAGTCTCTTTATTCTGAAATTCAGACGCTTTGAATGGAGTTCCATTGTGGCACCTCTCTGAGGTCATTGCTGGTTGATGCTGAGCCGGCTAAGGATTTCTCAGACTAACCCTCTCTAGCTTTAATGATCCTGTTCTTTATATACAGCAACTGATGCAAAGCCTAGAGGCATTATCAAGGAGCAGAAATTTTCAAAAGCGCATTGCTTGCTTTCCCTGCCTTTGTTGGAGGGCCTCCTTTAGTGTTCCCCGAAGAGCCTTCTCTACTCATTTTGGCCTTCAATTGCCACTTGCCTGTATGGGAGCCATGCATCACAGGCACCTCCCAGCAAAAAAAAAAAGAAAAAGAGAATGTTAAGCCAATCAGATTGAGCAACGGTGAGCAACACAAAGCAGTATTGATTTTCCTCATTCCCCCAGAGATCTGAGCAAGGTATTTTGGACTGGACTCCCTCAAAGGGCAGATTCATGTGACGGCCAGTGAGGCTAGGCTAGCTGGTTGGCTGAAAGTCTGTTGCGGCAGGCCTCACAATTCTATAGCTGTCTGATTGCTAAGGAGCTTGGTCAGTCCATTTTTCAGCCTGTTACTTCCCTCAACACCCAGCAATAAAGCTATGTGGTCAGGCAACAAATTCCTCAGATGATCACAACTCCTTCCATGTGGTCAGCACGTGAATGTCTCTTCCCTCTTTAGCTCTTGTTAGTTAGAGATGAAGCTGACATAGGCAGTGCCTGGAAGTCTACATCTGAGGTTTAAAAAAGGAGGGGGGAGCCATGCTTGCTTTAAAAGTTCTCACCTGAAAAGCTGTGGCCCACTGACTTACTGGAAGGCAGGTTTGCGGGGCCGCAGGGTGAGGGTAGCCGGCAAAACTTGCTGCAGCAGCCCAGCCCAGGTCTATGTGGAGCCCAGCCAGCCAATCAGGAATGGCTGGCCAGCCAAGGGGGTGTGACTTGTGCCTTCTCACTGTGCAGTCACCCGGGCCTGTTTGGGGCTAACACAGCCTGCATGCTCTGTTTATCTATAGTAGGGGTCCCTTTATGAGATTTGGGGAGCAGAGCAGGACAGTGACAAGCCCAGCTCGGGGGCTATCTGGACATACTCACTCTCTGGTGACAGGGGAACCACACATAGGCGAACGCTCCCGTGTGTTCCTACTTACTGTCGTCCCATGGTGCCCCCCTCAGCTGACATCCTGAGGTGGTGAGGGGGTGATCTGCTGACAGTAGGGTTGCCAGCCTCCAGAAACTGGCTGGGGATCTCCTGGAATTACAACTGATCTCCAGGCCACAGAGAACAGTTCACCTGGAGAAAATGGCTGCTTTGGAGGGTGGTGGAGAGAGCCCTCAAGTCAGACTTGACTTATGGCGACCCCTGGTGGGGTTTTCATGGCAAGGGACTAACAGAGGTGGTTTGCCATTGCCTGCCTCTGCAACCCTGGTCTTTGTTGGAGGTCTCCCTTTCAATTACTGACCAAGGCCAACCCTGCTTAGCTTCTGAGATCTGATGAGGTCAGGCTCACCTGAGCTATCCAGGTCAAGACTTTGGAGGTGTCAGGTTGAGGCATGTCCCTGCCCCACTTATGCCCGTTCACCATGGTGCTGCCTGCCAGAACACGGCCATGTTCCTGACTCCTCTCTTCTGGGCCGCCTTGTTGGCTCTGGCTCCCCTCTTTGGCGGCAGGAGGCTCCCCCTTTTTAAGGCCTCAGAATCAGGCTGCACTGAGCTGGGGCCTTGCCCCTTTCTTAGTGCCATGATCCTGAGGAGACTGCCCTTCACTCCAGGGACAGACCTTCCTCCCCAGCCTGGGTAAGGAGCCTCCTTTATATCCTCCCCCTGTCTACCAGTTTTGCCCCAGCACCCAGACCTCAGGGTGAGGCCCAACACCTGAGCCAGATGCAGCCACAGCCCACCTGCTCCACCTCCCCTTGGCCCCTCAGGCAGCTGGTTGGCCATTCCCCCCTCCAGCCCCACCCCTGACAGAGGCTGGTCCCTGTGGGCTGGTCTCCGGTTGGCCCACTGCCTTGGCATCCAGCTGCCACCTCTGATGGCATCCAGGGGTGGGGGTTGCGTTGCTCTGGTCCTGCAGCCCTGGCTGGGCTGCGCATCTTTGGGCATTTGTCCCACACATGCCATGACCCGCTCTGGCTTCTGGCCATGTTGGGGCAGCCAATGTACGCCTGCTGACACTGCAGCGCCGCTCTGTCTGCCAATGGGTGTGGTGGCCAGCTGCCCCCTTGCCGTTACTGCCACGGCACAGCTCAGCCAGCCAGTGGGGCCTTCGGCGGCTCGCCACTTGCTCCTGGCAGCGTGCCTCCTCACCCCATCGTTGGGGCCTCGGCTGCCTCCACTGCTTCTCACTGCCCCCACCTCCAGCTCCTCCAGGTGGGTTCTGTCAGAGTGGGGCGGCGGGGTCTCGCCCAGGGGGCAGGCGGTGGCAGCAGACTCAGGAGGGTGAACACTATGGAATTATACCATGCTGAGGTCCTTTCCCTCCCCAAAGCCTGTCTTCTCCAGGCTTCACCCCCCAAATCCCCAGGAATTTCCCAACCTGAAGCTGGCCACCCTAGCTGACAGATGGGTCAGCCAATAGGGGATCCCATGCCCTATGCAGCACCAATGCTTTGTCAAACTTTAAGCAATAAAAGTTGTGGCCTTTATATCCCCCACATGGTCTCTGTGTCACTTTCTTTCCTCTGCCGGAGCCCTCTCCTCTCAAGCTGGCAACACAAATGAGGTTCCCGATCAACAAACTATCAAGCTGGTCTCTTGATTGCTTGGTTGAATTGCTTCGGCAAGTACTTTCATACTGTACGGAGGCTTTCATCTGCAAGTTATAGTGGGCATGTTCTGCTCTCCCCCACCTGTGCTCACTCCCCCCATACTGTAACTTACGAATGATTGTTGTGAGTTTGTTGGCTGATGGCTGTGAACAGGCCTCTGGCAAATGTTTGGGCCCCTAATTATTGCCAGTCTGGGAATGAAAGTCTTGGATTTGATGAAGGAATGTTATGTTCTCTGAATGGCAATGAGGATGATCCCCTGATAAGCAAATTACCTGCAGATCTAAGGACCTAACTGCACATTACATTCCCCCCGTCCTCTGTGCTCAGAATTCAGTTACCGGAAGCTCAGGGGCCTGATTCAGGGTAATGCCGCTGTCTTCCCCTGCAGTGTTAGACCAGCCTGAAACAGCCAGAGTAGTGTAGTGTAGTGGTCAGAGTATCAGACGAGGATCTGGGATACCCATGTTCAGATCTCCACTCTGCCACAGAAATTGCTGGATGACCTTTAGTCAGTCATCCACACTCAGCCTGACGTACTTCACAGGGTTGTTGTGAAGATAAAATGGGGGACAGGAGAATGTTGTATGCCACTCTGGGTTCTCATGAGATGGAAAGACAGGGTACGAATGAAGCAAGCAAGCAACCAACCAACCAGCTGTCTGGAAGCTGCTATTTGCCAGGTTGGGAAAATTTATATGTAGCCCATCAATGCCTAGTGGGGCAAATAGTGGTTTCCAGGGCCCATTTCAGGTCACGAAAACAGCACAAGGGGAGGCTTAAGCTTTCTCTTCCCATATGCCACAATCCCAATCCGAATCAGTGCCCCCACATGACTGGGAACTGAGTTCTGAGTTCTGAATTCACAGCACACACCCCATCAATCAGACCCAGGGTGGACCCGGGGAGGATGAGAGGAAAATGGAACATGGAGTTAGATCCTCAGGTGAGTGCTGGGCAGAGTGTTGTGTGTGGGCAACACCAATTTTGCAGGCCCAGAAAGAGAAGCAGATAGACAGCAAGATGGCTGAAGGCAAAGCCTCCTGCAGCGCAGTCTCCCTCCCTCTCTCTCTCTCTGGCAAGCTCACATGAGGTAGCAAATCAGCTAATGCTTCTGTTAGGCCCTGTCTCTATATTTGTAAACTAAATGAATTTTGACAAAAATACCACAGCATTTCAATGCACTTTTGTTCAAAGGAAACCAAACCCTATAATGCTTCCCCTGCAATTTCTCAGGGCAGGAGGAAGTGGGAGCATATTACCACATGAAGCATCCCTGAAGCTCTGAAGAGTCTAGGTTTGCCAGGTCTAGGTTGGGAAATTCCAGGAGATTTTGGAGGTGGGGCCTGCAGAGGGCAGGGTTTGGAGAGGGAAGGGACCTCAGCATGGTATAATGCCATAGAGTCCACCCTCCAAAGCAGCCATTTTCTCCAGGGGAGCTCATCTCTGTCACCTAGAGATCAGTTGTAATTCTGGGAGATCTCCAGGCCCCACCTGGAGTCTGGCAACCTTGGGAGAGTCTCAGGAGGACCAAGGTGCCCCATAGCTCTGGGAGCAGCCACGAAGACGGTTCAGATTGGGTCCAGTCTAGAGGTCCTTGAGTGTGTGATGCTGTAGTATAGTGGTCAAGTGGTTGGGATGCAAACCAGCACTCTGCGGGTTCAAATCCCATGACTGCCATGAGCTCAGCAGGTGGCCTTGGATAAGCCACTCCTCTCAGCCCCAGCTCCCCAGCTGTACTGTGGGGATAATAATAACGCTGACTTTGCTCACCGCTCTGAGTGGGGAACTAATATGTCTAGAAGAGCAGTATACAAGCACAGTTATTATTATTGTTATTCCAAAGGAGGGAACAGTCTCCATGCCAATTAGGAGACAGATAAGTGACAGAGGAGTGTGCAAAGAAGCATCGGTGGAGAAGCAGAAGCTGGGGAAGGAGAAGCAGGAGGAGGTGCTGTGGGATTTCATCTTCTGCACCAGGATTTCTTGTGTAGTCAATTATGGAAACGTTGCAAAGAGACAGACTGGAGAATTTACAGATTCCCAATTTGGAACATGTTTCCATACAAGGAATAGCAAGAGTTGTACAGTGTGACAATCCTGTGTGTACACTGTGAGAAACTACCATATGGTCATCATATGTGGCTTCTCTTCATGTTCATGGTATGTAAGATGCCTCAATCCTCTCTAGTCTTTCTTGCTGAAGAGGGAAATGAGCAATGAGTGAGGTGTGTGTGTGTGTGTGTGTGTGTGTGTGTGTGTGGAGAGGGGGAATTGTTAACAGCAAAATCAGGATTAGCTGACTTTTCACTGTGACTCGGGTGAAGCTCAATAACATGGTTTGCTGTACACTCTCAGATCTTTATAGCAGGGCAAAGATGCTTCTGTCTTCTGCTCCTTCAAGCTCTTGTTTGCCTGTGATAGGCTATGCAAAGGGTTCAGAACTGTGTGAGATCGCTTTACTCCCTGTGTGCATGCATCTCTCTAGAAACAGCAAAGAAGAGCCATGGGGCGGCGTTGGGGGGGGGGGACCTTTGAAGCTTCCCTCTGAAGTTGGATGTAAACGTCTCCATGGCAATAAAATGCTAAAGGATTGCAAGTAAATCCTACCTAGGATTCCCACTTTCTTCATGCCTTTAACAGGTACAAGACAGGCAAAAACCTTCCTTCATTGCATCTTTGTGCTGGCATACAAAACCTCTATGGAATTTTTGTCTATGAGGAAAAGGAGATTTCATGTAAGGAGCAGGGTCGGTCTGTAGTTGAAGAGCAAGACAGAAGACCAGCAGCACCTTAAAGACCAACTCAATTTCCAGAACATGAGCTTTGGAGAGTTAAAGCTCCCTTCAGCAGGTAGCAATACTTCGCAACCCATAGTTGCCCCACGCAAGTTGAGAAGAGCATTTTCCTATAAGTCATTCCATAGCTTACCTTGCATGAGAAAGCCTTAGAGTTGGAAGATGGGCGGTCTGCTCGTACAAATGCGAAATAATAAAACCATCAGAGTGACAAGAAGTTCCAGGGGTCGTGCTTACTTGGATTTGGTCCCCTTTGTAGGAGACAGAGAGCACTGGAGACTTACTGTGTTTTTGTAGTATTTGCTTCATTGGCAAATGACACAAGAGGAGGCCAAGAGCCAGCAAGGAAGCAGATCCACTACCACACACCAGATCCACCAGAAACAGATCCTGTACGCCATCAAGCGCCTGCACTATGCGTAGGGCTTTCAAATCTAGGTTGGGAAATTCCTAGACATTTGGTGGTGGAGCCTAGGAAGGCGAGGGGAGGGACTTCAGCTGAGTGTAACACCACAGGCTCCATCCTTTAAAGCAGCCATTTTGTCTAGGGGAACTGATCTCTGTGGCCTGGAGATCCATTGTAATTCCAGGAAATCTCCAGCCCTCACCTGGAGGTTGGCAACACCACGAATTGTCTCCAGTTCTCACCTGAGTTAGCTCCAGCATTGCTACAGGCATCAGGCAATACCAGAACATTCAACAAGCTTAACTTCTCTCTTCAGTTCCCCCCCCCCATTTTACCTTGCCTCTCAGTCCCCATGGTTCAGTATTTCTTCCTTCTGTCACCCCACCTCTCTCATTTAAATCTTCCAAAGTCCTGTCCTCAAACAGGGCTAATAGATCTCGACCTTCTGAATCTGAGTGTTTCTCAGCCCCCTTTCCATTCAAATTTGCCTGGCGCGCCCTCTTCATGATTTGGTTCATTTCATGGGGGAAGTTGGTAAGCATGCCTGAGTTGGGAAGGACTTCATTCCTGTAAAAAAATAGTTCCTTCAGAAATACTTTCCTTTTTGTGTGTAAACATCTAAGACTTGAGGCTTGTTTTAAGACCTGCATAAATGGCTGCCGAGGACTAGGGTAATAAAATTCCTTTGGGGGCAAATTATGATTTTTTAACACAGTATGTTTGGATTCCATCGAGGTTGTGAGGGGGGCTCCAAGGGAATCTTTGCCTGTGGAACATGGTGGCTCTCAGCGGCTACTTACAGGAAGAATGTCATCTCTTCATTACATTCACTACCAAGTTGAGAAGATAGACAAGTTGGGGACCCATAACAAACCATGGGAGTGGGGACCATTAGGAAATTCTCCCTTCGCCAGAATTCTTCTGCCAAATGGGCCCAAAGACTATGTTCCTCTATAGTGGAAAAAAAATCAGGAACTTCTGAATGCATAACTACATGCAGGATTGCAGCTTACATCTTTTTGTTGTCATTCAGCATTTTAAAGGACTCTTTTGGTTGAGCTCTCCACATAACGAGGCCTTATTTCTCCCTAGCATATGGAACATTCAAGGTACGTTAACTTAGAGGCCCAGATGATTCAACACGAGGTAGTTATTCATGGCTTCCTCTACACAGACACTTCATTTGCCACTTAATTGCACGCGTCCTCATCTCAAGCACAGGGATATGCAAACTGTGCCATCCTGTTTCCTTTGGGATGAGTCTCTGTAAGGTACATTGCAGAGAAACAACAAAGACTCTAGAGTTGGACTGGTACACACATTACAGAGTTCTTGCGTGGCTGATGCTTCTGTATGGAGAACACATCAAAGTTACATTTGAGGTATAAGGTAGGGCAATCTCACTGCACAGAGAAGTTCAGGTGTAGCATCAACACGTGCTACAGTTTACATGTGAATCTCATAACAACAACAACAACAACAACAACAACATTTGATTTATTTACTGCCCTTCAGGATAATACCCACTCAGAGAGGTTTACAAAGTGTGTTATTATTATCCTCACAACAATCACCTGTGAGGTGGGTGGAGCTGAGAGAGTTCTGAGAGAGCTGTGACTGACCCAAGGTCACCCAGCTGGCTTCAAGTGGAGGAGTGGGGAATCAAACTCAGTTATCCAGATTAGAGTCCCACACTCTTAACCACTACACCAAACTGGCTCTCAATACAGGAACACCCCAAGAAAGCTCTAATATATAGTACTGTAGGGACAAGGCATATGTTCTGAAGTCCTCAAGGCTGGAAGATATGTGATGGGAGTTCCCCACTGGGGAATTTAATACCCAGGTCTGTGCAGGTCAGTGTGTGGAAAGAAGCCTTACTCCCTGAATTGTTTTCCTGACCTGAAAGGGCCCCAAGGCACTGCTGTTTGCCCTTTGGGCAATTTACTTATAGCTATCAGTACATATTCAGTTTCTCCAGCAGTGCAAACAACAGCTTTCTAAGGCTGTTTGAGGTCAGAAAAACAGTACAGGGCAATCCCCTTTGCCCCCTATGCCTTGGTCTACATTTGAATTGGGCTAGCATGCATCTCAGCAAGGAACTCAAGGTGAACACCTCGTAGAAAGTACTCATGGTGGCCACAAGGACTGTAAAAGATGTGAACTGGCTTTTTTTTCTGAGCAGCATCCATCTTATGTATCTTTGTTCAGAAGTTAAGTCCTGAACTTTACAACAGAAATGACTTTCACGTGTGTGTATACGACTGCAGCCAAGTGGCAACCAGCAAAAGATGGAGGGAGTTGTGACTTGGAAAATAATGTTGCACCAATAATGTTGGAAAATAATGTTGTACCAATGGCCTCCAACTTCATAACCTGCTATCACTTGGTAGAGTGGTAGGGGGGAAATTGCAATGTCATGTCTGGTGACTACCCAGAACTGATGTCACATTGCTGATGTCACATTCTAGGATTCAGACAAAACTTTATGGTAAAATCCAGAATGTCACATCAGCAGTGTGACATCACGTCAAGGTATTTTGCACAACGCTAGCTTTCTGACAATTTTTTCCCTGCCACCCCACCAAGTGGCCACAGGCAAGAGGGAGGCTGAGAAGTCTCCAGCTGAAGTGGAGATCCTGAGCCATCCAGATAATTTTCTGTAAAGGAGGGGGGGGGGACTTGAGAAGAAGACAACCAAGTGTCAAATTACTTTTATGTTTCTCACTGAGTCTTCAAAGAGTTAAGTGCATTGATTTCAATGGGCTACATGTGATGCTAGAATTCTGTGACTGGAATTCTATATGTGTTATTTGGCCTTAGAAAGCACTGTGTGTGTGGGAGCTCCATATGGGTTATGGGATGAAGCTGCAGTGTCACGGAACGGAAGGCTTATTTCTGATCAAAATGCATCCCCTGGGATGTACTTAGTTCCAGTAGCAAAAAAGAGAGATATTGAGCCTCTTCTTTTCACCTACCAGAGCTTAAAGCAGCTAGAGAGGATATTTTCGACAGGGGAAATGGCTTGGGGGAGAACTCTTTCCTAGCATCAGGGGCCTGATCCATATCCTCTCCCCTATTAATTTGGCTACTTTTTAGGAACAAATACTTATTTTACAAAATGTATACCCCCCTTTCTGCCCTCATGGACCTCCAGCCTGCAGTGGCATCTAACTCAGCATAGGTGCAGATTGTTTATTATTTGATTTAATCACTCTTCCTTTATGTTAGAGCACTAATATGGCACTCTCATTTATTTGAGCTTTGGATATTTGGGACTCCCCCCTTCCCCAACACACATACCTCACTCCCACACCTCTGGTTGTTTAAATAAGTTATATTGGCCTAATTGAAAAAACCCAGCCAGCTGTATTCCTCTTTATACATACAGGGCTTTTAGTATGAAAGTCAAGATTTCAATATAATCATGGTTTGTATGCTTTTGCTGTTAGATTTATTTGTCTCCAATGCTTGCTTTTTGGCTGATAGTTAAAATAGCTGATGGGAAATGAAAATCTCTCAAGCAGTTTAAAGGTGATGGTCCTAAATACTGTTCTAGTCTTTAAAAGCACAACAGGAGAAAGCAGTTTGGGAATATCAGATTGCCAACATTCAATATGAGATATCCCAAGCTCCCACAAGCAGTGGCGTAAAATGGGGGGGGGCAAGAGGGGTGGTTGCCTCAGATGCATAATTGGGGGGGGGTGCCATGGGGTGCCATGCCGAGGACAGCCTGTGCTCTGCAGGAGGCCACTTGTGCCACCCTGGCCGCCTGCCGTGCCAATAGGGCAGCGGGCTTGCTGGGTGCTGAGCTGGCCCTTGTGCAGCTGAGGAGCATGCTGAGCTGGTAGCGGTGGTGCAGGCAGCTGCCTGATGGGAGTGGGGAGGTGAGCAGCCCAAATTGCGGAAGCACTCCCGCGCTCTGTGCAATGATGTTACTGGAGTGATGTTATTGCGCAGCCCTGGTAGTGTGCGTGCACGCATGTGGAGCCCAGGAATTGCCCCGAGCACTCCAAATCCATGCTACGCTGCTGCCCACAATCGTATTGTGAGATCATAAGAAAAGAGCATATGAAATGTGTCTGAATATTGGCCTGTATCCTACTACAGCACTCAGTGGAGTTTGAAGTAGACATGGGCACGAACAGCATTACGAACAGAAAAAAACCATGAACAGCCTAATCTGCTGTTCTCGAACAAGCTGTTCGTGAGGCCCCATCCTAAACAAACAGGTGGTCGTTAAAAGCCTCGTTTGTTGCCTTCAGCAGCTGTTTGGCAAGCCAGACAGTCTGGCACCTGCTGCAATTAATCCCCTTGGCAACCGGAGGCAAGGAGGGACTGAACTCTGTCTGAACTCCTTCTGGTTTTCCTTCTGGCTTTAACCCTTCAAAGTACTTCCAGCAGAGAGTCCCGTTTTTGCCACTGTGAAGAGAAAATGACAGCCAACAGGGAGACCCGTGGATCATGCCTTTCCGGGGTGCAATCTCTCTGAAACTTGGGGGGTCTTCAGAGGGCAGTGAGGACTATGTCCCCTGCAAATTTGGTGGGTATTGGACATTGGGAAGGCCAGTTTGTGGGGTGTTTAAAGGGCCCTGCCCCTTGCACGTGGCAGGAAAGGGCCCTTTAAACTATCAGCTGGCAGGCAGCAGGGGGGAATCCCCCCTGCCGCCTGCCAGCTGATAGTTTAAAGGGATCTTTAAAGGGCCAGGTAAGTGGGTTTGAGGGGAGGGGGGCTAAGTGGGGGGGTGAGGTGGGGGGATCTGGCCCCCACGAACAATGAACAATGAACATGTCTGGGAACAGTTCATGTTCGTCCATGTTCATTGTTCGTTGTTCGTGGATGGCACCGAACGACGAACAGAGTGTTTGGGGTTCCCCCCCCGTTTGTGCCCATGTCTAGTTTGAAGCCTTCATCCACCCTGATTTAATCTAATAAATTAATAAAATAAAATATTCCTTCAATTTATTGGAGAAGCAGTTGCTTCCTTGTCATCTGTTGCATTGAATGATACAAACCTGATCCCCTGGTTGACAGCTTGTTTTTTTTATTAAAAGACTAGCCTATTAATGTCATCCTAACATGCAGAAATCCAAACTTTTATTCCTTGGCATGAAGAAACTTTTATTTGCTTGATTTCTCTTTGTGTCAGACTGCTGTTAAAGCCACAAAAGAAAGACTAGTAAAACAGGTTGGCTGTCCCAACTCAAGTGGTGGGCAGGTGCCACGAAGGAACTAAAGAAACCACCATCCCAGAAGGGGTGGGATACAAGGGCCAAAATGGCAATGGATGCAGAGAAGCTTAACCTAGCCCTTCTGGGAGCACTGCATGGAACTGTGTAGCATTCTATGACAAAGAAAAGCAAATTTATCCCTTCTATTTTTTTGGCATTCCAAAACTACCAGTCTGGATGGGCCCATCAATTAACAATCCATTTTATCTATCTTGAGTCCCCATTAAGCAAGCTGTTGACAGGATTCTCCCCCACTCTCATCAAATCAAGCTTGGTGAACATATACTTCCCCCAGCCTTTTTAAAAACACAGAGAGGAATGAGAAAGTATTTGAAAGTATTATTTATTTGTTCTTTGTTCTGGAATGTCATGAAGCGAGTGTGAGGAGAATTTAAGATGTCCTATTTGGTTAGTTATTTCCTTTATAAGAAAAATCCCCATTTCATGAATTAGCAACACTCATTTTTCTCTTTTTCATACTTTCCTTGAGGTTAATTTATTATGAATGAATGAATCCAATATAGAACAGCAAATTCTGTGTAGAACAGTGCATTAGGCCCCTCCTCCTCAATTCTCTAAGAATCACAATGCAAATATAAGTAGTTCTACCAGTATGTCAAATAGTAAACTGGCCGGCCTTTCTGTCAATGGTGACAGGCACTAAAGAGACAAAATGGGAGTCTCTACATACTTAGCGGACTCCCCATTAGGGTTGCCAAGTAGGGATGGGAAATTCCTGGAGATTTGGGGGGTAGAGCCTTGAGAGGGAGGGAGCAAGGTGTAATGCTAAAGAGTCCAAAGTGACCATTTTCTCCAGGGGAACTGAAATCTGTAGTCTGCAAATGAGTTGTGATTCTGGAAGAATCCCACAGGCCTCATCTGGAGGTTGCCAGCCCTACTCCCCGTGGATCCAGAAAAATATGACTTTGTTACATAATTTCATTTTAAAAAACTGAAAAGGTTCTGATAAGAACTGAATATGATTCCAGGAGCATACTATGTTGAGGGCCAGTGAGGGATAAAATGGAGACCAGGAGAAATCAGTCTGCTCAAGCCCCTGGAGGGCCGGTGCCAGGTTTTCTGGCGCCTGAGGTCAGATACCTGCACCTGGGGGTGGCTTCAGGGGTGTTGCTGCCCCCACATGCATGTGTGCAAAGAGTGCGCATGCACCTGGTCTGCATGATGATGTCACTGCACGTGACATCATCATGCAGGGCGTGCCGCTGCGAGCTGGCCACCCCACTGGCGAGGCAAGCAGTTGGGACGGTATGCGGGTGGCCTCCTACCCTCCCGCTCAGTTGCCCCACACCACCCCGGCTGCCTGCTGCATCTGGCTGGCCCACAGCTGTGTGCTGGCGGTGGCGGCAGCAGCACAGGGCAATTGAGTGGGAGAGCTGGGAGGCTGCCTGCTCAGTTGCCCTGCGCTGCCGCCACCAGCACGTGCTATTGGCTGGGCACCTGCGGGCCAGGCACAGCAGGCAGCCGGGGCAGCACATGGGAGCAGCTTCCCAGCCCTCCCGTTCAGCTGCCAGCTCCACAGCGCATGCTCCCACCCCCCAGTTGGTGCTCAAGGCGGCTGCTGGCACTGCCTCAATGGACGCGCTGGCCCTGAGCCCCTGAGCCTCTAGAGAATAATGTAATAGAAGACTTTAAAATTCTCTGAGGGCTTGTTATTAAATTTTGGAGTAAAGAATGTGATTCCCCCCCATGCCAATCCCAAAAGGTGTACATTGTGGCCACTCATAGATATGGGATAGGCATTTACCTACTTGTG
This sequence comes from Eublepharis macularius, assembly GCF_028583425.1. NCBI lineage: Eukaryota > Metazoa > Chordata > Lepidosauria > Squamata > Eublepharidae > Eublepharis > Eublepharis macularius. The sequence goes on from NC_072798.1 coordinate 26,970,402, forward strand.
CAATTCTTCAGGTACACAGAAAAATATGACTTTTTCAATTAACCCAAAACAAACAAGCAAACAAAAAACCAAAGGGGGTAATGAGAAGTCTGCTCAGACTCCTGAGTGCTCAGAGAGTTCTGGAGGGAGAGGTTCTGAGGAGTGAGATAGGATTTCTGATATTTTTTTTATCCTCCCCTCCAACACGGTGATTTCTTTTGACTCCACAGCTTAATACAAAAATAATCCAAAATAAGATACATTTCACTGAAAAAAGAATGGGTTGTGGGATAGCAGGGAAGAAGAGTCATCACCAGTTACATTGACTAAGTAAGAATATAGAAACAAAAGAGGGAACTTTGGAAGATCACAAAGCAGATTGACATAATCATTCTGCAGGTCCAATAAGCTTATCAGCCACTCAGGAGCATTGTTTACAAGAGACAAGCTTGCGGATGAGACTTGCTGTGCTACAAGTTTGAAAACTAAAAGAAATCTTGTGATAGCAAGCCAGACTCACGAGCAAGCTTGGATCCACAAAGACGGAAATATTCCTGATAAACAAGGATAAGGAATTGAAGTTACAAGAGAGCTGGCTTGCTGAGAAGTGCGGGCTTTACAAGGCAAGTGAGAACTGAGCTTATCTAGAGATCCACCCGTGACAACAGGCATGCAACCTACTGAAACTGAATGAGGACAGCATAGCAGAGAAGAGAAGAGTCCTAATTTGCTGATAGGAAGCCGGAAGACAATTTTCTCTTGACTGACATTAGTGTCACTAGAAAGAGGGCATGAAGTATCTGAAGAATCACCAACAACCAAATGCAATGAACTTCTTAATTCTCAGATAAGGGTCTGGGATGGGATGCAACAATGGATCCGACAAGCCAGATTCACAACTGGATCCATCACCACCTGAGATACTGTTGTATCGACATAATGACAAGGAAGGTAACATCACTGCTGTGCTGGACTAGCCGCAGTTTTCAAAAGCAATTCTGCAGTGTGGTGTTGAGTGATGCCCCTGGAGACTGCCTAAGACCACAGCTTGAACTTTTTGCATAGATGTGATGGACAGTCTCTGTTTTCTATTTGGTCAGGCGTTCACAGCATGGGGTAAACAGGAGCCTGTTTCAGCTCTATAGATTACATACTTGTTTTAAGAGTCGCAAGGGACATGGTGGGATGCTGAGAAGTTCATAACGAACATGTTTGGCAGGTGAACATTCCATTTTGTCAGCTGCTATCACTCATGTGCCAAGCCTTAGATTGCCTCTTCTAGTAGCCATCTGACTTGAAAAGCATGCTAAACAGCCTGGCGGCATTGCAATAACTGTAGCGGTGGAGTTTCATTTCCTTCTGTCTCGTGGCTGCTTTTGCACCTACACAGTAGCTGCGATCAATTTTCTCCCAGTTTGTGGATGGTTGGGTCAGGTAACTAACTGGTCCCAGGTAGGTGTGTGTCTAAAACTACAACTCCCATGGGGCTGTGCAAAAATGCACATGCATGAAGCACTGTAGATTAAGAAAGATCAGCAGCCATTAATGTTGATCAGACAGACACTGAGGAAACCCAAGCTGTGAGACACTTGTTTTTAAAAAGTGCAGTGCTTTTAAAAATATAATTGGCTACTTTTGTTCATTTTTCATTGAAACAATTGGTGGAGGGCACATGGTGATGTGGCAGTGGTGACAATGTGCACTGTGTGTGCATAGAATTCAAGCCTGCAAATACTCTCAAGCTGCTTGCAGGCAACACAAACTGTCTGCTGAACAACAGGCAAGCAGGGGCACAAGCTGAAATGGTGGATTCTTGAGCACCCTTAGCAATAAATATAAACAAATAGCCCAAAATGGGATGAGATGAAATGAGATAGAAGGGGGCTGTAGACAAGTAGAGGGAGTACATGCAATCATCACTGGATACCTCTAGGGTACCTGCAGCTTTTCACCGGTTTCACTGTAATTCCTTCTTCCCAGAGAACCCTGGAAATTGTAATTCCCATTGGGGCACTCTAGAGTCTTAATTGAGGCTCAATCTAGACATTGCAACTTTTAAAGAGTCAGGTCTGGGCCATGCAGGAGCTGTAGGGAACTGCCTTTTAAAGAGCTGCAAGGGCCTGAGTCTACCTGGAATACTGCACATGCAACTCTAAAATAGGGCAAATGATGTCCCTGGGGCTAATTTAGCTCAGGGAAATTGTATGGGAGGGACGTTCCCTCTACTTCCTCATCCTTTTTAGCTGGAATTGAACCTGGGACCTCCTGCAGGCAAAGCAGATGCTCTACCACTGAGCCATGCCTCTTCCCCACATTAACATGGTGGTGGTGGAAAATGCCATCAAGTCATAGCTGACTTATGGCAGCCCCTGTTGGGATTTTCACAGCAAGAGAGTAACAGAGATGGTTAGCCATTGCCTGCCTCTGCATAGCAATCATGGTCTTTCTTGGAGGTCTCCCACCCAACTGCTAACCAAGGCCAAACTTGCTTAGCTTTTGACAAGCTCAGACTTGCCTGGGCTATGGGCCACATATCCACCTATATAGTACTCACTAGTGGGCTTATTGCCTACAATAAAATGAATTGTATGAGGGCAAAAGCTGCTGTCATGATCTTGCACCTTCCCCGTGCATGTAAATTCTACCCCTTTCCAAACATCTGGAGATGGCTTAGAATATGGGGGGATGGTCCTCCACAGCTGCATCTCCTACCTGAGCTGCATTGAAATGGATGGGAGTTGCATGTGAGCACCACTCCTACTCATTTCCATAAGCCTTGCTAAGGAGATGCTCATGGTGCATTGTGGGGGCCCATGTTAAACAAATAGGAAGCTGGCACTCGAAAGAAAACAAAACAAAGAATCTAAAGGATGAACTGGAAACATCTGAGAGATGGGTCTACTCATTGCCCAAAGCTATAATATAAGCTACAGAGGAAACAGAGCTTGAATTTAATTATTTTACGCCCTGTTACAAGGACAAGTTTGAATAACGGTATATAACGCATGTTTCCTCACCACGGGATTCTAGATGGGAGCATATGAGATAATAGCCCACCAATGACTCATCTTGACAAATCCCTTGATATAATCAGATTCAATACTTGATTCAAATCCTTGTTATGCTGAGTAATAGAAGCTGGCAGGAAAATTTTAAAAAGCCTCAGTGGAGATAAAGATTGCATTTCATACAGCAGCATAAGGCAGATTTTTCCACTCTGCAGCCTTGAAAGGTGGGCTGCTCTTATGGTTGCCAGATGAGAAGAAAATAATGGGTCTGCTCATCTTTACAAAGAGCCAGTTTGGTGTAGTAGTTAAGAGTGGCAGGACTTTAATCCGGAGAACTGGGTTTGATTCCCACTCTTCCGCTTTAAGCCAGCTGGATGACTTTGGGTCAGTCACAGCTCTAGGAGCTCTCTCAGCCCCACCCACCTCACAGGATGATTGTCATGAGGATAGTAATATCATACTTTGTAAACCATTCTGAGTGGGCATTAAGTTGTCCTGAAGGGCAGTATATAAATCGAATGTTATTATTTATCTTTTAACAGTAGTTTTTGATTGATTGATTTAACTATGTATACCCTACTTTTCTCCCCAAATGGCTTACAACATTGTTTTCTCCTCCATTTTATCCTCACAACAATCCTGTGAAATAGGTTAAGCAGAATGTGTGAAATAGGTTAAGCAGAATGTGTGTACTGGAGCAAAGTCATCCAAGCAAGCTTCCATCACAGAGTAGGAATTTGAACCTGGCTCTCCAACCTAACCACTAGGTCAAGGGAAACCTAACCACCTTTAGGTCAAGGGAAACAGGTTTACCCTCACTTTATTACTGATTATAATTAGAGGCGAGCACAAACCGAAATATGAACCAAAGTTCATCACAAACCGGGCCAGTTCGTGGTTCGTAAACCAGTGGTTCGTGAGAGCTTATTTCTCATGAACCATGATGAATTTTACGAATTTGGTTCATATTTTGGTTCATCACTGCAGACAGTCTAGTGCTGATCAATCAGTTTCCTAGGCAACAGGGTGGGGGTGGAGGTGAGCTCTCTGCAGACCTTCTGCTGACCCGGAAGTGATATTTTCATGAGCCGAATGAACTGGTTTGTAAACCAGGGCAAGTTTGTGAAAGTTTTTGGTTTGTGGTTCATGAAACACAACGAACCATGGACCGCACGGTTCGGAATTTTCCCACTTCGTGCCTATCTCTAATTGTAATACTGGATTTGTTATATTTGTTTGGAAATTCGTGTTTTACTGTCTTAAACTAACAGAGAGTGAGCAGGCCAGCTTTCTGTACTAGTATTAGTGCTCAGCACCAGATATGTGGAACTTGTCCCCTAAAACACAAGTGGGCCTCACCTGTTCCTAGGAGTCCATTTTGTTTTTGTTCTGTTTTCCAGCAAAAGCTTTAAAAAGGATCAGTCTTGCTCCGCTCCAGCTATACATTAATCTCTTTCATCCCCAACCATGTTGAAATGGCTGTACCAGTGCAGAGACTTCAAGAAACCTATTTTGATCCACTGTTATATGGTAAGAGAGCCATCTCAGTTGTTTGATTGAATGATATATCCCACTTTCCCTCCTATGACACCACACAAAAATCAGCAAGAAATGAAGCTTCCCAAAACATGGAGATAAGCACTATTATCTACTGATGTCTGTACATCAAGCATTTGTTAAAAATTATAGCTATGGATGCTAGCTGACACACCGGCAATCCAAATTACCCTACATTATGTTTTTGGAATCCGATCTCCACATGTTGGTTCCATCCAGTTTCACACAAACGTCTTCAAAAGGTTGATTTCTTCACCAAATCAATTACCAAACTCAGGGGAGCTTCACAAAAGTCACACTTATTAGATCAAGGCACAGGGCTGGCTTCTCCACAAGTTCTGTTGAGTAAAATAGGCTTCACAAAGACTGCACAGGATTTTTAAAAAAACATATGGGACTATCAGGATCACCAATCTGAACACTGACAAGTAAGACTGCAGGAAACTGGATATGGGATAATACTTCATTGTAATGGGGTTTCCAGAATCCCATCAAGGGCAAGTTAGCATTGTCAGCAATCTGGAGTGCTGCTAGGGTCTGTATCAGTGGGTAAGGCAAGAATATATCACCAATCTATAAACTTCATAAAATGGGTCATGTCAATGAATAAGAAACTGGCAAAAGAGAGCAAATAAAAGCACAGATGGAATCAGATCTTTAAATAGATCAGATGGTACTTAAATGGCTGAAGAAGATCCATATTATGACAAGGAAGAACTGATCCATTCATGATTGATCTTGGTGCCAGCCCAATAGTGGAGACAGAGCAGCCTGTTGTTCGCTCCATCTATTGTTCACTCCACTACTACTGCCTGATATCACTGTAAAAACGACCGGTGGCCATTTTGCTCACTGAAGAAAAAAAGAAGGCAGTAAAGTACCTCTCATTGTGACTACAAGATGTTTAATAACTTCTTCATTTCCTCTAGCCAACAAAATGGCTGCCTAGAGTTTCCAGGGCAATGGTAGGGGCAACAAACGCAAAGTGGAAGATAAAATGGAGGGTCAAAAGAAAACACTGTGTGAGGGGATGAGCCAAAGAGATGATGTGAAGAATTACATAGCTGCCCAACAGGCAAAAAACTACAAGGGCATACCTGGCAACCATGAAAAGTTCAGTGAAGGTAGCTGAAATATTAGGAATGGATGGAGAGCTTAGGTGCGGTTTTAACCACACACACTTCTGTTGTCATTCAACAAAAACAGCACATGGGCTTGTAGCATATTGGATTTTTGCTAATGGTATGTCTTTGTAAACTTGCATTTCTTTACTCTATGATATTATTTACTGAAATGTCCTTGATACTGACTGTACTAATCTCACACTCTATAATCCACCTTAAGTCTCAGTAAGAAAGGAGGACTTTAAATGACATAAAATAATAAATAAAAATAATAAATAAACAAAAAAACTCTTCTGCCCCAAGAAAATTGTCCTCTAAAGACTGGCCATGGAGAAAGAACACAGAGAGGCAAGTACTGACAAAGTACTGACAGCACAAGTACTGACAAAGGAATGTGAATGGACAAAGACTCCATTACACGGTTAAGCAAGGGCGTCGCAGAATAAAAACATTTGTTTATATTTACACATTTTTCAAGCCAAAGCATTCTGTGGCCCCATACAATGATGGTTTAATTGGTTGGATGATGACATCACTTCCAGAAGGACATCAGTGCACCGCCCATGGGAGTGCTCCTGTGCCCCAAGAGGGAGTGATTCGGCCCATTGGGGGCCCAAATTGGCCTCAAATGAAGTGCAGGTATGCTCCTGTGGCTGGCACGACAAGGTCACTTCTGGAAGTAATGTCGCCGTGCCTGTTGGGAGCATGCACAGGGCGCGCATTCCTGAGGTGCCTGCTGGTGGCTTGCCACCTCCTGCCGACCACTGGTGGATCGGTGGGCAAGACGGCAAACCCTCAGGAGTTTGCCCACCATCAGCAGGCACCTGGAACCCCTATCTACAGGCTCTGTCCCTCTGGCAAGTCATCTGTCTGATCCATATCTTACAGCACAGGCCTCCCACTGAAAGGTTCTCAGGTAGGAGGACTAGGGGGGAAAGTTTCTGCCTGAGACACTGGGGAGCCATTGCCAGCCATAGGAGTAGGACTGCCAGGCCTCCTGCTGTGGTGGGAGGCCTCTTGCTGGTAGCTGTCCTTTCCCACTCCCACTTAGATCACTGGAGACAGAATGTTTTTTAAAACCTTGGTGTCATATGCACTGCTACAGTAAAACTGACAGCTAGTTTGGTGTAGTGGTTAAGTGCAGCAGAACTCTAATCTGGAGAGCCAGGTTTGATTCCTCATTCCTCCGCTTGAAACCAGCTGGGTGACCTTGGTTCTGTCGCAGCTCTCTCACAGAGTGCTCTCAGCCCCACTCGCCTCGCAGGGTGATTATTGTGGGGATAATAATAACATCCTTTGTAAACCACTCTGAGTGGGGATTAAGTTGTCCTGAAGGGTGGTATATAAATCAAATGTTGCTGTTGTTGTTATACAATATCTGATATTCCAGGTATATAAAACTGACACGATAGCATCCCATAAGTTCAGAGTTAGGGGGTTTTGTAGCAGTACCCAAGAACTTTTAATTTAAAAATTTTAAATATTATTTATAGCCTGCCTTTCTCAGAGAGACCCTAGGAGGATTCCACAGTGCATGTCAATATGATCAACAGCTAGGACATTCAATGAACAAATACAATATCATCAGCAACAGCTAGGGCATTCAGTGTTGCCCAACTGCACTTGGCACCAGACGTGGTATATTTTTTCTATATGTTATAGTGGAATTCACTGTTTTCTCCCTCTGATATTCATGTGAGTTGGTTTAGTCTATTGATGGAGTCCCTGCTGGGTTTTGTTTGTTAGTTAGAATTGTAGGTGGCATGAGCTCTTCTGTCCTGAAACCAGTTGCTCCCATACATGTATCTTCCTACCATAGAGTTTCTGGCAATTCCTAGAGCTACCCTAGATCACTTCTAGGTTATCCCCAGAAATGACACAGCAGAGCACATGACATCACACCCCTTGTCTCTGTTTCCAAACCTCCTGCTGGTTGTCAGGCAACTCTACAGAGGAGATAGCATTGGGCTATAAGGACCAATGGTCTACAGTTACTAACCTCTGGGTGGGGAGGCTAGACTACTCCTGGAATTACCTCCAGAGTACAGAGATCAGTTCCCATGGAGTAAATGCTAGCTTCAGAGGGTGGGCTTGCTGAAATCACATCCCTGCTGAGCTCCATCCCCAAACTCCACCCTCCCTAAGGACTGCCCCCAAATCAGCAAGAATTTTCCAAGCTGTAGTTGGCAACACTACAATGGTTTAACCTGCATGTTCATATGTCCATGCAAGGTATGCAGTTTTCATGCAGGGGAGATCTTTACTTGTCTGTCCGACTGTCTGTCTGATCACATTTTTATCCAGCTGTTCCTCCAAGGAACTCAGAGTGGCACACATGGCTCTCCCTCTCCTATCCCAATTTCCTTTTCCTGCACAATTATCAAAAGCACAGGGCCCCTATTCTCCTTTGCATGTTTATCCTATACATTTGTACTCCTCGAATCCCTTATTTGAATGATAGCTGTGTGTAAGCAAAGAGCTTAACATTTTCAGCCAAGTCCCTTTAAATCTGTGAGTAATTGGTAAAGCATTATACATAATAAAGCTCTGAAGCAGGTAGCATCACATCAAGATCATCTAGTAGTTAGCTTGGAAAGTTGGGAAACATATTTGAAACAAGACACGGCACTGAATCTGCTATGTATCTATTGCTATGCCATATGAGAGTCATTCCAAGAAGAGGGCAGCAAAGGGCATATACAGGGAATGTGAGGGAGATATTGGCCCCTTGAGGTGCTCAGTTTTTTTAATATGGAGTTTGAAATTCTGTCCAAGGATACACAAGCTGTTGGCAATCTTTTGTTTAACTCTGTTTCTTTGTTTAACTTCTCCCCAAATGGAAGACATAACTTCCTTTTCAGTCAGAATTCAGATTTGGCTATGGCACGGAAGCTGCCTCAGTCACCTTGTTAGATGATCTGCACCAGCTGAATGACAAGAGAAGTGTTGTGCCCTTTCTGGCCCTCTTGGACCCCCCAGCAGCACTTAATACCATTAACCCCAGGGCTTTACTGGGCTACATCTCAGAGATGGATCTGACAAGCTCTGCGCTTTGTTAGCAGCAGGCAGAATAAGCAGAGGATAGGAGTTTTGCTCTGCAGCAGGACACCTGGTCTCCCTAGATCAGATGGAGGAGCTTTCCTTTGGAAACTAGTCTTAACCAGGGCTTTTTTCTGGGAACTCAGGACCGCACAATGACGTCACTTTGGGTCAGCTGGAACAAGGGGGGAGTTTTTTAAAGTTTAAATTGGCCTTGGCAAAAATGGTCACATGGCTGGTGGCCCCGCCCCCTGATCTCCAGACAGAGGGGAGTTTAGATTGCCCTCTGTGCCCCTCTGTCTGGAGATCAGGGGGTGGGGCCACCAGCCATGTGACCATTTTCAAGAGGTGCAGGAAGTCCATTCCACCGCATTCCAGCTGAAAAAAAGCCCTGGTCTTAACCAAAGTTTAGATCTCTGGGCCCTGAGAGATCTAACAGCAGCGGTCCCTAATCTAAACCCAGCACTCTTAACAGAGTCCAACAACCACACTGTACTGGCTCTCTCTATAATATGCTCAATATATGTGGCCTACAAATACAGGCTTTACTCATTTGGTTCATTACCTTGAAGAAAAGAATGAACAAGCAAGTTGAACCTTGAGGGTAGACATTTGGCCTTCAGGCTCCATTTACAGTCAAGATTATAGACATAGTGAAGGAAAGCAGATTACCGTTTCTGCCTTATGGGAGTAAACCCAATTTGTCACATACTCTGGATCATTTCATTACTCTGGAACACAGAGTAAGTGTAACACTTGCATTCTCCATCTTCTCTGGGTCTGTGGCTCAAATGAGATATGCTGACATCACAGGTGGCCACTGAATCACTCCCTCCCATCATGCAATACACAGGCTCTTAGCCCAACCTTTGGGCAGTATGTTTCAAATTTGAAATTTGTGGAGCTTACTGAACAACTTGGTTCACATTGTAGCATCAACACTGTTGTCACTCTTTGCCATCCCATCAGTCCTTGTGTTTATTATCTGCAATGATTTTCTATTTTCTTCCAGATGGTTGGCAAAGATATCGAATAGCATTGGGTCAAGAATTGATGCCTGTGCGATGCTTCCGTTTAATGATCGTTTTCCTGTTAACAACTACATTTGGGAACCTACCACTTACCCAGTTTCTAATTCGAGTTGTGTTATTATTGATCTTTGTGCAGTGCCAGGTCCCCCCCTCCCAGTGCTCAATCAAATATCTTGCAGAAATCTTAAGCATATGAGATCAATAAGTGTGCTCTTATATAAAAACTAATCATTATCTGAACTTGGTTTAGCCCAAATAGCCACATTTTCATTCGTGGCATCCCTTTCATGAATTCTTACATCAGTGTCACTCTATGTAACCACATGAAGCTGGTTTATATTGAGTTATACCCTGAGTTTCTCAAGGTCAGTATATTCTGTGCTCTGATGGGCAGTAGTTTTTCAGGGACTCAGGTAATCTTTCACAGTACCTAATACCTAATTCTTTTAAGTGGAGATGCTGGGCCTGATCTTGGGATTTTCCACATGCAAAGAAGATGCTTTTTCACTGAGCCACGGCTTCTCTCCTACCAATTACCCATTGTTATGGCTGCAAAAAAGCTTTGGTGCCTTCTGACTGATTTTCATATAAGGGTTTATACTACCTAATAAGATCTTTGGGCAAGATTTTTTTACACATTAACTTCTGTGTTATAAATCCAGAGGAGTTAGCCGTGTTAGTCTGTAGTAGCAAAATCAAAAAGAGTCCAGTAGCACCTTTAAGACTAACCAACTTTATTGTAGCATAAGCTTTCGAGAATCACAGTTCTCTTCGTCAGATGCAAGTTCTCTGACGAAGAGAACTGTGATTCTCGAAAGCTTATGCTACAATAAAGTTGGTTAGTCTTATAGGTGCTACTGGACTCTTTTTGATTGTGTTATAAATGAGTCCCCAGACTGCTTCTCAGGCAGCCATTCCACTGGGTGTGTTAGAGAGAGAGAAATGAGACAGCACGGCCTGCAATTATCTGTGATGTGGCTCTCCCCTTCCCCCAGAGCAACTTCCGTCGGCAGCTATTCCAACATAACCAGCCTTACATGTAACAGTAAATGATGTGGCTTGTGCCAACCACGAAAGCAGCAACACCAGACCATTCACAGGTATGCAGAAAAAAATATAACTTTATGCATTATCCAAAAGAAAAAGAAGCATAAATTTAAAAGACTGATGAGGACTTAACATGTCCCTCGGACCACTGAGAACCTCTTGCATCCTGGAGGGCAATATTTGTGCATATATGGATTTCCTATATTTCCCCATACCTCACGATTCCTTAGGGGTCCCAGCTTCTTATATATATAATCTGAAAGGGAATTCCTCAATTTGCTTGGGTTCCTCTTCCCCTCCCTTTCTCTTTTCATGTGTATTACATTACAAGCATTTGTTTTGAATTGTAAATCACTTTAGACGCAGTAGCAGAAAGGTGGGAGGTAAATACACAAACTAGTACTCAGAGACAGACAGATATACTACACTTCTAAATCAAGTTGCTCCCGGGCAATTGGGAATAATGTGGACTGAAAGAAAATAGTTCATGAAGATCAATAAGGTCAAAAGTGTTTAAACTGAGAGCTGCTTCAGATGATCTATTTGTTGACCCTTGACCAAATAAACACTAATGATAGCAGGCTAGTCATGTAAGCAGTTTCACTGTTGGAACCAACGTGGTGCAGTAGTTAAGTAAACACTCAGATTCAGGCTGGAGAGATGTGGGTTCAAATCCCCGATCTGTGATTACGTTTACTGGTTGGCCTTGGGTCAGCCATGTTCCCTCTGAGCCTAAGCTACATCACAGAGAAAACAAATTTCTTTGTTCAAAAAACGTATCATGACACATCTATGCAGTGTTGAGCCCAGCTTCTAAAAGTCACCGTAAAGCCACCATGGAATTGCTTGCTGCATTTTGGCCTGCTGGTTTATCACTGTAATCACTTGTTGATCCAAGGGAGCACTGCTGCGAAGCAAGTGAACTGGGTACAAAAGTGTCTGTGATTATTCACAGGGGGAGTAAGAGCTAAGCTATAAGAGACATGAGGAGGAGAATGTGAAAGGAGTCGCAATGTTAGCCAGGAAGCTGAGTTTTAAAAGAGACCGGAAGGCTTTGTCAATTTCCCCTCTCTACAGAGACAGGGAGATGCGCTCAGAAGGTTTGTTTATTTCCTTTTTGCCTCCTAGAAGGGGAGGTGAAACTTGTCCGGGGTCAGCAGCCCAGCCCCCGGACTTGCTGACAGGCAGCGGCAGGGGGCAGCCAGGAGACAGCAGTACAACCGCTCTGTCTGGCAAACAGAGCCAGAACCTGCCTACTCCAGGGGGAAGGGGCGAAAGGCCAAAGCCTCAGAAGGCTGGAGGGAGCAGGGAGAAGCCAGCTAGTCCCACCCCCCAGGGGGAAGAGAGGGGGCTAAGCAGGCTAGAGGAAAAGGGCCAAGGCAGGGGGAATAGGGACACAGCAACAACCCAAACAGAGCCCTTACCTTCCAAGGAGGAGAAGCAGCCACTACAGCCCAGAGCCACCCCCTGGCTAGAGAACAGCAGCCTGGCTCAGGAGGTGCTAGGAGCCAAGCCCCTCCAGGTGGAGCTGCCACAGGCATTCTGGGGGAGGAGATGGGTAGCCCCGCCCAGCATCAGTGAACAGGCAGCACAGAAGCTGGCCAGGGCAGCTCCTCGCGAGCAAGGCCAGCCAGGCTCAGCAGCACATAAGCCGGCTGGGGCAGCTCCTCGTGAGCAAGGCCAGGCAGGCTCAGCAGCACAGAAGCCGGCTGGGGCAGCTCCTCGTGAGCAAGGCCAGGCAGGCTCAGCAGCACCGAAGCCGGCTGGGGCAGCTCCTCATGAGCAAGGCCAAGGAGACCTCAGCTGGGGATGGCTCGCATTCAATCCCACCCTGCCAGCAAGGCAAGGAAGCCAAGAAGGGATTAGTGGTAGGAGGGAAACACCTGAGGGAAGGCCCAGCTGGGCCAAGTCAGGAGATGGCACGAGCCTAGAAGGAGGGCGGGGCGGGGAAAGGAAGCCCTATATAAGGTGGCTAGGAAGAGCTCTGAGGTGGTGGGTGTGAGTGAGGAGTGAGAGCAGTAGGATGCAAGGGTGGAGGCTTGGAGGAGAGTGCTGGAAGGAGGAGATGAAGGAGGATGCAGGGGGTAAGCAGGCCAGGTTGAGCAGGCCAGCGAGTGGACTGAGAGGGAGTCTGGGTGAGGTATACCGCCCCTCCTTCCACAGAGCAGGGTCCTGCAGAATCCCTGGCCCCCCTGTGACGTCAGGTGCAGACCGCCCAGTGCCACGCCCAGCGGCAGTCGCAGCAAGCCCTGACAAAACTGACAGCGCCTTAGGGAGGCAAAGAGGAAATAAACAAACCCCCTGAGGAGTGATCTTTGCAGCCTCTGTAGAGAGGGGAAATTAACAGAGCCTTCCAATCTCTTTTAAAACTCAGCTTCCCGACTAATATTGCGACTCCCTTCACGTGCTCCTCCTCATGTAATTCATCTCTTGTAGCTTGGCTGTAAGAATGGCATCTCTCAGTGTTAACACATATTCAAAGAAAATACATAGGTGTGCTGTAACAGAGTACATCATGTGCACAGATTAGGGGTGCATGCACGCTCCCTTACTACAGCCCCACCAGCCCCCAAATTCCTCATCCACCCCTGTACAGTTCTAAATCTTCCTAAGGAAACTCTCTGCTGTGCTTTAGCAGAATTGTGGCACACCACAGAATTGTGGCACACCACAGAATTGTGGCTCATTCGAGCTCCATGTAAATGACTCCACAGATAGATTGTCTGATAATACATGACTTAGTGCAGTCAATCCACCAGTGTTTTAAACACAGATTCCCATTATTCATATCACCAGACTTGTGGAACAAGATAATTTTGAACATGCTTAAGAAAAATTTGTATATTCTAATCCAAATGATTTCAACATCTTGTGCAAAAGTGATACTCTAGTGCAGAGGTCCCCAGCATTTTTAAGCCTGTGGCACCTTTGGAAATCTGACAAAGGGTGGTGGGCACAACCACAAAATGGCTGCCAAAGGAGGCAAAGTCACCCACAAAATGGCTGTTGCAGGAGGTGGGGCCAACCACAAAACCAAGGAGTGAGGTTATGCATAACTCTGACTGTAGCTCTTCAACATTTCAGGCAGAAGCTCTGTTAAACAGGATGCTTTTTAAAATGAACATCAATTACTATATTTTCTTGCATACACATCAGTATACATATTAAGCTAGCTAAGAAACACTCATCTGGCAGTATCTCTCAAATCTCCAGTGGTCAATCAGAAGCTCTACTCGCCCCACTCACTTTCTCAAAACACTTGGCCGGCCCCAGGAAAGGTGTTGGTGGGCGCCATGGCAGCCACAGGCACCATGTGGGGACTCCTGCTCTACTGCACTGGCAGCAACATTTTACAGCTGAAGATCACAACAATGTTAGAGCAAGAGATCAATAAAGAGCCAGTGCAAGAGATCAATAAAGAGCCAGTGTTCGAAAGCCCATTTTTCATAAGTCAATAAATTATATAACTTAACATGATAACTGATGTGTTGATCAATAATCCATTATAATAATAATAATAATAACATTCGATTTATATACCGCCCTTCAGGACAACTTAATGTCCACTCAGAGCAGTTTACAAAGTGTTATTATTACCCCACAACAATCACCCTGTGAGGTGGGTGGGGCTGAGAGAGCTCCAGAGAACTGTGACTAGCCCAAGGTCACCCAGCTGGCTTCGTGGAGGAGTGGGGAATCAAACCCGGCTCTCCAGATTAGAGTCCTGTGCTCTTAACCACTACACCAAACTGGTTTCTGAAGCCCAAACACTAGCTGTTGTGTGAGTCATTTATTAGGTAGTGGCATGCACAAGGTCTAAAGCAATAAATATGCACTAGAACATCCTGTGTGATTGTTTTATGCCAGTGCACTGGCATCAATCTGTGCACTGTGCTTGCACTTGGACAACAGGCAACTGTTCACTTCTATTGTTTCCCTTTCTGTCTCTAAGAAATCCTTTATTCCCATAAAAATCTTTGCCCAGCAATCCCTTTACATACTGATTATTCTAGTATCCCGCCTACCCCTCCAATATACCTTAACTTAAACCTTTCTTTTCCTTTTTTAAAGACTTGTATTTGGTTCCATACAGAGCCACATTTGACTGTAGAACTGTAAATTGCAGACCTTTTCTCTAGTATAAAAGCAGTACGGTGCACATTGTGAATACTTTGTGGTGCACATCTTTTGACTCTGCCAGTGTTAAGTTACTGGCATTTTAAAATGTTACCGAAGAACTTTGGTTAATTGGGAGAAAAGAACCACATTTCAAAAATCAGCAGTCAAATACATAAGGGAATCACAGTGTCATCTGGTTCAATAATTTCACCATGAAGATAAAGATGGTATTCCTCTTTCTAACCAACGAATGGAAATTGGTTTCAACAATGTGTTATAATAAGAAACTGTCACCTTTATTCAAGATAATTTTTTAAAAAACTACAACCCTACACTTTTATCGAGTTGTTGCAATATGTAATCAATTAATTAAGCAACTAAGAGTGGTACAGTAAATTGATTAGACAATCTTTATCTGATTGACAGCTGTAGCTGAGAGCTAGGGTTGAATTATATGGGTAGGCTAATGTAAATTGTATCAGACTGATGATTAAGGACCACTTTGCACTTCAGTTCATTAAAAAAACTTCCTTCTCACAGGAACTTTCTATGGGAGTCATTACAATTATTTTAAAAATTACTATCCCCCCCTTTCCACCCCAATTGGGGCTCCGTGTTTGTGCTCCTAAATCACAAAGTTGCCAACAATTTAAAGGACTGAGGGTTTTATTAAAAAGTGAAACATCCAGTCAACAAATACAGTTCCATCCCATTGCTAGACTGCAATCCTATCTACATTTACTTGGCAGAAGTTTCCATTGAAATCAGTGGAATTTTCTTTTAAGTAAACACACACAGACTCAGGCTAAACAGCTCTCATTGGGTTCCTAGCCCCACTGACTTAAAAATGGCTTTAAAACCCACCAAACTGTTACAGCTTTCATACAAAGTTTAGGTAACTGCATTTCGTGAGATTACTGATACGAAGGACCTCTTAGAAGTTTAGCAGTAAAACAGTTTTCAGTTTGTAGCATAAGTGTGTCCCTTTATGAGCGGATAGTTCCCGGTTCAAATCACAAAGTTGCACTTACCAGACAGCCTTAGGCTTCTTATTCTCAGCCTCAGTCTTCCTATCTGCTTGATGGGGATAATATCAACCTACCTTAGCTGACATGGCAAGAATTATTGGGAAGTAAGCTGCTTTAAGCCCTTAGGGAAAGTGTTGTATAGCATTGTTTGTTGAAGCACCAGATTTCAGACAAGTTGGTGCTGATTTACCCTAAGGGAACAGCAGGATGAGATTATATTCTCTGGTACTTTGAAACCAGCAAGACAAAAAAAAAAAGGGATGCAGAGAAACAAATCCCCCCTTACCTCCCATGAGGAAGAGAAGTCCTGCCACATACTGCATAAGGCCTCGATCCCAGCAGCAGCCCAGCACCCCGATGATCCACCCAAAGAGGATGATGGCTACAGCCATGCCCATGAAACCAGCTGTCATTCTGCGTAAGTCTGTAAGAAGAAAGACAGAACAGGATGCACATTCTGGGTTAGTGTAAAGATTCCAGTTTGCTTGGCACGTGGACAATCTACAGAATGGAAAATTCGCACATTCTGATGGTCATACACCAATGTATGGTCAATGTATGGTCACTGAATAAGAAGTACAAAATCAGACTGGGTGTTTCCCCAAGTTCTGTTAAACCGAGATCTTCAGCAGAGGGGTAAAATTAGAAGGGCAGCTGTTATTCAGCAACAAAAAATGCCAACTTGATTGCTTCTAGAAATAGAAACTGATTCACTGAGATAATTCTCCAGCTGCAAACCTTTTAGCATGTCAACCCCATCTCAGAATCCTCAGCAGGGAGCTGGAGACATGACCTCGAAGCCGAAGATCCCCGTTGGACACATTTTCCTCTGTATTCAACATGATTATTAATTTTAATCCCTAGGTACCTCTTTTGTCGGAGACAATCAGAACTAGCTTTGCTACCACGAAGCATGCCTCGTGAGAGTTTGGGTTTGGGTTGACCTGTAGGCTAACTATCCTATAGCAAAAGATCCTAGGCATTTTAGGGTGCTTGTGGTCGATACTATTTCTGAATCTTTCAACATGATGAGTTTATTTTTCATGATCCCTTTCACTGGTATACTTTAAATTCCACATATTATTTATTTGTTTGCAAAATTTCTATCCCATCTTTCAGCCCAAATAGGACTGCCACAATGGCTAATAATTAAATGCAGAACATTATCAAACTCATTTAAAACCCCAAATAAAACATGTAACTAAAATATAGGGCACGAAGGAGAAGTCATGAAGGGAATGCGAAGTGAAATAAAGTCTTTACCCACTGGTGGAAGACAGTGATGGAAGGGGACAGATGATTGCGGGTGTGGGGGCGGTTCTACATTTTTGGTACCTCATAAAATATGGGGTTTTCTTTATTATATGCAAGGAAAAAATGAACACTGTCTTAGCAAAGAGGGAGTTTTAACTATCATCAGGTAGCCTCTTCTGAGCGACAGAATGTCCATAGGCTTGCAAAAAATGGAAGTGAGTAGCCACGTTGATCCATAATAAATTCCAAACCCCAAATCCATGTAATAGCTTTTAGTAAGACCAATCAAAATAACAATACATTGTGCAAGTTTTCAAGTTCCCCAGAACTCTTCACCAGACTGATATTAAAAACAAAAGAGTGTGGTTAAAGAAAAACACATTTTTTAGGTCATGTATTTTATGCCTGTTTGCCTGAATCCTATAGGATGGTGGTGGGGTGTTTATTGGACCTCAGTGGGCACAGCATGTGGCTACCTGATGCCCCTGGTCATCTGAACATCTCTCATTTGTCTGATTTGTCTGCCTGGCATTTCTCCCCTGTTACAACCTGCACAGATATGGCAGTGCCAAGGATAAGTCTATTCAGAGTGATTCTTCCAATGGGGAAATTATTATGTGCACAGCAGCACATCGCTGAATCAGCACTCTACAGCTATCTAAGAAGAAGGAGGTCAGAGAAGAGAAGACTGCGGCTGTTAACACTGCCTTGGAGCTGGGACAATGGCAGGTCATCTAGCCCAACAAATCTCAGTTTCAATGCAATTTGATCAGCACTTCTCATTTCCAGTTGAAGACAGCCATCTGGGTGGCAACCAAAGCCTGGGAAATGGACCTCTGTCCCCATAGGAATGCAGATGCACAGCAAGTCTGTGCCATGATCCAGCCACTCATATGGCAGCTTTCAAATGGGAACAGGAAGTGAATGTCTCTTGGTTCAGTTCAGCCTTCTGCTATCAGACAGGGTATTTCATACCCTCAAACCATCAACAACAAATGTAGTGATAGAATTTATAATTTAGAGACATTCCTTTATATACCTACACAGAAGAGGATTCAGCAATCCTTGGTCCGCTTGGCAAACTGTGAAGCCTTCTTCCAGTCTAAGTGGAGGAAGTGGAGAAAGACTCCTTAGGCAGGAGGAAGGCTTGAAACTTTGCTGAGCTGAATAGTAGAATACAAGCTGGTATTTTAGGGAAGCTAGTATGCTGTTACTGTTTGGGTTGTGCACTATGTGTTCTGCCATCTTTTAGACATTGTATTATATATTTATTGATGTTTTTATCTGGCTTTAAATTAATTCTTTTATATATTTTATATATGTTGTATTCCACTCCGAGCCCATTTGCAGGGAGAGCAGATGATGATGATGATGATGATGATGATGATGATGATGATGATGAAGAAGAAGAAGAAGAAGAAGAAGAAGAAGAATCTCATTCAGGAAGCCCTGACCAGCTCCTACAAAATCTAAGAATAGTGAGAATAGTGATCCTTGGAGTAGTGAAATCCACGACTCAGTAAATATGCCTGTGTGCTACTACAACCTTTGGTACTTATAAGAGAGAATGGTTACCAAGGGTTTTTTGTACATTCCCTAGCCACTAAGACTTTGACAGTGCCTTGTCTGCTTAGTTGCAATCAGAGACGTGACCAGAACCAAAAAGAGATCCCCCAAAGGAATCACGCAAAACATGGCCTGCTTTTCTTTAGATAGGCATTGGTCTTGCATGCATATCTGTACATTTATGGGTGGGGCCAGGATTCAGGGATAGTGCACGTGTGTTGCACGTGCGTTGCTCAGAGAAGGTCCCAGGTTTATTCCCAGGCATCTCCAGTGAAAGGGTAGCAGGAGGTGGGGAAGTCCTCTCTGTGCTTATGACATCAGAGTAGACACTGGGGTGGGTCCTACCCCTATCCTGAGCAAAGTTTATTAATTTTTAAATGTATTTATTTATACCACACATTTCGTTTTGGCTCAGCTTAGAAGCCTTCCTCCAATCTAAGGAGCCTTCCTACAAATTAAATGGCACTTTGGAGGACAAGCCACTGATGTCGGAGGAAGGCTCTGTAGGCTGCAATAAGGCTACTTGGAGGGTGGTTGGATTCTGACTCAGTATAAGGCAGCTGCCTGTTTTTCATCCCAAGACATGTTAACAGGGGAGCCGTTAAAGTTACCAACACCCATTGTGTCAAAAGCAAATCACTGTCCACATATGCCCACTTGCTCTCCTTTAATTAAAGGACTGCAGATATATACACACAGACATGAATATATACATCTGGTGTCATCAGCATACAAGTACTTCACAGGGTACACAGAAAATCAGGTCTCTGACCCGAACACCTTACAATGAAAAAGTTGATATATGGGGTACAACAAAGGGAGAGGAAAAGTGGAGGAGAAGACAAACAGGCAAATATTCAAAACTGATGTTCTTGGTGTGTCCTTCTTCCTCCCAGCAGAATATTATGCCGGACCAACATGAAAATAATCATATAAAGCGTTCAGGGTAGTTAGTTTGATGAATGGGCTGCTAAGGAAAAAGCTAAAGATGGAAAGATGCAATCTCCATGTTATCACCAGGCTCTGCTCAAACCTCCTGCAGACTTTGGCATTAAACACTTTAATTTAAGCATTTCCAACTGTATATTGTTATTCTAATTTTCTCTTTTTTGTTGAAGATCATTTAATATAGGGCAGGTAGCCCACAGGAATAGAAAAAAGGAGGGGAAGGCATAGAAAGATATTAACTACAGGAAGAAAGTGATCTTTTTTCATAGTTTTTATTTTATTTTGAAGTTTACTCTTCTATTAACATTTAAATCGAAAGCCCTGGCTTCCAAGCTCCATGCAAGAAATCTGCATTTAAATCAATGCCATTGAAAAGTGAAAGGAAATGTACAGCAATATGGAAGCCATCTCCATTTGCTTTGAAAAGGACTTCTCCTATAAATGATTGGATTTTTTTGTTCATAAAAGAGAGATGAAATTAGAAGTATATTAAAATCAATGTGGAATAATGTTTAAGGAAGGAAAGTACAGGAGATCATTTAATTGCCAAGGTCTCACGTGTTGATATTTGAAGATGGGAGTATCCAGGGAATGAGGTCTTTTATATTCCTCTAAAGAATGCAACGCTGTGTGTTAAACTAGAACTGAATAGTGTTTTCCTGCCCATGGTCTCGGATTTTCTTTGTTACTACAGTAAGAACATCAGAAAAGCCCTGTTAGATCAGGCCAATACTGGACCGCAGTGGTTAACCAAGACGTCCTGGAATGCAAACAGTGTCACAGAGGTAAGTCTCCACCTGTTGTAGCCCTCAGTAACTGATATTCAGAAGCACATTGTCTCTGAAAACTGACGACCTATTTTGCACGAATGTGTCTAATAGTGCAATCCTAAGCACAGTTACTCCAGCCTAAGTCCATTGAAATCATTCAGTCTAAGCCCACTGAAACTCTGCTTACGATTGCACAGTCAATCCCCCTTTGCAGCCATTTAAGTAAGGGGCAATCACTAAATCCTGTGACAGTGAACTCCACAAGATAATCAGGACTTTATATGAAGAAACTCTTTTGTTTGTCCTGAATCTACTGTCCATCGGCTCCACTGAGCCCCTGCCCCCTCCAAGTTCCGAGGATGGAAAAGGAAGAAAAAGTTCTCTATCTTCTTTCTCCCCATCAGTGGTTTTTATTTATAAATTTGTACCTATACCACTGAATTTATCACTTATTATCTATGGATGGATTTAGACAACAATTTGTCAATGGGTAATTTAAAACAGTAGGCCCCTATGGGCAAAAAATTTAATTTATTGGATTTCTTGCCCGCCCGCCCCAAAAGTGGGCTTAGGATGGGTCACACAACAAAGACGTTTTACTACTCTTCTGTTTTGCAGGATTTCTTATTGGACATGAATGTTTGTTAAAATTCTTCTCACAGTACTGGTGGATGCTACAGTTTTGTATTAATGGCATTAAGTTAATAAGAAATTGTGTGTATTTAGAGCAGTTATGATATACTACTATTTCAGACTAGAGATGGGCACGAACCGAAAAAATGACAGTTTGTTGCGGATCATGGTTTGTAGCATTTCACGAACCATGAACCACAAACTGGCATGAAATTGCCCAGTTTGCAAACCAATTCATTTGGTTCGTGAAAGCATCACTTCTGGGTCAGCAGAAGGGCTGCAGAAAGCCCATCCCCCTGAATGATTGGTGCCAGGCTGATTGATTGGTGCCAGGCTGTCTGCAGTGACAAACCAAAATACCAGCCAAACAAACCGCAATAAAAATAGTGGTTCATCACGGTTCGTTAAAAATAAGATCCCATGAACCGCTGGTTTGCGAACCATGAACTGCCCCAGTTCGTGATGAACTTTGATTCGTATTTCGGTTCGTGCCCATCTCTATTGCAGACCACATATGGTTATTTTTCAGGAGCATCTATATCTCTGATCAGTCATAGGCTCTACATATTCAGTGTTTACACATGAGCAGGCCTATGTCTTGTGTGTACATGACAAAGACACAAATCTTACTAAGCAGGAATGTAAAAAAAATATCAAATTTCTTAACAAAGAAATGGGGAAAGGATGATTGCCCTTTGCCACTAACATTATAACAGCACTAAACTTCTTAGTAAATATTAGGGGGTGGGGGATCTCTCTTAAATGCTCTTAAAATGAACTCACAACTCAGAATGGACCCTTGCATGTTAATGAATCTTGTACACCCTCCAAAATCTGAAATAACAATACCTCTTATCTCTTTCAGGTTATTAGGGTAGTGAAATGTCATTTGTCTGAGGCCATTTTGGTTACTGATCTACACAGTCGTAAGAGTTGGAATCCTAAGTGGAGAGTTTGAAACATAAAACCCTCTTATGAGGACTTGTGAGAATGAAGAAGTGATTGAGTCAACAGGCCAGGCTTCTTTCAGGACTAAACTGTCCTCCATCTTGTATGGGTCTCCTGATATTTGACTCTTTCCTCTCTTAGGGAACTTTCTGATCGGCTGTACACATGATCCACCTGCTGTTTCCTCACCAGCATGACAGGCTTTGATTACTTAAATTTCCTTCTCTTCTATGGCTAAAAAGGGAAGGACAATGGAGGAGTTCCTGCTTCCTTTGAGAGGCGCCATTTCACACCTGTATTTTTTCAGCACTCTGCCTTAGAATTCCCTGAGACGTTTTGTGTTCTGAACAATGAAACTGTCTCCTATGAAAACAATACAGGGTTAACAAAAGGCCACTGGTGTGTGGCATTCGCTCTAATTCCACCACACAATGGGCTTCATCTCCATTGGAAAATCCCCCAGGGCAATCTATGTATTAATAGTCATTTCCTTTCCCCAGCCCCTGCTGTCTGGTTTTTCAATATCGTTCTTATGAAAAAAAGATACATACACTTCGTCGCCAAGCATTGAATTTCCTGCAACCTAGAGGCTTTGAATGCCATTTTAGGAAATAGATCCAGGGGAATGGGATGCCCCAGGGGAACTAGTAATGGACTCTGGTGTCTTCCACCTCTAGGTCAGTGATTAGAATGTAGGTCAGATTGAATGCTGAGAGCTGAGGACAACACACACTCTAATGTCTTTACCTCTGGGATCACTGTAGAACTATTAATTTAACAATAGCCTAAACCAGACTTGGACAGACTGTAAAAGGAGGTACTGTACAGAAAACAGTGACTGTGGTACCTTAAGGACAGGACAAGACGATGCAAGAGAAACAGAGTGGATAAAATGGAGAAGAGAATTATATGAACCAGTATGGGTTCCCATTGGAGAGAAAAGCAGGGTATAAATGAAGTGAATAAGTACATATGTATTATTTATTTATGTTATTTAGAGTCTGCCTTTCTCACTGAGACGAAAAGATTACACAGAGTTATCATTGTGCTGTGCATTTTGGCACCTACGAATATAAGACAAGCTATGTTGGATCAGGTCAATGGCCCATCCAGTCCAACACTCTTGTGTCACACAGTGGCCAAAAAACCAGGTGTCATCAGGAGGTCTGCCAGTGGGGAAGGGACACTAGAAGCCCTCCCACTGATTGCCCCCCCCCCAAACACCAAGAATACAGAGCATCACTGCCCTAGACAGAGAGTTCCATCTATACCTTGTGGCTAATAGCCACTGATGGACCTTTGCTCCATATGTTTATCCAATCCCCTCTTGAAGCTGTCTATGCTTGAAGCTGCCACCACCTCGGCCTCACAGGCAGGGGGCCAGGGAGAATGGTGCTCTTGACATGTGGGGAATCAGCCCTTTAGAGACTAGCCAGTGTTTATTTTGTTGTTGCCATTTGGTGGGATGAATGGTGATATGGGCTTTTGCAAGCAACACCACCTTACTTCATCCAAAGCTATCTGAATGTTGTTATGCACATCCCATTTCTTCAAGTGGCAAGAAGTTCTAAAGGCAGCACTAGAACGGCTGATTCCCTTTGGAGGAGATAGAGGCCTGGAGAAAAATGTCCTGTCCCTTTAATAGAGGCTTAATCTGTAGCAGTTGTCAACAGAAGCTTTTCTTAGTCAGAGCTAAATCACATCACCTGGTAAATAAACATCTGTTAAAGGGGCAGGACACTTTTTTCTCCAGGTGTGCTGGCAACCATACCTCTACCAAGCCTTTCTGGCTAGCCTGCCTCATCAAGGTTCTGTTTGTATCCCTTCTGATGCCCAGAATATCTGATTTGCTCCATGTGCCCTCCAAAGTTCCAGTCCAGTTTGGGCTGCCTTGTTCCCTTATGATATGATCTGTTGCTCAGGAAACATGGCAGCCAGGCATGAGGTTGCTGTGACTTCTGGAGGCAGCTACGAGATGGGGAAGATGATAATTGTTCAAAAGTACAAGACGCAGGATGCCATCACCCCGATTTAACAAACATAACATTACTGCATTTGACCACTACAATAGGAAAAGTTGTGTGATGGATCCTTGCCCCAAGCAACACATGTAGAAGGAGTTTGTGATGGTGTAATGGAAAGACACATGTGCATGCCTCATTCCTCCTTCCTGGAAAAACTGGCTATATAAAGGAACAGGAGAACACAAGAAAACGATTATGGTGTAGAGTCAAGTTTACGAAGACTGCCTCTCCCAGGTAGCATGGCTGCTGACTCTCTGGCTCAGGACACTAAATGCAAAACCACCCTCACTGCATGGAGGCAGCCTGGCATTTGTATTCTCATAAGCACAAAAACTGTCTAACTTTGACTTGAATTGTGGCACACTTGTCAAAAAGATTGAACACCACTCATACGAGGATTTTTGCGACCACAGTAAGGAAGCTAGGCTGTTCCTTCCTCATACTTCCAGATTGACCACCCCTTCAGAAACACATCTAGATCTCATATTTTAAAATCAGTCTCCATCCATGAAATTCAGAGTGCTGGTATACGGTTCCTCCATCCTGTATCTTATTCTCACAACACACCTCTGAGCTAGGTTAGGCTGAAAGCACAGTATTTTTCCTGGGGATGTTCCCAGGTCCTGGTGACAGATATGCTCTGGGAGTTGTGCGTTCATAACTCAGTTCCCAGGAGTGCAGGGATCCAGTTTATAGTTCTCTCATCAGTTGTTCTTTAATTGCCCAAAGCTGCAAAATTGAGTTGTTTTTATTGCAGACTCCATGCACCAAGAACGGTAGCATCTGCCACTTTTCTCGTTTCCCTTAATGCAGGTAAACAGACCGTCCCGATTTCCAGTATCCTGATTAAGATGGGAAATTACCAATTTGATCCTCTTTCTGCTTTCTGTACATCAATCTCTTCCTGGAGTGCCATCTCGTCTCCCTTTCTGAATGCCTTGATGCAGGATTACAGGAAGGAATTGCACTCATCTCTGCTATACCATCTTTCATTCCAGGCTGGATTGATACGATGCAAATGGCAGTCTTCTCTGAATGTATAGGTTTCAAGAAATGAAATGCACAGGGAGAAACAGGAGCCAGGGAAATGGATTTCCCTTTGCCCTCCACTACTCTCCATCTCCAAAACCCAATCATTTCCAGGTTAATAAACCTGCTGAGTACTGTGTGGTGCTAACCTTTTGCAATCAATGCCAGTGCCATTTTGATAGACCCAAATACGGGGCTGCCAGAAAGCAGAAGGAATAGAAAATTGTAACTTGGTAAATGCTAGGATGACAGCCAATTCAGTAACAGGGGGAGGGAGTCAGGGGAAAGACAGCCACCTAAAAGCAATGGGGGTGGAGGGAATCCCTGCACAGATGTTGCAGACAGTGAACACGAAAAATGAGCCCCAGCAAATGCAGGCTTAGGAAGAAAACCGTAGGCTGCCAGCTAATCTAGCCTGAGATACCCTCTCCTTGTTTATAGTTGTAGGAGGCTGGCAACTCTGCCTGTGAAAAATAAGCTGCAGCTCTGGTGGTACCTGAAAGAGCAACAGAATTTTATTCTAGTGCAAACTTCTCTTCTCTTTATCAGTTGCACAAGGTGGGTCCTTGCTCGGTGCGCACACAAACACACACACACACATACTTGTTCTCTAAAATTTTAAATGATTATATCACAACCTAAAATTTTTGCTATTCCATGGCCCTTTGGCCTGCTCTTTCCAACTATGCTTTTTGGGGAGGGGCTGTGACTCAGGGGTAGAGCATCTGCTTTGCACGCAGAAGGTCCTGTTTCAATCTTTGGCATCTCCAGTTTAAAGGATCGGGTAGGAGCTGATGTGAAAGATCTCAAATCGAGACCCCAGAGAGCTGCTGCCAATGCTGACCTTGAGGGACTGATGGTCTGATTCAGTATAAAGTAGCTTCACGCCTTTGTGTGTGTGTGTTCATAACCTTTCATACATACATACATATCCCATATGTAATGCATTCTAGAACAAAAATAATTTCATTCATTCATTTATGTCATTTATAGTTCGCCTTTTTCACTAAGACTCAAGGCAGATTACATAGTGTGAGATTAGTACAATCAGTGGCAAGGACAAGGGTAGGTATTTCCATACAGTGTCAAGAACATTTCTATAAACAATGTCATAGGGTAAATGAATACAAGTTTACACAGACATAGCATTAGCAAGGATCCAATATGGGGCTGAAGAATTGCTGATACAAAACATAATCAGTTCTAGGACTGACATCAGACATCATGAAGCACAAGTAGTATATAGGAGTACGTATTTAAAGCAGCAGATAATGTATAAGGCAACATAATGGTGAAGTCTATGGTTCCTAATCCTAACTCATTAGCAAAACATCTGAGACCCCCTCCCTACAATACCGCCCTCCTGTCTGAGTAAAAAGCCTTTCTGAATAATTTGGTTTTGCATCATTTGCAGAAAGCCAAGAGCGTGGGGGCTCTCCTGACCTCCTCAAGCAGGCCGTTTCACAGGGTAGGGGTCACCACAGAAAAAGCCCATTTATGGGCTGCTGTTGATTTCGCCCATGTGCAGGCTGGCACCTGCAAGAGACCCTGTTCAGATGAGCGAATCTGCCATGGAGGGACATAGGGAGGGAGGCGGTCCTGTAGGTATGTTGGGCCAAGGCCATGAAGGGCTTTGTATGTAATAACCAATATCTTGAATTGAGCACGGTAACTGATCGGTAGCCAATGGAGTGACTCTAGGATGGGAGTGATGTTCAAGCTCCTGCTCGCTCCTGCTAACAGTCGAGCTGCAGCATTCTGCACCAATTGGAGCCTCCTAGTTAACTTAGGGCCAAGCTACAAGTGACAAATGACACTTGAACAGCAAGTGGATTGAGTGGAGGGCAAGTGAACAGAGAGAAATACACTTGCCGTTCAAGTGTCATTCGTCACTTGTAGTTTGGCCCTTAGATGGGAGACGGAGATCAATGTATAATGCATTGCAATAGTCAAGTTTTGATGTTACCATAGCATGGATCCAGGTGGCCAGGTCGGCTGTGTCGAGAGAAAAAGCCATCTTCCAGGCTAGAGTGAGATTGTAGAAAGCATATTTTGCAGCTGCTTTAACTTGTTTTTCTAATAGTAGCGCTGAATTCAGTATAACCCCTAGGTTCTCCAAGGGTCAGACAAACTATATCGAAAGCGGGGGGGGGGGGTTCAATGTCTTTCAAGATCTCTGACTTCCCAACAAGCATCACTTCTGTCTTGTCTAGGTTCAGTTTCAATTTGTTATTTTTCAGCCATTTCACTATGGTTGTCAGGCAGTGATCTTTCTTCTGCATTCGGTGGGAACCTGGATAGCGAGATATAGTGTTGGGTGTCGTCTGCATATTGATGACATCCAACTCCATAGGTGCAAATGACTTCTCCTAAAGGTTTTACATAGAGGTTAAATAACATGGGAGCTAAGATAAATTACATTTGTGGACACAAAAATTGGATCTAAAGTGTCACATGCTTCTAAGGAGACAAGGACTAGATTCATTTCTGCATGGCCAGGTGTTACCACTAGGAGGAGACCTCACCAAAACCTTGCACCAATTCCATACAAGACTGCCAAATTGAGGCAAGGTTGCCAACTCCGGCTTGAGAAGTTCCTGGTGATTTGGAGGTGGTGCTAGAGGAAGGTAGAGTTTGGGGAGGGAACTCCACGGGGATATAATGCCTTACAGTCCTCTCTCCAAAACTGCAGCTTTTTCCAGGGAAGGGGAACTGATCTCTGGAGAAGTCCGGGAGAATTCTCTAGGCTCCATTTTGAGCCTGGCAAACAGAGACTAATTGTCAGGAAATCATGTAACAGGAAAGGGAGATCCACCCCCCCACACCACCACTGCCACTACGGTTTTGGCTAGCATTTCAAGATCATTTATCTGAGCCAAACTCTTTCTATGCATGCACAGAATTTTCCCGCTACTACTTCAAGATCAGTTACGGCAACTTTGAGACCTTTATCCAATGATCTCTGAATAACACCTGTTAAGATCCTCCAGCTCAGACCAGACTTTAAAATGAAATTAGATCTCTACAGCCAAGTATTCCACGGGTTGTTTAAACCCATTATCTAAATTCTAGTCTTCCTCATCTTTGTAGATCTTGAAGGTTCTCTTACAGATTCCTCATATTTGTTGAGCAATGACATGGGATAGTGAAGCAGACACCAAATGGGATTTTGCCTTCCAGATTCACACGGTCCTTTTCTCCTTGCAAATGGGGTGCACAGGCAGAATCAATGTCTGCCTTCTTCTCTGCACTGTTTTTTCTTTCTTAAAGCATCATACGAAGGTGCTATTTGCTCTGTTTGCAAACTCACATTGCTTATGTGGCTGTACATCAGTTTTGCAACAGAACCGATAGCTTTAAGGTGGGAAAAACAGTGTGTGTGGGGGGTGGGGGGTGAAGGCAGCTGCCATGTCTGCCTGTATACTGCAGTCACAAGGATAAAGGGGCACACATAAGTCTGGGAGGCACAAAGCTCCCATTAAATGTCTGTTTCAAAGTCCTTCAAAGTTCTTGTGTTGTCACTCAACAACAGAGTTACCAGCAACAAACTCATGTTCCCCGCATCCACACAGCAGTTGCGGGGAATGGCCGTTTTTTTAAAAAGAGAGCCTGAATAATCCTGAGGTGCTGATGCAAGGGGAGAAGGGGATCCTGCTTTCTCACCCAGGTCATTTCCCCATGCCAAAACAGTGCTATGGGGAGTTTCCCCCCCATTTTGCTGTGTTGTGTGAACAAACTACTCCATGTGAAGCTGCAAAAAGTGGGAAATAAGTCCCCCTAGTGCTGTTTTGCAGTGCAATCCTATGCAAAGTCACTCCAGTTTAAGCCCATTGAAATGAATGGGCTTTGACAGGAGTAACTCTGCTTAGGATTGCACTGTTAGTGTGGTACAACAGTTTTGGGGGGCGAGTAGAAGCTCTCCCTTCCATGGTGGTTTTCCAAGTCCAAATGAGCTCTCCTTTATTTTTTAACAACTGCTAAAAACCAGGTGCAACTCTTTAAAAACCTGCACATCTAGTTTGGCCGCTGGCAGAGTATCTGCTTTGCATGCACAACTTCCCTGGTTCAATCCCTGGCATCTCCTGTTAAAAGGACTAGGCAGTAGGTGACATGAAAGACTTCTGCTGGAGACCCTGGAGAACTGCTACCCATCTGAGTAGACAATGCCTTGGTCTACCTCGGTAGCCCAGTAGCTTGACCAGTATAAAGCCATTTCATGTGTTCAAGAGCATTCACAAAACCATTCAGCACGACCACATGGGACTGCCCTACAACCACCATGTCAAAATGGTTGTATGAATCAGCCATTCATTTGAACTGGTGGGCAAATCCTAACAACTCTTTGAGCTGTTTTTGTCCAGGTCGTACTGGATTTCTTTATTACTCAGTACACAATTTGCAATTGTCTTCACCAGAGCAAATCTGTTTTACAACTGTAAGTTGTAAGTTTTGCATCTCTCCGTTTTTTGCTGATGCATTACGACACTTGCTTCCTTCCAAAACAAAATGATGGGATTGAACTTGGCATGTGGGTTTAACTGATCTTGTAAACTAAGCAAGGTGGCATTGTGCAGGTGGCATCCCCATGCGGCCCCAAACATATTCGGAATCTGACCCTTATTTCTTAGGACGTACCATGCTGCCTCCCAGGCTTAGCTTTATAAATGATAAAAGATGATGCAACACAAAGATGCCTCTCATGTTACTTTTAAAGGACGAGGGTACACTTTGGAACATTGAACTTGCGTCCAAAATGCACAGAATGTAAAGCTGACAAGATCATCCATATCTAGTTTACAGAGAAGCTGCACAGAATCTCAGTTCTGCTTCCAGAAACAGTGGACCTGAAACACTCATGGGGGACAGCCCGTTCTCTCCTCTGCTGTGGCCCCTGCTGTGATATTTTCTTCTGGGGATCCACAGGGCACAACTTTATCTCCCATGTTATTCAACTTCTATGTAAAGCCTTTAGGAGAAATCATTAGTAGCTTTGGAATTGGATGTCATCAGTAGACACCCAGCTCTATATCCCACTATTTAAATCCCCTGTTGATGCAGTAGAAGTCTCTTGAGTCATTGCCTGACAGCTCTGGTCAAATAGCTGAAAGAGAATAAATTGAAATGGAACCCAGAAAAGATGCAAGTGATGCTGGTTGGGAAGGTGGAGCTACTGAAGTACTCTCCGCTTTTGATGGGGTTCGATTGATGCTTGCAGACTCGTTTAAGAGCCTAGGAGTTACACTGGATCCAGCACTGCTGTTAGAGAAGCAAGCTAATGCAGCCGCAAAAAATGCCTTCTTCCAACTCCGACTAGCCTGGAAGAGGGCTCCAACCTTGACATGGCCAATCTGGCCACCTGGCTCCCTGCCATGGCAACATCGAGACTATACTAGTGTTATGCAGTCTACATAGGTCTCCCCTCAAAGTCAACTCAGGGTCTCACCACACGAGACGAAATACACTCGAATTACACAGGTAATTCGAGTGTATTTTGTAATTCAAGTGTATTTGAGTGTAATTCAAGTGTATTTTGTCTCGTGTGGTTTGACCCTCAGTGAGTCCAGTTGGTGCAGAACACCACAGCTCAATTATTACCAGGTGCTAGAGGGAGCATGCACATTACTCCCATTCTGCAGTCACTCCACTGGCTACCCATCATTTACTGGGTTCTGTTCAAGATTTTGGCTATTGTATTCCCTATGCCCTACCACAGCAGCTTTGCTCATCTGAACAGGGCTTTCTGCAAATGGGCAAAATCAGCAGCTGTTTGTATATGTGCATTCTCTATGGTGGCCTCTACCTTACAGAATAGCCTGCCTGAAGAGGTCAAGAAAGTTCCCACTCACTTTCTACAAACTATGCAAAACTGAATTATTCAGAAGGACTTTATACACGGGTTATACGGCTATGCTATAAGGAAATGGATCAGAGAGATGCTTTGGTAAAGGGATAGGGACTGTAGACTATACTACTCTGCACTGTCTGTTGCTGCAAGTACACTTCTACTAAGTAGTTGTTTCATACGTCATGTTAAATTGCTTGTTTTCTTTCAGCACTGTTTCAGCTCTGTGTTGGATTTCTGCTTATGTTCAAATTTCTGCAATCTATTGTATTGTTTATTGAATGTCCTAGCCTTTGATCATACTGACTTACACTGTGTAATCCACATGGAATGTCAGTCAAAAAAGTGGACAATCCATCCATCCATCCATCCATCCATCCAATATGCCTTTCCCCCAAAGGCCAGGTGACAGGTCTGCGCTTGGAACAGAACTCACACCAGACATTCTTTCCGCTCCAATCACCCCATATCAGCTGAATAGTAGTGGGCAGTGCAGGGAGGCTTACAGCTAACACCTCATCCTGAATGCCTTCTGCCTTTAGTCTCCTCGGCAATGCCGATCAGGGAGAAGAGGGTTGAGGGGGATGCTTTACATCTAGTATGCTTATTGCTTCAAGCTCGGACCCCAGCCTCCATCACCTGGCTGACAGGGTGGGAGGTTTGGACACATACTAAAGAAACATCAAATGGCATAAGATTAAACAGGGGCCATTCTGAGGCTAGATGTGGCCACCTTCAAGACAGCTGCTTCAAGGAAACATGGGCTACCACGAGGATCATGAATATGCATTCTTGGACTCTCCCACCAGAGGATCACACTCTTCTTCCTATGTAAAAGGGATGGGTGGCACGTTTATACTAGTCATTTTCAGTTCAATGAGCGCTACTTTCTGCATTGCATCTAAAGCAGTGAAATACAAGAAGCACAAGCTGTCAAAGGCTTAATTTTTGCTCACTTCTGTATAATGCACAATGTGACCCTGAGTCACTCTCTCACCTGACATGCCCTCTTCTGTTGTGCCTCTACAGCTCTGGAAAGCTTACATCATCACCTCTATCTAGCACTGTATGAACCAGTGGTTCATCTTGTCCAGTGTCCTGAATCACACAGTGGCCAGCCAGTTGTCCTGGAAGGCCAACAACCGGGCCATAGAAGCCAAGACCTCCCCTGATGTTTCCTCCCAGCAGAGGTTTATTGTGTATGGAGGATCCATGGAGGTAACTGAGCTTGGTTTTCTGGTCTGCTTAATAGAAGGGGGCATTCTGAAAGGTGAAGCTCATTCTCCTGCAAGTAAAGTATAGCAGACTCGGTCAGCAGAACTAATTTTTTGCTCAGGCAACAGAGCCAGGTCAATCTGAGATTTAAATAAATCCATGGACAATGGATTTGTCAATGACGACCAGCTAAAAGGGAGGAATCTCCATATTTAGAGGCAGAGAATCTGATTACCCGATGCTGGGGCTTGCTCTTGACCACCAATGACTGTCCACGGCAGTAGCCTATCAGGAAATTTCCTAGCGAGTTAAAGGCCCAGTCCTCATACGCTAGCCTGATTTTAGAGCAAAGCTATTCTTTTAAAGAGGTTGCAGGAGACTTTCAGTGGGGGTGGGGGTAGAATTGTCAACAGGGATGCCTGGCTGGTGCTGTTTTAATGATTGTAACATTTTAAATGTTTTGTGCATTTGGTGATTGTAAGCTGCTTTGAGCACCGTAGATAGTGAGAAAAACGGATCTAAAAATGTTAATCAACAAAGCAACAAAAAAAGAGGAGCCATATTGGACCAGATGAAGAGCCTCTCTCACCTACATTCTTTTTCACGTAGTGGTCAACCTGAAAGACCTGAAAATGGCACAGATGTTGTGGTTGCCCCCAAGCATCGATATTCCAAGTGCTACTCCCTCTTAAAATGGAGGATCCATTTAGTCATCCTGGGTAATAGCCATTGATGGACCTGTCCTCCATAAATTTGTCCCTTTTCATGCCCCAGTTTCCTGGAGGTAAAGCGTAGATGACTGGGGAAGGCAATGGCAAACCACCCTGTAACAAAAGTCTGCCAAGAAAACGTCGGGATGTGACGTCCCCCATGGGTCAGTAATGACTCGGTGAGTGCACAGGGGACTACCTTTACCTACCTTTTAAAATCCTCCTTTTAAGCCGACTCAACAAGTGGCCAACACCTGTGTCCTTGAAGTAGACACCCCCTCCCCCCCGTTTTGCCTCATGTAATTAGTTCTAGAACTGACAATACTCAGTCTAGAATTCTGGCTAAGGGAGTTTCAGATCTTGGTTGCATCCAAATCTAAATCTGTGTAATCTTGCCTGGAAAAGGGACTGAGGATGAAACCCTATGCTTGAACAGAACTGTAGCGGCAAAAACAATGATGGATAAATGCAGCCCCATTGTGACTAAAACTAGTTGATTATTGACAGTTGAGGAACACAGTTAACCAGCATTTGCATTCAGATTGCTAGACAAGGGATTCGCCAAGAAAAATCTCATCCAGAAAAAGGCCCTGTGGGTAGCAGAGCACAAACTTTGCCTCTTGATGGTCCCAGATTCAGTTCCTGGCATCTCCATTTACAAGATCTTCGTTGCAGGCTGTACAATGCTCTTCTGAGAACCTCTGCCAGACACAGTAATATGGAGATATATGGGCTGGTCATCTGACTTGGTATAAAACAGTCTTAACCTCAAGAGTCCAGAGCACGTGCTGCTGGGCTGAAGCACAAATTTTAAGGACTAGAATAAAATGATAATCACTGCACTTCTCATTCTTTTCCCCCCGTCACCAAGCCAAGACCACATCACAGACTGAGCTGTTTATACACACATCTAAAATATTTTTAGTGCGCACCTATAAATATAATGCGTGGATGTGACAAACACATGTTTGCAAAATATGGGCCTCATTAGGAGAACAGCCTATCTACAGATACTCCATGCTTAACTATACAAATTCATGAACAAAACAAACTATCAGCAAGACCCAGGCAAAACTCAGAATGTGTCAAGAAAGACAAACTCATGCCTATGCCCATCTTGATTTGGGGCCTTGCTCTTCCACAGGCCCCCAGTCCAGTGGTCTGCCACCTTTCTAGACCCAGATCCCATATTTAGTACGCAGGCAGAACCATGCGACCTACTGAGCTGTAGGCACATAACAGAAAATCACAGAACACTTGAGACATGTGACAAAAAAAAATAGAGTCATTACCTAACTGGTGGTGAAGGGGGCTACATGCTACAAGTATACACAGAGTGCTGGAGGGATGGTTAGCAGATGCAGGGAAGGGCAAGAATGCAAGGGAAAGGTTTTGTGGGGAGGAGGTAGGGTTGCCAGCTCTGGGTTGGGAAGTTCCTGGAGATTGGGGGATTGGGCCTTGGGAGGACAGGGTTCGAGGAGGAGAGGAACTTGCGTCATACTGCCATTAGAGTGACCAGCTCTGGATAGGGATGTTCCTGGAGATTTTGAGGGTGGAGCCTGGGGAGGGCGAGGTTTGGGGAGGGAAGCGAACACTTCTGCATATAATGCCATAGAGTCCACCTTCCAAGGCTGCCATTTTCTCGAGGGGAACTGATCTTTGTCACCTGGAGATCAGTGGTAATTCCGGGAGATCTCCAGCCACCACCTGGAGATTGAGAACCCTAACTGCCATACAGTCCAGCTTCCAATGCAGCCATTTCCTCCAGGGGAACTGGTCTCTGTAGTCTGGAAATCAGCTGTAATTTCGGGAGATTTCCACCTACTGCTTGGAGGTTGTCTGCCCTAGGAGGAGATCTCTGGACCTGCCTGTGCTAAAAAGAATCCTCTCCACCACCCTGTGACCTCACTTCAGCATCTTGTTGGTCCTCTCAGTACGTGGGCAAGGTGATGCAGGCGGCATGGTGCTTTTGCTCACTATGAATGCACACTAGCCGGAGGCAGGGATGCTGCAAACATCATGGCAAGCATCTTCAATTGTTAAATGAACCACGCTGGACTGGGGTGATCAGACAAGAATCAACCACCAGTTTGGCACTAAATGGGTCAAATGCCTACCAAACAAGTTTGCGTTGGATTTTTTCAAAATGGTGCATGCTCAAAAATGCTACACATGACAGCCATTTGTGTCCTTAATGTGGCTAAGGATTATGTAGACAAATGCCAAGCAGTAGGACTTTTAAAAGCCCAGTGTTTATACATGACTGAATTATATGATTTGTAACTGTCTGTTTAAACCATTCTCTGCTGAGTGGAGCAGTGAGGAAACAAGGATGTGAGGAGAAGAAGAACTCCACTGGGCTGTGTGACAACGAGCAAGTACAAAAAGCCAATTATGCTGTATTATACAGCATATAGCTGAAGTAACCTGATGAACAGCCATAAATGAGTTGACACAGAGACACACAATCTGTCAATAAATCAGCTCCCTTTTTGTGACTGGCGAGCAGAATGGGTGGGGGTTTGAGACTAGTATCCCTAACCGCAGTTCCCTTCTAAAAAGCAGCAACAAAAGAGATACCTCCATAGGTTCATCCAGGTCTGCTGGTGGGTCTCCATGGCCTACCTGAGGGTACTAGTAAAGAGTCCAATAGCAACTTTAAGACTAACCAGCTTTATTGTAGCATAAGCTTTCGAGAACCACAGCTCTCTTCTTCAGATGCATCTGACGAAGAGAGCTGTGGTTCTCGAAAGCTTATGCTACAATAAAGTTGGTTAGTCTTAAAGGTGCTACTGGACTCTTTACTATTTTGCTATTACAGACTAACACGGCTAACTCCTCTGGATACCTGAGGTGGTGACTCATGAACTGAAGACTGAGCTGCCAAGTCTCCTGCTTTGGTGGGAGACCTCCTGCTGGCAGCCCTACTTATCCTGCCACCACCTGCTGGACTGGGGGTGGGGGTTGGGAAATTGGCATCTTGCCAACACCATGAAGTCACTTTTGCAGTTGTACTGGAAGTAGGGTTGCCAAGTCCCTTTAATCCCCTGGTGGGAGATTGGGACACTGGCTCTTACCTCCCCTCCTTCTCCTTGTGTGCATCTTGCGTGCACATACGCTCTCCCAGCTGGCATGATGACATCACTTCCGGGGAAGTGACATCATCATGTGAGTCAAAGAGTGGCCTGGGAGCGATCCTGCACTTGCAAAGGGCTGAATTGCCCTCCCGCGGGGCCCAATTTGGCCTGAAATGGGCCTGCTGCAGGGTGTGGGAGTGTGCTGTGCCACCTGGGGGTGCGCTGTACTGCCAGGGAGCACCCCAGGGGGCACGCCCCCCTTGCTGGCCCAGTAAGTGGGGGCGGGGGTGGGAAGTGGGAGCAGGGGATCCTCCACCCCTGGTGGAGGAATGGCAAGCCTAACTGGAAGTGACATATTGGCATCAGCGTGACACTGAAAAGGTACGTTCCCACCTCCTACAATCTCCCAATGAGACCACTGCCTTAGCAGACCACTGCCAAACTAAGAACAGTCTGTATTTGCTGAATCCCAGTGCTGCAAAGCTACCGTAAAACAACTGCTGTAACGGCAGCAAAGCACATTTGATATCATACAGCTAAGGGTGTTAGGGAGCCTGGATGGCTACTGTTCTCCATTGAGCATGCACTTATGAAGAATGTGGCAAGAAACAGCACAAGTCCTATTTGCTCTCGTTCCTGGTTTATTTCAGATAGCACAAGGGTTGTGTGAGATGGACAGGCTTCACCCCAGGTTCCTACCCCATACACACAGAGTGCTCTGATATGTGCGGATGAGGATGAAACAGGCACTGTAAGACTAGCTTGGAAAAGCACCCTAGTGATTGATGCCCATGTGTCCTTTACATGGGTTGAGGCTGCGCAACACGGATAAATCGGTGGATGTAAAATGAGCCAGGGCCCAGTTTAGCGACATAAAGATGCAGAGTGTTAATTAAGGGACTTGTGATTTGCCAATGAAAGCACAGCAGGGCATCTCTCTGCCTGATCAAAGGCTCAAGTTTCTGATGGGATCTTAAGTGCATGAGCCATGAAATTGCTTTTCAAAAAAAAATGTGCAGCACAATGAGGGAGAGGGAAGCATGTCTGGGAACAGCCTCCTTGCAATACAACTGCAGCAGGATAGGCCTCACAAGCATGCCAGAGAATGAGTGCAGCCGAGATGGAAATCATCAGCATCACACCTCATGAATATGTAACATCCTTAAGATTGTCCTTGAGAGTAACAGGAAAAGAAGTGTGCCACTCTAAGCAGAGTAGCACCCTTCTAATAGCTTGTTGTCTTCAAGGGACTTGAACGGTGAGACTTTTTTCTGCCTAGGATGGCATTAAAGGATGCAGTACATAGAAATAAGACTCAACATTTTCTAGCCTTGCTCAGAATTCTTCTGTGGGAGGTGGAAGAGGAGAATATCCTTTGACTCTTTCCTTGCACAACAGCACCTTCCTCTTTCTTGCACAACAGCAACCTCAAGGGCCCAAAGAAAGCTCTTGGTAGAGTCGCCTCCAGATGGTGGCTAGAGATCTCCTGGAATTACAACCGATCTCCAGACAACAGAGATCAGTTCCCCTGGAGAAAATGGCTGCTTTGGAAGACGGACTATATGGCATTATACCTTGCTGAGATCCCATTCCTCCACAAACCCCGCCCCCTTCAGGCTCCACCCCTGAGTTTCCAGGAATTTCCCATCCTGGAGCTGGCAACCCTATCACTTTCCTGAGTGATGTAATGATAACAACAACCATATATGGCTTTAACAGGGGGACTAGACACTTTCATGGAGGACAGGTCCATCAGTGGCTGCTAGCCATGGTGAATCAAGGGAGCTTCTATGGTCAAAGATGGGGCTCTTCAGCACTTGTATGTTTAGAAAACCATCTCCATATGGACATAATGCAGAACTGTGGTTCATTTTTCACTATGATTTGTGTATGAAACTGAATTAACTTGAATCCTGGTTATTGGTTTCATCCCTTTTGTTCTGTCCAGGTATCTCTCTAGCTGGGGAGTGAGTGTGAATGTCACCAGGCTGCAAGCCAACATTCAGCCAGGCTTAAACCAGGATGCCTGCATTTGTACATCTCACAAAAGCAAAGTTAAGACGAAATGTGATGAATAAACTAACTTCGTGACATGCTTTCAGATTCTGCTTGACAGACCCTAACTAAGCACAGCTGGAGGGGTGGTGGCCTGCCTTCAGACAATCATTTTGTTTCCTTAAACCCTGGTTTTGCAATATGTCTGAATACAGCATAGTCTCACTTTAGGCAGGAATGATCCCAAACATACCTGCTGTCCCTCCTATCTCATTACTTGAAAGAGGTGAAGGGTTCCTTGCTCTCTTGCAAACTGCTTGATTTTTTTGCACCACTTACAGTTACCAACCTCAAGGTGGGTCCTAGAGATCTCCCAGGACTACGACTGATCTCCAAATACAGAATGCAGTCTCCAGACTACTATAAGAAATGGTAGCTTCAGAGGGAGGGCTTTATGGCAACACATCCCTACCGAGTTCCTCCTCCCCCCCCCCCCCAGATCTTGTGCTCCACAGACGCTGCCCCCCAAAATCTCTGGGAATTACCCAAGCCAGAGCTGGCAACCATAGCCACTTCCTGAGCAATGCACGCAATCAATCTAGCTGATCTGAGGGCCAAGCTACACATGACGAAAGACACTTGCCTGGCAAGTGGATTGAGTGGAGGGCAAGTGAACAGGGAGAAATACACTTGTCGTTCAAGTGTCATTTGTCACTTGTAGTTTGGCCCTTAGAAGGAAGACAGGAAGGAAGTCCCCATCTCTCCAGTACATCCCTGTCTTTGCTGTAGTGCTGCCAGAAGGGGAGTGGATGTAGAGTAACCCTCCCCTTATCGGGGCAGAAGCTGCACCACAGAAGAGAAACTCCACCCCCTTTCAACCATTCCGTACATTCTCCAGTCCACATTTGTACTTGAAACTTAGCACACTTGGAATGTGCAGCTCCCCCCAACCTTAGCAACAGAGCCAATGCTAAAAATGTATTCTCCCCCCCCCATTACTGTTTTATATGGACTCACCTGATGCCAGGCCACATGACCACAACTGGAAGGCTCGACTACTGTGCGGCCACACTCTGTGCAGGAAATTTCAGTCAGTTCAAAATGCAGACTCCAGTTTGTCACTGGGAATTGGCCACTGTGTTTGCAGGAGCAATCTTAAACAGATCTACTCAGAGGCAAGTCCCATTTTATTCAATGGGGCTTACCCCTAGGAGAGCGCTCTTGGGTTGCAGCCTGCATTACTAGGAGGTGAGGATATTCACCTTGGCTGATTCTGTGTGTCTCGGTTCATCTCAAGGTGCTGGTTCTTCTGACCTTTAAAGCCCATCGTAGCCTGGAAGCCCCTTAAATGCCACTGAAAATCTGCTACTTCAGACTGCCAGAAACCCCCTATAGACTCTGGATGTACACAATGCATAATCTGATCACCGTCACAGGAAGTTTTGACGACCACGAGTGTAGATAGTTTTCAAAGGAGATGAGACACATTTGTGGACAAGAAGCGCTTCAGTGACTTTTTAGCTATGATGGAAAGTGTTTGTTCAAAGGCAGCGTTCCTCTGAACACAAATTGGGGGGGGGGGTGGCTTTGGCCTCTGTGTCCTGCATGTGCACTTTTGGGGGTCATCTAGTTGACCGCTGAAGGAAATAAAATGCTGGACTAGATTGGCCTGGTTGTGTAGGGCTCATTCAGTGCCTTCGCAGGAAGCAGAGTTACAGCCTTGAAGTCAATGTCCTTAAAGGAGTGTAACTCTGCCCAGGACGGCACTGTTATATAGCCCTATGTTCTGCTTTCTTTTTTTGTCTAGTCCTTGACATGGAACCAGCCACTTAATCCTTTCTGTAATTCCTCCAATTTTCCCATCTCTTTGCTCTCTTCATCTGTGACCTCTCCTTGCTTCCTACGAACAAAGAAAGTCCAAAGCTGTTTCCTTGCATTCATATCATTCCACATTTAACACAGGATCTCCATTTCGCTAGCCCCCCCCCTCAATAATAATGGCCGTCTTTCAGTAGCTTAGCAACAATGTGTACCAAGCAAGTCAAATTCCATTTTTATTGACATCATCCATCCTGGAAGCTGGTGCATGAAATAGAAAATAAACAAACACACAAGTATTTGAATTCCAAGCTCTGTTTGAGGAAAGCAATGTGCCAAATTTTTTTTAACCCCCCCCCCCCAAACTGTAAAGAAATTGATACGGCTATCAAGCATATCTAACGGCGTGCAGCACTCAAAGCCTTTGAGACTTTAAAAAAGTCACTGTGCGAAACAAAACACGCAAATCTGGTTCGAGCCAGCTGCAGAATGGCATCATATTTATGTTGTTTTGTATTAGTGCATCTATTCCTTAAGAAAAAAAAATCTCAGCAGAAACGGGGAGTGGTTGAGTCAGCAGAGAAAAGTTTCCATTCTGGGCCTTGTGCAGCATGCAAGTTTGTTTTTTTTAAAGCACAAACTAACAGTACAATCCTAAGAAGAGTTACTCCAGTCTAAGCCCATTGATTTCAATGGGCTTAGGTTGGAGTAACTCTCCTTAGGATTGCTCTGTAAGTTGCAAAGAGATGTTTAAAAGGCCTCTTAGTACATTATGTTATTAGGTGTATATTTACGTTTCTTTAAAAAAGTGTATCACATTTGCCCAGGAGCCAAGATTGGTGTTGGTTCTGAACGTAAAGGGAAGTGACTTTGTGTCCATTGGTCCTGTCTTGGGTGTTCCTGTGTGCAGACAAATATCTGGAGGGACTGCAACATGCACACGACTGAACATGCATTATGGAAGCTGTTCAACAGTTCAACAGTTGGATTTACCATGATGGTGACAATAAGACATCAGTTAATCACCAGGTCTATTTCATCGGCACTGAATGAACCAAATGGCTGTCAAACAGGTTTATACCGGGTTTTTGCAAAACTGCGCATGCGCAAAAACACTATTGATTCCAGTAGATTGGCAGCCATTAAGACCACAAAGGATTACTTACATTAATACCAAATGGGATTTTTAGATCCAGGATTTATTTATGACTAATTGCTATGATTTGTGACTAATTTGTGACTGAACTGAATGGTTTGCCTTAGAAATAAGTATACACTACTTATCAGTCTCTATTATGTTTTTTCATAGCTTTGAGGGTCCATTTTTTCCAGCAAGCTTTTAACTTCAAGTTTTAAAAAGGTGTGTCTGTGTAGGAATTTCTGCTGCTTTCAAGTTGTTAGTTTTGTGTGTGTGGAAGAAATTCTCCCTTGCCTTGCTGTATTGATGTATTTAATATAATGTAATCGCTACCATTGTTTTATTTTGTTATGTATATTACTGTGTTGTACTCTGCTCTGAGCCCATTTGCAGGAAGAGCGGACTAAAAATATGAATGAATGAATGAATGAATGACCTTTCTATTTAAACAATTTCCTGCTGAGTGGAGTAGCAGCACAGCAAAGTTTGGGGCGGGGGATGTAGAACTCAACTGGACTCTGAGAATGCACACGTGTGAAAAGCTGATTGCACTACACTACACTGTTTGGAAGGAATACAGTGGAACAGCCTGCTGAATGCCACAAACAGGTCAATGAACAGATAAACAGTCATCAAAAATTAGATTGGTGTTTCTGATTGTTGAACAGGATGCAATATGAAACAAAGTATCCCTAAGTATCCTTAACATGCATAAATTTTGAGTGCAAGATTGGGACTTAGTTTCTTCTTCTTCTTCTTCTTCTTCTTCTGCTGCTGCTGCTGCTGCTGCTTCCGCTTCTCCCACAATTCCTGATTGTGCGTATGAAGCCTCCATGCATGTAGGTCTCTTTGTACATGCTTGTCAGTCTGCATGGACATATGGGGATAGGGCCAACAGCACAATCCTGATATCCTCCCCATTTGTAGAGTTGTATATATTTTGTACAGCTGAATGGGGTTATATTTAGGCAGATTCTGGCACAGTAGGCGCTCGTTTCCCGTTCTCATTCCTACTCCCACCAAGCTTTGTTCATCTTATTTAATATGCTTGATATTTCTTGGAAGAGCCACAGTCAGATTTTTTTTAAAACTCACAATCTGGCTCCACAAAAGAGCTGCTTGATTCATAATTCGCCTCCCACTTTCTAATTCTGCTCTCAGTTTACACAATGGGGCCAGCTCTTAAACAAAGATCAGGCAGTTGCATCCATGCAGAGCTGCCAGATGAAATTTTCAAAAATAAAAGACAGCTGCAGATGTTTCATCTCCACTCATGCAGCTGCAGCGAACTAAAGATATCGATTATGAGCTGTGATCTCCTGCAAGAAGGGAAGGGTGAAGGAAGGATGTAGCAGAATGATGTATACACATACATCATTGTACATCATGTATACACACTGGGAAAAGCAAAGAAAATTTTATGTGTGCACTAGGTAGAGAATTAATAAAATGCTGTTGTATGTTTCTTTGGATACACCTGAAATTACAGTTTCTTAGACATCTAACTTTTGTCTACTTTTTGGTTTTTCTCAGAAATCATCAAAGATGTTGGGCCATGATGACTCAGTGATAGAAAATCTGCTCCACATGCAAAAGGTCTCAGGTTCAATTCTTGACATCTCCAGTTAAAGTGATGTGAAAGGCCTCGACCTGAGACCCTGGAGAGCAGGTGCCCAACAGAACAGACAATACTAACCGAACTGAAGAAGTGAGCTGTGACTCACAACAGCTCATACCCTACCACAAACTTTGTTAATCTTATAGGTGCTACTGGACTCTTGTCTTTTTAATACTGAAAGAGTGATGCCTGATGCCGTCTAAAGACATCTTGTCTGCTCAAGTGTTCTATTATGTTATTCTACCTCAATGACTATTGGAAATTGGACCCTAGAATAAAATCTGGTTTCATTCACAAATACTTTTAAAAAATCTGAGTCGTGGTAAGAACAGCAGGTGTGGAGCGTCACCCAGCTTCATCTGTGGAGGGTACCATCCAAGAGAAACAACTCTTTGGTTTAGCTTACGCAGCATAATGGTT
The DNA here is from genome assembly GCF_028583425.1 of Eublepharis macularius. NCBI lineage: Eukaryota > Metazoa > Chordata > Lepidosauria > Squamata > Eublepharidae > Eublepharis > Eublepharis macularius. The sequence goes on from NC_072798.1 coordinate 27,013,339, forward strand.
AATTCAGGACCGCCATCTCACTTTACCTTGAGGCTAAGTAGGCTGAGGCACACTTTGCCTGAGGGCTCCCCTATGAATCCACTGGCAGCAAAGCTCTCTCTGCCCTGCAAACAGGCTCTTCGAGCAATTGTAACCTAGGGCACATCATCAGTTTCAAGCTGTGACATTTAAAATGCAACCAAAGTTCCTTGTGACTGTACAGCAGCTCTTCAGAACATTTGCTTGGATGTGTCAAAAGACTTTATCCAAGTTTGGGGCTATTTGCTGAATTGCCTCAGGCAGCCTCCATACACATGCCTAAGGGGCAGAGGCGTCATTCAGTAAAGAATGTGTTCTATTAATTAAGGCTGAAGTAACTGATGTGATCAACTGATGACTTGAACACAGAAGAGCAAACAGAGCACAAGTGTGAGTGAGTGGCATCCGTCTTGTGACTTCAGCTGCTGCTGTGGAAATTTTCTCATCCCTTCTACTATCTTTTTTCTGCCACTTCCTTCTGTGGGCTCTACCAATGTGATCTAGGGTTGTCAACAGGCCTGGAGGAAAAACATCCTGTCTTTTAATAATAGCTTTATGAGATGTTATTTACTAGATGATATTTTTACCTCCATGCCATGAAAAGCATCAATTGCCCATTTCCACACATTAAGACTGTTAAAAGAGAAAGGACATTTTCCTCCAGGCCTGTTGGCGACCCTACTATGTACCCCAAGGGTACATAGAACACAGGGGCATCCACCAATATGTTTCCTTGAATCCACTTGCTTCTGATTCCTGCAGACAAAATCCTAATGGTTTTGAAAGGAATGATGGGCGGCAGAAGTTTGGGATGACTCAAGCTCCATGATCGCCATTTTGTCATTGACCCTACCTCTGTGACAGCCATTTAGTTGTGGAACCCACTACCCATTCTCAGAACTCCAAAAATACCCACAGACTCAACAAGAATGGGGACACCCAATCTACCATAACATAAAATCTGGGTGGCGGGGAAGGTGGGTAAAGAAAGTGTGGTAATCTTTGGTTTATTCGGGCCAAAGTGTGGGGTAGCAATTAGTGTGTTGAACTAGGATTTGGAAAATGTGGATTCATGTCCTGATTCACCCACAGAGCTCATTAGATGACCTTGAGCCAGTCGTTCTGACTCAGTCTAACATACTTCATGGGATTCTTATGGAGATAAAATGGAAGAATCACGCATGCTGCCTTGAGCTCCTCAGAGGAAAGGCAGGATAACAATATGTCAGACACTTGTCCCAAAGAATATAAGATTAGCTTGTGCATGTGTTAGGATAAGATGATGGTTGTTCTTAAATCAATTGCCTCAGAACCCAGGATGAGTTAAAAATGAAGCGTGTGTCTCAAAATAGGCCAAGAAGAATTAAAAGGGCTATTACAGTTGCATTACTCGGTTGAACACTAGGGGCAAATCCACACTCACTCATCTTCCGCTTATCTTGCGCTGTCGTGGCAATCGCCTTTATTCCACTACCAGGCTGTGCATCCTCACATTCACCCTTCCGGTGCGTCTTCATGGCGCAATCAGTTCTCCACACGCCACCGAGTACAGCGTTACCATGGGTGGTTCCATCCTCTGCCGTCAGAATTGACGGCGCACATCACTTCCCTTTTTTTTAAAAAAAGGAGTCAATTATCCGGTATACCGATATCTTGAATTTTGAGAAGTGGCAATGTACCCTCCCCCTTATCTTTGATTGGCTCCAGTGACTGCTTCTTTTCCCGCGCAAACCGCTGCTCGCTATGGTTGGTTTACCAGTATACCAACCATTATGCCCTGTTAAAAAAAAGGGAAGAAAACGGATTTCCGCGAATATCACGTGGTTTGGAGGGAAGGCGCAATAGTGGCGTGGTGATGGCGGGGAACACGCGGAACAGGAAAACGTGTGAGTATCTGCGTGAATAGCGTGCCGCTTGCGAAAAAGCCATGGAATCAAATAGGTAGTGTGGATTCGGCCTAGGTCATGTTTTATAATCCAGTTTATTCTCCCAAAATATACCATCCAACAGTTGGGTCCAGTAGCACCCGAAAGACCAACTAGCTTTCCAGGGTACAAGTTTATGAGAAATCTAGTTGGTCTTGAAGGTGCTGCTAGACTCAGATATTCTATTACAGACCAACACAGCTACTCACCTGAAACCCCCAACTGTCATTTACCAGTTGCCCATCAAAGGGAGATTTCCAGAGGCCGAATTTGCACTCATCAGCTCAGCAGGGGCCAGATGACACAAGGGGCCTACAGGGCGGTGTGAGGCACCACAAAGCACCTGACACTGGCCAGTCTGAGCCACTTGTCATCAAATATAGATGGAGGAACTCTTAGCTTTCTTGTCCCCATTTAACAGGAGCTCAGTTTCCACCTGCATCACTGCTTGCATACTTCGTAGCTCAGCTCCTTAACTGGTGAACACTTGTTTGCCTCCAGACCTGACTGTCTGTTTAACACCAGCCGCCACTATGTGGTTCTCACAATCTCAACTCTGCAGTTTTCTTAGCAGTTCCATGCCCATTTACAGTTAATACACAGAAAGAAGATGGGATGGGGATGTGCGTGAAATGCACGTGAAAATCTCTCCAAACCGGTCTTCATTGTCGTTTATTCCCAGGAGGTGAGCATGAAATCTCTTCAAATGGGTCTTTGCTGTAGCTTATTTCCAGATCTTAAGGAGGATGAATCCTTGCTAAACCACAGAGTTGTTTTATGCCATTAATAACTATCTTGGCCTTAATATCTGAATCATCATTATACAACATGGCTTCTCTATTTTTCTAGATTACCAATAATCTGTCCATCTATCTTCAGGTGTCTAACATCCCCCCCCCTTTTTTTTCTTCCCCTTCTCTCATTGTTGTCTTTTCCTCTGGAGTCCTGACATATTTAATCTCATGTCAACAGGGAACACAGTGTGCCAACTTCACATTCAGAGATCCAAACATTTCATCCCCCCGCCCCTGGAAAGAAAGCTCACAGTGTGACAGGTGAAATGTCAGAAACAATTACTGGCAAAGACAGGTACTGTGGCCCAAAGGGAAACTGTCCAGTCTGTATTCTGTGATTATACTTCCAAGCATGCAAAGATCAGTGGGTGATCCATTGCACAGACACATACCTAAAGAGATGTGCAGGGAAACACAAAAACGGGTGCAGCTCTTTTGAAGGGATGGTGTGCAGGAATACAGCAAAAGATCTCTTGCTGTTTTTTTTTCCATTTAAGTTTCACCTGGGAGCACCTGCTTTTGTTTTTGTTTTCATTTTGGTCATCATTTAGGTAAACCACGCACCAGTTCAAGCAGTTTCCACCTTGCGGAATCCTAATCCAAAAGAGGCATGAAAATCTCTACCTCTTCTGGCTTTTCACAAGAGATACAAAATGTGTCTTTTCTGTCTGGCATCATGTTAACTTGTGGCTCTTACATCTTATTAATTTTGAGTCTCGACCTGTATCAGCGTTTATAGGGCAATCCTAATTGCAGTTATATTCTTCTGCGCCCCATAACTTCAGTGAATTTAGAAGGGTGTAACTCTGCTTAGACTCGCACTGTAATTGTATTGTCATTTTTATTGCTTGTTGACTCTTTTATGATTTGGTAAACTGCTTCAAGAAAAGGAGCATGTTAACATATTAAATCAACCGATGTCATAATACCATATTGGGGCTCATGAAAGAAAAAAAACTTTGATTACTTATGACAGGGAGGGTAGATTGGGAAGAACTGCTCATAGAAGCATCTTAGGGTCATGCTAGATATGACTGCATCCTTGTGTCCGCCAGGGGGATGCTGCAGCCATTTTAAAGCTGAGGTGCGCTACTTTCCCCTCATGCCTTTTCAAGCACCAAAATAGCTGCACAGGAGTGAAAGGGTACTGGGGTGGGGGAGGCAGAGAGTGCCTCAGCCTGCTGCACTGCAGGCCCTATCAAGTTTGGACCATTTTAAAATCACTTTAAAATGGCGGCAGCAGCCCTGTGACAGACATGAGGATGCTGTCACGTCTAGTTCAGCTCCTAGCTGTGCTTTTGTTTGCTCTTCCTGTCTCAGGTATATATGTTTGGTAGGCATGAGGCTTGAGCACTCGGGCATGAGCCAAAGGACTCAGACTTTGGCTCTTAGCTATGGTCCTGGACAACTGGTCCACTGGATTCCAGACCAGCCTCAAGATAATAATAATAACATTGATTTATATACTGCCCTTCAGGACAACTTAACACCCACTCAAGAGTGGTTTACAAAGTATGTTATTATCCCCACAACAATCACCCTGTGAGGTGGGTGGGGCTGAGAGAGCTCTGGAAGAGCTGTGACTGACCCCAAGGTCACTCAGCAGGCTCCAAGCAGAGGAGTGGGGAATCAAACCCAGTTCTCCAGATTAGAGTCCCAGCACTCTTAACCACTACACCAAACTGGCTGTCAATTTGCTCTTGTCAACTTTTTTTTAGTATAAATTATATGTTTATTGTATTTTTATTTGTTGTAAGCTGCTTTAGGTCCTAATAGGGAGAAAAGGGGACAATAAATACACTTAATACTATGACGACTATGACTACAAGGACTACTACATGGCATAAATAACCCAGATCATGGTAATGAGGTTGCCAACTGGGCTGAACCCTGCAGGATCCCCAGGCCCTGGTAAAGTCTGTCCATCCCATCTTCCTTTGCAATTGTTGGGCCCTGACTTCAGAAGTGCATGTTTTGCTTTCTTGGTGTCATCTGAGAAATTCAAGGGGAGTTTTGAAGCTAGAAATGTTACGGAATTTTGCTTAAAGCAATATTTTGCTCAGGAGAAGTATCATAAGACTCATTTTCAAGGAAGGAAAATCATTATGGAAAACTTAGCAAATGCTTTGTATGTCACAAAAAGTGCGAATCCCTAGATTTGTTCAGTCAAGCAGTGCCTTGGGTGTCAATCATACAAGAAGTTCAGTTGGGAATTGGGAGACAGTGAAGAATTTCCCTGCACAGTGCGCAAAGTTCATAAGGAATGAGATTAGAGTTGCCTCCATATTTCACCGGAATAAAAATTAATTTTGCAGATGGGGAAAAGCCTATTCAAAAAATTGGAGGCAGTTAAGGTGCATGTCCCTGATCTGGATGGCCCAGGCTAGCCTGATCTCGTCAGATCTCAGAAGCTAAGCAAGGTTGGCCCTGGTTAGTACTTGAATGAGAGACCACCAAGGAAGTCCCAGATCACTATGCAGAGGCAGGCAATGGCAGACCATCTTTGCTCATGTCTTGCTTTGAAAACACTATGAGATTGCCGTAAGTTGGCTGCAACTTGACAGAACATTACACCCACAAGATCTATGCATCCTAATGTTTGGGGGTGAACCTAGCTCAAAGAAAATAATAATACAACCCCCCCCCCAACTTCCTGAATTTGCCCCTTCTGTTGGAGAAAGAGATATGTAGAGGAAGACAGTACAGCTGTGCTGGAATCCCAGAAGAGGCTCTTTTCCTTCCACCCATAATGACCTTCCTTAGCGTATTGCTATTTAAATTGAGTAGCCATAGTCATTAAATTTCCATCATCCTGCTTTGGTCAGTGGAGAGGTATCAGAGCAAGGCCTTCATCGCTGTGCTTGCAAATGCAAGATCCCTCTTTCACCATGTTAAATGCTCTCATTCAGCAAATTTCATGCCCTCTTTTCACCAAACCATTTCAAGCAAATTATCTTTTCACTTCCTGCTAAACAGTATAATTTGCTTCCTGCGCTCACGGCAGATGGCAGGGTGAAAGCAGAGTTCCTGAACAAGAGAGCACTCTGGCCCTCCACATAAGAGAAGCAAATGAAAGGAGGAAAATAGACTTTCAAATGAGGCTCCTCTGCAGCAGATAGAAATTACGGATAGTTTGGGAATTCTCAGTGCAATATCTTCTGACTCTGATCTCAGCTCACTTCTGAGCTTCAGTAAAGCGGGATGCAGGGCAGTCTCCTTATATGATGAGGCACGGGCTGGTCCAGGATTTCTCCGTCAATCACTGAACCTGTTTACAACAGCAGATGCTGCAAATTTCGCCTCAAACACGTTCAACAGTTGGACCATGTCTGAAGGTGTTGATTAGACGTAAGCCAATCACCTAGTCTGTTTTGTTCATTCAGCTGTGAATGCCTGCCATTAGGTCTGCATCATGATTTTGCAAAACTGTCCATGTGCCACTGATTCAAACTGATTGGCAGCCATTAGAGTTACTAGGCCTGCTTAGATGAACACCAAAGAACATAAAAACATAAGAAGAGCCCTGAGAGATCAGACCAGTGGTCCATCTAGTCCTGCATCCGGTTTCATGCAGCAGCTAAACAGTTGTCCTGGAGGTGGGTTGCTAACTCCATGTGAGGCTAGGGTTGCCGGGTCCCCTTACCCTCCCGGTGGAAGAGGGGACCCGGCACTTACCTTTTCACTGCTCCTATTGTGCTTTTCTCATGCTCATGCATGCACTCCTGCAACTGCACAATGATGTCACTTCCAGGAAGTGATGTCATCATGCAGGTGCAGGGGTATGCATGCTTTGCACTGATTTGGGCCCCAAATGGATCCAATTTGGTGCCTAAATCAGTGTGAGAGTGCTTTTGGGGTGGTGCGATGATGTTACTACTGGGAAGTGACATTGTTGCACCACCCCGGGAGCACGCCCAGGAGGCCCATTCCAGCACCTTTCTCTCCCACCAGCCAAGTAAGTGGTGGCAGGGAGCGGAGGATGAAAGCAGAGGATCCCCTGGTTGGACCAAGATATCTCCTGAATTCCAACTGATCACCAGACTACATTGCTCAATTCCCTTGGAAAAATGATTCTTTTGGAGGCTGGACTCTATGACATTATACTCCACTGAGTTTCCTCCCCTCCCCAACCCCCACCTTTCCCAGGTTCTACCCCCAAATCTCCAGGAATTCCCCAGCCCAGAGTTGGCAACTCTACCTGGAGGGCCAACAAGTAAAGCACAGAAGCTAAGGCCTTCCCATTGATGTTTCCTCTGAATATGGAACTGTACCAAGTTTTCTCAGGGAGGGGCTGCCAGTAGAAAGGAGGACAGAAAGCTGAACGGGCGGGGAGGGGGGAGGTAGGTTGGCAGGTAGATGGGAAGGAGTGAAGGAAGCGGGGAGACAGAAGAAGCTATAGAGGCTTTCAGGGAAGGTAAATATGAAATAGTAGAGGGCAGGAAAATGAGATGCCCCCTGCAAGTCCTCGTGGGTTCCCCGCTTGTTGATTCATATTTGCCAGTTTCTAAAACTGCAGGGCAGATACTTAGGTTCCTCTCCTGACTTGAGTAATGAAGAAACTAAAGCCAATAAGACCAACACAGATATTATACTGTTTACATTAATTAATTTATGTATATTAAAGAGGAATTAAGATGATCCATATCTGCATATATTGAGACTAAAAAGGGTATTTTAAAATGCCATCTTATGCTTTGTAAAGTCAGATTTAGTCATATCCTGTGAAACATGCTGGCAAAATGTGAAGGTCTTCATTTAATTTATTTATTTGATTTAAACTTTTAAACTGTCTTATCCTTCATTCAAAGGAGTTTTGTTCCGCAATAAAAGATCTAAGCTGTGTAGCACCCCAGCTTCAGTAAACTTTACATAACGTTCCTTCTTAACTTGCTAGTTAGCTAACTAACCTACCTGTTTGTTTAAAGAACTTATATGATGCCTCTCCAGAGATTTGCTTGAGGTGGCTTACAAGTAGAAGCAATAGTGTAAGAACTAACCTGCTAAAGAACTGAAATCTTGCAGAGAGCTCGTCTTTGATCTAGCAGCTTGGAGTTTGGCAACGTTTGTTTCGATTAGTTTGGCTGGCTTGCAAAGTGCCGAGCTTTACTGTGAGTTAGACAGGTCAGCTCTTGGAAAGCTGCAAATAACTTAATTCCAAATAACACTTCAAGAAGCCTCGGGGAAGGTGAAATGGGTAAGAACAAAATTTAAATATGAGATGTCAAACTAGAAGGGAAGGCAGAGAGACTAGCCTCAAAATCTGTTGTTTCCTGTTCCTACTGGTTGAGTTGGCCAACCTACTTTTAACCCCCTAATCCCATACGCTCCGTCTCTCTTTCTCTTCATTACACTAGCTCTTTGTAGGGAAAAATGCTTGCAGCCCCAAAAAGCAACAGTCATTTCTACCCTCTTATATTATCATTTCCTAGAAAAGCACAGGAGCCTGACTTGGGCCTGTGTGCCTGAATGCAATCATCTGCTTTGAAGTATGAAGGCATGATTCTATAGTGGGTCTTGAACTGCTGGCTTGTGGGACTGCAGGCTGGGATTTAGTCTAGTGGTCCACCACCAAACTCTGCTCCAAGGAGAAAAACACAGCCACACTAGCCAAGAAAACCTCTTTGCTTTAGCAAGCCAGAGTATATCAGGTGACGGTCCCTAGATTTTGTACAGTCAGAGGTACTCGATCTTGTTGATCATATTTTGAATTTTGAGCATGGGTAGAGACATTACAAGAAACTAGGTGCCAAGGGGTAAGTGAGATCAATCACAAAATGGCTGCAGTGGCGGGCTGTGCCTCATCTTAAAACATTGCAAGTTTCCACGAAATATTAGGAGGTTCCAGGCCATGTATCTTCCTATCATGGAGGCTGCTTTTGAATGCATACTCCCTTCCGATACAACGGTGATGCTTCCTGGGCTGTTCAGAAGTATCTCCTCCATGGGGCACCGTGTTGGGGATTGCTGCATCTGATTTAGGCTTCCAATTTAGGCTCGCTTGTTGTTCTTAAGCAGCAAGGAGACCTACTCTTACTAGCTGCAAATGTTTTTTCCCCACTCTCTACTGCACATTAAGTCTGAGACAGGCAATGGACATGTTGCAAGTTTATAAGCGACTGGTAATCTGCATCTGTATTGCTAGTATCTGTAAATCAGAGGCTGACATCCAAACACTTTGCTACCAAAGCAGTCGGTAAACGAGTGTTTGGCTGCTGACTTGCTGCAATGCCATGTGACACCACTCAATTGCTTTATCAGGTACTTTAGGATACCTGGAGCATGAAAAGTGCTCAATTGTATTCCCATCACAGCACTGCCATCCTTCATTGCTCCAGTTAACTCTAATGGCCTGGGTCATCTCACTTGGATTTTGGAACAAGCAATAAAGGCCACCCCAATGGTCTACTATAGGTTGGCCACAAGACTTTGGGGATTTGGTTACAGCTGTGTGCATAGTTTGCAGTGAGGACAAGATCAATAAACTGAATCTTCAGTGCCTTGAAAGCAATCAGTGAGCTTGGCTCTAACATTAAATGCTAGAGACCCAGTTTTATCAAGACGTAAAATTCATGGCCAGGAGAGTAAAATATAGCTTTTCGTTGTGCTATAAGGCTGCCAAGTACATAAATGTAGGTCCTTCGCAAAATAGAGCCTATCAAAAGCTGCACAGGAACCCACAAGAACATCAAACGAGTTGCTCACACTAACATATATTTAAGCTTTCCCCAAAAATACAGGGTGTGCTAAAGTAATATTTTTTTATTGCTTTATTCAAGATGAGAACTAGAGGCCTCCAAAAGTGTCAAGTAGTGTCAGGGTAGTTAACCTAAGTGTGGAGTTAACGTAAGTCTGGAGAATGGGCTTCCTGAGCATGTACAGAATTCTTTCTAGCCTGAATCTCTGCCCTGTGCCCCACATACATCTTCTGACCAACCAAGGGGTCCAAAGCTATTAAAAACCTTACTAGTGAAATTCATCTGACTCTTCAAGATGTCAGATTGGCTTCTTATAATCCTCCTGTGCAAGGAACCCCTGTATCATCTGAGGTTATCATGATAGTGTAACCAAAGGGTAACATGGATATGTATGTGAGAAGGATCCCAGATGCACAGTTAAGTACTATGATTAAAAATATTTTAATTTTTTTAAAAAAAGAAAGCAGAATTTGCATAGCATTTACAAGTAGAATGTTAGAAAAAGTAGCAAAAAGCACTCAATAGTAATAGAATAAAGTCTTCCTACCTTAAACAGTATTAGATATTAAATTGTTCTGACTTGCAATCCTTTCTTCAAGCTATTTCAAAATGGTAGTGGCTGAATGTTTGGACCAATAAAGGTCCAGCCTTCTTGGCTAAACTAGAACACATTATCGGGGCTCCAAAGAGCTTAAAATGGAGCTCTCACAGAAGATAAAAATCTATCACTGTGATTAACTGAGAAAGCCGGTTCCGTCATCAGTATAATAAAGGGTCAAAGATCATCAATCACAACAAGAATTCAAATCAGGCTTTAAAACTTGATGTAAGTGAAGACGATTTTGAAACAAGCACCTGAAGATATTGGGATGATTAACGAATGAAAGAAATAGGCTCCTTGACAACAATGGGACGGTCTGGCACGGAAAACGGGCATTTTCAGCACCCGTACAATTAGCATGGCATTTAAACAAGGGCCGATTCTCGACGGCCCTCCGCATACCGAAACGTTGCGCGTCGTCGCGTGGAAAACGCGAAATATCGCGTTTTCTCACGCGAGTTTTGCGCGACCTCGTTTTCGCATTTTCCGCACGACGACGCGCGACGTTTCGGTATGCGGAGGGCCGCCTGGAATCGGCCAAGGAAAAGAAGGAAAGGGTTTGAGTCTGCAGCTGCAGAGAGATAGAGAAAGGAAGTGTCACAAGCACATGCCTCAGAGCCAGGATGCTGAAAAAGGGAACTGTTTTTACCATAAAACAAAATGGTGTTTGGTCAGGTTAGCAGACTCGGCTTTTAAAAATTCAGCTCATAAAGCCTTTATCACACCATTTCAGCATGGTGGCCCCTCCCATGATGACCTGAGATTGGGATTGTCTGCCTGAGATGTTGCATGGATCCTGAATTTAGCAAAAATAGAATCAAGATAGGGAAAATTGCTATTAGCCTCTTTAAGGAAGAAGCGAAAGAGGAGGATGCAGAAGAAATGTTACCAGAATTTGAACCTAGGACTAGCCACTCAAATCTGTGTGTGTTATGTGCTGTCAAGTTGCTTCCGGCTTGTGGTGACATAATGAATTAATGACCCCCCACCCCAATGTCCTGTCATTGACAGCTTTGCTTTATTGAGTATTAGGCTTGGTTGGGACTACTTCTGCAGTCCATGGGAGCTCTCCAAGGTTCTGCAGCACCTGATTCTTCTGACCATCTGCCTGCAGCCCTTTCCTGTTATTGACAATCTGCCACCTGCTCTTTACTCGGTGTCATGAGTCAGCTAGGGCTCAGTGATAGTGAAGAGGAGTCCCGTGCAGCCAGCCTTGAACTACCAGAAGCCAAGGACGCCCCAGGAGAAGGGGAGCTAACAGAAGCTGACCAGCAGGGTGCTGATCAGCAGGCACAACCAACAGCCGGGGAAGAGCCAACACCCTCTAACTCTGATCCAGCAGGTGAAACTCAGTTAGCTGGCTCCAGCCCTCCAGCTTCACCGCCACCCTTAGAGCGCCACTGACGGAAGCTGAGAATGGAACTGCAGGCAAGGAGGCAAAGTGCACGCCCCCTGACCTGGCAGCAGCTGCTCTCTGATGATGAGAAAGAGTAGATGCAGGATCCTTTCCCAACTAACTGGCTGCACTCACGGCCCTTAGTCCTGGGGCTATAAAATCAGCCCAGAGAGGCTGCTGGGTGTGGATGCAATGTGTACAATTGCTGTGGAGCCATTCACTCTGCCTCACCTTGCCTGTTTCCTGAAAGCCTGACCTCGGACTGCCTGACCCTACCTAGCCTGACTGCCAGAACCCTGACCTTGGACTGAACGACCATGCCTTGCCTACACCCAGTCCCAGCCTTGGACTGGGTGTTGGAGCCTGCCTCCCGGCACCAGTACTGGGAACCTGCAGGCCAGTACACTCGGCATCCTGCCACCAGATCCCCTTTGTCCCAGGTCAGGTCTTTCTCCAGATTTTGTTCTCACCCTACAGACTCTCAGCCTGTATAGAAGAGAACACCCAGGAGATAAACAGCTCTTCTGAAACGGGCCTTGAAAAGGAGTCCAGAGAAAGGAGGAGAGTTCTTTAAACATTCTAAATGATTTCACTTCTTACAATGGCAAGAAAATGCAAAATAAAACTAAACAGAGAAAGCGAGCCCAAAGCTGTTTTGTTCAATAATGTGCCATGGCTTATTAGGAAGGGGTTACAAGCTGCTTTCTAGGGTACTCGTTCTGGAAGAGATAAGCCGACTAGTGGGAAATCAATCACCATGAATTTTGATAGCGGTGCCTGCTGAAGTAATTACTTCAAACATCAATAATTCTGTTCACCTGCCAGTAGAATTTTCAGACCTGCTGAAGGTTAAAAGAATGCCACGGGGCTCTTGTGTGCAAAAGGGAATTTTTATTACGTATGTATGCATGTATGCATGTATGTCATTTTCCTGTGTTTTTTTCCTTCTTTCCCTTTCTGCCTTTTAAACATTTCTTCCTAAAAATGCTGATGGAATTCAACTGTCACCATGTCTTCTTCTCTTTCCTTTTTCAGACTGTCAGGCAGGCTTTGCACAGATTAGAGGAAGCAGTCTCCACCAAAAAGGAGATTACTTTGCACACAGAATTATTTCAATTATTCTTCCTGTCAGACATGCCAAGTACTAAAGAACCCCCAACCACCACTACAGGACTCCTGGGGAGGGTGGGAGGATCAGTAAGAGTGGCAGAAGACTAAGGGCTGGGCTCAAAGGGAATGTGGCTGGATTTTCATCCTCTCTGCTGTTCCACGATAGTGACCATGCAAGGATTTCAACAAAATAATGTTATATAACATTTTTGCATATTAAGGCTGCAATTAAACACACATAATGGACAGTAAGCCCATTGAGCTCAGTGTGACTTACTCTGGAGTCACACTATGGCTGTGAATATGCTACAAAAGTGCTACAGAAATGATAACAACACTATAATTAATGCTTTATCTACCTGCTTTCAGATGTACAGTGCATCAAATAAACTGAAATCTTAGGCTGGAATAAATTTTGTAATGCTACTGCAGGACCCCTGTCATGATCTGGCTGTGCCAGGAGTAGGCCTGCCTACAATTCCCAGGAGCCCCTGGGCCATTTTGGCACCCTTTTTGGCCAATCAGAACACAGGGGGCTAGTGCTATATAAGACTGAGAGGGGGAAAGCCTGTGTTCTTCCTCCCAGGGAACAGACTAGAGGAGGTTTCTGCTAGGGGGAGAGGCCCTCATCCAGGTAGGGTGAGAAGACAGGCCTGGCAGACAGAGGGACAGTGAGTTCAGTCGCGCTAGGGCCGTTGCTTTCACCCATCTATTGTTGCTAATGCACCTTGCTTCTTGTTTGCTTGTTTGTTTGATATTAACTGACCTCCTTGTAAATAAATCTTTTTTGTTTGTTGTTACTCTGCTGGGTCCTCATGCTTTTATTGGCCAAGCTACGGAGGTCAGAAGGGTTGGGAGGGTACACTGGGCCTTCCCAAGGGACCCTAAATCCCAGAGTGGTGGCAGCGTAAGGTGGCTCACCCCACCTGAGGCACGACAACCCCTGTTCAATAAGACTCTTTTTTTCTGGCGCTCCTTAAAATGATGCCAATTTGAATAGGAGACAATTCCAGTCAGAAGGTTCTCTAATGTGATTCACTAATTAGACTTTAAACTTCTTGGATGGCTATTATGGGAATGAAGTCAAGGTTAGGGGATGAGAGCATCGGATCTCAACTCCCAACATCCTGTTGCCACAAATGCCATTTCCTCCACATCCCTTATTTGAAACTAGGAGCTGACAAAAGAGCAGCTCACCTCTGAATGGGACAGATTTGGCCCAAGGTGTACCAGTAACTGATCTTGAATGAAACTTATTTTTTAAAAAATCACCTCAACACCATAGCAACAAGATCTGCCACAGCCCATCAAAGGCAGACCCTCCATTCTCTGCTGTGCCCATTATGTATAAATACCACCTTTGGAGTGCCACATAGGCAGTTGTTAATTTTAAGGACCATAATCCTACGAAACCCACTGAGAATGTGAGTGCTCCATCTGGTTATGAGAAACACAGGGTAAAATTATAGCTCTGCTATCCAAAAAAGTGATTATTCAAAAAAAGAATTCACGCAATGTCTGCTCTGAGAGCAGAATTTGTGTTCTTTGCTCCTTTTGCTTCATTTCCCAATCTCCTGGACAATCCTCCTGCTGCTAGCTTCTAAGTGGTACCCGGGTTTCCTGCAGCTCCTTCCATCTTCTTCCCCATCATTCTTCTGATCTCCCACTGCTGCCTCCTCCTCCTGCCAGACTGTTTACAGTCCTGGAAGCTTGGCTTTCACTGCTGGTGCAACAATGTATTTATTACTGTATTTATTTATTATTATTATTATTATTTGAATTATCCCAAACAATCAACAATAAGCAGAGGTCATGTTATTATTGATTGGCCTTGCTAAGCTGATACAAGTTTCCACCAGAGACCTAAGTATCAACCAGATATCGGCGTAATATGTATGCTGTTCCAAGTAGCACCATCTTTTGCAGTTCTATAATAATAATAGTAACATTCCATTTATATACCGCCATTCAGGATGACTTAACACCCATTTAGAGTGGTTTATAAACTATGCCATTATTATCCCCACAACAAAACACCCTGTGAGGTGGGTAGGGCTGAGAGAGCTAGAAGCTGTGACTGACCCAAGGTCACCCAGCTGGCTTCAACTGGAGGAGTGAGGAATCAAACCCGGTTCTCCAGATTAGAGTCCCATGCTCTTAACCACTACACCAAACTGGCTCTCTGTAGGTGTTATGTCAGAAAGCTGCAGTTTTCCATATGAACTACAATTTTTTTTGAGATAGTTCCAAGTGCCCTGATGACATTGGGGACTACTGTTGCATTCTTCTTCCATACTCAGGTGGTTTCTATTGCCAGATCTCTATATTTAATCATTTTTTCTTGTTCTTTTTCTTTGACTCTGGCATCCCCAGGAATTGCAATGTCAATTATCCAGACTTTTCGATTTTCCACGACTGTTATGTCTGGTGCCAATCAGTTATGTTCTTGTTATGTTCAAGGTGCCGATCAGTTTGAATTCTGAAATCCCAAAAGATCTTGATTTGTTCATTTTCTAGCACCTTTCCCACCTGATGTTCCCATGAATTCTTTGATACTGGCAAGTTATACTTTTTACACAATGACCAATGAATCAGCTTTGTGACCCTGTCATGTCTAACTTTGTAGTCCGTCTGTGCAATTTTGCTGCATTCAGAGATAAGGTGGGACACAGTTTCATCTTTTTCCTGGCAAAGTCGACATTTTGGATTTTCACTGGTTTTCTGAATTTTGGCTTTCATAACATTCGTTTGCAATGCTTGTTCTTGTGCTGCGAAGATCAGACCTTCAGTTTCTTTCTTGATTGTACCCATCTTCAACCATGCCCAAGTTAGGCTGTTGTCACTTTTTCCTTCAATACTTTTTAGATGTTGCCTATGTAAGGGTTTGTTCTTCCAGCCATTTAATCTATTCTCAAACTGCTGCTTCTTGTATTCAGCCTTTGTTTCGGTGGTTTTTAATATGTTCTCTGTTTTCACAGCCTGAAGTAATTTTTCTGTACTTCTACTGATGTAATCATTCAGGCCTCTCTTTTCTTCTTCCATTACTTGATGTACTTGTAACAGTCCTCTTCCACCAATTTTTCGTGGTAAATATAGCCTGTCAACATCACTTTTTGGGTGTAAAGAGTGATGCATGTTCATTAGTTTTTGCATTTTTCGATCCAATTTTTCTATATCACTTTGTGTCCAGTCTATTATTCCAGCTGGATATCTGATCACTGGAATTGCCCATGTATTTATGGCCTTCATTGTATTTCCACCATTTAATTTTGACTTCAGAATTTTTCATACTCTCTTGATATATTCTTTCTGAGTCAGTTCTTTTACTTTCACATGCAGAATGTTATCTAATTCTAATATTCCAAGATATTTATAATTTTAATTGTTTGATAATGATTTCATAATGTCGCCATTTTTAAGCTCTATTCTGTCAATATTTTTTACTTTTCCCCGCTGCATGGAGAGTACTGCACATTTGTCTAAGCAAATTTCATTTGAATAGCATCACTGTACATTTTCACTGTATTAAGCAATGATTCAAGTTCAGTGGGAGTCTTTGCATACAATTTCAAATCATCCATGTACAGGAGATGGTTTATTTTCCCAGCCTGATCAGAAATATAATAACCCATTTTTGTTTTCTCTAGGACCATTGTCAAGGGGATTAATGAGATGTTGAATAATAAAGGCGACAAGGAGTCCCTTTGAAATATACCTCTTTTGATACAAATTCCCCCAATTTCTTCACCATAGGCCATTAAAATGGTTTTCCATTTTCGCATATTTTCCTTAAGGAACAGCTTGATATTTTCACTAATTCCAAAAATTTCCAGGCAGGTATTAATCCAACTGTGTGGCAGTGAATCAAATGCCTTTTTGTAGTCAATCCATGCCATATTCAAATTCATCTTTCTTCTTGAATTTTTCAGTACCATTTATTATTATTGCTGTTGTTGTTATTGTGCTACAGCTCTCAGCTACAGAAAATTCCACTCTGTTGAAGCTCCTGCCATCTACCATTAGGAAATTTGAAAATCCAGCAGACCTAGCAATTGGACAATGGACAGAGATCAAGAGGTGGACCTCAGTGTTACAAACGTGTCCACCCACCACCCTCTAGAATGTAGCTCAGAAGCATCTGTGATGCTTGAGGCCTCTTTTGCAGTCAATTTAACATTGATTTCCTGATGACTGTTAATTTTGTCTTCAGTTGTGGGGTCAGAACCAAAGACATCCTGATCTGCAAACATTTTCCTCTATTTTTTTAACAAAAAAGAAGAAGAGAGAAGGAAGAAAGAACAGGAGAGAGGAAAGGGGTGAAGGAAGAGCACGTGGGGGGAAAGTCCCATGTTTCAGGCTGGGGCAAAAGGTTGGGGTATGGTATGACATGGTTGAAACTATTGGTCTATCCAGAGTAAACAAGGCCAACCAGAGCCCCCCCCCCCTCCAAATTTTTACTATCATTCACAAGCAGGCTAGAGTTTTGTGTTTGCGACATATCGAAACATACTTTCAATTTGAACCTGTGTAACAGATCCAGTCTCTACTTCATAGTGGCTGTTATCCAGGCCTTCTTGTACACAACAAGTAGGCCGCCTGCATCCTACTACCTGTGAGGATTTCCTGTGCTGAACAGATGGTTGGTGAGAACTGTTGTGGAGGAGGGAGGGAAGCAGGTGCGTAAAATCCGAAATCCTCCTCCTTCTGTGTCCTTCTTCTGTATGTCTGGGCAGGCCAAGCCAAGAGAGGCTGAATTTGCCTGGCAGTATCCTGGGGAGAGGGTAAGGGGAAATGATGGACTCTTCATTCCCCTGGGCTCCAAAACTGTCAAAGGAAGTCTCCTTCCCCAAATGGAGGGAGGGAAGTTAGTTTCTAAGCTCCAAGTCTCATATGAATGAGGTTATCTGGTAAAAGAGAGGGAGGGTCTCTGGGTCTTTTTTGCTTTTCCATTCCTCCTTTGGGAGGTTTCATATTATTTTCTGAACAGTGAAAGGTTCGGTTTCAAATTCAATATAGCTGGGATTTTTTTTTTTGTAGTGGCCCTGGTGGCAAGTTAGTGAACTGGCCAGTAAAGGCTAACAGTTTAATCCTAAATAGAATTACACACTTCTAAAACCACTAGCATCAATGGGCTTAGAAGGCTGTAACTGTGCATAGGAAGGCACTGTAAATTGCATAGCTGGAGAAGTACAGCTAGACCCAGGTTATGGATGGGTGGGGTGGGCCCTGTCACACACCCCACAAAAAGGTGATTGGAATGGGTTCATTGAAAGCACTGGCCACCGGTTCGGCCATCCACATACAACGCATGAGTGCTACATGATCTGCCCCACCATCTTAACTACACACCAGCGTTGGATGCAGTTAGACATCCTTTTGCATGAACAATATTTCTTCCAGGATAGTGATCCATAAAGAAAAATCCTTTCTGTCAGCTGGACTGGATTGTCTATGTATACCATTTGCTTAGCTGTACTGAAATTAAACTGAATGTGACACTGAGAGATCTCTGTCTTTTGGTGCTACACCTCTGAAGATGCCAGCCACAGCTGCTGGCGAAACGTCAGGAACTACAATGCCAAGACCACGGCAATACAGCCCGGAAAACCCACAACAACCATTAAACTGAACGTTCAATCTTACCCTCCTGTTCACTGAGTGATATCAAAATTACACTGAATATTTGCTCTTATACTATACTTACTATGCATACTATACTTACAATAGTACAGTATAGTATAGTATTGAATTATAGAGTTGGAAGGGAAATCCAGGGTCATCTAGTCCAACCCCCTGCACAATGCAGGAAATTCAATACCTCCCCCCACACACCCAGTGCCTCCTGCTCCATGCCCAAAAGATGGCCAAAACCCTCCAGGATCCCTGGCCAAACTGGCCTGGAGAAAATTGTTTCCTGATTTTATCCTGTCCTCTCCTACCCTATCCTATCCTAGGAAGTCCTATACTTGAGATATGAATCTCAGATCTGGGGTGCTGTGGAATGCATTTCGAAATCCTGAAATGTTGGATCCTTTCTATGCCTGTTGTAAAGCACTGAGTGCATCTAACAATGACATTAGCACGATTTAAATTTGGCCCATTATCTTAATCATCCATTGATTGATGGTGGTTTCCAGCATGATGAGAGTGGTGCCTCTTTTCTTTTTAATGGAGAAGCAAGTGCAGTTGGCTGGCATGATGCTGTATTTTCCTTCTACGTTGCTGAACTTCCACTTATCTCAAGGCGGAATATTTTTCTCTATGGGAGATCATTTGGAATGACGCCCATTGATGAAGATGTTCCTGTCGGATGTGGAACATGTTACATGAAAACACAAATATAATTTACTTCCTGTGTATCATTCAATGAGAAGTTAGGAATCCTCAGACAAGGATACGCCTGATTAATGGAAGAGTTCTCCTAATGATTCAAATTGTTGCTCAAGCAGCTGACTGATGTCAGTTTATGAGCTATCTGGAGGCTTTCATCAGGCAGGGGTATGTGTTTGTGTGTGTGTGTTTTGCAGTTTGTGAAATAAATAAAATGGAATGGGTAGTCTATGAAGAATGACAATGGGGATAAATTATTTGGAAATTCTCCCTCCCAATCCAAATCACCCCCTCAAGGATAGTGTAAACTCTTGGGGGCTCAAGCAGACCAGTCCCCCCCCCTCCTATGTGCCTTCCATTTTTCTCTCAACTGTCCTTCAGATTCCATGAGTTCTGCTGGGCTCATGCTTCATCAGGCCATAGGGTTACCAATCTCATGGTGAGGCCTGGAGTTCTCCTGAAATTACAGCTGATCTCCAGACTAGAGATCAGTTCCTTTGAAGGAAATGGCAGCTTTGGAGGGTGGGATCTATGGCATCACATCCTTGCTGAGCGCCCATCCTCCCCCAAATTCTGCCAACTCTTCCTTGACTGTGAAATTGGTAAGCCTACATGAAGGAACAGGCTCATAGCTTGGGGGTACTGCTGGATGCTGGCCTACAGTCAGAGGTGCAGGCCTTTGGCCTACAGTCAGAGGTGCACACACAGTGCCTTTGATCAGCTACAGCCATCCCCCCAAAAGTATGATCTTGCCACGGTGGTCCATGTTCTGATTAAATCCAGGTGCGATGGTTCAGAACCTTCAGCTCATCCAAAATGCAGCAGCTGAGCTCTTGTCAGGGGTGGAATACAGGGATTGTATCATGCCAGTACTGAAAGACCTGCACTGGCTGCCCATTTGTTTCTGGGCACAATTCAAGGTGGGTTCTTCCCTTGAAAGCCCTAAATGGCTTGGGGACAGGGTACCTGAACAACCAGTTCCTCTTGTATGGTCTTGCCTTCCAGTTAAGCTCTGCCTCACGAGGTCTGCTCTCTGTGCCTCCACCTTTAGAGGTGAAGTGGGTGGCAACCAGAGGCCAAGATTTTTCAGTAGTAGCACCCGGACTGGGGAATGCCCTTTCCTTTGAGGCTACATTGCTTTCTTTTAGGCACCAGGTCAAAATATTTTGTGTTCACCCAGGCTTTTAATTAAGGGGTTGATTTTTAACACTATTTTTAACCTGGAAACTGTCGTTTTAAGCTGTCTGTGGTTTCTAAACTGCCCCAGGCAAATTCCAGCACAGGCTGCATAAATGTGTTCTAAACAAACAAATACTTGACAATAAAAACCCACTTGGTATAATGGGGCTTAGACCCATTTATGACTGTGCTGATAGAAATGTGACCTCTAATATGATGATGCCTTATGTTGAATCAGACCATCGGTCCCTCTAGCCTAGGGCCGTGTACTCTCACTGGCCGTGGATTTCAGCAGGGCTTTTTTTCAGCAGGAATGCGGGGGAACAGAGTTCCAGAACCTCTTGAAACTGGTCACATGGCTGGTGGCCCCGCCCCCTGATCTCCAGACAGAGGGGAGTTTAGACTGCCCTCTGCGCCGCTCGACAATCTAAACTCCCCTCTGTCTGGACATCAGGGGGCAGGGCCACCAGCCATGTGACCAATTTCTCCAAGGGCAACCCACTGAGTTCCACCACCTCTTTTCCCAGAAAAAAAGCCCTGGATTTCAGGATCTCAGCTCAGTGGTTCTTAGCCCTGCTCCCAGAGGGCCATTACCTGGAGATGGCGGTGTCTGAACCTGGAGGTCTTCTGACTGCAAAGCAGATGCTCCAAAACCAAGTTATCCCTTCCTTTTTAATCTGAGAAAAAACTGTTATCCGAAAAAGTGAATTCTGCTCTGTGAACTCCCTCTATCAGAAATACGTTAGTCTTTTAAGGTGCTACTGTCCTTGGAAAACCAGTCAGTCCTTTTCACTTTTGTATTAAATTCCTTTGGACAGGAATTTCAAGCAAGAACTAAAAGGGCATCTAACTCAAGCAGGTGAATACATTGCAGTTTACACCTTTAATGAGCTATGCACATGCCCATGCAGAATGTATACATATTAAAATATGAAGCATTTAGTGCACATTCTGGAAATCAATTTATGTGTATTGTTTGGTGGGACTAGAAAGTACATGGAATAATTGTGCCCCTTAAATTAATAGAGCATTTTCTGTTGGTTCTGCCCATATTATTCTTCAACTCTGCCCTGAGCACATATGGTCTCCTCCTTGACCCACACTGGGCTCTTCCCTTGACTGTAATAGCCTTGGGTGGGTGGGACATAAGCTGAGCAATACTGGGTCAAAGCCATTGTGAACTCTTTAAATAGAAGTAGCATGATGTGTTGTTTGCCCAGTGTGACCTACACTTCAACCTTCACCTGACAGAATGAACCCCAGTGGCTTCTAAATGCAGCTGTTTCAAAAGAAGCTTGAGGTAAATGGGAGAGGAGAAATAACTTTTATTAAACTTTTTGGATGGAATAGGGTTATTTAGTAGCGAGGCTTGAAACTATGTACTAGTATAACACACAGAATTTACTGGACTCATACAGTTATAACTTCTCAGTTGTCAAATCCTGGGTGGAGAGAACAGTTATCAGCCAAGCTTTTATTCCTGAGGTGAATCTCTGGCTTTTCCTCAGTCTTAGGAATTTCACATAAATTGCAATTCTTTGGCTAACTTTCCCTAGAAACTAGGCTCTGAGACAACACAATCTACTCTTTGAATAATAATAATAACAGTGTGCTTATATACCACTCTTCTTAACATATTAGTGCTCACTCAGAGCAGTGAACATAGTATTATTATCTTCTCAACACAGCTAGGAAGCTGGGACTGAGGACTGGCTTACCCAGGGCCACTTGCTGAGCTCATGGCAATAGAGGGATTCAAACCAGCAGAATGCTGACTCGCAGTCCAACCACTTAACCACTATGCTACACTATTCACTGAAATTAGCCTGGTTTCTCCCAAATGTCAGGCTTTGAGACCTATAAAGTCTCCTGAGACAGAAAACTCCACTCTCAGAGCCAAACTACAAGTGACGTCTTACACAGGTTGGACACTAGTCGGCTTCCCTCAAGTTTTGATGGGAAATGTAGGCGCCCTGGTTTTACAGCTTGGCTCTCCATTACAGCTGCAAGACCAGGATGCCTACATTTCCCATCAAAACTTGAGGGAAGCTGACAAGTGTCCAACCTGTGTCAGGCGTCACTTTTAGTTTGGCTCTCACTGCCTGGGGGCTCAAACCCTATCTCAAACCATTTATTGTTTTAGCCTGCTTATGCTCAAAGCCAGGCTCTGAGACAAGGTCTCTTCAGTCTCACTGTCTGAAGGCTTAAACCTTATCTGACTCTCTAACAGATATTCTTCTCTCACTCCCCCTCCCATGCCCACCCCCTGGCTCCTTCAGCCTTCCATAGATCTGAAGGTCTCTGGGATCACTCTTCCCCTTTGTTTAGTACCCAGGCATGATGATGAAAAAGCCTACCTTTCCCATCTCCATCTGAGGCCCTAGCAATTCATAAATTATGACCCGATGCACGTGACGCTAAGGACATAGAATGGCAGTTTCAGAGTGAGAGTGGGGGGAATGGCTTACTCTAGCAACACCAGAGTTGATTCTCACCCTGCATATCCCCCAGGAATAGAAATGAAGATGCTCATTCACATTGTAATATTAATGCGCACACTTTGCTTCAAGGTGACGTACTGTCTGTTAAATGAGTGATTTGTCTTAATGGACTGTTTTCTTCTGGGAAGGAAGGAAAGTTAATTCTTAAGGAGAGATTCTTGTTCCATTGAACCCTCCTTTCCTGTTGGTTAGCACCCTGATCCTTAAACACCCAGCACTCTCAAAGGTCACAGCTCAGTGGTAGGAGAATAGGGTGAAACCAACATAAGTGTGAATGGTCCACATTCACAGGGCTGACTGATAAGCTTGTTGCTTATCATTGCTCCCCACGTAATTGCTAACTAGCTTGTTACCGTGTATAGTACTAGGCTGTTGCCCCAAAGATCAGACTAGTGATTGTGCATTCATTTTTCTGTTCAGTGCCATTGGCTCAGCTGGGCAACATCATGCTCAAGAAGTCTCTCTCTCTCTCTCTCTCTCTCTCTCTCTCTCTCTCTCTCTCTCTCTCTCTCTCACACACACACACACACACACACACACACACACACACACACACACACATACACGATAACTGTTCATAAAATTGTTGCTTGATTCAAAACACTATCTATTAGATGCATGTAGGGATGTGCATTAAGCTATTTCTGGTCTGAATATATATCTGAAAAATACTATATTGGTATCTAAAAAATACCTATCAGTATTTTTTCGTATATTCAAGTATCTGGGTGATAATTGGGATTCTCGGGAATATTGGACATCAATTCCTGAAAAAGTCTGGAAATATTCAGGAATAGCTGGAAACCTTTCGTCTGGCATTTCAAGGCTCTTGGGCCTGTTTTTCTTCCATTTTACAGGTTTCTCAGGCAACATGGTGGAGGAGAGGAGGGAAGTAGTTCTCCCAGGCAAGGGGATCGGATGTTAGGGGAAGAGCATTTTATGGACAGGTAATAAATAAATACGGTACTAAAATGTTGTTCTTGCCACTCTTGGAAAGAACCCCCCCCCCCACAAATATCATTGGAACAAGAGAAGTTAAGAAAGTAGACGAGTGTCTCAATTTAAAACAAGCATGAGCAGATTCCACAAAAGCACCTAAAATGAAACTCATGCATGCTGTACTGCTGTTGTGTTTCTTCTTTACAGGGTTGGGAGGGAACATGGGCCCCAGTGATGAAGGGTTGTTGGTTCTGTTGGACTTCCCACTTTGGCCCTGGGTTCTTCTCTCTTGGTTGTTTTGGGCATAAAGAAGGGTCCCTTGCTTAAGGTGGATCTGCTGGGATTCTCTGGTTTAATGTTGGTTCTATTGGACTTGTTGTTTCTGTTTTCATCTGGAGGCGTTTGGCCAGCAGGTGCTCTTACGTGTTTAGTTATTGGCTTCTTTGATTCCCACCCATAGGAAACAATGGAAACCAGGCTAGCTGAGGGACACCTTGTTCAGGGGCCCATAGAATTGGATGCTGTGATCCAATTTGCTTGAAACTTGGGGGTCTTCAGTGGCCGTGCTAGGTCTCCCACAACTTTGGTGTCATTTGGATGGCAGCCACTCCAGCCCCACTGAAATGGAACTTGAATAATTTTGGAATCCCCCCAAAATACTATCAGGAGATCCAAATACTAGTATTTAGCTCTTCCTGAAATCCAGTTTTTAAAAATATGTTGTTGTTTTTTAGGTGCCCATCCCTAGCTGCAGGTGTACGTATCATGTGCTCCATAGCTTCCAGTTTGGAAAATCTGAGGAAGGCTGTTAATGATAGGATATTTTGGGTGTCTTTCATTTTGGGTGTCAACGTAAGTCAGAAACAACTTAACAGCACATAACACACACACACAATCAGCAGGACTATGTGGGTTTATTTGTGGCAAAAGAGTAGAACTGAGTGGAAGATACAGCTGTGGGTCAGAGGAGCTGGCCTTCAAGACATCTTTCTTCCAACTTTAAAGTTCTATTATCTCGCAGTACTAGAAGAGGATGGAATAAATAATACCACCTTCACCTAAGGCTTAGATCCTAACAGGGCTTTTTTTCTGGGAAAAGAGGTGGTGGAACTCAGTGGGTTACCCTCAGAGAAAATAGTCACATGGTTGGTGGCCCCGCCCCCTGATCTCCAAACAGAGGGGAGTTTAGATTGCCCTCCACGCCGCTCAGCGGCGCAGAGGGCAATCTCAATTCCCCTCTGTCTGGAGATCAGGGGGTGGGGCCACCAGCCATGTGACCATTTTCAAGAGGTTCCGGAACTCCGTTCCCCCGCATTCCCCCTGAAAAAAAGCCCTGGGTCCTAAGCCATGGTGGCACCAAATTTGTTACAGCGACTCTGTATATGTGGAGCTCCAGAACTGGAGGGACTTCCTTACTATATCCTGCTTTGCTGTCTTTACTCAGCTCCCAGGTACAAGTTTCTTGCAACCATTTCAGCCAGGCTAGCTTTGCACTCAGTGGTAATAAAATAATCTATCTTACAATCACTAGCATGTTATTTATATAGTGTCTCTGAATGCCCTGGCTGCTAAGATAATGCACATGAAATTTTTGCTCGATATTTAATGTGCTGCAATTTATGTTATATTTCGTTCCTGGCAATTTTAACATCACATTCAGTTTTATTGTGCTTTTATTGTTGTTTTATTTATCGCTGCTTGGGCAGTGGTTTTTGTTATATTGTAATGGCCTTTGGCCATAAACAATAAATTTTTATTGTATCAGATTTGCTGTTACCATTCACAAACAGATGTTGGCAACTGTTAGTGTTTAGTAATTACTCCACTGCACAAATGCAAGAGAACAGTGAATCGAGAGCATTTTCTGCACACTAAAGTCCTCATAGAAATGACGAGAATTAATCACTTGAAATGACTTATGAGCATCCCTTCGGCAGAATTAGCTAGAGAAAGTGATTTGTGGAAATGGCAAAATTTTCCTATAAAAGATTCCTCCATATCCTTCCCTCCTTTTTCCTTTTCCCATTAAATCTGACAGCAGATATAGCAAGCCAGATGGAGAGAGACAGAGAAAGAAAGATTCTTCCTCATTGATGCTTTTCAAGAGAGGGTGCCGAAATGGGTGTATGTGCCTGGGCAACCCTCGCATTATTTCAAACCATTTTTGCTCATGAGCTGCATTTGGCTACCGCTGTGTTTTCTTGCTGCCTCAAGAGGGGCGAGATGGGGGAGAGGAAGAAGGCAAGTGATGCTCATCTCGTAGTCATGGCAACAGTTACCAGGACTGCTAGCAACCCCAAAGGAACACAAGTTCAACCAGGCCTCACCATCTTCACCATTATGAATTCTAGCTGCTTACATTTTCCACCTAACAGGCCTTGCCTACTTCAGCCCTGGCAAGGGGCCTTCTCTGTGAAATAAATAAGGTGTTTGGGTAACAGAGAAGCATTTTAGCTGCGATTTTCTTTCTGTGTTCTCTTTTATGAAATGCATGTGGTAAGCTGATATCGTTGTATAAATATGCTTAATGATATGAGAGTTTCTCTCTGGCTTTCTTCCTTCTTAGGACTTCCTCAGTTTTCAGCACCTTTATCTTGAGTATGTGAAAAAATAAACCTGTTCAAGGGAGTGAAGGTGGAAGAAGTCCCCAACTGGCAACCACACTTTAAATAAAGTAGAATCAAGCAAGGACAATTGAGTGGCTGAAGGAAGCGAAGGGGATAGAAGTGAATGAAGGGAGGAAGCAGGATGTCATGATGTCTCAGTTGTTGCCAGAAGTGGCATCACATGCCAGCATGATGCTTGAGCGCCTCCCCTCATTTGTCTCCGTTTTTCCCTGCTGACTTTTCAGGCACCAGTGGGAAATAACAGGGATTAATGGGAGGTTTCCTGCCATAGCAGAAGACTTGACAAGACCCTGCCCGGTGGCCAGAAGAGTGCAGTGTATTAGATTAACAGGAACTATTATTGTTAGATAGTGCTCATGGAATCTACTGTGCCTATGGAAAAAGGGTGGTATTGTGCAGGATGTTTGAGCTTGGAGTCACTCAAACAACAAAATAAGGCTATGCAAAGTCAAGAAACCAAAGGCTTCCACAGTGGCCTGTTCAGCTGTAAATCTCTGAAGCTGAGAATAGTATCAGAGGTCTACAATCCAGCTGAGCCTCTGGGCAGTTCTGTAATTTTGCAAAAGAGGAGTGAGTAACAGCACAAAACGGCTGCCTTCAGAGGCAGTTATAAAATGGCCACCATGGGTTGCCAGGGCCAATTACAAAATATTGAGAGGTTGCCAGCCAAGCATCCTCCTATGATGGAGGCAGGTGTTTCTGAATGGGTGCTCTCTGAAAACACAAAAGTGATACCTCCTGGGCTGTTCTACCTCAGTGAAGTAGAGGATAGCCAGGACTGGCTCTTTGGTTTGGGAAAGAGGTTATTTGGAGAAGCTTGTATACTGTGGTGTTCTTTTGGTTGGTCTTAATATAAGATACATAGCTTTTGTTTTTGAATTAATGTAAGTTGTTAGTCAAGTTGTGTCCCGGTTGTCTCCAGCAGTGAACATCCTGCTGGGCGTGTGACAGAGGCTAGTGAAGAAACCCCCTATACAGTCAGTAAAAGTAAGACTGGAAACTAAACCTGTCTCTAAGGCGAAATTTCAAGGTGATTTTGAAACCACAGAGTTTCAAGGAAAACAACAGGAGTCTTGATGAAGCTAGCACAATTTCTTGGAGAGGTGCGTGCACCTCTCAGATTGAGGCCCTACTGAAAGGCAATTGTATAAACATCTTGTTAATATGTGCATGAGCTTGTTGAAGACATTGTGTTGGATTCAGACTAAATTAGCCGTTTTTCACCGATTTCCATTTCCCACTGAAGAACCCCCTCAAGTCGTTCTTCTAGGTCCCCTCTCCCCCAGGAGCAGCATTTCATGGAGATCGGGGAACAGCTGTGGGAGGGGAGAGGCAGTCGAGTTCCATTCTGCCATTGGAAAGTCCTGCCTGGGAAGCTCTTTGAGGGCAGGGGGATCTTGCGGTTTTATACAGCAAATGTGAGGGATGGGGCTTACTTTGAAGCGGAAGTATGAGCATTCAGACAAAAAATACCCTGGATGTTTCTTCTATAACCACTCCTACCTAGGGTTGCCAGCTCCAGGTTGGGAAATTTCTGGAGATTTTGAGCGTGGAGCCTGGAGAAGGTGGAGTTTCGGGAGGGGAAGGACCTCAGTAGGGTATAATGCCATAGAGTCCACCTTCCTAAGCAGAAATTTTCTCCAGGGGAACTGTTCTCTATGGCCTGGAGATCAGTTGTAATTCTGGGAGATCTTCAGCCACCACCTGGAGGCTGGCAAACCTACTCCTGCCTGAAAACTACTGACAGCATGTAGAAGAATTGCATTTGCCCATTTGATCTTTTGAAGACGGCGAAGCCCCCTTGAGAAGAGCCTTCGTGACCTCACACTTTTACACCTCCAATTGGTGCAGACTTCTGGGGAGTGATAGGAAGGCTATTAATTGGCATCAAGTCCCCAGAGGATCTCCCATAGTAGAATGCCACCGATGATGAGAAGATGGGACTTTTGGCAAGATGAGATCTGACCTGAAAATGAATACAGCCAGCAAGGGCTAAGCAGGGGGTAAAAGAGGAAGATGAGGAAGAGCTGAATACATGAAGCTCTGAATATGACACAAGAGAAAGAATTTGTTTCCTCCAGCCTGGCTGGGAGATCAGCCTAAATTAGCCAAGCAAATAATTGCACAAGTTCCATTTTCAACCTTACACATAAAAAAATATTGAGCCAAATGACACCCACTCACTTTCCTCTGAGAGGGAGGGGGGCAGACGTTTGTAACACTTGAGACCAAACTCTCCTGAATGGAGCTGCTTTTTCTGGGCAGACATTTAAACTGGTTTATAGTCAGTATCTTTTCTGAAAGAACCCTGAGACTTCTGCAACAAGGGGCGAGGGAGCAATCACAGTTCTCTTCCATTAATCTACTCTCTGTGTAGGAAATGAACGCATGTGATTCAATCCTAACTTGAGGCTTTGGGGCCCTTTGCATGCTGCCTGTGAAATCAGTGCAAAATAGGAGGAGAATATCAATGCTAACATTAAGCAGCTCATGCTAAAACTTAAAAACACACACACACACACAGCCTAAGTACTAACAGTTAAACTGCAACCATGTAAGGGGAGAATCACCAGTGTCTCCACTGGCTTCCCAAAGCACTCTAAGAAACATTTCAGAACTAGCAGGGTGGAAAATGAACAAATGAATAAGAGCCATCTTGGAACAGATGTTAACTTAAGCAAGACTGTAGGCTAGATGTTAAAGCTTATTAAAAGCCATTTAAATAAGATGGTGGCCTGGATCCTACCGCTCTGGTCACCAGGTTGGAAGCCTTCTTCCAGTCTAAGAGCCAAGCTACAACTGACGCCTGATACAGGTTGGACACTTGTCAGCTTCCTTCAAGTTTTGATGGGAAATGTAGGCATCCTGGTCTTGCAGCTGTAATGGAGAGCCAAGCTGTAAAACCAGGATGCCTACATTTCCCATCAAAACTTGAGGGAAGCTGACAAGCGTCCAATCTGTGTAAGGCATCACTTGTAGCTTGGCTCTCAGAAGCTCTTCAACTTAAGTGGTTCTTTGTCTAGAAGAGGAGCCACTTGCAAGAAGGCTCCTTAGGAAGGCTTCAAATTTTGCTGAACAAAGTGGTCGGATCCAGGGAGGGTTTACACATGGAAGACCATTGCTTGACAAGGAGATAGTGGCTGATTCCACACACGTTGGATAATGCACTTTCAATGCACATTATCAATCATTTGAGGTGGATTTTTTGTTTCGCACACAAAAAAATCCGTTCCAAATGATCTGTAAAGAGGATTGGAAGTGCATTATCCAACGTGTGCGGAATCACTCAGTGAATCTTTATGGAACGCCATGAATTCCCTGTATTTGCCCTCTTTCTTTCTATCCCAGGCTTCAGGCCTGTACTGCCAAGTCCCCACCAATTAGTGCATAGTTACAGACAACTCTGAAGGCAGTAAACAGCTTGACTTTGGGAAACAGCAAGATTTAAGTCCAGCAGCACCTTAAAGACCAATAGGATATTCGGCGTATAAGATTTCAACAGGAAGGGAGCCCTGACTCTCATAAGCTTACACCCTGAAAATATTGTTGGGCTTTAAGGTGCTACACGATTCGAATCTTGCTGTTCTACTGCAGACGAACATGGCTATCAGCCTGAAACTATCCTATAAGAAATAGGGTTACCAAGTCTCCCCCAATAGCATAAGTTTGCCATTCCCCCAGTGCGGGAGGGGAATCCCCCACTCCCACACTTCATCACCATTCACCTGGCTGGCAGGGGGCCTCCCAGGTGTGCTCACATTGCGATAATGTCACTCCCGGGAGTGACGTCATCATGCTGCCCCTGGGATAACTCCTGCGCTTTGCACAGGGCTGATTTGGATCCCAAATGGGCTGAATTTGGCCCATTTGGGGCCTGAATTGGCCCAGTGCAAAGCGCACACATGCGAAGAATACAGAAGAGGGTTTTCTGGGAGGGAAAGAGGATCTAGCAACCCTGCAAAAGGAGATCTCCCGCCAGCAACCCCCCAACCCTGGCCATTGCAAGGGAGAAAATGTGGAAAAAAATCACAGTCACTGAACAGCATGACTTCATTTCCAGGTCGAATCCAAAAGTAATGTTATGCTGCTCTAGGATCAGCAGAATCTCTATGGTTAAACCAGAGTTTCTGCTGGATCCTAGAGCCGCATGATTTCATTTCAGAGTTTGGCCTGGAACTGACATCATGTAGTTGAGCAACTGCACCCCCATATCCCTTCTTCTCCCAGTTTCCGCCATCTGCCAGCCACTGGCTGGCAACCCTAGTAGGACAACAGCTCACGGACAGGGACTGGCACTTGCATACAAGTAGGCCACAGCAAATTTAAAAAGCTAGACCAGCCTCGAAATCTTTGGCTCTCGGTTGACAGGGAACTGTATAGACACATGACCAGCAATTAGCCCCACGTTGAATGACATCTCAAGAGAACAGTGAGGGATCTCCTATCTTCAGGGAAGGATGGAATAAGTCTATCTTTGCTTGATTTTGTCACGTTATATAACCACCATCCTGCATATAACATGTTAAATTTCTGTACGCTTGTATCAACATCAATGTGCATCAAGTTCAAAATATGACGATGTTACAAAACTGCAGTACTAAAAAAATTTGACCAGCATAAATGATTTGGTAGAGAATATAACAGATTGTTAAACCTTAATAAACACCATTTTAATCCAAAGTGGATTGTACTCGTCTTGAGCATTCTACAAACCTGGTATTATCCGATTATTATCCAATTTACCAAAGATTGATAGGATGGATCCAAATGATTGTCATGGGTAGGCATACCAGGTCTCCTGCTATAGAAGGGTTGCCAGGTTGCTGTACCCTCCCGGCAGGTGTGGGGGACATGGCACTTACTGGGGGTGACTTTGTAGCAAAATGAACATGCGCCACCGGGCGTGATGACGTCACTCCAGAGTGATGTCATTGCGCCTAGCAGTGGGCATGTTCCTGCCATTCACAGTGGTCAATTTGGGCCCGTGTGAAGCACAGGGCATCCCACTGGGTGTGATGATGTCACTTAAGGAAGTGTGAGCGTGACCAATGTACACTGGCCTGGGAGGTTTTTTGCCTCCAGGGCCTTTTCCACAGAACTTCTCCCCCTCTGGCCAGAGGACTGGTAACGGGGGACAGAGGCTGGGAGCAGGGGATCCCCCACCCCCACCAGGGGACCCTATGCTATAGGGTTCCATGCACTTCTTCTGCCCCCAAAGTGGAGGCAGGGTAGCAGCAGCATGTGAAGAGACACACATCTCTCCCCTCCTCCCACCAGACACACACACACTTGTGCCACCACACACTACCTGTTGGAGCCCATGCTCCATCTCATTCTTTTTCAGTACTGTACTGCAACACTAGAATAGGGCTGCCAACTTCCGTGTGTGGCCTGGAGACCTCTGGCAATTACGACTGATTTCCAGAGTACAGAGATCAATTATCCTGGAGAAAACAGATGCTTTGGAGGGTGGACTCTATGGCCTTATATTCTGCTGAGGTCCCTCCCCTCTCCAAATCCCACCTTTCCGAGTTGCACATCAAATCAGTAATTTCACAACCTGGAGTTAGCAACCCTACATCACAGACCACGTGGTGCTCCCTGCCAATCTGGCACTAAAGTAACCCTTTAAGTTGTGATATCAGCAGGGCTAATATGGCGGCTGATCTTTTGAGGCCCAGAGATACACGATCCATCAGTTCTCACCAGGAAAGGGAGAGCACTCAAATGTGCAACCTCTGTTTCATGCTCATACAGATTTCTGGAGTGAGGAGCACTGGACTCCTGATAGCCTTGCTGGACTTTTGAAAGAAGAAAGTCATGTGAACGTATCATTCTCTGCACCCTCTTGCAATGTGCATCTGGGGGGGGGGCACTGTAGGGCTTCTTACACAGGATTCTCAGCATCTGCTGAGTCTCTGGAGATGACCTCAATGTTCAGGTCAGCTCATGCGGGAAGAAGGCAGTCTTTGAGGTTTCCTAGTCCGCAACCATTCAGTGTTTTTTTTAAAAAAAAGACCAGCACTTTGGCCACAAAAGACTGAGTCAGTGAAGATGTATCAAAACCTGTATAATATACTAAGTTCATGCACCCCAGTTAGCAACTGGGTAGCCTCCTTATGAGCCAGCTGAAGTTGCTGAGAATTTTTCAAAAGCAGTTCCTTGAAGAACATGTGAGGATAGTACATGGCCTGGTCAGCTTTTTCTAGGCAAGGCGGCAGCTTGAATCCTGGCCACATCCACCACTGGGACCTCCAAGAGCAAAACAGCGTCCAAGAGGACACTGAAGTTATGCACGTAGGCCTTCAGGGGAAGTATGGCCCTTCTCAACACAAGTTGGGTGTCATTTCAGGAACCATCTCCACCCCCTACCAGCGGTAATTTGGCCGTGCCCACATTGCACTTTGGTTTTTCATCCTCATCCAAGCTGTGGTTCAACACATCTGCAGTTTCTTTATCATCTGTTGAAAAAGACAGAGCTCGATTTCATCCGCATGTAGATGACTCAACTCCCAAACCTCCAGACAACCTCTTCCAGAAGGTGAAATACCATCAGACACAAAATCCTACCCCCGCCAGCTATCGCTTTCCTCCATTTTGTATTGATCAAAATGTATTCCCTCGCTCTCCTGCCCCCAACAAGAGAGACTTCCATAAAAACAAGAGTGCAGCTTCCAGAATTTAACAAGGAAAGCCATGTGCCAGGAGCCCAAGAGCTGCGCACCTGCTCAAGTATCATTAGCGACTGCGGTGGGAAACACTTCACTGCTCCCCCATGTTTGCTCTTCAAATGACTGAAGAGCCCCATTTACACAGCCTACAATGCCTGGTTTTGTTTTGTTTTGTATTCTGCACTGCCTTCCCTCTTTGTCTCTCTAGAGACTCTGAGAAACAATAGTAAATTAGCTTCATAATCGTAAAGAGCAAAGTTTGCAAACGTGCAAATGCAGAGAAACCTTAAGTTACATTTGATGGGAAAAGAAGTTTTAATTCAAGGAGTTCATCTTGCTGCAAATGGGAGAGAATACAGCTATTAAGAGAATTTTCAATTATTGCCGCTTAGGAATGCTTCTTATGAGAGCGACTTCACATTTTAATGTGAAATGAGTCTAAAAATTAAAGTTGAGCTGGTTGCTCATAGTTATTCATGGACATTTCCAGCAACTTTTCAACATCTGCGCAAAGGTATTCCCTTGTTCATTAACACTGCCCTCACTTGTCCTAACTCTCAGTAGCCCTCACTTCCCCTCCATGAGGTTATGTCAGATGTTGTAAACATCTGTCACGCTCATACTCAGTACTGCTGTTGTGATGGTGGTCTGATACTTATGCTTTATATTATGGTTAAATGCTGAAGGTATACTTAGCTTGAACTGCAGATGTTGCTAGCCTTGCCTCTCGGACCTGAGATGGGAAACTATGCAGGGGAAGTGTTTGTTCTTGCTGTTATCTGTACACTTCTTTGAACTACACCAGAAGCTGTTCTCCTTAGTCTGGGAAGAGACACTGGCATGACCTTGAACACCCCCATCCGTCCTGCCTGCTGTTTTCCCACTTAGCTGCTTTCTCGCTGATGCTAGATGACATTAGACTGTGGGGGGAGCTTAGAAGTTGCCCGTGATTTTGGAACCTATATCTGCTTGATATTTACATATAACCATTATTCCTGGCAAAGATGGAGTAAGATCATGATACTAGTAGCTTATTAATAAAGATAAGCTTTTACTGCTCACGATGAAGTCCTTTTGAGAGTTACTTGGAAGATCCTTACAGGTTAGCACACAATCCAGATATAACCTGAGGACCTTGTAGAGTGTACTTGGACCCCCAACCTCAGTGTTTAGCTATGGTCACTTACAAATGTCCATCTATTTAAAAAGCAAAGAAGGTAAAATGACATACTAGAGTAATGGATGAGTGCAGGCTTTTGAGCTTCACAGAACACAGAATCTATTGAGCAGGCAAGATCAAAAGGAAAGGCACACATGTGCATTCTCCTTAGCAACCTATGTACAGAATCAGAAAATAATGCATCATTGGGAATGGAGTATTTTCCCAGCAAAGGGTACATATAATGCAACAGTTGTTATTCTCTGGTAGACAACTGGAGACATCTGTGATAACTTAGAAATTCTTCATCTTGATTTTGATGTGTTAAAAAAAGAGATGATTTTCAATCAACAAGCACACATTTAGAATGTATGGAGTAGCTTTCCTTTTAAAAATAAGTTGAGAGAGAGCGATCAGAAAGGTGGAAATCATACCAGGGAAAGTGCGTGCCTGTTCCAATATCCCCATCTAATCATCAAGAAAATTGGAACAGTGGTGTGGGGGATCAGTGAGACCTAAAATTCATAAATCACAACATTCTGTCATTGTGAAGTTGGCCAGATATTCCTATGAACTTCACAAGCGGGGCGTTGTAGAGATAGTTATCCTTTGCTGTTTATTTAGTGCCAGCATCTGATAATCAGAGATATACTGTCCCTAACTGTGTAGGTTCCATTTTCAATTTTCAACACTGATATCTATCAGTAGAACGATATCTGATAACCTCTCCTCTATTAAGTCCTTCACTGGGAGTCACAACATCATTCCTGAACTATGCTAGTCTCACTCAATCTATTCAGGGAAGCTTCACTCTTTGTTCCACTGCTGCCTCTCTTCCCCCAAAACCACCTCCCCATACTCATTTTGGTCCCTAACCCTCTGTCACCGTTCTTGTTGTGGCATTTTAAAATTAAGTCAGTGGTGAATGCCTTGTTGTTAGGTTAGAAGGTTCAGAAAAAGTCAGATACTGGCTGATTCTGCACACGTTGGATAATGCACTTCCAATCCTCTTTAGAAATCATTTGGAACTGAATTTTTCGTGTGTGAAACAAAAAATCCACTTCCAAACTATTGCTAAAGTGCATTGAAAGTGCATTATCCAACGTGTGTGGAATCAGCCAATGTTTACTGGGCTGAATTAGGCTCCCTTCACAGAGAAACCACAGCAACTTGGGAGGAGCTTTCCCATAGTGATTCAGTCTCATGTGGTTGCAATATTGCATTTGAATGGCACAGTCGCACGGGTCTTTTTCACCCATTCCTTGCTTGGAAAGCAATGATTGGATAAGAAAGAACTGTGCAACAGACTCCACCTACATGTTCCACAGCCACATTGGATCATATTAGAGGCGGTCATAGAGATATAAGGAGCATACACATATCATTGGATATCGTGCTATTGTTCTGTTATAGCAATCATCCACAAATGGATTGTCTTGTCCACACAATCCAGTTGTTAATTATTGTTATAATGCAACGCAAGTGTAGTACTTAATGATATTTAGATGCAATCAAGGACTTCTAGATCTGGAAGGTATTTAATCCAACATTCTGCTCTAAGCTTGCCATCTCCTACCCCACCACCCTACCACTCACCCAACCGGCAAAGGGATATTAAAGGGGTAAACGGGGACTCACCACCAGGTCTGTGTGTTCACTGATGATGTAATGATGTTGCTGGCAGAAGTGTTGACATCAACGTGCTCCCATGCTCCAGAAAGTGACATTATCGTGCCACCAGAGAAGACACAGTTTCTGGACAAAAAGTCCAGAAAGCATTTCTGGCAGGTTGGCAATGCGATGACCCCGTTTCCAGAACTGATGACATTGCATTGCCAACAAGTACAGAAACAGTCTAGAAAGTCTCCCTCCACCATCTCCCATCTCCCCACCCCCTTTCAGTAGCTAGGGGACTTGGCAACTCTGCTTGGCTCACTGCAGGGAAGAAAGCTGCTGCGTTCAGGAAACATGGCTGCTCAGCCTCTGCTTGAAAACCTCTAGAAAGGGAGGTCAACACCCCCCAATAATTGGTTCCATTTTCTAAGCACGCTTAGGAAGTTTTTCCTAATGTTCAGCTGAAATCTTCCCTCCTGATAGGGTTGTCAGCTCCATGTTGGGGAATTCCTTGAGATTTTGGAGGTGGAGCCTGGAGAGGGCAGAGGTGGGGGAGGGGAGGGACACCAGTGGGGTACAAAGCCATTGAGTCCACCATCTTTTTTCCAAGGGAACTGATCTTTGTGGCCTGGAGATCAATGGTAATTCTGGTGGATCTCCAGCAACCACCTAGACACCAGCAATCCTACCTCCTGTAACCATGCCACTGTAATTTAAGTGACTCCCATAGATGGCTTACATGGCCAAGCATGAACGTTTTTTAGTTTCACAGAACCCTCCTTTCTTCCTGAAGAGGTCTGTCGAACATGAAAGCTTTCATACTCCTGTACCAGTCAATAAGAATAAACACTCTATCCACACATTACTATTTTTCTTACACTCTCCCTGAAGCATTTTGACACTAGCTAAATGAAAGTAAAGGCCCAAGGAGGCCTCTGCCAGAGACAGGATTGCCAGGTCCATCCAGCACCTGGCAAGGGATTTATCATGACTTGGGGGTCACCAGCGATGCACTGATATGATTTCCAGAAGTGATGCAATCACATCACCAGGGCCATCTGAACTGCTCTGGCATTTGGCAAAACTCTATGGCTTTTGCCCAAATGCCCGGGCTTCACCCTGTAATGTGATGATGTCATTTCCAGGCACATGGGAAGTGATGTCAGCACATCGCTGGCAATGTGGCAAGGTTGCTAGTAACACTGGTGTGCTGCTGTTATGTTACCACCAGTTTTCCCCTCTTCCCCCCCCCCATCGGCCAGCTGAGCAACGGCAGGAAGTGCCAGCTTGGGGTAGGGGATCCCTCACTCCAGCAGGGGCCTGCAGACCCTAGCAGAGCAGACAATACTTGGCTAGATGAACCAATGCGTGTTGAATGTCGGGGTAGCTATTGCTATGGTAAATAAATTACTAAATATAAAGGAATAACTCAATAAAGATGGACACAATGTGTGTTCCAGTCACACAAAGACTTCACATATTTCAGTGTTTCTCTCAGGAAAGAAAGCCGAGAGAATGGCACAAAAGCTGATTATAAACAGCCACTCAGAAGCAATGCCATACATTGTCAAATGACATTATTAACAGAGGCCTTCAAACTGAAAATAAACCAAAATCTTCCCGCATACCTGTAAGAAGCCTGGCCTAGTGAGATGCCAGATATGTGAGGTGAATATAACCTTGGCTAGAAGATTAAGAGTTAATAGAACGGGCGGTTTTAAAAAGTGAGACCGCGATACTGTTAAATGCAGAACTTAAAAAAAAATCCAATCCAACAACAACTCTGGGGCAAAAGGTAATCAAGGCAAAGAATAAACATGGATTTGAAATGCAAATTACCTTGAGACAAATTAGATAGAAGGAAATTACTGAAGGGTTATTTTGGAAGGAGAGAAAGGTGGGGAGGAGCAAACAGAAAACACAGAGGACCCATGCCTACGAGCAATGTAGGCCAGATAGAGTTTCAAAACTCTTGAAACTAATGATCCCATTGTGCCTTCTGAGGATACTCCCACCAGAACACACAGACACAAAACCCACACCAGTCATCTGCTTAGTGGATAAATATGTTGCATTTCCCACCAAGGGCAGGGGTGTACATCTCTCTAGTGTGTGCAAGAATCTGTGGATTGGGGCAAATAGACACAATGCACACACACATACACAAGGTTAGTATGGTTTACTCAGACCATTAGCAGCTCTCCAGGATCTCAGGTCAATTAAAGATAATTTTAGAAGGAATGCAATGCCCTTCTCCCAACCCCTTGTTATCGCCACTCTCTGTGCTTGGTGACGTAGCCCGTTTGGATTCTAATCGCATAGACTTAAAAGATAGCAACGAACAGTACTTTCTGCCCCATACCACTTCCCAAGTTTGTATGCAGACTCCCGCCAATACAGACAGGATCCTCAGCTGTCAGTCACTTCCAGTCCAAAGTAGTTCAAAGGTGGAATCAGCTGCCTAGGGAGGTGGTGAGCTCCCCTTCACTGGCAGTTTTCAAGAAGAGGCTGGATGAATATTTGTCAGGGATGCTTTAGGCTCCTCCTGCATTGGGCAAGGGGTTGGGCTAGAAGGTCTGTATGGCCCCTTCCAACTCTTCTGTAATTCTGTGATCTTGTAAGCAAAAGTGTGTGGGACATTTTCACAAGTGGTAGTAAGTACACCCTTTAGTGTGAAGTGCTACTTGAAAACCATGTTAATGTAGGTTTAAAAATAGAAAGCCATTTTTAATCAAATTTCTAGTCTAGCCACTGTAGGTTGTATAACTGAACTTAAACTTGCAGACACAGGAATTAGAAATGCAAACATTGACTTAAGTGTCACTTGTGGGAAATGGCCTCAGGGCTGCACTGTTATCGCTATCTTCTGACTGCACACCAAGGCCATTCAACACTGCCTGAAGACACTGGGGATAGAAGCTAATTTCTGTGCTCCAAAAATCACAGGAATGCCAATGGCAGTATAGAAGGAACGATCGCATGGTCTACAAAACAGAATGGCTTGGATACCATACTGTTGTCATCACCACTTACAAGTAGTGTGTATTACTATTCCAAATTCTTTTGGACTGCTAATATTCCTCTGTCACTGACTGGAAGCCCTTTTCTAGAAAGTTCCACGATTATCTATAATTGTGCTTACAAAGTTGATCTTCTGCAGTTCCTCTGATTATACATGATGTACCCATGGCAAGAACAGCATTTAGGGATACCTTCCCTAAAGGGGCCAAATGTAAAGAAGTCAGGCTTCTGGACCATCAGTTGTTTTGTGGGAGAAAATGTTTTATCAGTGCTACTTGCTCAGTCTAGCAACCAGTAGGAGACCGGGGGGGGGTGATATGGGGAGACAGCCATTTGTGATGGCATGATGTCACTTCTGAGTTTTTTTCCAGAAGTGTCATCATGCCATCACAAATGGCTGTCTCCCCATATCCCCCCCCCCCCGGTCTCCTACTGGTCTATCTAGAAATCTCTGAAATCTCTATGGCAAAACCATAAGGTTTCCAGTGATTCTTAGAGAGGCAAAACATTACATCCAGGTTTTTCCCAGAAGTGACATCATGCCAGTGGCCTGCCACCATCCTGTCCCTGTTGGTGAACTAACAAACCTAGTCACAGCACTGTGGCAGGAATGAGAAAAGCTATCCCTGCCTACACTAGTATCTGGTTAACCATTCTTTAAATCATCCTAAAATGTCAAGGGGTTGAATTTTCAACATAATGAAAAACTGAATGGGTCCAAAACTCCTACAGGACAGAAGCGGTGGAAGTCAAAGCAACTGCATCAGGCCTGACTGAGATAGCATACTGACTGTCCTGGGATTTTGAACTTGTGTAATCTCGCCTTTATATGGGCTACTAACCTTGCAAAGCAAGTACACAAGCATAGCTGTTTTGCCTAGGTAGAAGCCAGTGTAAAGAACCGTCCTTTGTAAGTAGGACAATGCTTTTGCCTCAGCTAGCCTCACACTTAAATCAGTCCACAGCTCAACCTTTTAAGAAGAATGGGGACCTTGGAGGCAGCAGGAGAAAGAACAAAGCTTAAGCCAAGAAAGGAACAGCAGGGGGAGGTAAAAGAAGAGACAGTGGAGGGCAAGGCTGTGAGGAAGGACAAAAACATACATCTGTTTCTTTCAGGGAGACTGCAACATCCTCCACTGCTACAAATTTCTTCACATTAACATCCCTCTGTCAAGCTATTTCATTATTTGGTCCTACAGCTGGAGAAAAGGGGTGGAGTTCACAGATGTTTTCACACCCTTTAAAATGGCAGATTGCACTGAGAAAGTACATAATACGTTGCATTTACTGTCAGTGTTCCGTGTGCTTAGTATGCATTATCTTCCACTGCTTACAACAGCCTTCTAAAGAAGGCCAGTTTTTTAGTCTTGTATTGCAGACAAGGGGCTGAAGATGGATTACAGTGGCTTGTCTAAGCAGGGGATAGATTTGAAACAGGGACCTCACAAATCACAGCTCATTCTCTTTAGCAACTTACATGACACCAGTACTCTGTCTGATCATACTGAAAATTGAGCACGGCAACATATGGAGTTACAACCTTATCTTTCTCTGACCTGATCAACCTCTTTGCCCTAAGACAACAAGGTAAGCCTTCTCCTTGACTGGATCAGTTGTCAGTCATATCAGTACTGAAGTATTACATGGCCCTGTTTCGCACATACTTCATGAACCACAGCAGGTAATTGCCTATCACCTCTTTGAGAAATAAAGAAAGAAGTAGAATGGTGAGCTATTTCAACTTAATTAGAGATGAGGTTCTAGGGTTGCCAGGCCAAGGGTGGCAACTGGTAGGAGCAGTGGGGGCAGGAACATGGGAAGTGCCAGCATTCCATGCAGTATGATGTCACTTCCAGAGAAAACTTGGAAGTTATATCACATCACTGGAATTTTCCAAAGATTCCTAGAGCAATGTGATGGAATTCCATGTATTCTCTGAAAGTGATTTCATGCCATGTGCTCTGCGAACATTTTATTTATTTTAAAATTATCTATCTCCCTATCTAGTTTGGAAACAAAGGAGGCTGATGGGAGATCTCCCACTACAGGGAAGACCTGACAACCATATGAGGTTCAGTTTGGGAGCGAGAGGAATAATAAACAGCAGCTTCTAGTATGAAAAGAGTGTGAAACTTTGGTTCCATTCCAAAAAGAAGCTCTGTTTACAAGCTATAGCAAACACTCATACAATCAGGGTATATTGTACATTTGATTTTTCTTTATATGTTTTGTATTACATCCAGTACATGTACAGCTCAATGCCTAATTTAAACCCCACATTTCTCCAGGTACTTGTCCACAGTTTCATTTGGCAAGTGGCCATACATTGGTGCTTTCTTACAAACAGGTGTACGCAAATACATGCAGGCTGTTACTTGTGTTCAAGGGCAAGCTCAGGCTTATTGTTTTAATACAAGACAATAAGATCACAAACCAAATTCTCCCACTATTGGTGAGGGGTGTTGGCCTGACCATATCCCAAAATTCTCTGCCGGGTTCCATCCTGATACTTCCAGAAATTGCTTGAAATTCTGCTGACCACCAAATAACTAGATGCCGGAGTTAAGAGAGAAAATGTGGCCTCCAAGTAGGCATGAGCCATGGTTCCCCATTTTAGAAAAATTAAGCCATTCTCATGTAACATTTGTACGCATCTTAAGGTGTTGGTGTGTGCACACCTGTACCTTAAAAAAAAGTCACAACAGAAGAAGCCTTTATCTAGCCAGCACATTTTTAACATTCATAGCTGCACCCAAATACATACAACTGCTTGAAATTTGGCAGCAGAACGTTTCACCTCCGTTCACCTTAACTATTAAACAGCTGCCAACTGTTCGGTAATAATTGGAGCTTTGCTGAATTGTGACCCAAACCTTCTGGGCCTTTCTCGGGAGGGTCATTATTGTCAACCACCAGGCATTCTTTTCAGTTTAGCAAGAATTCAGCCCCGGCTGCCCTTCTGATGCATTTCTGACTGTCGGTTGATGGCAGAATTAAAGACAGTGCGATTACTGGTGAATAACGCTTCTGCATAACAGAAGGTGTGTGTGATGCAAGGACAAATTTCTCTGTAGCAATCCAGAAAGCAAAGTGGAACCTAATAGAGTGTTCCTTGGAGAGGCACCATTTAGAAAGAGCTCAGGGAGCGGGAGCTAACCAACCACATGCTTCAAAACACAGAACACCAATATTGCTGGATCTACGCTATTATTTTAAACAATTCAGTGGCTTGTGATATTAACATTGTTATTGTTATTATGAAGTATATAAAAAGGGAGCCATAGCCAATGCTCTTACAATATACTCTATTTTATCAATGGGCATTTAAACATTGCTAAGAATCCCCCCACCTGCCCCAAAACTACTAAACTGTCTTCTTTTCCCTGCCTAGCTCAGATCTGGCAATGTGCTTATGAACCTTCTCTGTGGTTAGGGTTGTCAGCAGGCCTGGAGAACAACAACAACAACCACAACCACCTTGTGCTTATATACCACTCTTCTGGACAGATTAGTGCCACACTCAGAGCAGTTTACAAACAGTATTATTATTATCCTCATGACAATCACCCTGTGAGGTGGGTAGGGCTGAGAGAGTTCTGAGAGAGCTGTGGCTGACCCAAGGTCACCCAGCCGTCTTCAAGTGGAGGAGTGGGGAATCAAATCCGGTTCTCCGGATTAGAGTCCTACCGCTCTTAACCACTACACACTTTGTCTCTCAGACAAAGACTAAGTGTTCTGACCCTTGATGGGATGGGATTAACCAGGTGGTGTGATTTACCCTCACACCATGAAAAGCTTCAACTTCCCATTTCCACACATTAAACCTCCATTAAAGGCAGAAGGCATTTTCCTCCAGGGCTGTTGGCAACCTTAAGTGTCATTGCTGTCCTCTCCCTGCCCCCCACTGGGTCTCATTCCAGCGGAATGCATGAATAGACACAGATGCTTGGGTTTGTTTTTGTCTTCAACAAATGTGATATTGAAAAGTGCCAGCTATCAGACATTTCAAAATTCCATTCTTTCATTTCTTACAATCATCTAAGCAATCTGGTTGTATTACAATCTGGTTATGTCTTTGATCACAAATTAATCATCATGCTAGTTGCATCCCCCTGTTGCTGATTTTGCATTTCATTGTAACAACAACAACAACAACGATAATAATAAAGGATATACAATAAAGGAAATATTAAAATATATAATAAAGGATACTTCCTTTTCAATAATAATTGTCTTGGATACTTGGAAAGGAAGGAAATCCACATTTTCAAAAGGGGCGTTAATGGCTCCTGAAGCTGTAGCTGTGGCTCAGAGGCACAGCATATGCTCAGCTTGCAGAAGGTCCCAGGTTCAATCCACAGCATCTCCAGTTAAAAGGAACAGGTATCAGGTTTCTGTCTGAGACCTTGGAGAGACCCTGCCAGCCTGAGTAGACAATACTGAGCTTGATGGACCAATGGTTCAGTTCAGTATAAGGCAGCTTCGTGTACCTGTCCATGTAAGCCAGGGCTTTTTCAATCCTGGCACCTACCTGGTAGATCTCTCTGCCTGTGGAGGCCCGGTCGCAACAAGATCTGTTATCATTTCATCGGGCCTGTATGATGGAGATGTTCCACCAGGCTTATGGGGACAGATGAACCACCAAACCAGCCCCTCCCAGTGGGGGGGAATATGTGCCCAACCCTACACTGATTACATTTTAACCACTCTGCCCTGTGGGCTCGAAGTGTTGAGATGTAGGGTGCCATATGAGCTGCCTTTTATGATTAATGCTGTGTCATATGATTGCCTCCAATGTTTTAAATTGTTTTATATATTTATGTTGTAATCTGTTCTGGGCTAGCTTGCGGGGAGAGCGGACTATAAATTAAATAAAATAAATAATGTATTGTCCCCATGTACTCTGCCTTGTCAATAATGGTGTTATTTAGCTATTACTGCTTTCTGCAAAAACTCTAAGGACAACACTCCAAAACTGGTCAATCAATCAAGACATACACATAATAATAATAATAATAATAATAATAATAATAATAATAATAATAATAATAATTCGATTTATATACGGCCCTTCAGGACAACTTAATGCCCACTCAGAGCGGTTTACAAAGAATGCTATTATTACCCCACAACAATCACCCTGTGATGAAGGGTCATCAGGCCTACTGCATGCATTGTGGTTGGATTCATTAATAGCAGGAACATGCAAACACCATCTCTCTTATTTCAGAAGAACCACAATGGTGTAGCAAATAGAGTGTTGGACTTGGACTGGGGAGACCTGGGTTAAATATCCCAGCACAACCTTGGAACTCGCTGAACGATCTTTGGCCATTCACTATCTCCCAGCCTACAACTGAGTTGTTGTAAAGATTAAATGGAGATCAGACCCTGTGTATTCCCCTGAGGGCCATGCAGGGAGGATGGAATTAAAACTGAACTTTAATTTCTGCAGAATCTTCTGCTTCACTTTTCTACAAAAGTAGATAACATGTTTTCCACAGGATTTGGGATTTTCCAAATTATTTCACATGTTAGTTTGGACACCAGTATTAATGCAAAATGTTTCCCATTTGAAGGTGGTAGTTGTGCATGGGATCGGGCCTCAACAGTGCTCCTTCTCCACTCTATACAATGAGCTCAATTGCATAACCATTTG
This sequence comes from Eublepharis macularius, assembly GCF_028583425.1. NCBI lineage: Eukaryota > Metazoa > Chordata > Lepidosauria > Squamata > Eublepharidae > Eublepharis > Eublepharis macularius. The sequence continues at coordinate 27,057,578 of NC_072798.1, forward strand.
TTGCTTGTCCACTTTTGTGCATGCACGTGTAAATCTGCAATAACTCCTCAGAAACCTATTTCTTTACTTGTGGCTGCAAAGCTTGGCTTCAAAAATTAAAAAATCACAGATGTTTACTACATCTGTCACACTAAGCTCTCTTTAGTATCATCATCATAGGACATTATAGTCTTGCTGTACTTTGGATACCGGTTAATGTAACCTCAAAATTGGCCCTGTAAGAGAAAACTCGCAAAAGGGTGTTCAACCACATGACATGACCACCATGTTTCTGTGCCGCTTTTGTGTTCATGAAGGAGAGGAACAAAGAATTATAGCTCCTTAAAACCAACCTATTTTTATTTAGAGATTTATAACCTTTTTGCCCTGACCTAGATAGCCCAGGTAAACCCAATCTTGTCAGATGTCAGAAGTTAAGCAAGAACAGCTTTGGTCAGTAGTTGGATGGGAGACCTCCAAAAAAGACCAGGATTGCAGAGGCAGGCAATGGCAAACACTTCTTTAAGTCTTGCCTTGAAAGCCCCAGCAGAGGTCGCCAGAAGTCGGGTACAACTTGGTGGCACTTTCCACCACCATTGATCTTTCCCCCCCAGTGCAGTCCCAAAGTGGCTTGCAGCATTGTTCTCCCCTCCTCCACTTTATCCTCTGTGAGGCAGGTTAGGCTGAGATAAAGCGACTGGCTTAAGGTGACCATGGCAGAGCAGAAATGATAACCTGTTTCTTCCAGATCTAACAACTTTACCACGCAACACAAGTATAATACTAGAGTGATATACATATAAAATCAGATTATTTTTAAAGATTGTAGAATCATTTGGAAATTAACAGTACAATCCTATGTAGAATTATGCCCCTCCAAGCTCATTTACTTCAATGAATTTAGAAGGTTATCACTCTGTTTAGGATTGCACAGTAGGAGTCCTAGGCCGAATCCACACGTCTCAAGTTTTCCGCTTCCCCCCCGCCCATTATTCGCTTCTCAGAGGGCTGTTCACATACTCTTACCTCAATCTCGCCATTCTCTCGCGTCTTTCGCGTTGCGCCTCAGACGAATTTGTCATGCGTTCAAACGCTTCTCTTGCGCGGTTCTCACCGTGGATGTGGACAAATAGAAGCGTTTCACAAGGAGACCGCCCCCTTCAAACCACCCCACTTCCGTGTTTGCAGCCTTTCCGGAACACTATCCCTCTTTGCCGTGCAATTATCAAGCTTTTCCACTCTCTCCGCAACATGACTGCCTGCCCGCCCTTTCCCTTTTTTTTAAAAAAAGGGGACTTTCCCAGCATTGTTGCACAATCCCGGCCATAAATCTTAATCGGGGTGCTCCAAAATCCCCACGGAGACATCAAGGGGTGGCGTCATTTCCATTTCCTTGTCATTTTTAGGATGCCGAACAGTCGGAATTATCAGTGGCTGTTAAAATTAATTTTTTTTAACTGTTGAAATTACCGTTATAGTGGAAATCCATCATTCTTACATTACATTCAACTGTCAAATAATTAGTCTGCCAGTTTGGAGAGTTTGGATCACCCCCACCTTAAATATCAGTTCAAATTAGCCCACCAGAATAATGGTCCAATGGATTTCAAAGAAGAAGGCACAGAATAACATTAACCAATCACAGGCATCATAGGGGTGTGGCCTCGCCATAGCAATTTAGCAAAAAAACGCTATAGCGGAAATCTGATGAAAAAATGAAAAAAAATGAATGTGATGTCGTCATCGGTGATGTTGGATCTAAGCCCGCCCTGTTTTGCGCGATTCTGCCAGGGATGTGGACGATGTATAGCGAGGCAGCGGCAGTAAGAGAAGGGATGTGAACACAGACTGGGACATTGCGGGATAGAATCCAGCGTGATTAATGCACATGAAAAGTGGAAGGTAGGGAAGTGTGGATTCGGCCCTATATAAATTGAGGTACAAAGACATCACACATTGATATTATATCTGAAGTATCTCTTTTTTATTTCAGTGGTTAGAAGAGTTTTATCCTAGGAATTGGGAAAAGTCTAACATTATCTGTGCATAATGCTCCTCCCCCTCAGAAAAAAAAAATCATACAAAAATAGTCCGTAAGTGCCACTTTCCCTTTTCAATGAAAGTACTTTCCATTCTTCAAGAAGGAGCTGAAAGGAATTTTTCCCCTTTCAGAGAAATTACATCTAGCAAATAAATTATTTTGCATGGCATGGAATAAACGCAAAACTACAACACGAAGCAATTTTCCATTCAATACAGCTTATTTACTTGACAAGTTAAATGTTTCAGAACATGTTTTTAAAGTGCCTTTTTAATGAAAAGACAGAAGGATTGAGGAATTTCCAATAGGCTGTGCATTTTCTCTGCAAGAGAGGTGATTTTGGTGCAGCAAATCAGAAGATAACCACTATACTAAATCTAAGCAGCTCTTTACCTGGCCAGTGCCTGGATAGTCAATCTCCAGGGAGGAACTTATTTCCATGATGAAAGAACGGTGGAATATGAACAAATCAAATATTATCTTGAATAAGAGTTGCCATAACTAAAATATTTTATGAGGACACCCTAAACACATGCACACAACAAAAGGATGTTTTCAGCAGCATGAAAAGGGAGCTGGTTCTGGTTGTGGCTCCGTGCCACATCAGGTAAACAAGGACGAAAAGCACGTAATTGCTGCTGTGTGACGTGTGACTCGACCTGACAATCTGCTCTTTTGCACGTTTACTCTAGTAGATTCGGGTTCCACCTAGGAAACTTCCAGTCGGAGCTTGTTCCCATTGCACATGTGCAGGAAAGGGGACTGCTCCGATGTGGCACAATGCATCATCAGGCCATGTCAGGTGTGGAACGGAGCTGTCCTCCTCTTGGGGTCCTGGAATCTACTCCAAAGTTTTTGACAGACCTTGGGAAAATATCTCTTAAGTCTGAGAACACATTTCCAGCTCAGAAACCACTATTCCTGTTCTGATAAGAAAGCCAGACACATTTTTCATCCAGCATTGACTAACCTGGAATACGGTGGGGTCTGGTTACATTTGTACCTTGTAGGAAACGCAAGGACCGACTGGGAAGTTCAAAAGACCCCAGAGCAACCCAAGCTGAGTGGATCCTGGAAGGCCAGCTCTGCAGGGGCCACGCAGTGCAGACCCTGCCTTAGTATGGACACAAGGACTTATGCCTCCCTCCCACAGCTGCCCCAAATGCCCTCCCAAATCCTAATTCGGGGGGGGGGGGGGCTGGGGCCTGGCAGGCAATCTTGAGTGCAAATCCTTCCCCCTGCAAAAATGTTAGTCAGGATCCAACTCATCAATTATCATTGCCAGGAACGGTCTGAGCCAGGGGGTCCCTGTGGCAGTGGCAGAGTTGCTAGAGCTTGGCTCTGCTCATACCTGGCCCCCAGAGGCCTCCAAGGCGATGGCGTACTAGGAGCTCCAGGCCACAGAGATCAGTTCACCTGGAGAAATGGCTGCTTTGGAGGGTGGACTCTATGGAATTATACCATGCTAAGATCCTTTCCCTCCCCAAACCCTGCCTTCTCCAGGCTTCACCCTGCAAATCTCCAGGAATATCCCAATCCCCAGCTGGCAACCCTAGACCAAGTGTCAGAGCCCTAATCCTGAGTTAGGGCAAGGCAGATAGGTAAAGCCTTGGAGAGGGGCAGAGGGAAGTACCTGGCCGTAAAAGGCCAGGGGAGGAAGGAAGTCACCTGGAAATGTTGAGTGTGGTTGTCATTAAAGCTTTGAATGCTGACTTAATGTGTGCATTGAGCATTTGTGGAGGCCATATTGACATGGAGTCAAGACTATTGCCCAGCTGGAGACATGGGCACATGTCACAAATTGCAAGAATGGTTGTGCTTTACTCTTTCTTGCAGCACACTCTTGCTAGCAGCTTTATGGTACTGTGAGTCAGCAAAGTTCAAAAGGCTTTCAAGAGTAACCAGTTGCTGCTTTTTATCTAAAGAACATGGTAGGAGTTAGATCCAAGAGACTGGCAAGAATAAGATGAATGTTTTGTTGCCGATAGTATTACTCCCAATTTTGCCTTGGATCTTCCAGATAAGTCTTGTAGTTCCTTGTTCAGGAAAAAGATATCTCAGATTTGTATCTGCTACTTCCACAACACAGCCAGAACTAAGGACTTAAAGGCACAGAAACTTCTTAATGCTTAAAATCATGGGTTGTCACCCCAGGGAACTGGGTGTATGTAGTTGTTAACCATGGTCCAAAGCCACTAAATGCTTAAAAGCAGCATAGAAAAACACAGGCCTTTGTATTCTTTCCTGCTTCAGTCTGTGATACCAGAGTTACCTGACTTCACCTTGCCTCCGGTACTCTGTGCCCAACCTTATTCTGAAAATGGAGGCAAGTGAAGCAAAGGTGAAATGTATCTCTTTGGAGAATGAGGTACAGCCCGTTCCTTGCTGTCAATCCCATCACTGGCAGCTCAGGCACCTGCTCCTGGGATTTTCCCAAGGGCATTCATCTCATGGTGAAGAGCAAGGAACACCAAGTTCTGCATCGCTGATCTATCCTGTTGCACAACACATGTTTATCCACATGCAGGGGAAACTACAATAGGAGCAAGGGCAGGGATTCAAAGGCTAGCTGAACAAGCCCTTTGTAAGACACAACAAAGGATAGCCAAAGTTGCTTTAAAAGGTTGTGTCCTGAATAAATCACCGTGTATTTACATGGGCTGCAAATCCCAAAGCATTTTAGCACACTGGTCTGCCTTTATCGTGGGTCACCAGCAACTTATTCCAAACCTGGATTCTTCAGAGAGACAGAATGGCTCAATAAACTAAAGGTTCTTTTCCTTCACTTCCACTCCTGATTACGTACCTGACAGCTGCAAATTATGCTTTTGAGGTGGGGTTCAACCCTCAGGAATGTGGGTGGGAAGAACTACATTAGACTCTTGTTCCCTGGTGCTTTCTTGACAGTTGGCCACAGGAGGGAACTGCTGGGGTTTCAATCCAGCCAGAAGTTGTAAATGGAGGCTAAGAGGTTGATTTGCTGAATGAGAAAATCAGGCTCCAAGAACACAGCATTGCTTGCTGTAAAAAAATGGATCTCACTTGCTCTGTGATGATCTGATAGGAGCTGCTGGACCACGTTCCAGAAGTTCTTGCTGCACCATCTCTGTGTTCCAAACATCTCTCTTGGCTTTTTAGTAGGGTTGCCAGCTCCAGGTTGGGAAATTTGTGGAGAATTTGGGGATGGATCCTGGAGAGGGTAGGGTTTGGATAGTGGAAGGGCCTCAGAGAGCTATAATGCCATAAATTCTTTCAAAGCAGCCATTTTCTCCAGGGGAACAGATCTCTGTCATCAGGAGATCTCCAAGCACCATCTGGAAGCTAGCAACCATACTTTCTAGTTTGTGCTTCAGCCTTTCCCTTGACTCCTGTTCACTACAAGCTCTGGTCTTTGTCTCTTATTCTGCCAATCCTATGTTCTATTGGCCAGATGCTCCTGGGCATCTCTGTAGTAGAGTAACACTGGGGAATCCATGGAAAGAAGGAGGGGGAAGCTCTTGATGTGAAGATCAGTAATCGTGGCCAATTACTTAGATCATGTGGGACAATAACAGGATCAATGTGGGACAATAATAGGCTTTTAGCTTGATCAACAGACTTTACGCTGCATTCCTTTGCATAGCCCAGGGCCCAGACTTGGAGAGGAAGAAATGGGTATACTTTACAGGGACCCAGTCCTCATGGCATGGAAAGCAAGCCCCTGTGGTCTACAGATAACATTTCAGAGATGAAATTGCTTTATTTCATGATTCTTGAGTTTGTATGTGGGGGTTAGGATGGGAAGGAGGGGCCATGTTTCGAGACAGCATCTGGCACGCAGAAACAATGCTTCCACTGCACTCTGCCCACATCCCTGGCCATCTTTGACAAACCCTTGAACACCTGTAGATCCACTTGATTAAGGGGCTGGAACATTTTTCCTATGAGGAAAAGCTAAAGAGTCAAGGGCCTTTGTGCCTACAAAAAGATGCCTAAGAGGAGAGACATGATAGAGGTTTATAAAATTATGCATGGGTTGTAGAGAAGTGGAGCTAGAGAACTTATTCTCCCTCTCCCATAGTACTAGAAGTCTTGGGCACCCTATGAAGTTGATGAGCAATAGACTCTGAACAGACAAATGAAGGACTTGATTATTCAATGAGGGATTAAATTGTGGAATTCACCAGTAGTGGGTATAGTGTAGGCCATGAGCGTAGACGGCTTTTAAAAAGGATTAGGCAAATGCATGGAAGAGAGGTCCATCCATGGCCACTACCCATGACGACTAAAGGGAACCTCCATATTCAATGGCAGTAAACTTCTCAATACCAGTGCAGAGAGGCAACACCATGGGCCACTTTATGCCCCATTTGTTGGTACACCTTGGCCGCTTGGGGTCACTGTGGAAATAAGATGCTGGACTGGATGGACCACGCTTCTGATCCAGCTGGGCTCTTCTAACATTCACTTCAAATTAAGAGTTTCTTCTCTTGGAATAATTAACAGTAAACAAAAACCCTACCTCTGCCCCCGCTCCATATGAAAAGAAGTATACCGAATATGTTTTCATCAACTGAAATGCTTTCCATTCTTCAAGTTTCTAAAATCAAAAGGGTGGCAACATATATAAATTGACTGACAGTGGAACTGGAGATACCAGCCTGCCAAAGTGATAGGAATATGGTTGTTGTGGGTTTTCCGGGCTGTATTGCCGTGGTCTTGGCATTGTAGTTTCTGAGGAACTACAATGCCTCAGGAATTATAGGAACTGTAGTTCCTCAGGAACTACAATGCCAAGACCACGGCAATACAGCCCGGAAAACCCACAACAACCATCGTTCTCCGGCCGTGAAAGCCTTCGACAATGATAGGAATATGCTTATGTCTTATACCTTTTAAAAGCATCTTGATAGAAGGCGTTCTTGCTTACTACCTTACCATTTAAAAAACAACAACAACTTTTGCCTGCTGATCCTTGCACAACAAGCTGCTAAAGGCACACACCAGACCGAGCTCTTCCCCCACCAGCCCAAATCACAACCCTACAATCTGACCTCTAAATACATGGGGTTGTTTATAGGCTAATGGAAAGAGTGATTGCACAGAGCTGCAAAAGTCCCTTCCCAGTTAGAGGTGCATCTGGAGGCATCGAGGAGTAATTTAATAGATCATCAAAAGCCCATGATTGAATTATCACATCCATCATCAATCTCTCTCTTCAGCCATTGTTTGTTTTATCGCAGATGAAGAAACAGTTATCAAAAGACCCTCCTTAAAGCCATTACAAAAAGACTTTGACTTCAGAGAAAAGGATGAGCCAAGATGTGGAAATTACAGCTGTGATTCATAGAAGAGGAAAACTGCTTATTTCATTGGAGAGGCTTATTGATCAACCTCAGCACAAAGGGGTGGCAGGAGAGGAGCGGGCATAAGGGTTAATTGCTCGTTTGATTTTTACTACTGTGTAAATGTTTTGCCTTTGTTTTTTAAAAGACCCAGCAGGGCCTTTTGGAAAACTTTTAAAAAGCTTTCTATTTTGAGGCAAACCTATTTTCTGCTTCCTTTTTATTGTGCTATTTGTACAAAAGCCCTCTCCGTTTATCTCATATGTTCAATGCACTTCTACAACATTCCCCATTTTGGTACAATCCTGTCAGGTTCTGAACACTGCTGGCTGCCCCTGAAGTCCATACACTGATGGCCTCTGTGAAAGTAATGCTCAGCCCCTTTTTAGATGAGGATTGTCCTTTGTTTGTCACCTTACTGCTGGTTGCTGTAGAGATGTCATGGAGGATCGTGACTACAGGTTAAGATATGGTTAAAAGGCAAAGATGAGGGAAAAGGTTGCATCTTTCACGCATGTATGCAAACGATCCTTGTCATAAGGAGACAAATGAGAAAATCTTCCCTACACCCCCACTTTAAATTATGAAGATCATCAGAAATTATCTTCAGCTGTTCTCTCCATCAAAAATCTTGTGAGAGAACTTCAGCTGTAGTTCAAGCCAGACTTAAGTTTCTGGTTTTTGCTGAATGGTGGTCACTGAATATCAAATGCTAAATGCTTAATCTCCACACAAATAACCTGGGAACCAGTGAGGTTAAATGCTTTCACACACACAGGATAATGTGCTTTCAGTGCACCTTAGTGATTGTTTGCAAGTGGGCTTTCCTGTGTGAAACAGGAAAAACAGTCTCCAAAGTCCATTGAAAGAGCATTATCCTACATGTGTGAAAGTAGCCAGAGTGTCAGTTTTGGGAGACCAGGGTACAAAATCCATTCATCCATGAAGCTCACACTGGGTGACCTTGGCCTAGTCATTCTCCCTATTTCTACCTTACAGAGTTATTCTGAGGATAAAATGGAGGACCTTGTACATTGCTTTGATTTTCTTTGAGAAAGGGTGTCACAGAAGTGTGTGTTTGTGTGTGGTGTGTGTGTGTGTGTGTGAGAGAGAGAGAGAGAGAGAGAATTTGTATCCTAGTCTAATATAAGTCTGCCCTTTAACCTGTCAGATGCAGTTCTAGAGAGGGTACCCCTCAAACAATCCATAGGAAAAGGATCCAAACATTCTCACAGCCTTATTAAGCTTCAATCCTGCATGAACATGGGGTTTTTTTGGTGGTGGTGGGGTCATGCCCAGGGCTTTTTTTCTGGGAAAAGAGGTGGTGGAACTCAGTGGGTTGCCCTTGGAGAAAATGGTCACATGGCTGTTGGCCCCGCCCCCTGATCTCCAGACAGAGGGGAGTTTAGATTGACAGAGGGGAGTTTAGATTGCTGAGCGGCGCGAAAGGCAATCTAAACTCCTCTCTGTCTGGAGATCAGGGGGCGGGGCCAACAGCCATGTGACCATTTTCAAGAGGTTCCGGAACTCCGTTCCACCGCGTTCCTGCTGAAAAAAAGCCCTGGTCATGCCACTGACTGAATTTTCAAATCAAGCCACAGTTTAGCTTTCCAGATGGTTATCTGTGAACATACAACCATTCCAGAAGTTCATACTGGAATGCCAGCAGCTGAAGCTCAAATGGGTTTGGAAGACAAAGTGGGAGAAATCAGAGAAAAGGGATGCAATATTAAGAATCATTCTAAGTAAGATCAGGAGGGGGGAAAACACAGGACGCAGAAGAAAGAACAAGAGGCAAGGATGGCATCAACCATCAGTGCCTGAGCTATGTGATCCTGCTCAGATAAGACATTTAGGCAGCCTATACTGGGCCTGCCTCAATGGCAATTATGTCTTGGCCAAGCAATGACCCATATTTGGCAGGTCACAAGCAGATGATGGGTGGAAGATTATTTCCATTTGTTGCCAAGAGAACTTCCCCTTCCTTTCTCATGCACTACATGATCACATTCTTCCTGTGCATTTGCAGACAACAACCGAATACACACGGTCTGAAATCTGCTTCAAGGCTACTTTCCCCATGCATCTGTTGTTGTTTTCTCTCAAAATACAGTGGGTTTTTTTTTTTTAGCTAGCCAGGCTGAGGCATGTCTGTAACTGGCTGGTGGTTTCTTTCTTTGCACGTAGAGGTCTCAAGATAAACTGCCTACAGACTCTGAATCCCTTCTGAGTACTGCTACAGTAAAATTGTAATTCATTGCTGGTTGATGGTCAGGAGAGACCAGCCAATGGATTAGCACTGGAATGGATGTGCAGCAGCACATAACTCTATCAAGGAAGTCTACCCATGCCTGCCTTTTTTCTAATTCCACCATTTCCTCTTCACCTCTCCTTTTTTTCTGCTGCATCAATAAGTATTTCCCTCAATTGCCAGGTATAAAGTTAAATAAAAGGCACATTTCATGCTTAAGTGGTGGCAGCGTCTTTCTGTTCACAGTTTCATTTTGTGAAGATGGAACAACAGAGATCGCTTCTGCATGGGTGATTCTAACCAATTCTGCTCTTGATCTTTCCTGGGAGTAGCAGAGATTCTGGCCTTCTAAAATCCAATCTTTACACAGGCTTGCCAACTTTTAAATGGCGCTTTGTAGTTATGCCTTTAACAGCTGCTTCAATCCAGAGATCTTAGGAGATAATGTTTATTTCCATACAGCGGATGTTGCACCAGCTGATTTCTATGAACCAGCAGTTGCAGCTACAACGGCAGGTCAAGATTTTTTGCTCCACTGGCAACCTTTTTGTTACAACAGCATAAATTGGGGAGGGGGGATCAGGTATTTTTCAGGAATGTATTTGGAAGAGGTGGATGCTGGATTAGTCTGTTCAGAGTTAACCACTGTCAAAACTCAGCCCTCAACAGCAACAATTCAGCTCTCTGTAGAAAGAACAGAGCTTGGAAGGTTGGAAGCCCTGATTATGAATTCTTCTTAAGATGAGGCTGCATATTAATGAGATAATTACTAAGCAGTGTATTTGGGATGCATCTAATCACAACCCACCACAATGAGTCAGTTTCCCCCTCCCACCCCCAACCTGGAATTCAGGAATTAAAGACCATTGGGGAAGAGGCTTTACTAAATGAGCTGAATTAACATCTGAAAATGCTTTTGTGTTTTTAAAAGAGAGGGGAAAACAATGTTTTATTTTACTTTTATTTAGAGACCAGGTATTAGTGACTAATATTGTTCTTTTTATTGGCCCTGTTTCTCTGCCTTTAAGGGCAGCCTGGCAGAAATGGAGGGGGCGAAGCTTTTCTTGGAACAGAGATATAAGTGCCAAAAACAAGCTGCAACTTTTAATTTTACTCCACAGTTAAGGACACAGGAATATGGAGAGAGAAAAAGATGACAACCATATGTGTCTACTGCAACCTCTTGGCCTCAGAAGTGGAAGTTCTTTTCCCCTTCGCCTATATCCACAGGTTGTTGGATACTGTGCTATCTGTGCCCTAAGACAATTAATTCACCTTCTGGATTGTCTTATCTGCACAGGAAAATCCAGCTATGGTAATTCTTGGATAAGACAGGCTACTCTATTTAGCCCTTTCTTTTGCAGTTGGGGACACTGAGGCTGAAAGGTTGTGGCTTTTTGAATGAGTTCCTGGAAGAGATTACATTTGAACCAGCAGCCTCTTGGTTCACGTCCTCCTTATCCTCTACAGTGCAAACACTATAAATAGCAATATAGTATTGAACCTGTGCCTGTGAAACTCATACTGATTAGCTGAACTGGTGTCAGTGTTCATTTGCTCAGGTGGCAAAAGAGTTTGTGGTCCAGCCTCAATTTGGCAGGTGGCTTCATGCTGGCAAGTGCTGCCGCTTGCCACATCTCAGATCCAATGGGATCCAAAACAAAAATAAATCTTTCAGTAGTAGGTTCATGATGTGGGGGAAAGGTGGTATTCCTACATTGTGAATCCATACCTGAAAAACTCAAGATGGAATTTCCCGTCTGAATTTCCCCGCCCCCATAATCTACCTCATAAGAAGGCTTCTTCTCAGTTTGATTTTTCATACATAACTGAAGACATGAGCAGTGACTCACAAAAGCATATGCTGAAATCAATGTTGTTAAGTCTTCAAGTTGCCACTGGGCTTTGGTTTTATTTTACTGAAAATATGCCTGGGTTTCCATACCACTGTCAAAATGGACTTGAGGAGGCAAGGGAAGCTTAGAGAGCTGGAAACTATGGGCCACATAGCCAAGATTTACTAGGTCTGGAGAACAGATCTTGACAGAAATTCTGACAGAGGCAGTTTTACAGTTACTGTGCCGGATAAGCCTAAGAAGGTGTTCAGAGCCAAACAATACAGGTGTGGGTCCCAAACACTTATAGATTTGAACTTACTACTAATGTCTTTGTTCTATCAAACACCACTTTAATTTTTTCTAAACTGTGTTCTGAGCCCTCCAGATAGGGTGGGATACGTTTAAATAAATAAAGTCTAGCAGCTGCGGAGCTTTTTTCTGGAGCCTTTAACCTAGCCCTGAGGCACAGCTGAAAACTTCTCATCAATGCCCTTTAAAAGATACCCAGCTGGATTTTAAAATGAATGAGGCTACTTCTTTCCAGAGCTATAATTTTTTTTTTTTTGGTAATAGAAAAGATGAATATCACGAATTTTAAGAACTCTAAAAATATTCAAGACTGAGCCTACAAATAAGGAGGAGGGAAGAAAAGAAGAAAAATAAACTGGTGCTATGTAGTATTTGAGTCAGCTTGAAATCAGTCGTGCCCCCCACAGAAGCCAGATAAGGGCCAAATTCCATTTCCTACCCCACCCTAACTCCTCACTTCTCCCCCCTTGAGTGCTGAAAGTAAAAGTTCAAATTAAAAATGATTAACCTTCCTCTCAGCCCCCAGAGAGAAGGGCGGTCGGAGAATTCTGAGAGGAATTTTATGGTGCAGTCTTCTTTTTTTTTTTTACCAGATGTGGGACAAATAGTGATACACTGGTTAGAAAGGAGGTGGAGCATAAGAAAATACATGGGGGGGGGGATTGCTCAAGGAGAAAAAGCTTTGACCCCACTCTGTTTTTAACAAATAAATTGTATATCTAGTCCCTGAAATATATACTGGCAAATGAAAGGCGGGAGGAGGCACAGATTTCTATTCTCAAGTTGTCCTCTCCTTCGGTCTTTTGCTTCCTTCACTTGCTCCTCTGGTTTCCATAGCAACAGCAGCTTCCAAGCAGCCTGCCTTTCTTTCTTGCCATCTCTCTCTCTCTCTGGTTTGGATGTAGGTGATTCAACAATTGGTCAAAGTGACTGCTGGAGTTTGAGAGGGGAGGCAGGTTGCAAGAAAAATAAAAAATTCTTCCCCTTCAGTTTCCTTTCCTCATTTCACTGCATATTGGGGGTGTACATATGGGAGGGTGGTGTCCATTTAGCCATGTTTTCTCTTTGCTACTGGCAAGAATTTTCTCAATTGTTTTATAGCCTCTAATGAGGACATATTGTTGCTTCATATCATGGCATTTAAAACCAAAAATGGAAAGAAAAATGGCTAGAGAACTTTGCAAGCATGGAAGGGTAGAGGCAGAATGAGTAATGCCTGATCGGTCTATCTATCCTCTGATATAAGCACATCACCAGGATATGTTCTACTCATGTCATTTCAAAAATAAAAACATTTTATTTCTTTTGAACTCAAGAAGTGGCATTAGAGGATAGGATTGTGTGTAACAGATAATATGTCAGTTTGGTGTAGTGGTTAAGAGCAGCAGGACTCTAATCTGGAGAACCGGGTTTGATTCTCCACTCCTCTGCTTGAAGCCAGTTGGGTGATCTTGAGTCAGTCACAGCTCTCTCAGAGCTCTCTCAGTGCCACCCACCTCACAGGGTGATTATCTTGAAGATAATAATAATACACTTTGTAAACCACTCTGAGTGGGCATTAAGTTGTCCTGAAGAGCCATTGATACATTGATTATTATTATTATTAGTAGTAGTAGTAGTATTCCACTTTTCCTCCAAAGAAATGGGGCCTATGAGCCTCCCCTCTTCCCCATTTACTCTCACCTCAACCCTATGAGGTAGGATAGGCAGAGAGAGAGAGAGAGAGAGAGAGAGAGAGAGAGAGAGAGAGAGAGAGAGAGAGAGAGAGAGAGAGAGAGAGAGTGCAACTGGACCAAAGTGACCCTATCATCTTCATGGCTGAGTGGAGATTTGAACCTGGGCCTCCTAACTTTAATCTCACACTAATATTTAGACCATAGTGCCTCTCAGTATTGGTCCATGTTACAAATTGGCTCTGGTCTTTAAGAAATGGAGCTTGGATGTTTGTTTGTAAGTACAGCTTATTTAAAACATTTATTTAAAAAATGTCTATGCTTCCTCTCCAGAGACCTTCTGGGCTTCTTCGATATAGGATTGCCAACTTCATATTAAGAAATTCCTGGCGATTAGTGGCAGTGTTTAGGGTTGGGCAAAACCGAGGAGGGGAGGGAACTCGATGGGGATGTCATATAGTCAGTCTTCTGTAACTGGCATTTCTTTTCGGGGACCTGTAGTTTGGAGGTCAGTTGTCATTCTGGGAGAACGCCAGGCCCTACCTGGAGGTCATCAACCCTGCTTCCATATTAGGACTTCATGGGAAACTGTGTGGGATAATGTTGCCAACACCAAGTTGGGAAATTCCTGAAGATTTGGGGGTGAAGCCTGGGAAGGGTGGGTTTGGGAAGCAGATGGACATCAGTGGGTTATAGTGCCACAGAGTCCACCTTCCAAATCAGCCATTTTCTCCAGAGGAACTGATCTCTCTAGTCTGGAGATCAGTTGTAATTCTGGGAGATCTCCAGAACCCACTTAGAGGGTGGCAGCACTAGTGTGGGGGTAACAACCAGCAAATAATTTTGGAAACGGAGCATCTGTGGGTTTTATACTTTTTTGCTCCGGAAGTAAAAAGCTGAAATGTTACTTTGCTTGTCTGTATTCAAGCTTATCTAAAACATAAAGTATCAGGAAAATAAGAAAGTAGCAGCATTCCCTCTGAAATGTGTTGCCTGAAGCAACTACTTCATATTGCTTCATGTGGGCCCTGTTGAGTTCCTCTCAAAATAGGATTCGTCAATATGCTTCACTCTAGAGAATATTCGGTTTTGCAAAAGACTGCAAACTCTCCAACTCTCAGAGCAGCAACTAAGAACATAAGGAGAGCCCTTATGCTGGATCGGATCAGTGTTTCATCTCCTCCAGCATCCTGTTTCTCCACAGTGACTGACCAGTAGCCCTGGAGAGCCAATAAATAAACCATAGAGGCCAAGGCCTTCCCTGATGTTGCCTCCTAACTAAAATTAATCCACAGTACTGTTAATATTAGGACAACTATGTTTTCCCTTTGCTGTCAGACTTTTAAGGGACTTTGGCTCGCTGTTTGACATCAGAGATACATTTAATCAACTACTGGTTGCTCTATTTGCAGTTGGATGAATTCCATTTTTCGTTTCTTGATCCCAACATGCTGTGCGTGCGTGGCAATGACGGCATAGTTGGCAAAGAAAAAAAAAGGCAGGGGGAGGACACAACCCAACACAAGAAGGGTAATTGCAAAAGTTGAGGCCTGGTACATAGCACCAAGGAATGTGCCAGGGTGCCCACATTTGTATGTCACTTGAAGGCTAACTAAGTTTAAGAAGCCAACTTTAGATCACAGTTTCAGATCCTTGTTTGACAGTTTGCAGAGTGATCCACATTAATATGGCCACATTAACCATAGTTAGTTGAATTAAACCCAGGTTTTGTGTGGTACCTGAACTGAGCCTATGAACTGTTGTTGTGTTTGAATGTTGCCGATTCAGCATTAGCAATTTTTAGTCTTTTTACAGAAATAAACTTCCCAGGGGGGCTTCTAAGTTGTGAGCCACACCAATTCTGAAACTAGTTTAAATTTGGAGAATGCGGAGAATAATAATTGTTATTGTTGATGTTGTTGTTGTTACTTATAGTCTTCCTTTCTCACTGAGACTCAAGGCAGATTACACAGTGTGAGATTAGTACAGTCAATATCAAGGACATTTCTATAAACAATGCCATAGGGTAAATAAATACAAGTTTACAAAGACATAGCATTAGCAAGAATCCAATACAGAGTTGAAGAAATGCTGAAACAGAACATAAGCAATTCTAGGGCTGATATTAGGCAACATGAATGACAAGTAGCTCATAAGAGTACATACTTAAAACAACAGATAGTATGTAAAGCAACATAGTGGTGAAGTCTATGGTCCCTAACTCGTTAGCGAAACATCTGAGACCACCACCCCACAATACAAAAGCCTTTTTGAATAATTCAGTTTTGCATAATTTGTAGAAAGCTAAGAGAGCGGAGGCTCTCCTGACATCCTCAGGCAGGCGGTTCCACAGGGTATTGGCCACCACAGAGAAATCCTGTGTACAGGCTGCTGTTGATTTTGCCCATGTGCAAGGGGGAACCTGCAGGAGACACTGTTCAGATGAGCAAAGTCGCCATGGAGGAACATAGGGAGGGAGGCGGTCCCGTAGGTATGCTGGACCAAGGCCGTGAAGAGCTTTGTATGTGATAACCAATACCTTGAACTGAGCATGGTAACTGATAGGTAGCCAATGGAATGACTGCCGAATGGGGGTGATTCCACTTCTTCTCCAGATAATTAGAAATGTGCGACAATGACAGACTCAAAAGCAGCACAAAAACAAATCAAAATTTTAAAAAGAGAAACAAAACAACACGTCTCTCTTGCCCATACTTAAGCTAAAACTGTGCACCGTGAACATTTCTAACACAATCATCACACACAGACCTGCCACATGCAGTTGCCAGAGCAGATGACATCTTCATTCCCTGCTGCATGCCTTCTAGGTTTAAAGCCTGTTTTGCATAAAGAGATGCCCCGCCACATACGGTTGATTGCTGCCCTTTGTTCTGCTCTCTCCTCTGGAGGAGTTCCTCCCACTGGCAGTACCATCATACAATGTTAATTCCAATGAAAGGTCAAAAGATTAATGGTTCGTTTTTTGAAGCGACCCTGTAAGTACATACAGGTCAAAGCATCAGATCAGAATGGGTTATCCAAGTAATTTCAAGGATGGATTTAAAAGCAAAATAGCCTAGATTCTTCTTGGATCCTGTTTGTGGGCCAGCTCTCTTATGGGGGTGGGGGAGGATACATGTTTCTGACTTCCATAATATGAAATGTCTCCTTTAGGATAGCACCTACTTAAGCTTAGTTCTAAGGAACTGTATTAGAATAGGGGCACAGTCTGAGAGCCAATGTGGTATAGTGGCTAAAATGTCAGACTAGGATCTGGGAGAAACAGGTTCAAATCCAGACACTGACATGGAAGCTTGATGAATGACCATGGGCCAGTCACACACTTTCAGCATAACCTACCTCACAAAGTTGTTGTAGGGATAAAATGGAGGAGAGGGGAATCATGTAAGCCACCTTGGGTCCCCAGTGAGGAGAAAGGTAAGGTATAAATGAAGTAAAACAAACGTTTATAGCTTCTTCCGTCTGATTGTCTCGGAGAAGAGCTCAGGAGTTTTATATATTATGGCTATCAAGGCTGGCATCAGGGATTGGTGTCATAAGGCAGCTGCCAAGGCCCATTCCCCAGCACTGTGAACTGCTGGAACTTCTTGGCCCTGCTGCTTCTCCACTCAGTCATTCTTGTCTGGTTGTTTGCCATGGTAGGAAAGAGGAGAAGGAAAAGCTGCCACAGTTCGTGTTATTCTCTCCTTCTGACCATTGGGCCGAAAAAGTGAGAGGAAAGGAAAGGGCAACATCAAGGAAGAGAACCAATATGATGTAGTGATTAGACAGCTGGGAGATCAGGGCTCCCATCCTTCCTTCACAATGATCTTGAGCTAATCACTCTTCCTCAGCCTGACTTGCCTCAAAGGGTTGATCTGAGGGCAAAATAGGGCTACCAATTGACCTAGAGAAAAATATTTTGCCCTTCATATTATTTACCTCAATGCCATGAAAAACTTCAACTGCCCAGTTCCACACATATTGCCTATATTAAAAGGACAGGATAAGGTTGCCAACTTCCAGGTGGGGCGTGGCATTCTCCTGGAATTACACCTGATCTCCAGACTATAGCAATCAGTTCCCCTGAAGAAAATGGCTGCTCTGGAGGTGAACTCTATGGCATCGCATCCGGCTGAGCTCCTCCAGGAATTTTCCAAGCCAAAGTTAGCAACTCTAGGACATTTTTATCCAGTTCTGT
The DNA here is from genome assembly GCF_028583425.1 of Eublepharis macularius. Classification (NCBI taxonomy): domain Eukaryota; kingdom Metazoa; phylum Chordata; class Lepidosauria; order Squamata; family Eublepharidae; genus Eublepharis; species Eublepharis macularius. The sequence continues at coordinate 27,075,194 of NC_072798.1, forward strand.
TGGAAACCCAGTGTCAAATGGGAAGGGAGAACCATGAACACCCACTTGAGCTCCTCTGGAGGAAGAGTAAGATTAAAAAATATACCAGATAGAGATAGAGCCACATTGAGGGCATCTTAACCAAAGGCCTTCCCAAACTTGGAACCAGCACTGATGGCTTTGCTATAAAAATGCTAAAGTATTTGCTCAGTTGATCAGTTAATGGAACAATATTGTACTCTGGGCCGCTGAGATGCAGCAAACTCTTTCTCCAAATGACCAGAGCCCTGAGTAATGGAGTCACAGTGGTAAGTTAGAACCTCATTGCATTACAGGTCAGAACATTCTTCTAAGGATCAAGCCTGAATCTTGAGCACCTTTGATGTGATAAGATTCCTTCATATTTGGGCTGGAATTGAGAAGTGGCAAAGAGGACCCTGATGTGTGCCTAGATTATTATGTAAAACTAAGCAAGAACCATCAGTAGGAGAGGACTTGTTCCAACCCATTACAGCTGATAGAAGTCTACCATTCATTGTGGAAGGTCATGGCTGCAATCCTACCTTCCTTGGGGGTAATCCCAACTGAATAAAACTTGTGAGTAGACCATCTTAGCAACCATTTTCTCCAGGTGAACTACTCCCTGTCATCTGGAGGTCAGTGGTAATTCTAGGAGGTCTCAGGCTCCACCTGGAGGTTGGCAATCCAAGACTCTGCATATCTCTACTTATACTGGCAATTACAGTGATAAGTAAGCAAGAATAGCACCAGCTGGGAAACCCCAATGCTGTAACAGCAGTTGAAAATGCTTGGATATATTTATCATTGCTATCTCACTTCCCAGTTCCTAAGTGACTAACGAAACATCTACAATCTACCCAACCACCCACCCATCGATCTAGCATTGAAAAAATGCAACTCATTACAACATTTCAACTAATGGAACAACACGCGTACACAAATTATGCTACCATTCCACTCTGACTTCTTCCTCATCCAAAGAACAGAAGATTGTTCTTGTCAGTTTCTTAAATGGGATGAAAGGGGTGGCCATAGGAGGTTCCCTAAGGAGGGAATTTTAAAAGCTTAGTGCCACTTCAGAGAAGACCGTGGAGCTGATTATTGCTCACTGTTCCTCAGACAATGGCAACATATTTAATATATCTCCCTCCAAAAATCTTAAACTAGGGAACAGAATGGCAGAAGGTACGAGGATGGTGATGTGAGCTGATTAGAACGAAGAAACACCTGGGTCATTGTTACGTGTTTTCAGTCTGATTTCTAAGGCAGAAAACAAGTTGGCGAGTGAAGCCCCAAAAGAAAGTAGAGTATATAATTGCCTAATTTACAGGATTTTCTCCACTGATTATAATCACTTTTAAATTAAATAGAGTTCAGTCGCATTGTAACTGGGGGGGAAATAAACCCTGCCTTCTCATTTGCTGAGCTAGAGCCGTGCCTGCAGAGCCCTCCGCAAGGTTAGAGCGTGTGTGATTGATCTCTCATTAGTGACCTGGGGATAAATATATAGCTGGCCTAAGCTGGCACAGCTCCAGTGACGTCAACAGATTAATTTGGCCCCTGGACTCGACTGTCGTGAGTCTGAGATGCTGTGTGTGAGAGACGGAAAGTGCAAATACACATTTAATCTGCGATTTTGCCACTGCCCCAGCTAGGTTAGCAACATTAGCTATTTTTATAGCATGCAGGAACTTTCACTCCATCGGGCTTATTTTCTGTTGGTGAGTGAAGTGTTCCAGCAATTCTTGGGGTGGGGGGACAAAATATTCTTGTACACAGGGCTTTTTTTCTGGGAAAAGAGCTGGTGGAACTCAGTGGGTTGCCCTCGGAGAAAATGATCACATGGCAGGTGGCCCCGCCCCCTGATCTCCAGACAGGGGAGTTTAGATTGCCCTCCGTGCCGCAGAGCAGCATGAAGGACAATCTCAACTCCCCTCTGTCTGGAGATCAGGGGGCAGGGCCTCCAGCCATGTGACCATTTTCAAGAGGTTCCGGAACTCCGTTCCACCTCATTCCCCCTGAAAAAAAGCCCTGCTTCTACAACAGAATGCCTGATTACCTACGAGAGAATATGTAGCTAGTCAATATATACCAGGGAATAGTCAACTGATAAGGAAGCAATGCTTGAAGCGAAACACTTGAACTACATTTTGTGATGGCATAGCATCTGTATTGATAAAATGCTAAGGCAATTCATTAAACATCCCATCATGGAATGAGTGTTTTACCATAGGGATGTTGACTCCAAATTCCTAAAAGGAAGAAAATAAATAGATGGTTGGATTTCAGTGAGAATTTGGGTTAAAGAAGCATTAATGGACAGCCTCTTCATGTGTTCATTTATGGATTCATGGGCCACGTTTCAGAGTAAACTACACAGTTTGGAATGCCCTGTTTCCTTGTACTGGGAGTGTCTCCCACCAACGAGCATCAGCCGAAGAAAGATGTACAAGTGATAGTTTTTCAGGGTCTACTGGTAGCACTTCAAAAATTGTTTGATCACAGACTATAACAAGATAAGGGGGGAAATGGATGTGTTGCTGGTGATAGCTATAGCACAGTCTTTGAAAAACTGTCCGCAAATACATGTCTTGCATCTCTTCGCTTCCTTTATGGCTGGGACAAGGGTGCAATGAGAAGTAAGGGGAGCTCTTTTCCAGTCAAAGAGCACTTTAAAATTAAATCTTTGTGGGCAAGAGACAGTGTTTCATCACTCAGACAAGAAATGACCTTATGCTGCAAAATGAAGAGATGTCTTTAAATAACAAAGTGACAGCTCCCTGCAGAGAACATAATACCACACTTTGCACCATGCCTGATCTTTCTGCTTCTGTGGACAAGGTCTCAGTAAAACTATTAACTTCTCAGCGAAAAAGAGAGTAAAGAATGAGTATTGCTTTGAAAGAGTAGAACTGCATAACCCTACAGTAGGAAGACAGATACATATCCAACACACTTCCAGGGGTGGCCAATAGGAATCAAGTATATCTGTAAGACACATGCACATGGATACACAAGCGGAATCCGTAGAAACAAATGACTTCCTTCCTTCCTTTAGATAAGGATTTTTCCTGTGTTCGTAGGATCTGCCTCAAAGGCCAGAAATGCAGACATCTACAGGTTTGAGGTCCACCTTCTCCCCCAGCAACACTTGATCTCATGCTTGAAAGAGAAGGTGATGGTTTTAGGGAGCACAACATTTCAGATGTGTAGGCTGCAAGTCATAGCTCTGCCTTCTTAGCTACCTTGCAAATCGTAACTTGGGCAGTTTAGAGCAGGTCTCTTTTATTTGTTTGTTTGTTTGTTTGTTTGTTTGTTTTATCGCATTTATATTCCGCCCTCCCCGCAAGCAGGCCCAGGGCGGAGTCTGAGCCTGTAAGGCCACAGCAGGGTACTGGCCTCTGGGTGAGGAAGATCTGGATTAATATCTGGACTCCCTGCCACTCTCTTAAGGTCTGTATCCAATTTCCTGGTTCCAGCTCTGTCTCACCTCCTGCCTATTACCTGCTTCTTACACCCAGTTCATTTGCCCCAGTCCCTGAAGCACATGTGCTGGCCTCAGCCAGGCTGATGTGGAATAGTTTGCTCATGTATCATATTTATATTTCGCCACACACATGTTTCTCCAAAGAACTCCGGGTGGTACTCAAGGAGAACCATGTGGGTCTTTGTCATTCAATCAAATACAGCATATGCAAGTCATATGCGTACCATTGCACATCTGCGTACCATTGCACATCTGCCTGTCCTTCTCCTCAGCTGAGCATTCCCTTGCTCCCTTTTTTCCAGACTAAGAGATGCAGGAATGACATTGAACTTTCCACCTCAATCTTGCAGAACTCTGCCGAGGTGCCTAGTCTTCTGTTAGTGCCTGCTGTCTTTAACAGCATCGCTTGCTTATCTGGATTTGTGACAAGCTCGTCCATTTTGACTTCACCACCAGTTTGGCCTACTATGGCTCAATGGCCTTGCAATTATTGCCAGTCACAAGAACAGCCAAAGAGCTGATGCTAGGCAAACTTTTCTGCAATGCTCACAATCAATTTGACAGCTATATGAGAAACTGGGATGTGCGTTGGGTTGTTTGAGTGCTCAGCTTTTCCCCTATGCTGTGCTCAGTGGCAAATTAGACAAGTGACTGGGAAATTATGGGTACTCCATAACATCCTTTCTCTGATATAGCCTGTCTTCCCCTTAAATATATATCTTTCACACAAGCTTAAACTGGATTCTGAGCATGACTGAGTCTTGGCCTGGCAGTCCGCCATAAATCAATAAGTTCTCTTTCCAGCTCTACCTTCCCAAAATATTTACTGTACATAATTTAATATCAAACTCTCCCAGATAAAGAGCTGACACATTTAATTACCTGGCTTCAGTGTTCTCCTTCAGCAGAATGTATGGCACAAACCACAAAGAATGCAGTTCTCTAAGGGGGGATTACTACCACTTGGCTGGAATCTCCCAAAGCAAATCAAAGGCAGAATTCTCTCTAACAACACATTCACATTTAATCAGAAATCTGTTATCAAAGCAGGAACTCTTTACCTGCTTTCCTGGCTGGAATAGCAAGGCGGAAGGAAGGAAGGAAGAAAAAGGAAAAAAGGAAAAAAGGAAAAAAGGAAAAAAGGAAAAAAGGGGAAGGAAAGAAAGAAAGAAAGAAAGAAAGAAAGAAAGAAAGAAAGAAAGAAAGAAAGAAAGAAAGAAAGAAAGAACAGACGTTCCTGGTTTCTCCTTTTGTAGACCCTCTTCCTTGGTTTGGTCAGAGAAAGTTCCATGGAACCTAAGGAGACTAGCCATAATGTACAATCCTTAGTGTCATGGCCCAGCCTGGGCTCCGTGAGAGCGAGGACTCCTCCTCAGGAGGAGAGGGGCTTCGTGTAGCCAGCCCTGACTCAGCAGAGGCTGGTAATCAGGAGCCACAGCTGTTGGCTAATCGGAGCCTACAGCCAGCAGCTGAAGCAGAGCCATCAATACTCTCCAGCCCCAGCACCACAGGGGAAGCTCAGTCAGGGACTGCCAGCACCACAGGGGAAGCCCAGCCAGAGGCTTCCACCCCCCCCAGGTTCACCCACACCCAGAGAACGCTGCAGACAGCGCCAGAGACTGGAGCTGCAGGAGAGACTGCGCAGTGCTCGTCTCCTGAGCCAACGCCAGCTGCTGGAGAGTGATGATGAGTAGCTTCAGGATGGAGCCCCAGCAGCTGGCTGAAAACCATGCCTGGCTATAAAAACCAGTCAGGAGCAACAGCCAGGTGTGGAAGCAACGTCTCTACTGCCTGCAACCGCTCCGTGCCCCTTGCCCGTGCCTACTGTTGGACCTGACACTACTGGTAACTGACCTTGGACTGTGCCTGACCTTGCTCTTGGACTCTGGACTCAACTCTGGCATTAGCTTGTGCTCTGACCACTGCTTTGACTTGGCTTTTGGCTCCTGAAACTCCCTCTGGACTTGGTATCAAGGTTTGGACCTGCACCACCCTGCTTGGGCTGGCCCAGCCCGTGACACTTAGTTCTGGGACTGGAAAATGCTCTAGAAATATTACAGTTCTGCATCCAGGAAATCCAAATTCTGTGACAAGATTTTTAAAAATCCTGCAATTGATATACTTTATGGAAACTGAGCGCATGTGCTTAATTTCACATTTTGCATAATTTATTCTGCCATTTTTACTATTTTGCATGGATTATTTAACTTCGGCTATTCACAGGCAATGAAAAGGTGGCATGCAGGACATCAAAGCTCTATTCCCTAACACTAGAAACACCTCTGGCTTCAGAAATTTTACCAGGGTTTGCTCATACACCAACCAGATTTCCCCAGCCCTAGGGAGTATCAACTTTCTTCTTTTGCAAAAGAAGGCTATGGTTCTCAGAAAGCTAGATCTGACACCCAGTCCCAGATTTTACATTTTATTTCCAAGTTGAATCCATCCAGCTTTTCCACTTGGGAAAAAGGAATGAGGGGATCCCCTTTGATCACACACACACACACACAAAACTGTGCTGAGGATCATGGGACCTGCATGGACAAAAAATATATGGGATGGGGGCTGAAGATTGCATGAAAAAAAAATAGATGGATCCATTCCATTAGCTTGTATGATGCTGCCTGGATTTGAATACGTGCCTCTTGCACTGAAACAGCTCTCCATGAATGGAACCACACAACCACTTGCAGACCAAGGCTATTAAACAAAAGTAAGTAGATAATATTTCCATTGAAGTTGGCATCAGTGCATGAAATGCTGCCAGGAGGCACTGCTGGTTCTAAGATACCAAAATGATGACATCATATCATCTACAACGAAAAAGGTACCTCTGGGATTTCATAAATTGATAGGGGCATGGAGGATGGCTTGCAAGGAAGTGAATCTGCCTTAGAGCATCCATTCTATACAATTATTTTAGAAGAGCATCAAAAATAATTGTGTAGAGTGGAAACTTTAAGAAACTCTCTGCTGCTCAGAGTACTAACATGTCAGCTAGAATAACAGACATGTCCAACTCTCTGCCAAAAAGGCAGAATTGTTCACCGACAAGCCCTCCTCCACACCTGTATCAATTTGCACAATGCAAACTTCCTCTTCATCGAGATCATTCTTCATCAGCATTTTGAATTTTAATCCAGTTGTGCAGTGTTGAAGCCGCCCTGATTTATGACTCAGAATAATAATAAAGGGTCTCTCCATTACTACCTTTTGAACCCCGTCATCTGATCCCTGTTGCTGTTCTAGTTCTCAATGTTCTTTGAACAAGGAAGCAAACGGCTAACTGTAATTGCTAGGAATGATGAATGCTTTCTTTAGGCAGTTGTGAATCAGAATCAACAATATATATGTGAGTAGGCCTAGAAATTTTTTAATAATAAGCATTTCTGTGGTGCTTTCAGTGTTCAAAGCATTTCACGGCTCTTATTTTGTACCAAGAAAGGCTAGAAACCTTTCCTGGTAATCATGACTGGCCCAAGGATTTTTGGTGCCCTAGCCAAATGACAGCCAGTTTGGTGTAGTGGTTAATAGTATGGGACTCAAATCTGGAGAACTGGATTTGATTCCCCACTTCTCCACTTGAAGCCAGCTGGGTGATCTTGGGTCAGTCACAGCTTTCTCAGAGCTCTCTCAGCCCCACCCACCTCACAGGACTCGTGAGGATAATAATAATGCACTTTGTAAACAGCTTTGAGTGGGTATTAAGTTGTCCTGAAGGGTGGTATATAAATTGTATTATTATTATTATTATTATTATTATTATTATTATTGCACCCCCTCCCACACCATGAAGAAGTCATCACCCATCTCCCTTCCTCCCACATTGTAGGGAAGATCCTCCTACTCAAGCTGCTTTCACCAGAGCCGGGCCTGTGGCTTTCCACAATGCCACATCACCCAACTGGTTGAGACTGGGATGTAAAAGCGGTCCTGGAAAAGAGCCCATCCTCCAATGGAGAGAGGAGGGAAGGAGCAGGCTCACAGCAGGCCACTCAGTAGGATCAGGGGGCATCCCTTGAGGATGCCACTACCCAAACCAGGACCAGGGGGCATCCCATGGGGATGCCACTACCCAAAAATCCACATGTGGGCAGAGGGCAACAGAGCTGGATCTGGTGCCTCTACACCTCTGGTGCCCTAGAGGCACCAGAGGAACACAATTAGGTGCACCCAATGGATGGGCTGCCCCTGGTAATCACAGGCTTTCCACTCACTTCTTAGATGTCCCACCTGGAAACGTGGCAGCCCCATCCCAGGAGGCTACCCATGGCCCAGCCTGTAAGGTAAAGGTAGTCCTCGGTGCAAGCACCGAGTCATTACTGACTCATGGGGGGACGTCACATCACAACATTTTCTTGGCAGACTGTTTTTGTTACAGGGTGGTTTGTCATTGCCTTCCCCAGTCATCTACACTTTACCCCCAGGAAACTGGGTACTCATTTTACTGACCTTGGAAGGATGGAAGGCTGAGTCACCTTTGAGCCGCCTACTTGAACCTGGCTTCCGCCAGGATCGAACTCTGTTTGTGAGCAGAGCTTGGGCTGCAGTACTGCAGCTTACCACTCTGCGCCACAGGGCCCAGCCTGTACTTGATTAGATTTTGAAACTGACTGTGGATGCAGCCTCGTCGGAGTGTTGTGCCAAGAGTACACAGTAAATCAGCTTGGCACATTTTTGTGTGTGCGCGCTGAGGCCCAGTAATGTGGCACTCCATGCAATATTTTATGCTCAAGCCCACACCTCCCTTTCGCTCTCAGTGGCTACCTCCTACTGACCCCAAGAATAGCTTGTCAGACTCTCTCGCTTTGTCTGGCTGCTGGCTGTAAACCAGCTATCGACTTCCATTTCCATGGCAACTGGTGCTTTGTCATCTTTTCCTCAAAGCTTCCTAATTAGACATCCTGTAATTTGCAGCTTTTGCTCTATAAAATATGAGGGGTAGGGTAGGGGGAAACAAAGAACAAATTTTTTTAAAGGAACAGGTGAATCAGCAATCTTTAAATAACATCTTCTTGCTCAAATAAGAGCACAAATTAGTAGTACAAAGCATGAAACGTGTGTGTGTGTGTATGCGTATCTGTAATGAATCTTGATATGTAGCTGGTCCCTATCTTTCAACTTCGGAATCCAAAAATACCTGACTATCTCAATGACTTATTGCATCTGACGAAGAGAACTGTGGTTCTCGAAAGCTTATGCCTCAATAAAGTTGGTTAGTCTTAAAGGCGCTATTGGACTTTTTACTATTATCTCAATAGGGATCGATATAGTTTCAGATTTTCATTCCACTCTCCAAGGTAGTGATTTGGATATTCAGTGGTCTCCGCTGCTCACATTAGTAGAATAAAACCCATCTCTCACAGTTTATCTCACCTTTCCTCCAAAGACCTCAGTACAGTATATATGCTTCTCCCTCCTGTATTTCATCCCCACAACAGCCCTGTCAGGTAGGTTAATCTGATAGTGATTAGCACAAGGTCGCCCAGTGGCCTTTGAACCCAGGTAGAGATTTAAACCCCGGTCCTAGTCTGATATTCTTAACCATAGTATCATACTAGCTCTCAATGGCTGCTTTCACACACATTGAATAATGCACTTTCAATGTACTTTAGTGATCACTTGCAAGTGGATCTTCTGCTTCCCATGGGAAAACCCAGGGGCAAATGTTCACTAAAGCGCATTGAAAGTGCATTATCCAATGTGTGTGAAACTCTTAGAAGTGACTCTAGAATACCTTTGCTGAAATGAGAAATGATTAATATAAAGCTGCAGACTCATGAAACCAAGTCATGTGAACATTGCCCACGGCAGGTCTTGAACAAGTGACTTGAGTGGTATAAGGAAGGCTTTCACCACTGGCCAAAGAGGGTTACCATATCAGCCAAGGAAGCCTCTTTACTCTAGTAGGTTGATATGGTACTTATGACTTTGTTGGGCTCTGGGTAAAATGCAACCCACTGGGTCTTCTGTATTTACCTTTTCTGAAATAGAAGCAACTGGAACACACAGCCCATGCTGGGGGGGGGAGTATCTTCCCTGCCCATTACTAACAGATTCCCTTCAATGTGGTAGCAAATTGGATAGAATTATGACACCAAACAAGATAGGGAAAAACCTCATGGCTCAATGACGACGGCGTGCCAGATGCTTGGTTATTGTTTCCCGCAATTACCCAAGCCCAGTTCTGAAATCATTCTGATGCAGTACTGAACATCTGGTACCAAGATGCATACTGAGATTGTTTTACAAAGCCATGTGGGCTGTTAATACCTGGGAGAATATGACCAAGAGTGATAAATTTAAAAGCGGGGTAGAAACGGGATAGTCAGCTCAGCAGCAACAGGAACCCGGCTGGCATTTTAACCACCACACTGCAGTGTTCCAACTTATGTAACGTATGTATATGTTGATTTGGGTTGGGAAAGTAGAAATCTGACCCCTTCTGTTTTTCAAAAGGAGGAAGGGCTGGAGCGAAGGAGAGGTTAATGACACGTTTGAGTTTCCTGAGTGCAAAGTATATTGCCCGTGAGAGGGAGGCGGTGTCCAGGCAGAGTTGGAGGCAATATCCAGTCCCGTTATATGCCTACGTAGTGGTGTCTCGGCCATCCTCCCAGCCACCAATGTATCGCAGCCACAAGTATCCCAACTCAACAGGGTCCTCTGTTTTCCATTAACTGTCTTGGACAGCTAAGGGCAAGCAGCAAGGCCTCCCATGGGAAGCTGTGGATCTTGTCACAATCTCATTCCCATCAGCCGCAACCATTGCCTTGGCTTTACCAGCAACCGCTCCATACCTCAGCCTGAGCTCTCCACTTTTCACATCTGCCTCAAGGAGACAGCTGGTCCCATCTTATAGTCCACTGATTGGCGTGCACACAGCAACAAGCGGCTGATGCTGCTGGCTGTCCACTTTCTGACTGTGGCTGTGTACAATGTCTTCCCATCCAAGCCATGTGGGAGGAGAGGAAGAAACAGGCAACTCAGGGGGTGGCAGTGGCAAAGATGCTATTACTATGAGCCTGAGAGCCCTGATAGTGGTGGGCCCTGGGCAATGCCCCTTTGGTCCATAAAGCAGCCATGCCTATAAAGACTCATGTATAAGTTTGTTTTCTTATCTGAGAGATGGGAAAACCTGTGATGTTTGAACACTCAATGGTTGTGCATTGAACACTCAATGGTTGTGCACTGATCGTCTCTGTGTTTGCCTCAGCCTGCAGGAACCAGGTCTGAAGAAGATCTGCTGTTTCCAGCAGAAGATAATCTGCATGGCATGTAGATACATAGAAACAGCTCTCGTGGAGTAGCTACCACCAAGCAAGTTTGGAGTCAAACAGCCAATTGTGTTAAAAAGATGCAGTTGCAGTTCTTCAAAAATTGGTAGAAACAGTGGCTTAGATCCAAAGATGCCTTTCTACTTGTAGCTGGCACTTCAGCTCGTGGAAGAGGGCAGGGCAATTGTCAGTTCTCCCCTCTCGCTGCAGCCCCCCACTTTGACTGTTTCTGGGGGGTCCAATGGAGAGCATAAATGACTGCAGGGAGACAGCAGCAATGTCGTCATTTATGCAACAGCGCAGCTTGCACTGCATCGGATCCTTGCCAATCTCCATCAGGCTCTTCGCACCTAACCCTCAATGCAAGTTTATGCCTACGAGGAGTACAGTTTATTTTATTATTTATTTACTTCAATGATACCCCACCTTTCTCCCCAACAGGGCCCCAAAGCAGCTTACAACATCATTCTCCTTGCCTTCATTTTATCATTGCAACAACCCTGTGAGGTAGGTTAGTCTGAGATTCGCCCAAGGTCACCCAGTGAACTTCCATGGCAGAATGAGGGACTGGAACCTAGGTTTCCCAAATCCTAGTCAGGCACTGTAGTCACTACACAGGTTGTTAGCCAGGGTTGCCATCCTTCCCTATGTTTGGTACCCAAGAAGCATTGCTGGTACTTGTGCTTTGCAGTCAATGCACCAACATTTGAGACGCAGTGACTCACTCTATGGCCAAGTAAGTAACAGCTGAACCCAGGGTGTCCCAAATCCAAGATTTCAGCCACTGGATCTCTCAGACTGCCTCTTTAGCCTCTTTAGCACTAACCATTCCGGCCTCCCCACTATATATAGCTGAACTACGACACTGCTTTATTCCCAGTCTTCGCTGTGAAAGGAGTTCTTGGTTGAAAAGGAAATATACAATAGCTGTTCATTTTCTCATTAAAAAGTCATAATCCTCTCGCAGTGACATCATCATAATTGCCACAGCAATTTATTGTGTGTGCTCACAAAGGCTTAGAATTTCAAATGGAAAAGAACAGGCAGTGGCAAAAGTTGACTTTGTTTTTAATGGAAATTTCCCTTGGAGAAACAATGTGGGATATGAAAATTGCTGAAAATATCGTGCAGAATCTAATTAGCCCTCATTTTGTTATGAGACATTAGAGGGTTGTTAATGTTTGCTCCTTCAGCCCTCACATCCGTAAGTCCGTAACCTTGTGCTTTGTTTCAAGCGAAACCCCAAACACCTCTCCCAGAATTTAAATGAGATGGTGACCAGACATCCAACGAGCCAGAAGAACAAAAGAACCATAACAGCTCACAGAAGCAGACTTTTTATAGCTGTCTTTAGTGCCTATCCAAGGAACAACTACTTTCCCTGAGATGAACATCCCCTTTAGATTGAAAGCGCTTGCAATTAGTTTTTCTAGCTCAAATCGACTACAGCAACAATTGCTGCAATTAGAGCCACTTAGATCTGAAATGGTTACCTTGAAGAAAAGATTTTGTCAGGTGCAGCCTTTCTTGTCTGAGTGCTGGACTGACACAGGAGAATCCATACCTGGTGAAATTTGCCTCTTAAGGAGAGCCCAAGGCCTGGATCTGGCCACTCTGCTTCTGCCAAATGCAGGACAGAGGGTCGTAATAATTGGTCTTAATAAACAATTCCAATCTTCATTAAAAAAAGACATTGCTCTAACCACACAAGCCAAAAGATACTTTGTGCACTACAGATGTACATTCAAGGTTCACAGGGACCCGGCCAGGCTTTCAGTCTTACCCCTTTGATAGGTTCAGCTGCCATGGAGGTTACTATGCACATTCTCTTTTGCTGCCCCATATGGCTGGAACCCCCTCTGTCATTATAAAGTCCTAATCCTCTTCATGTGATTTCATACATATCAACACCACAATTAACTGTGAACTCTTTCTTCCCCCATCTTTCAAACCTTGGCTCAAAATTCTTCTCTTCCTTGAAGCTTTGGGCTAAAAACTTAGCTCTCTGCTTGAAGAGAAGTACATATAACTACCTAATTTAGCATGTAATCTCCTTTGGGGTGTCAATAGTCTTTTTGCTTAAGTTACTCTGTAAAGTAATGTGCATTAATGGTAAGATAAATTCAGACCTGATTAATGGTAAGATAAATTGAGACCTTCATGGAGAAACCTTCTGCTCGTAGGGCAGGTTCCTTCCATGAGTAAAAAGACATCTTTGAATACTATGACGACGACAACGACATCTTTGAATACTACTACTACTACTACTACTACTACTACTACTACTACTACCACCTGTTGTTGTTGTTGTTGTAGTTGTTCCATAAGTATATATGGTATTGTTAAATTTTAAAGTCGTATTTGGTTTCATCTCATACAAAGGAAATAATACTTTACAGTATTAAGTAATCAAGAAATTAAACTAGTTGTTTTCAATCAAAGAAAGAAAAACAAAAAGAATGTACATGGCATTGCTGTTACTGTTGTTATTGTTGTTGTTGTTGTTACTTCTATCAATTTACACAATGTCTTTAGAGCCAAGCTATTAATAACAGTAATAAAAACAGTATGATGGTGAATAAGTCTAATGTGTATTGATTCTCCATGTGAATCTTTCCACAAGGTGATTTCTCCTGACCTTAACCGTTACCATTCATTACACTTAAATTTATACTAAAGAAGGCTGTCCAGTACAAACAAGAGAGTAGGGTTATTATGGGGTGGAATTTATTTTTCTGAAATTTTCTTTTTTAGATATAGATGTTGGTTCCTCTTATTCTCTTTGCCTCTTTCAAATGAGGAATTCTCTTTTATTTCTCATTAATTTGAGGGTTTTTTAACCATGTGATATGTAGATTTCTTAAACATGTGGATTTCTGCCTTTTGTTCATTCGTTCGTTCGTTCATTCATTCGATGTATAGCCCACCCTCCTTACAAGCAGGCTCAAGGCGGGTTATAAAAACGCAAATATTATACAAAAATAATTATACAGTGGTTGTTCCACTGTAATACTGCACAGAGGTAAAAAGCAGTCAGATGTAGAAAGGGAATGTTGAAACAAGTGCTAGCTTGTATTTAATTATTTTTAAAATGGCTCACCTTGTTCTTAATTTTTCAACTATGCTCTAAATTGAATCTTCCTCTTCTTGAAAGAGGAATGGATTAGAAACTGACTCAAATACCTTTTAAAAAGTAATAGAAATGGATTGCTGGATTTCAGGGAGAAATTCAGCAAAGAGAAATTAAGAAAATTGCACTTAACGCTATAAGAGAATCTGGGGTGATGACTAGGATGCTGGATGTAGGCTGTGAAAACCTACATTCAGATCCCCACTTCTGTGAGGGGATTACAAGTTCTGTGAGTAATCTGGGACCAGCACACTTTAGGGACTGCCTTTCCCCATATGTACCTTAGAGAATGCTCCGATCAGCTGGAAAAATCTGCTGGTGGTCCCTGGCCCCAGGGAGGTTCGGTTGGCCTTGACCAGGGCCAGGGCCTTTTCAGTCCTGGCCCCAACCTAGTGGAACTCTCTGTCTGAGGACACCCAGGCCCGTCAGGATCTTGTATCATTTTGACGGGCCTGTAAGATGGAGATTTGCCACCAGGCATGTGGTTGAGGCCAGCATGAGATCTTTATTGAGCCTCCCACCAAGTGTGGGGTTATACAGTGTCCATTGGCCGGCTGCCCAATGTATGGGTACAGCACAGGGCTATGTATTGCCCTTCATTAGCTGACCCACATATGGGTTGCAATATGCTATCTGTCTGCTTCCCTCCCCCTGTATGTTGATGGGCAGGAACCTGGAATTGACGCCGTCTTGGGACAGTTATTATCTGTGGATTTTATGATATGAACTGTTGTTTTTATGAACTGTTGTTTAATATTTGTATTGTATTTTATAACTGTTGTATCTCGCTCTGAGCCCACTTGCGGGAAGTGTGGGTTAGAAATATTTAATAATAATAATAATAATAATAATAATAATAATAATAATAAGAAGAAGAAGAAGAAGTCTTAAAACTAGCACCCCACTCACGGAATGCTGGCAGCTCTTTTGCGCGATTTCTGACGTTGCCATTTCCAAAATGGAGGCAGGCAGTTATGATTTCATTTCTAAAACAGTTTCATAACTGCCTGCCTCCATTTTGGAAACAGCGACGTCAGAAATCGTGCAAACCCCCCACTAGCGTTCCATGAGCAGGGCGCTAGTTTTAAGAAGTGGGGAAATGGCTGAAGGCAGTTAAGCCATTGAACTAGTGCTGTTCCAATTTTTTCAGAGGCAAACAGTTTTACCATTGTAAAAGACCTGGGGGGGGGGGCTGAAATCTTCACCAAACTCATATTTTCATGTCTTTTTGACTCTATCTACTGCCTGTATCTCCACCATGTATTAAAAAAATGTGTTTTCATGTGAGCCGTGTGATCCAAGCCAATCAGGGATCACACTGCAATTAGGATAATATCACAAAGCCATGATGTAAAAACAGATTTGGCTATGTAGCAATATTATTGAAAGCAAATTAAGCCCTCACATTGCCCTCACTCTGAGTGGGAAGAAAGTAAGGAATGTGTTGGTCTACTGCAGAGGCAATTGGACAGATGCTCCCTGATTTTCCATGCTGCATTTTGAAAATTTTGTTGGTCTCTAAGGTACCACTGGAATCAATTCCTGCTGTTATGCTGCACTTTCTCATACTGCCTTTCTTCTCCTCTCAGTAGATTCACTGCTCAACAGGACAAGAGAGCAAGACCAGGAAAGACAATCTGATTGCCTCTGCAACAGGCCAATAGGCTCTTTCCCCCAGTCCTCATGAAAACATTTGTGGTCATTTGTATACCCCCCTCACCCAAGCAGCACTTGGGTCATCAAAATTTTAGTTCTTAGCTCATCATGATTGAAACTTGGGTTTCTCCTTCCCTGCTATGTAGTCTGTTTTTTGGGAGGGAGGGGAGTTGTCATGCTATAATATTATTTGATTGATACCTATACTATATTCAAACTGGTTTAATGATCATACCTGTCCTCAGAGAATCCTGGGAGTTCTGGTTCTGTGATAGGGGCTAGGAACCTCTAGTAGACAACCCCCAACTCTCTCCAACCTACAGATTTCAGGACTGTGAGGGGGAACCTATAGTATTTAAACTGGTATGACATTGATATATTGGTAATATTCCCAAACAGAGGCCAACGCCTTTGTTCCCGTGAACAGATATATACCACTTTGCACAAGCTAAGTATCCACTTCTGGTTTTACCAAACAGCTATGGAAGGGGTGGGTGAGTGTGTTTTTCCCTTTTTGCTTATTCTCAGAATGCCTCTTTAAACAGTTCTGTCTGTTTTAGGAATAATTCCAGTACAATGCTTAAGTCAGTCATGTCTGCACCTCTTGCGACTGCTCAAAAATCACCAGGTATGAACCAAATACAGCCCCCTTTTAAAGGTTTGGCCTCAATCTGCAGCTAATGGTTCCCCTTTAATAGAAGCTGCCCAAGGGCAAGGGGGTAGGAGGGAAAGAATATGAATATTTATGAAGCAAATAAGTTTGGCAGAAGTATCCCGTTTAGCCGCCTTCATTATCTCCTTTCCCCATCCTCCTGATGAAGCAATTGTATTGGAAAGTAGGCATCTTGTTAGTGTCCTCAGCTGCCACTCACACACAATCAAGCTCACAAGCATAATTTAAGCACAAATACATCCACAAATGGAAACAGGAAGGAAAACACACACACATCTTCCTTTTGAAAATGATTTGGCAAGCCAGCAAATGGAGCCAATTAGTAACTCTCCTATCTCTGTTCCAAGGGGCTTCTAAACGCTTCTTCAGGTTTTATAGGCAACCATTTGGGTGGGGGGAAGGGAGTTCCTAGTTTGTCTGCTAAATAAGATAGGGATGTGCAATTCAATAATTTTCATAATAATTTTGGATCCAGATTTTGGGTAAGGCACTGGTTTTTTTTAATCCTGCTGGTATAAAGTGGCTTCCCTGCTGGTAGTGACTTATCTCTCTGCAATTCTCTCCTTTAGTCAGAGCTGGATGGGGAGAAATATGAATGAGAAGAATTTCTGAAACACCCCTATATGACAAGAAGATATATCCAAGAGGCAAAAGTGGCCATCATTAGCAAAAGTTTGGTATCAGGAACTGCCTGAATCCTACAAGGAAAGTAATCTCTGTACAATGATCCTGGTTAGTCTACCAATACTATAGGTCCATATAATACCAGGTTATATACCAGAGCAGGAACTTACAAGTAGACAGAACTAGCATGAGCTGGGGGTATGGAAATTAACCTCCTGGTTTCTGTGCCTCAGGACAGGCAAGAATGTTCAAACATTCATTCCCAATACGTGTCACGTACGTGCACAGAAATGTAACGTGAAAATTGTACGTGCATGTGAAGAGATCCTTGCTGCAGCCATCATATACATAATTCTGAATTTGACCCCACCATGCAGATTAAAACATTCACACTGCCCCTCAAATGGTCAACAAGGTCTTATAGTGTGGTTTTACAAAATCTCAGCAGCTAATATGGAGTCGCCTAATAAGCATAGACCACAATGGGGAAGAGGAAAATTGGGGGTGTAAGAGAAGGAAAGAACAGTCAGAAAAGGTAGGGGGAGTGGAAGTGGGTGTTACAAGAGAAGGAAGGGGAAACGACCCAGATGGGAAAGGTGGGACCAGTAAGGGAGAAGGGAACTGGAACAAATGGAAGAAAATAGGCAAGGGGAGCGCATGGGAGGGGGGCCAGAGGAAGGAAGACTGGATTCTCTTCCTCCAGAAGTCCTTACAGTCCCTTGTTTTGAGAACTATTGAGGTGGTCCTAGGCAAACCATCACCTCCAAAACTGTCCCCCCCATCTGTAAAACTGAAGGTTTCTTCTCCGTATGATTGTCAAGATGATGGAAGTATGGGTTATAAGACATTGTGCATGTTGTGAAAGCACTAGGTAAGTGATAAATGGAAGGTATCATTTTTACTCTTCTGTGATTGTCAAAAGAAAGAGCTTTTGGTCCCACTGGGCATTCTTCTCTGCTTAGCACTTCAGCCGTATCTGTGCTGAAACTGCAGTGGGAATTGGATGGTACTGCTGGCTTATCTATATTCATCCCCCCAGCAGCTTCCATCCAGGAGTCACTGTTAGTATTGCACACAGGTATTAAGAAGAATCACTATAGGAAAGTTGCCTGTTTTGCAATGGCTTAGTTGCACACAGCGTCCAGCTAGAATTTGCACAGCTGAGGGCAGAGATGGAGATTTGCTTCCCTTGGGCTCATCCTAATTTGCAACCACTTGGGAGATAAAGTGCAACACTTAATTTAAAGAGAAAGATGCCAGGACAAAAGCTCTCTTCCCCTACCCTCCCCGACCTTAGACAAATGGGACCTTATTGGTCTGAGTCAATGGTGGGAGGGAAGGATATTCTCTCGGCACAGTGAAGTCAACAAAAGAGCAACCTAGGAAGTCCGCCGTCCAACTCTCACTTCAAGATAGCCATACATTCTCTGTATGGCTTTTGGCAAGCCAGTATCAGCCTGATAAGGCCTGAATATGGGGATAATAACATTAGCCTTCTTTATGGGACTGTTGTCAGAATTATTGAGTGCTCTAAAGTCTCAGGTATGGTTATTGGTAAGGCACAAGGCCAAATCCAGTCCCTCCTTGCAGGGCCAGAGCATTAGTAAGAAGAATGAAGAACCAAGTCACAAGTGAAAGTGGGGAAGAGGAATTAGACCCCAGACATGTAGTTTAAACATGTAGTAAGAGCCAGCGTGGTGTAAAGGCTAGAAATGAATTAAATTAAATGACAGACTAGGCTATGGGAGATCCAGGTCTGATTCCCTGATCTGTTCTGGAAACTCACTGGGTGACCCTGAGCCAGTTGCAAAGTCTCAGCCTAACCTACCTCTCTGGTTTGGATAATGTAAGAAGCTTTGGATCCCCGTTAAGGAGAAAGGTGGGGTATAAATGAAACAAAAAAAATGAAAAAAAGTTACAAAAAGCATCGAAGACGAGGACCACTATGGAATGGCATATTCCTTGGTGCTTTGACTCTGATTTCCTCCCCTGCTGTGGTTACTTTTGGCGGCAGAATGACACATCTGGGGATACAATCATGGCCCCGAATCTTTGTAGATTCCATACCCCCGAAAACAGACAAGGATTCTATCTAGTCAGAACAAGCAGATAATTTTCAAAAAATTCTGAGGTAAGTATGGCAGTTAGATGACAAACCCATGGGAACCACCGTGAGCCCCGCTGAAGACTGCAGGGCTTCCCATCAGTGAATTTGCACAGTGAACGGCACTATCCTATCAAAGCTGAAACTCTGCTAGGAAACGGATTGCAGTTCTTTTGGTTCTCTTTGATTTCCTTGTATATGCATCAGGGATACAAAATGTTCCCTCTCACTTTTGACCAGACTTCCAGCAGCTGCTTCCTAATTTTTAGATTCTGGGAAGCTTGGATCAAAGACTGTTCAATACAATGGGGCACTACTAACCTGAAGGGTGTTAAACCTCAAACCCTTTCTCCCTACTGGAAGGTAGGAAGGAACCCTCTGGGTCTTCCAAAGCTGTTCCAACATTGTCCTCTGAGGTCTGTAGTTCCACACCATCCAATGGGATGAGTGAAGGACTTGTTCTTGTGAAATTAGTGGTGATGACTGTTTGGTTGTACACATCTTTCCTCCTCACTGGGGAACCATCCAGCTCTGTTTGATGTAGAGAAAATGATGGAATTCATCATCAAAGTAAGGTCACTGTCCCAACCAGCTGTTGCCATTCTATGCAAACTATGTGTCATTTTCCTAACACCTTCTCTGCCTTCTTTCAGTGCTATTCCCACTGTTTTATGCACGTTTGTCTCATCTGCCTTTTTCTGTAACCAAAACGGAGTCTGGTACCTTGATGTTAGTGCATTCTAGGTTATTCCCACAGCAAGGCAAAATCATGGGTTTCTACAGCAGACCATAAAGGGAATCGTATGCTATGAAGAGTGAAGGAGGGGGCCAAAAGAGCTAGGGAAGCTAGTCAAGAGGTTAGTTAGTTGGTTGGTTGGTTGGTCGGTTGGTTGGTTGAAATTGCATGTAGAAGATATGTCCCTTTGGTGCGTGTTGTAAGTTCACATTGGACCAAGAAAAGTAATGCTTAGGCCCTGCCTAGATTAAATGAACTGTTGCCTTATCTCATTAATGAAAAGTTAGATATTTAAACAAAACTTTCAGTATGGGAAAACTTTCTGTAAGCATAAGACCAATAGGGATGTTCCAAGGAAATTACAAAACCCCAAGGAAGCAACTGGGGAAAAAGTACACCAGAAACACTGAAAAAGCAAATTAGTAATCGGGCTGCCACAACTGCTATCTCTGCATTAGGGAGGACTTGAAAGTGAAATTGACTGGAAAATGACTCTGGAACTGACATGATCTCTCTCTCTCTCTCCCCCCGCCCCACCTTTCCTGGGCTGAACCTGGAAACATACAAAGCAGACAACTACACGAACAGCCGAGAGTAAACTAGAAGAGATTGTTTAAAATATTCATTTACAAGCGTCAGGCTTGTCCTTATTAGTAACAGGCATCTAGAAACCTTCTTGCACTGTTTTAAGGATGATTTCCTTTCTGTCACCAATCTGTCAACACCAACGGGGGCCGTGTCGTCAGGAAATATAACCTTCTGTGTTTCTCCTGGAGGGATCTGGCCTGCATTCCTTCACTCCCCAGCCTCTCCTTATGATGAAACTGTCTGCACTCCAGCTTCTGACAGGCACTCAATAAGAGAAGCAGATCTCTCTCTCCTTCTTCCTATAATCTTACAGAGAGGCTTTCTGAATTAAGCCTGCTGGTACTGGGGTGTGTGGTCTGGTACTCCAGGCAGAGTTTTCTTGCCTCCCACTTCTGCTCTTTGAAGGTCATGTGAAAATAATGGTTATGTGTGGGGGTGGAGGGGGCATGGAAGTGCAAGGACATCTGCAAGCAGTCGTCTAGAAAGAAATGTAAAAGGCCATTAATTCTACCATTTCTTGACCTTGGGACTAGATTCAGAGGTTTCCAAAGAAACTCTGGAATCTGATAAAATACAAGCACATCGGGGCATCTCAGAAGCCACTTTCACATCTGGCATTAAAATGTTCCTTTGCCTCTCTCTATGACACATTCTGGTTAATCTGTTTTGAAATACAGCAAAAACTTTAGTGGCGATGATGATTATGGTGGTTGCTGTGAAGCCTCTGGCAACAACAGGCAAAGTTGCCTTGAGGTCACAGAAAGACAAGGCAGGCAGCAGAGACCGTTGTCTGATTTGCTTGAACCTGAAGGAGAGGCATAGCCTACACAGAGGTAGAGGAAATATGGGCACAGAAGGAGGGGGGCCAAGAGAAGCAGAGGGGTGGGGGAGGACTGAGTGGCTCAGGTGGATGAAGGGAAAAGGAAAAGGGTAAAGGGAAGAATCCAAGAGGTGAATCCAAGAAGAATCCAAGAAAAGTGGGAGAATGGACAAAGTACAGAACACTCGTGCCAAGGTTCAGAAGGTTGAGGTCCACATCTTGTCTAGAAATAGCTGTACCTCTAGTAAGGTCCGTCACAGAAGATATGAGCATTTTGAACTGAAATGTAAGTGGATCGATATTTTCATGTTCTCGTCCAGAAATATTTTCTCAGGTCACAAAGACATATTCTGCTTCCACTTCACATCTGCTGGTGACTTTCCTATCTGAATCTGGACCAGAAGGGAGAGTGCCTAACCATTCCCTCACCTCTCCAACTCTTCTCCCCTCTTGGGTGTTTGGCCGTTGTCCAGGTACAATATCTGTGCTCCCACCACAAATACAGATCTTCTGGAATCTGAACTGGAAATTATAGGATAAAAACAGGGGGAAATGATAGGATAAAATTGACAGACAGGCAAAGGCCTGTGCCCTCCTCCTATCTCAGACTTCTTTTCTGAGAACTGTACTCTCCCAATCCCAATTTGCACTCAAGAATCAGTGACTGGGATATAAGGAAACTATTTTATTTAATTACTTCATTTATACCCACCTTTCTCCCCAATGGGGATCCAAAGTGGCTGACTTTGTTCTTCTCTTCTCTCTGAAGGAGATCAGACAAGGTTGAGAGGCAGCGTGGTGGAGAAGTTAAACTGTCGGTTTAAGCTCTGGGAGATTCACTAGGTCACCTTGGGCCAGTCAAACCCTCTCAGCCTCACCTTCCTCATAGGGTTGTTACAAAAAAGATGAGCACATCTCCTTTGAGTATGGATAGGGTAACAATGTAGTAAATAAATAGATTGTGCTGTTCTAACCTTAAAAGTTGATACAATCCATTGTCATTTTTGCCACAAATTTAATTTAATTTAATTTATTATATTTATATTCCGCCCTCCCCGCTTTCACAGGCTCAGGGCAGATAACAAATACAAACATTGCCCAACCATTAAAAACATTTAAAAGCAGCAGCATCTGGGCACAGAGCACTCTACAAAATTGTGGGTGGAATGTTTCTAAGAAAATAAATGTATTCCTATTTCATGCAAATTGGTGTGATGTCATTCCTCATGTGCAGGAAATACAAAGGACGTTCGCAAACACGACCTGTTATGAAAACTGCCAACGCCTGTCATAGTGAGACTCCCTGCATCAAGAAGACATCAAGTCTCTGAAAAACCAGTGTCTGTAACTGTGATAGGTGATGTTGCTGCCATCTCATACAAGCACAGCCCAGTTCAAATGTGGAGCATGAGAGTACTGAATGCTGGCTCATTGCAGATAATAATAGCTGAAAGGAATCAATGGCCGCACCTGTCTGTCTCCAAGACAGCTCATATGGATCCAATTTCACATCCATGAGGAACTGCAGGGAAACATGAGAGAAGTACTTCAAGCATGCTCTGTTGGATGCTTTAGAATATCAGCAAATAATATACTCTTCTCTCAGGTGTTTGGTTGGGAGCTTATACCATTGGGGTTGCCAGCCTCCCCGAGTTAAAACCGATCTCCAGATGACAGAGATCAGTTCCCCATGGAGAAAATGGCTGCTTTGGAGGGTGAACTCTATGGCAATATACTCTCCATTTCCTGAAGTCCCTCCCTCCCCCAAATCCCACCCTCCCCAGACTCCATTCCCAAATCTCCAGGAATTTCCCATCCCAGAGCTTGCAATGTTGTCCCACTTTTCCATGTTTATATGGTTTGAAACTACTTTGCACGCTCTAAGAAGGCTGAAAAGCAGGTCTTTTTTTCTGAAAGCCCAACAGACATTTTTTTTATCTCTTAGTGTTCAGCTCCAATCAGCAAGACCCAACTCAGACGGTGGTGATCCTCTGCAAGATGGTGTGCAGAGGATCCCCCCCCCCCCCCGGCCAGGTGCCGCTGGAACACAGATCTTTGTGATCCTTGCTGCTGTTCGCTGTGACCCTTCCTGCTGCTTTTTTCAAGTAGGAGGAGCACCTGCTGAATGCTGGCCTGCCCTCGGCCTCCACCTGGCAGATTAGCAGCTATTAATGTCTGCTTAGAACTACTTAAAAGCAACCTGACAAACAGCCACAAACAGGTCAGCAAGACAGACTGTGCAGAAGCTGGCTCCCTGCTCATGACTAGTTCATGAGCCAAACTAGTAGGTGATCAAGCACCCCCAGGCCTGATGGTTACTGCTGTTATACATGAACAGGAACTTTCGTCGCCATTGGCCCCTGGCAGCCATCCAGTGAGGCCTATGATGGGCCCTGCGATTTGCAGGAGCTGGAGAAACAAAGCAAATGGGTATTTCTGCTCTTAATACAGTTACAGCAAGGAAGTGCTTCTCCACCCCCACGTCTTACTGGGACAGACCACAAAAGCAGGAGGAGATCTCTCAAACGTTTGGTAGGCTGCCAGGGATCGACGGTAGGGTCTGTTCTGCTTGGTTGTTGACATGTTATATAGGCCTATCCCACCTAAATGTTGTGCTAGAAGAAATGGTTGCAATGAGTAAATGCAAGATGGACACAATCCAGTCTGTGCCTTGCGTGTGCTACCGGACAGGCACAATTTCCCATGTATGAGGGGAGGTTGGCAGGTCTGGAGGTTGGAAGAACAAATTTCACATGTGGGATCAGTTCAGTGTGGCACTGGGCAGTGCATTATGTGTGATCCTTTAGCATCAATTATTTCTCGGCGAGCCCAGTCAAGTGCCACTCAGACATTTTGACTTTTCCTAGTCTAATAAAACAAAAGAAAACCCTGCTCACTCTCAAAAACTTATTCATTCACAGGATGAGAAATCCAAGTATGATTTTGTGTGCGCAGTTGCTGTTTGGCTTGTTAATGAAAACCCCAACAGGAGTCAAATTTCTATTCCTTCCTTGAAAAGGCAGCTTGCAACTTTGTTCACAGGCTATCAAGGATGTTGTTTAAAGCTTAATGCACTTGAGAATGTTTATGTAAATTACCACCTGAGGGTACCAACATGGCCCCGTGATTGTCATAAGAAACATATTGATATTGCCATAAAATGGGCTAATTAACTGCTGTCCTGTAACTTCATCACTATCCTACCCAAAGGCTGAGTATTTTTTAATGCTGGATATATATACATAGGCAAGTCTCTTTGTGCTGTTGATTGAGTTAGAAAGGTCTTTTCTCAAAAACAAAGATGACGGCTGCAGGATTATAGGCGAAAGGGAATGGATGGGGAGGAGAAATTTGGAAATGAAAGGAGTGGTGGTTCAAAGTACATCCCTCTACTTCATATAAAGTAAAGCCCTCCTTACGGATGCAACATTGCTGCAGAATCAGGCTTTAGCTTATTACGGTTTGCTTCCTGAGTACAAAGAACTGTTGAAATGTCTGAGTCCCTGACGGCATGTTTTTGGCTGATAAGAATAACTGCATGCAGAGGATTTGGGTTTTCTCTTTTTTTTCTTTTTTCTTTATTTCCTATCACGCCGAGCAAGAAAGAATACTTTTGTCAAAAAGTTTTAAATCACCCAAACAGGACTTGAACTCACAGCATCTAAAAACACGATGAGCTAACCAGTCTGGCTAGGGAAGAACTCACTACCTGAATGAATTAGATTATGAATTAGATTGATTAAGTTAAAGGCTTCTAATGTGGATGGAGAGAGTATAGCTGCTCGAGCTAGGTGTATTTGTTCACCTCTCACTTTAGGGATTTCTCCTCCACTAAATTCCCCTTCATATTTAAACCATCTTATGATCCCTACTCACAGGTTTGCATTTACTCTTGCAGGACTAAACACTTTTCCATCAGGAAAACTAACAGGGCGATTTACTCAAGTTTCTTATTCAGATAGATTTTGTCCATGTGCATCTGGTATGACCTTAGCCCACTTGTTATCGTTTTGCCATCAATGGACTGCTCTTAGGTGCCACTGGATGCTTCCCATTTTATCAAAATACCGTCTTCCACTGGAGTTGGGGACGAATTCTTATTTATTGGTGGACTCTGTTCCAGAAATTATGATCTTGGAGGTGAAATTTCACTGAAACATAATATTAGTTTTAAATAGGTTTTAGGTGAGACTCTGAACTGTCATCTGCACTTAGGTATAGTCAAGTTTTATTTTGCTTATATTTAAATGTGGAGTTTTAATTATATGGTCCATTTTTATCTATTTTATAAACTATCCTATTTACCATATATTCTCCATTTTATAGATCCTGTACTTTTAAACTATTGTTATTTAGTAATTCCATATTTGCAGGGCTTTTTTTCAGCTGGAACGCAGTGGAACAGAGTTCCAGAACCTCTTGAAAATGGTCACATGGCTGGTGGCCCCACCCCCTGATCTCCAGACAGAGGGGAGTTTAGATTGCCCTACGTGCCGCTGAACGGCATGGAGGGCAATCTAAACTCCCCTCTGTCTGGAGATCAGGGGGCGGGGCCACCAGCCATGTGACCATTTTCTACAAGGGCAACCCACTGAGTTCCACCACCTCTTTTCCCAGAAAAAAAGCCCTGCATATTTGTAATTGATTTTAACTGTATGAACTTGATTAATTGTACTTGATTTTAACTGTATTAAATTTTGCTTAAGGCCTATGGCCATATAAGCAGAATAAATGATGATGATGATGATGATGATGATGATGATGATGATGATGATGATGATGATGATGATGAATTGGTGCAAATCTCTTTCCTCCACCCAATGCTTTCAGAGAAGTCGAAACATACCATATTGAAAAGTGTGAATATTCTACAATAATTACTGTGCTCCAAATTGGTATTATTATAATGCAGTTGCAGAGAGTGAAATTTTGTTCAAGGAGTTATATTTGGAAAGTGTCTTAGAGCAAGTGAATTGAATTGCTGTAGCAAATAACTTGATCTATTTGGTAGGATTCGTATGGCTTAGTCTTGATGTCACCAGGTTGCGGAAGGATTTATTCTCACTCCCACCTGCTAGCACAAAATGCTAGCAGGTGGGAGGGAGGCACATTCTTTCCTACAAATCATATTGTAAGAATGACAGGACTGGTTAAGGCTCAGACTTAACTTCACTGTAGGATAACCAGCATATCTATAAGGGAAAAAAATCAGTGTGTTTCGGCGGTACACTTTTATTAACTCTATTGGGATATTTGTAGTTTGCTGCATTTCCTTGGGTGTCCCTCCCCCACCTTTTTTAAAAATACAATCCTAGCCAGAGTTATCAGTCTGCCCACTGGTTCCAATGGGTTTAAACAGAATAAATTTGCAAAGCATAGGATTGCATTGCAAATCTATTTAGAGTGGCTACCAAGAGTCCTGTTAAAAGACAATAAACTAACAACAAACTTACAATAAACCAACTTGCAGTAAATCCTAAAACCATATTAAACACCCCACAGAGACTTTCATAATGTAATAAATCCAAGCATATCAGATTTTTAAAAGCCAAAAGGCCCTTTGGAAGAGCTCAGCTTATGACAAATTCATCAAAATGATAAAAGGAAGGTGGCATGCCTAACTTCTTCCAGCAAGCTCTTTCACAGTAACAGGGCCACTCCAGTGAGGGAACAAGTCCTCATGGAAGCCATCGATACTCAGTGGATTATACTTGTCTATTGGAGATACTTGTTTACCAAGCTAATGGTACTCTCTTCTACTCTCTTCTAAGCAGATACTTGACTTCTGAGATCCTAAGCAGAGTTACAATGTTCTAAGTCCATTGACTTCAATAGGCGTAACTCTGCTTAAGATTGCACTATATATTGGTGAATGGAAGTATGGTTGGCAGATTGCTTGATTCTTCTGCTCTTGATGAATGGCTCCTGGAAGTATGAAATAGCTTCACTTTGGGCTTGGGACAATATGATCAGGAAACTCTAACTGTGGGGTTAAATCTTTGTCTTGGTCATGAATGGGGCCAATATTGTAGTACAGCCCTAAGCAGAACTATCGGCTACATTCAAAGAGTCCAACACGCCCACTATAGTACACGATTACTGTAAATGTGATGCTAAGCCAAGGCTTCTGCCAATGTTATGGGTGGTAACTCTTAACTTTCATTACGACATCATGATATTCTGTGTCTCCTTCTTCACTAGTAAGCAATGATGTGGAGCAAGAGAAAGCACAATGTTGTAATATCACAGTACTCAAAGTAAGTTCCAGTGGTCATCACAAATGTGGAGAAAGGAGCTAAACTCACAGCTACTGTTTTCAGCAGTAGGCATGTGTTTAGTTTGCCCATTGGTGCTTGCAAGGCTGGGGCACTGCCCTTTTCTAGATAGCTCTAAGCAGGTTGCATTTGATTCCCAGGCAGTTTCCAATCCAGGCAGTACTCAGGACCATTTAGCATCAGAAGCACAACTGGCTCCTGAGGGGCAGAAAAGGCCAAAGAGAACACCAGTGATGAGACTGCCCTTTGGAGCACCAAGGACAGCACACACTGCCCTGATGGGAGCCATTTTCCCTGTGGGTGCAGGAAATGCTACATGCAGGCATGTTCATAGTACGTTTCCCAGGTCTTGAAAAGAGAGCTCACCAGAAAGAAACAGGCTATGTCAATTGCAAACTTCAAATGTTGTCAGGATTAAGGGAAATGCTTGCTAGGAGGAAAAGGGAAGGTTAAGAGCAACATTTCATTTGTCAGAAGAACTAATTCTGGCTGCTGGGGGCGGGGTGTAGGTTAGCTGTTTGACTAACCTTCCACACTTTAATATTCCCCCCCTTCCCCTCCTTCCGTCCTGCAGAAAGCCTTGAGGAAAAAATTATTGCCGCTCCTGTCTTGTGCTGGGATCTCAGTACAAAACTTCATTTGTAGGTTAAAAAAAAAACAGCTGATGACTCTGTACTAACTGCCCCCCCCTTTAAAAGCTTCTCAATCTCTTTCAAGCAATCCAGCATCCACCATCCTCCCACTACGATGGAGGCTTGGCCACTGGTCAAGCGCTGAGTGACAAATGGACCAGTGCGCACGTTCCATTTTCCATTGGAGGTCAGCAGATTTATGGAAGGAAGTGATATCTCAGTTATACCTAATCATTCCTTCAAAATAAAAGTTAGACACATAGCCGAAGCAGCCGAGGAGACCCATGTTCATTCTCTTCATCCTCGCCAAGCTTTAAGATACATAGATTTTGGTGTTCTAGAACACAGGAGCCAAAAGTGGGTTACAAAGCCTCTGAAACGGGTCTCAGGCCAGCCATCCCTCATGGCGGCTTCTGCCCTTTGCACCCTTCATCCATGCCAGTTCCTCCCGTTCTCATCCGGCCCTTCCTCCTTTGCAACAAAGAGGAGGGAAGCTATCAGGCAACTAGAAACTTAGCTGGAAGAAGCAGGGGAAGGCTGGAGAGTAGGTGGGAGCTACCCAGATGTACTGCACTGAGCCACTTCTATCCACCTCTTTGCTGACATCTGCCATCTTCCACTCGCCCCCCCACTTCTCAGTCTCTTGGACCAGCCCTGGATGGGTCACCATAAGAAATAAATTTGGACTTGTGAGCCACTATACCAAAAAGATTGGGAACCACGGTTCCAGAATGTAGGTTTCAGTAAGCAGGTGGACCGTATTTCTTTATAACCCTCCTCTTCCAATGCTTCTTGGTCATGCTTCTAAGAACCTTCTTACCTCCTCCATCTAACAGGCCTGCAGTCTTGGGCCATCGTCACACGGGCCCTTATTTCGTCAGTTTTGCACTAGAAATCGTTTCTTCTGTTATCGTTATTAGAACGGATTCTCTCATCTTTTGACGACTGCTTGTGCTTCCAGTCAGTCACATTCAAAGGGAAAAGCACAATTCAACTGTCAGTCAAAGTGCCTCTGGAAACGGGGCCCTAAAAATCCCGGCCCCTTTTAAAAAAAATTTTTCGCATATTTGCGCTATATCACTCTTCTATTATACCAATGTTGTGCTGTGCCAACCTAAAAGCCAACCATGATAGGTAACAGAGGTTTCCTGCCCATGGCAGAATAGCGCTATAGCGCTATAAGGCTGACATTTTTTTAAAAAATTACTTTGAGGCTTAATTGCAGGTCGCGCTGGGGCTTGTGGGAGTGTAGGGCAGGAGAATCAGTGTTAGGGGAGACAGATGATCGGGGAGAGTGAGCGTTTTGGTGTTGCAAAGCGTTCATAGTTGATCCAGGGCATTCACATGGAAGTGGATAAAGACAACATAAAGAGTCACAAAGCGTGAACTGGAGAGAATGGCGAAATCGCAAGAGAGCCAGAATAAGGTGAGCATTCAGGGGGAGATGGCGCTAGTTTGGCGCAAAATTTATGGCCGTGTGATGACGGCCTTGGAGTGCTCTCTGGAGGAGACACTTTATGCAATGAGCAAAAGGAAGCGATTTTCAGAGCTCCACTGCAGCTCTGCTCTCTTCATGCCTACTTCCAATTTTTACCAATTCTGTATCTTTTTTAACACAAAGAATCCTGTAGTTCATTGTGGGTGCTAAGAATCGCTCAGAACTAAAGTTCCTAGCACAGAGGGAATGACTTTTAAACCAGCCTTGGTCTTTGGCACGGTCGTGCTCTCTGATGAACCTTTCGTCTCCCTTTTCATCTAGACAGTTGTTGGTCCTCCAGCCCTCTTTCTTATAACATGAATAGAATAAGGAACATTTCCTGTCTCTCACTGTTTGTGGTCTTCTTCCCATACTTCTGGTTTAGTTTTGAAGTGCTTACACAAGCACATGGGAAGTTTCAGGGAAAATACGCCTCAAGTTTTTTCCAAGCTACAGCCAACTATTTTTTCAAAGCCACTTCAAAGTACCACCCTCTCTTATCTCTTTATTTCTCTGAGCTGTCAGCAAAGAATTGTGATGTCCTTTTCAGTGCTGGCTGCTGGAAATGTGTGGGGAACAAACAGACAAACTCAGCAGGAAAGCTCTTGTTTTTTTCACATAGGAATATCTTTAGTAAAGTCACAGCTCTTTTGTTAAAGAGCTGAAGTTGGTTTCTACCAGTCGTTGGCAAGAACAGACTCCAAGGAAGAAGAGACTAATCAGATCTGAGGAAGGGAGCTCGGACTCTCAAAAGCTCTCACCCTGAGCATCTTGTGGGTCTCTAAGGTGCCACTGGATTCAAATCCTGCTGCAGGCCATCACGGCTACCCAGCATGGGGAGGGAAAGGACCTTGGCATGGCATAATTCCATAGAGTCCACCTCCCCAAAGTAGCCATTTTCTCCAGGTGAACTGATCTCTGTGGCCGGAGACCAGTTGTAATTCTGGGAGATCTCCAGCCTCTACCTGGAGGCTGGAGAGGCACAACTGGAATGAGGAAGAAACACACGGGATTATTTGAAATCATATTATTTTCAAGCACTATTGCCAAGTATTTTCAAGAGGTGCCGGAACTCCATTCCCCCGCATTCCTCCTGACAAAAAGCCCTGCCCCCAACAATTCCAATACTCCTTAATATCCAGTCCTCTTAGAGGGCAGGAAGCACCACATTGCTGAGATATGTGTGTGTGCGAGAGAGAGAGAGAGAGAAACTTTCTGCATAGATATTTGATCAAAAGTGGTGGCACCTTGAATTTGAATGTTCTCCCCATCAAGGCTAAATGACCTTACTGTCTTTTAGGCCAAAACATTTTTTTTAACCCAGGCTTATCTTTTAAGGTCTGCTTCCATTCTATTTCATGGACAGTTTTTGTGGTATTTTTAAGATCCTGAGCTTGTTTTAACAGCTTGTTTTTATTTGGTAATTTATAAATGTAATTGTAAGCCGCCTCAAGCAAGACACTGGAGAGGTGCCATAAAGACCTCCTAAATAAATGAACAAAATGAATTCTGAGGGAAACACACAGGAAACGATGGCATCCATGTTCTAAGCCAAAGGTGGGGCTGCTGTAGTACGCTGTGCTGCGGACTTCCTTGTCGCCATCCCATCCTCCAGCACAATTGCACTGCCAAGGAGCTGCGTGATATGGAAATGGTAAGAGACCAAGGCAAAAATGACAAGTTGTTTGAAAGCTGTAAATGTCAATTAAATCTAACATGACTCACCTGCAGGAGAGAGGGGGCTGAAATGAAATGGGAATGTTCCATGTAATGTATATTAAGGTAAACATGAATATTTAATACACTAACCATCGTGAGCATGGCAACAGAATCTTACATTCAGGAGAGCCTATAAAGCTCTCGTTATTTGTCTGATTGAATTCAGGCCTAACGGGTAGAAAGGGATTGGATTTTAGTGCTTTTTTTTTTGCAGATGAACATGCCTTGCTGGAATAGACTAAAGGTCTGTCTAGTCTTGCAAGCAGGGAAGCGAGAAAAAAAGACAGGAAGGTAGCAACCCAGAAAAAAAACAGTTAATCAAAGAGGATGAAAAAAGAAGAAAAGCCCTGTGTGTGGCAATAGCAAGATCGACGTTTGAAACGCGAAAAAGTCACAGAATCTTTAATTAATTTTAGATAATAAAATGTATGCATTAGAATTATATCAACTTTGGTTACATATCTAAGTACCTTTCCCTAATACATTTTTTTTTCTGAATTACACTTTTAAACATGGGGATGTTATGCCTTTACGGGCATCTTTCTTATGACCAGGTACAATTATATAGGTAGCATTATATATAACAAAGAATACATGTAAACCAAAACTAAAAGCATTTCAGCTGTGAGGCTTTCCTCAGTGGTTTGAATTTGTACAATACACACCATACAATATATTTGTTAAAACTGCCATGTGTCTAATCAAAGCATTAAAACTTTAAAAAGCACTTAAAAACCTAAAAAAGAAAAAAGATTTTTTTTTTTAGGTTTTTAGTGGTATAATTTTAATGCATGCATTTCTATTATCTAAAATTGATTAAAGACTCTGTGGTTTATTGCATTTTTAGCTTTTCAAATCTTGGCCATGTTGTATCCACACACAAGCTTGTTTTTTTCCCCCAACCTCTCTGGTTACCTGTCTAGTCTGGCACCCTATATTTGACAGGGAAGCGCTAGAGTTGTCGGTCAGCTTCTTCACTCCAGCAGGAGCAAAAATGGGGGACTGAGCAATGCCATGTCAGTTCTACTTCCATCACTTTGACAGAGTTTTTAAAACTCCGTTTTTAACTGTTTTAATTATGATTTTATAATGTGATGTTAGTATGCATGTTTTAATTTGTTAGCCCCATCGGTGGCCCTTGTGAGGGCAAAAAGGAGGGATATAGATTTTGTCAAATAAAAATAAATATATATTGTCCATCAATTTAATTGGGCGTACCTGAATTCTAGGATGTGTGGAGAAAGGAAAAAATGTTGTATCTACTCACCTACTTTTATTAATCTCTCACATGTCCACCCTTAGACATGTCCTACACCAAAAAGACCCATGCTATTTAGCCTTTAGCAGCAGGAAAAGAGGAAAACCTAAAATGAGACGGCTTGATTCAATAAAGGAAGTTGCAACCAGATGACAACAAAGTGGAAGCCATTGCTAAGCTACCTCCTTGTCAAGACAAAAAGGGTCTCTAAAGGATTCTTGGCACCATTCAACATCTAGCCCAATATATACCCAATGAGTCCTGCCTGAGAGCAACTCTTAGGACTCAGCTGCACAATAATATCAATTGGCAATGGGGGCCTGAACCCCAAGCTGCTCTTGACAAACTGAAGGTGGTCGTCTCAAAAGCCCCAGCCTTACAATACATTGACCCTACAGCATGACTAGAAGTGCTGGTGCATAAAAGGGAATATTACAGAAGCCATGGCCTCCTGTTTGCAAGACTTGAGCAAGACCATTAATGATAAGACGTCTGGGAGGTAATTCATTCATAGGGTCACCATAAGTTGGAAGTGACTTAACGGCCCATAAGACACAATTCCCTATTGTAAAAACAATAGATATTTTGAGGGTTTCCTAGAGACCCTCAGGGTTTCCTGATGTCATTTCCAGGTACAACTGGAAGTGACATTGTGTGACATTGCTACAGATCTCGCATTTCCCCCTCAGGAGATTGCCCATTTTGACAGGCAATCTGATAAACCAAGTAGAACTCAACTGTTTTACCACTGAATCCTGTCACAACCGCCACCACACCACTGTTGCTACTACTTCTATCCAGAGGATTCCTGAAGGCTCGCAAGATTACTTTCTTTTGCAAGATTCCATTCACCAACCAGAAATGGTGACCAAATTCTCACAACAATCAGGAACTGGCAGGTATGGCTTGCTGAACAGCTTTTAGAGGCATAGGGGGGAACACGGGGGAACGGAGTTCCGGAACCTCTTGAAAATGGTCACATGGCTGGTGGCCCCGCCCCCTGATCTCCAGACAGAGGGGAGTTAAGATTGCCACTGAGTTCCGCCACCTCTTTTCCCAGAAAAAAAGCCCTGGATAAGGAGAATTACCTCCTCCAGCTCTTGGGTTAGGGTGACAGTCAAGCAGATGGCAGAAGGGACATTTGGTTGACTGGCAGCAGGACCTCCCCTACTTGCCCCTCTCCACAACAACTGGCATTCACTGCCTCTGAACATGAAGATTCCATTTAGCCTTCATGGCTAATAGTTATTGATGGTCCTATTCTCTGAGAATTCTAAGCGAGTGGTCATCACCATGTCCTGTGGCGGTAAGTTCCACAAGTTAATTATGGGTTCTGTGAAGAAGAAGTACTTTATTTTACAAATTGCCCATCAATTTCACTGGCTGCATTTGAATTCTAGTATTTAGGGAGAAGGGGGGGGAAGGTTCTTTTTGCCTACTTTTAATAACCTCTATCACGTCCATCCTTAGTCATCTTTTTCCTACACCCCAAAGCCCAACGTTCTTTAGCATTTCTTGTTCAGGAAGATACTCTAACCCCTTGATCATTTTGGTTGCTTGCCCATCTGAGCTCCATGGTGGTGAACAGCCCTGTACCAACAGGGGTCTTTCTGCTTAATACAGATACTACAGTAGCATAGTAGGGAGACACTAGCAACATAAAAGGAACCTGTCTTCAGAAAGATGCATATCATAGTTGAACAGAAACAGAGAAGGATTCTGACATAAAAGATAAATAACAGCTCTGAGTGTGTGTGAAAAATCCCACAGAGAAGCCAGGGAGAACCCTGTCTCTGTCGGGTCAAGAAATGATGTCTATGAGAGAACAAACTGTGAAAGAGCTGAAAACGACCAGCCAAAGGATATGTTCTCAACACTTTCTAACACAGCCCAGCGGGAGCAGAGCCTAAATGCGTGAGGAGATTGAGGGACTGCCCTCAGGCCCCAGTTCACGGGCTAGTTTTCCGCCAATGTGTTCTTAATGCCATTCCCATCAGAGCATCTGGCCTGGCAGTGGAGAATTGAGCATGGGGCTTTGGCTTAATTCTTGCCCACTGAGCAAAAAGTAAATGCTATATTCACCAGCCAGGTCACTGCAGTTCGCACCAGTGGCTGACTTTTCTTTCACTGATGCCAAAAAAAAAATCTTCAATGTGGGTACAAAACCCCCACTGCTTGCTTTGTAGTGGTTTCATATTGTGCTTTGAGATGCTTTTCAATATGAGAGATGGAATGTCAAAGGAAGAGAAATGGACTTTTAAAATATAAGAAGAGGTAGCAAAATGGGATGAAAACATTTCCCTGTCAGAGCAGGGACACTGTTTCAGAGGTGTGGGGTGAGGGGGGGGGTCTCCTGAATTCTATATTTTTGAGAGTATATGTGACTATTCCTTAGGAACACCTAGATTTTAAAATCAAAAAGAGTCCAGTAGCACCTTTAAGACTAACCAACTTTATTGTAGCATAAGCTTTCGAGAATCACAGTTCCCTTCGACAGATGCATCTGATGAAGAGAACTGTGATTCTCGAAAGCTTATGCTACAATAAAGTTGGTTAGTCTTAAAGGTGCTACTGGACTCTTTTTGATTTTGCTACTACAGACTAACACGGCTAACTCCTCTGCATCCTAGATTTTAAGTAATTGGGCTGTCTCTGTGTGCATGCACATATGTATGGGCTTAGAAGTCAATGGTCTTAGAACAGCGTAACTCCTTTTAGGATGGCACAGTTAAAATGCAGGGCAGAAAACCATAACATGACATCACAGGAGCCAACTTTGTATAGCTACAAATGAGAGGCAACTATCATTTTCTGATGCATATCCCCTTTGGTATTTTATGCCATGGAAAGTGCCCCCCCTCATGTAATAGCCCCTACTTACATTACACAAACGTCATCAGAAGTGACCAGGCACAAATCCTTTGTGCACCATCTGGGCAAAGCGATGAGTAACTTATGACAGGCGCCAACATAGTAGCTCCTCCCTACTGTAGCACTGTTCTGCTCTCCATAGGGTGGACTACTGTCCCATCCCATGGAGGAGAGCACATTGCAGCAGCTCCCACGCTACTGGTAAGAAAGGCTTGGGTGTGGGTTCCAGTTGCTGGTTCCAGTCCCAGTTTCCAGTCCCAGTTTCCTCAGTTTCTGCAGCCTCTGCATTGTTATTCATAGATATTTCTATAGCACAATATATCCACAAGGATCCTGCAAAGTTTGGGGGTGGCGGGAGGCAGTGACCTTGTCTCATATATTTACCAAAGCACAGTATACAGTTGCCTTGCTTGAATAAATTAAATAAACCACTAATGCTCCTTGATTGTGTTTTCTTAAAATGTGAAGGTCACCTTGGAAACTGCAGCACTGCAAAGCCGGAAATGGCTTCCAGTGTTTCAGCTCCACCTGCTGCAGTCAGAGCTTGTGGTAAGAGGCCCTGGAGTGGAGAGCAAGGGGAGGAAATGGGTTTTTTAAAAAGAACTGGACAAAAGGACATGTGAGGGGCATCAGGAATCTTGACCCATCATTTCCATGAGCTTTCTAGGGGTACATTCAAAAGCATGTGGACACCATTTTAAAAATGAACAGGGACTGTGCAGCACAAGGTAATCACACAAACCTCCCGCTTAGGTTTCAAAAAGTATTGCACCAATTCATGGCTATTTGCTGTGATAACTAAATGGAACTTTCCTAGGAGATGCTGCCCATCATATCACCCAGTGAGCTTCCATGGCATGCCAGGATTTCAAACTCCAGCTCCCCAATGCAAATCTGACTCTCTAACCACTACCCCATACAGGCCCTCAGAATTCTCCACTTGAACTGGCATTGTCCTCATGAGACATGGTTTTGATGTCAGCTAACCAGTTTGCATTTCCTTCTCAGGCTGGAGAGGCACAACTGGAATGTATTAGTTTTCCTTTTGTTTCCCCCCTGCCCAGAAAGGCACAATAAACCACCTACCCCATTTGCTATTTAAATTGAGTTTGTATATATACATTCACTAACTTTGTTCTGTTGCTTTCATTAATTCTGCTGTTGAAATTTTGCTTGCAGGGCAGAAATTTTCTCTTCTTTAAAAAACAGAAAAGAAAGGCCTTTAGTGGACTAGACAGCATCCCACCAGCCTGAAATGAATTCTAACCTCTGTTTAAATATTGATGATTGTAATAATTAGCATTGTGGTTCTGCTTCCTAAGTTGTGAGTCGTGCAACTGCTGTACTATAGCAGTGAAATCTTCTCTTTTTTTTAATTTGCATGGTGAGAAAATCTTGTATAGATTTTATTAACACTACAAAGGAAAGTGTAATGGGAATACACAAATTATTTAGGTGAAGAGGTGGAGTTACCTCTGAAAGAGGAATCTGTAACATAAACTGACTCTTTATGTAGAGGTGGTCAAAATCCAGGCAGAGGCAAGCATTTTATTGAGCAACAAAAAAAGTGATAGAGTCCTCTTTCAAAATCATTGACATATATTTTCAGCCTTGGATTCTCAACATATGAAAAGCAAGAATTGGGTCCAGTAGCACCTTAGAGACCAACTAGATTTCAAAGGTGTGAGCTTTTGAGAATCAAAGCTCCCTTCCTCAGAATATATGAAGTGAATCAGGTCTACCATTGTCAACTCCAGCTAGGGAAATTCCTGGATATTTGGGGGTGGTACTTGGGAAGGGGAGAGTTTGGGGAGAGAAGGAAGAACAGCAGGGATGTATGGCAATAGTGGGCTTACCATCTCACCAGTGGGGATGAGGGATTCTCTGCCATCAGTGGGCAGCTTTCTGCTGCCATTCAACTGGCTGGCTGGGAAAGAAATGGTGGGAAATGGGAGGTGGGTGTCCACAGCATCTTGACACAATGATATCACTCTGCACGATCCCAGAAATTATGTCAGCAAATCTTTGGAGGATGCTGTGGGGACACTCTAGTATTTGGGCAAAACTCTATGCCAGGGACAATCAAGGGAGGACAAAGAACG
This sequence comes from Eublepharis macularius, assembly GCF_028583425.1. Taxonomy (NCBI): domain Eukaryota; kingdom Metazoa; phylum Chordata; class Lepidosauria; order Squamata; family Eublepharidae; genus Eublepharis; species Eublepharis macularius. The sequence continues at coordinate 27,112,620 of NC_072798.1, forward strand.
GCCATTCGGCCTGGGTCTCAAGCTCAACAAGGTCTCAAATTTAAACCCTTGTTAATTTTTGGTAGCATTTTAATGTTTTCATCTGTAATCAGTTTTGTCATTATGGTTACAGCTGCCAACTTCCAGGCAGGGCCTGGAGTTTTCCAAGAATTACTACTGTTCTCCAGACAGCAGAGATCAGTTCCCTGGAGGAAATGGCTGTTTCAGAAGACAGATTCTATGGCATCACATCCCCACTGAGTTTTCTCACTTCTCCAATCTTCCTCCTCCCCAAGCACTGTTGCCAAATCTCGAGGAATTTTACAAGCATGAGTTGACAACCCTGCTAGTGACCTAAAAAAACCTAGAAGTGTCCTGGACCTCTTGTGAGCTCTGAGAGGGCCTGCACATTGCAGCCTTTGCCCCCTCTGTTATTCATGAGGGTCCATTATTGCCTAAGAACAAAATGTACAGGGCCTCAACAGTAAGGGAAACAGGGAAATCCCACTCTGTAAAGTCCACAGATGATTGGATACAAGTCAAAGTGTTCTAAGTTTACATTTTAAGTTTTTAGCATTCAAGTTTAGATTTTAAGTGGGCCATGCAGCAAGGGCCTTTTGGGTCCCTGTGGTTCATCCCTTGGGGGTTTTAATGGAACATTATCCTCCTTTTCCACTCCACTGCAAGGTCTAGTACCTAAGAAAATCAAGCAGGCTAGGCAATATAAGATAAACACCTCAAATTAGGTCAAACCCAGCCATCTTACAACATAATAAAGGAACAGGTGCTGTACCTATTCAATAGGTACAGCTGGAGTGGATGCAAATCATGGACAAAGCCATCTATTACATCCTGTTTCTTTGTCAAGCATTCTAGCCTAGCGCCTGGTTCCTGAAGATGCAACCATTCCTTCTACATGCTGGCTGAAGTTAATGAACTTCAGTGCAGCTGTGTATGGTGAGGCAGTAGGTTTGCCAACCTCCAGATAGGGCCTGGAGATCTCCCAGAGTTACAACTGACCTCCAGAAATCAGTTCCCCTGGAGAAAATGGCAACTTCAGTGGGCAGAGTCTACAGCATTATATCTAGGGTTGTCAGGCCCCCTCAACCTCCTGGCGGGGACCTGGGGCTTGGCACAAACTCCTGCAAGCACGATGACATCACTTCCAGGAAGTGACGTCATCACGCGGCCTCTGGGAACGCGCCCACGCTCCACAGGGGCCCAGACTGTGGATGCTGCAGAGCGTGGAAGCGCTCTTGCCCTCCACAACAGCCCAAAATGCGCCCATTTCAGCCTAGATCAGGTGCATTTCGGGCCCATTTTGGCATAGATTGGGCCCGTTTTGAGCCGCTGCAGAGCATGGGTGCATTGAAGTCCCTGCCCACCCCAAATCCCATCTTCCCCAGGATCCATCCCCAAATCTCCAGGAATTTTCCAATCCAGTGTTGGGAACTCTACGAGGCAGTAAGAATTTCCAACCATTTACTTTGCATGATACATGCCAGGCAGCAAATCAGGTCAAGAAAAAAGGATCCAATTCAACCCTTCTTAGAGAAAGTGGTCATGTACTTCTACTTTGGTTGTTGGGGGTTTTCCGGGCTGTATTGCCGTGGTCTTGGCATTGTAGTTCCTGACGTTTCGCCAGCAGCTGTGGCTGGCATCTTCAGAGGTGTAGCACCAAAAGACAGACAGTCTTTTGGTGCTACACCTCTGAAGATGCCAGCCACAGCTGCTGGCGAAACGTCAGGAACTACAATGCCAAGACCACGGCAATACAGCCCGGAAAACCCCCAACAACCATCGTTCTCCGGCCGTGAAAGCCTTCGACAATACATCGAACACCTCTACGGGGAGGAAACATTCCAACAGACCCGAAGATTGGAAACACTTCGGAACAAGAAAGCACATCTACTCTGTTCTTTGACCTTTCTTCTCCTCTGTCTTTTGGTGCTACACCTCTGAAGATGCCAGCCACAGCTGCTGGCGAAACGTCAGGAACTACAATGCCAAGACCACGGCAATACAGCCCGGAAAACCCCCAACAACCATCGTTCTCCGGCCGTGAAAGCCTTCGACAATACATACTTCTACTTTGTTTCCTATGGAATGTCCTGTACATTCTTCTTATCTCTCTTTCTTGGACATTCTCTTCTCCTGATCCACATAGTAGCTGAATGAAACAGCTCTGCTTTGTTACCTTGGATGTTCCACTTGTGTATGTAACCATGTGAAGTTAAAGAAAGGCTGTACATAGCAAGAGTTATTGAATGTTCTGAGACATAGCCTGCCTAGAGTTGCCAGCCTCCAGGTAGTGGCTAGAGATCTCCCAGAATTACAACTGGTCTCCAGGTCACAGAAATCAGTTCACCTGGAGAAAATGGCTACTTTCTGGGGGTGGACTCTATGTAATTCTGCCATGCCAAGGTCCTTTCCCTCCCCAAATTCCACTTTCTCCAGGTTTTTCCAGGTTTCACCCCCTAGATCTCCAGGAATTTCCCAACTTGGAGCTGGCAACCCTAAGCCTGCCTGATGAGGTAAATACCTAGAGTTTATCAAGTTTGCCACTTCACAGGGCAGGCCAATACAGGCCTACATCTTGAACTTATTAACATCTCCAGCTTTCTATACATTTTTATTTAGATATATTTATATCCCACTTTTCTCCACAGCGAGAGGTGCCAAAACGGTTTACAGCACCGCTCTGCCCTCCTCATAACAACAACCTTGTGACTAGGGGAGGTTAGGCTGAGAGAGTGACTTGGGTTAAGATCATGCAGCAAGCTTCCCTATTGATTCTCTTCATACAGACTAGCTACCAGTGGGGATTAAAGGAAATAAGCTAGCGGGAGAGTCAGGGCCGTATTATTCATAAGGCTGACACTTAGGGGCCCCGCAGGGACTAGGGAATCATCCATGTTTTTTGCTGAGGCACTATTACCTGCACTCCAATGGTTAAAGGCACTTTATACTCTGCGCTGTAGCAATACGTGTACATATATATTTATCCATATATATCTACTTTCATAAGTATATATGAATAGAATTCTTCAGGAGACCCTCAAAATGGATATAGGGCTCTGTACTGTGGTTTAGTACCTACCATACCAGAGTCAGGCTGTCAGCTGTAATGGAGTGAGAGACTGAAGTGCCAGAGGGGGCCCGAAATACCTGAAAGCCTAGGGGCCTGGCCATGGGTTAATATGGCCCTGGGGAGGATAAGTCTGACTGAGAGCTTAAGAGCCCAAGCATTTTTCCTCTAGTCTTTTTCCTCTGGTCTTGAAACCAGAAAATGAAGTGATTTCCTCACATGCGTATAATACCTCCCCCTTCCCAACAGGTTTGCCAACTCAGGTTGGGAAATTCCTGGAGACTTGTGGGCAAGCGCATGGAGCAGATGGAGTTTGGGATGGAGAGGTTGCTCAGTAAGGATGTGATGTCATAGATTCTACCCTCCAAAACTGCCATTTTCTCCAGTGTATTCTGATCAGCGTAGTCCGGAGAGCAATTGTAATTCCTGGGGAACTCCAGCCCCGACTTGGAGGCCGGCAACCCTACCCTCGCCAGCAGTCAACTCACACATCTAGAATTCAGGGCAGGGCCTCCTGGCAATCCAGATCAAAGCAGAGATGTTTTAGCCTGTAATCAGCAGCAGTTTGTCCAACGGTTTTTGTTTTGAATAGGGGATGTGGGATAGCATGGAAACGGGTTCAGCAAAGGCCTGTTCAGAGCTCTAAGCACACAGCTTAAGAAATAATAGGACTCCGTGGATCTTCCAGCAGCCCCTTTGCCAGTGGCTATTGATTTAGCAATATTTTAAAGATTTATTCCCTTTTATTTTCACCGGGGGAAATTATGCTGCCAAGATCTATTAGCCCAACCGAAGTCATTATCCTACTCATCATTACCACCTCCCAGAGTTGGCTTGAGGGGCCTCTTGAGCTTTGGGTCTGACGCTGCTGGGGGGGTTGCCTCTGCTCCAATTATGTGCGTTGCATTCTCAACATTCTGTCAAGAGCAGGAATGAATGGGGGGGGGGAATACGAACAATTGTTCCTCCATGCTGCATTTCCAGGGCTTTGTGCAAAAGAGGTGGGAGAGAGCTCTTCTGCCATAATAAATAGTACGTCAGGCAAAAGGCTAACTGAGCACTTCTTCAACACTTGCTACATTTCTCGGTGCAGGGAAACCTGTGGCAATGACAGCTCACTGATAGCTCACAGCTCACTGAAGAAGTGAGCTGTGGCTCACGAAAGCTCATACCCTACCACAAATTCTGTTAGTCTTATAGGTGCTACTGGACACATGCTCTTTTCTACCGTGGCAATGAGTCAGGGCTAGGAGAGAGGGCAGGAGGACAGATGCAATTCTGCCCCTTAGCTAGGCATTTAACATGCACAGTTTGTTGTAGGTGTAACTGCACCTATGAGACTGGAGATGGTAAGGCTGCCTAGCCTGCTCTTTTTGCAGAGCTTAGTTTAAAGTTGCATTAAAATCACAGATTCCCCTCTCTCTTTATTTCACAGTCTTTCTGGCACATGCCACCCAAAAAAGAAAAGAGGTCAGCGCTGTATTTTCAGTGTTCAGAAATTCTGCAAAGCACCACAGGCTTCATATAAGCCACCTAGACCTCACCGTCTTTGACCATGCCAATCTAAGCCACCTACAAAAACAACAACCCTGCAGTTAAGGCAGAAAGTACCACTTCAGGGGAGCCTGAAAAATTTAAGGTGCATTGAAATTACAGCACAGAAGTACATTTGTGCAGTACAATTTATTCCAGATAGTCAATTAATGAGCCAGCCACAATCTTGACAGTGCACAGGTATATGTATTCAACATTGCATGCAGATAAGGCAGTTTCCCCTGGAAGTCAGCCAAATGCTACTCCTCCTGAGCCAAGACGATTTCCATATAGAATTGGATCGTTCAAATTCCCGCTGCTTCAGCAAGAGCCAGCCTTGCTAAAAAAGGGTTGTGAAACAGAGAAAATTATGAAGGCCATTTTGTAGAACGAGCAGAAATAGACTTCCAGTCCTTGAGCATTTGCAAGGCCGCATGTATCTTGCTGGCTGCTTACACAAGCTGAGAAACTCTCTCGTTCCTTTGAAACAGCCGTTGTTTCTCTCCAGCCATTTTCTGTGTCACTGGGGCTGGTCTGAAGCCATGTTATGACAGTTACCAAAGTGTTTTTCACACCTGTGAGGCAGGCCTATTATTATGAACATCGAAGCTAAACAGTGCTCCAGTTGGGAGAAATGAGCAGGAGAGCATTGTGGTCACAGCAAGCCACGGGTGTCTCATCATGTTGTTTTACCTACTTTTAATTATTAGATTTGGAATTTTGGAGGAGGGGTGGGAACAGGCCACTTCTGTGGGATTATGTTGCTATTGTCTACTGGAGTTATTTTCATTTGCTATTTTTGGGGGGGGGGACATGGCTCGTTAACAGAGTTTCCTACACACACACAAAAGAGAGATGAGAATCCCTTCATCCATGGTGTTTAAAATCCAATGCCAACAGTAATTAGGACTCAGTAGTAGAGCCTCTGCTTTGCATGCAGAAAGTGTCATGTTCAATCCCCATATCTCCAGTAAAAAGGATCAGGTGATGTGAAAATTCTCTATCTAAGATCTTGGAGAGCCACCGCCAGTCTGAGTAGACAATATTGATCTTGTTGGGCCAGTAGTATGGCTTTGTATAAGACAACATCACATTCGTTCCTGTAGGGAAGATTATTTTCAGTATCAGAGCGGCAATGGCCACTATATGCTCCCCTCAAAAATTACAGTGTCTACCCATACTAGAAGGCCATTGTGGTGTAATACGGTACCTTTATGTCCTGATGCTCTCTCTTGTAATGCCCCACCGAACTTTGGCTGGGATATAAAGGTTCAGGGATCTCCACTCCTACTTGTGTCAGAAGAAAGGAGCTCCGACTCCTAAAGCTTACAATCTGAAAATCTTGTTGGTCTCTAAGGTACCATGGGACTCAAATTCTACCATGGTGTCCTAGTTATGAAGACCGGGGAAATCTGGGTTCAAATTAACACTCAGCCATGAATTTTTCTGGGTGCCCGTGAGCTAGGTCCTTTCTCTCAACCTAACTTACCTCACAGGGTGGTTGTATATGGACACAGCTGAGGAGAAGGGAACCGGGTACACTGCCCTGTGCTCTTGGAGGGAGGGCAGGGCAAACATATGATGGATGATATGAGAGACAGCATCTTTTCTCAAATAATGTGTTCATGGGAGAAATAGTTTGCTTCTCTTCCACACAGACATAATTGTTGCTATGCTTTAAAGTAAGGGGCATCCCTTATGATCTCTGGAGAAGCAATGCTGCATACAGTCCTTGGACAGTGATAGAGCAGTCCAGCATCTTCTGTAGCACCTCTGCATCAAAGTTGGGGCTTGGGCTATTAGCAGCCCATTAGCACCCTAATGAATACAGACCTATACAGCAACCTTTCTGCTCTAATGGTCTTGCAGGGCAACTCACTGCTTTGTTTATAAGACAAACTTCCAAGTTCTGTTCTATAGGATGTAAAACAGGGGATCACACAAGTCCATGGAAAGGGAAAGTGGGTATGAGATGCTCTGTCATCTCTAGAAGTAATGTATCAAACACTTTAAAAACCTTGATGGTAACTAAATTAGTAATACTATTCAGCAATTATAGAAATGAACAGATTCAAAACATCAAGTAGATAGAGATTAGATAAAAGAGGGTGCTAAATCAAAATTATAGCAATGGCAGAAAATGGGTTAGGAAATTAGATTGAAGGATTAGTTATGTTTTAATCCGGCAGAGAGATTAATTTGTAAGGATTTGGGGGAAACAGATTTGCCACCTCGTATAGTGAGGCTGAGAGGAACAGAGGAATTCAAGAAGCTTACCCCGTTCGGAAAATAGTCCTTTGCTGTGGAAATACGTGTGAAAATGTATGCCATGGAAATATATTTGTAAAGGCCAAAAGATCCAAGACAGGATTTCCCCCTCAAAGCATCTGGGATGGGGACAACAGATTAGAATCGAGGTTGTTGTGCTGGGGGAGTGGTTGTCCATTTCCTCCCCTGCACTGTTTCTCCAGTAGAACCCTCCGCCCACTCCGAATTGGTATCACATACAAGAAAAAGATAGTTACCGTATGGGGGTTGCCTATTTTCCTATGGAGACTAATAATCCCACTGGGGAAGGGGATTTTTTTCAGGGAAAAATCACAGGTTAGATAGGTTAACTTCCCTTCCCCAGTTCCACCACAGCCCAAATCAAAACCAAAATCTCCATGCACCTGCTTTGGGACATCCAATCCACAGGTCCCTGTTTGGACTGGAGTTCATACAAGCATGCAAAGCTACCTTCTTCTGAGCCATTGGTCCCTCTAACCCAGTAGTATTAAATCTGCCCAGCACTCACTGCACTTTTCCAGGGTTTCAATGAGAGGGCATTTCCCAGCCCTGTTTCTTCCTGAGAACTTTTTAACAGGAGATGGCAGGGAGTGCATTTGGGACCTTCTACATGCAAAGTATATATTCAATGAGCTAATCTCCTTGTGGCTAACACTAGTTTACCAGAGGCAAGTGTCAACAAGCTGATCCACTATAGTTCATCTATCGACATTCTCTCAATTAAACAATAGTGTGAGAACCAGTATGGTGTCACGGGTGAAGTGTCAGACTTCGACTAGGGAAAGGGAACATGGCTTCATATCTGTGCTTAACCATAACATCCTTGAGAAATAAACAATCCCTCAACCTGTTCTACCTCACAGGGTTGTCAGGTGGAGGAGGTCCCAAGTATGATGCCCTAAGCTTAAAGAGAAGACAGGATATAAATAGGGATTTTTAAAAAATAAAAACAATATTAAGAGCTGCCTGACAGCTTCATACACACTAGGCCTGCATATGAGGTATACAAAATGAATATTGCATTAATGAGACTTTGATCCTTACTAGTCTTGTTGATGTTCTGTTCTTTTTACAGTAATAATGATCTCACAATGACTCACACACACACTATTGGTTGTCTGGGCACTTCATGTTGTACATTTTCCCCTGAATCAAAAAGCAAACCTTCACACTGTGCTGACCACAACTGCTAACTATAAAGTAAAGATGTCTGTGCTGTTTTTCCAGCTGTTGAGTAGTTAGCTGACAGATAGCCCAGCTATCACAAACACAAACCCCCTCCAAGCCTCACACCTGGATTCTAAATCTGGTGCTGACTTCAAACGGCAGTGCCTGACTGTGAATTGGAGGTTGTGAGAAACAGCTTAAAAACCCATTGCAGTGATGCAACTGACAGTGTGGTCTAACACCTGCTATGCATGCAGTAGGACCCAGATTCAATCCATGCGGCATCTCCAGTTAAAAGGTAAGATAGTAAATTATGTGAATGACTTTTACCAAAGACACTATAGAGCCATTGCCAGAGTAGATCATACTGACCTTAATAGACCAACAGTCTGACAGTATAAGGTTGCTTCGTGTGCTTATTTTGTTCATGTGACTTGAACATATGATTCTCAAATCTGTGTCCGGTTCTCTAGCCCAATTAAATTAAAAACATAACTCACCAGCTTTGTTTCAAAGACCCACCAGGGACTCAACATCACTCCTGGAACTAAATAAGCATGGGGCTGTCAAGGCTATAATTCATGTCTGGTAGGGTGCATTCTGTTATAGTGGGCTGCCATTTGTGTGAGCTTCTGCCCAAGCCGAAAAAAATGCATGCTGGTTCTGCACGAGAAGTTCTACCATACAGTCTGGTATGTAAACCAGCGCACTGAAATTTAGTATGATTTGAGGCTGCTTGAGTTCAGTGAGGGTCAGATCAGCTCCAATCCCGCCAGCCTGGTTTTGCATTTCATAGCACATAACACAGGTGAGATGTGTCACTGACATATATTTTCATGCTGAGTTCTTGCTGCGCAGGCAAAAGATGCCAACTTGAAGCATGCAGGGGTCCATCATCCTTTCCACAGGACATGAAAAAGGAAGTTACATGACTTGCATAAGAATCCTTTCCTTCTTCCCTGCTTCCCTTACTGGGTTTGTTCCTGGGATCTCTGCATGGTATATTTACCCCAACACTTGTTGTTGCAACCCCTTTCTTTTTTAGTTAGCTTGATTTTGCCTTTAGCCCTCCCCTCCTTGCCCCTCCCCCGGGCAGACTGCTGCCACCAGGAATTATATTGCAAAATAACTTAAACTTCTCCTTTAATAACATGCCCAAGCATCAGGCACTTTCATGGGACTATGTGGCCCTGAGGATAGGATAGGAATGGGATATATAGGAATAACAGATACTCTGGAATGAAAAAAACAAACAAAATAAACTTTTATTTTTACAAGAAGCGTATTGGTTTCATACTGTTAATTAAGCTTGAAGGTTAATTAAGCTTTAATTAAGGCTTGAAGGCAGGTCCGGCAGCCACCTCAAGCTTGGAGGAGCCGGAGGGAGCGCTGGGGGCAGGGGCGCACGCCACGGAGCTGGCGGAGGTAGCGCTGGCGGCTGAGCAGGAGGGATGGGAAGCCGCCCACGTGCTGCCCCAGCCGCCTGCCGCGCCTGGCCCGCAGCTGCTGCACCCAGCCAGGAGCACATGCTGGCGGCGGCAGCATGGGGCAGTCTGAGTGGGCAGCCTCCCAGCCCTCCCGCTCAGATGCCCTGTGCTGCCACTGCTGCCTGCACACAGCTGCAGGCCAGGTGCAGCAGATGGCCAGGGTGGTGCAGGAGGGCTCACGTGCTGTCCCAGCTGCCTGCTGCACCAATGGGGCCAGCTCGCAGTGGCATGCTGCATGATGACATCACACACAGTGACGTCATGACGCAGTCCGGATGTGTGCGCGCAAAGGCACCAGAAACTCTGGCACTGGCCCTGCACACAGATATACACAAACTTTCTCTTTCAGGCTCACACAAAGTTTGCCTGCTTCAGATATCAATTTCTCACTCGAATACACATAGACTTTCACTCTCAGGCTCTCAAACAGTTTGCCTGCTTCAGACAGAATTAAAGTTCTCTCACAGACACACAAAGTTCAGGCTTCCACACAGGTTTCTTAACTGAACTAGAATCAGTATTTCTTTCATAAATGCATAGACGCCCTCAGGCTGCACACAGCTTGTCTGCTTTACTCAGACTGAATGTTTTCTCTCTGCTCAGTAACTAAAACTGCCGTTCACTCCACCCACACTCTCAGTCATCAAACAATCATCTCACTCATCCCTCTCTTTCACCCCCACTCTTCATCTGTACCACACCAAGCATTTAAAGACACACACACAATTAAAATCATCACAGCTACAAAGCAACCTCAGTATATGGTTCTCTTATTAAATCAGGCATTATTTACACTATAAGCTTTCACAAAATGTGTCTCTCCTGCCACTCACCCGTTAACATACCCCAGTGGCTCTCAAACAATATGATAACTGAGCCTCTTTACGCTTGAGGGGGGATGGGGTGGATGGGGTGGAAGTGTTCGAGGAGCCCCTAAAAATTATAAAGAAAGAGCTTTAATTTAATTTTATCCAGTTGAAGACCCAACTGAATTACAATACATCATTAAATTGTGCAACTGAGTGCTATAGATTTTAGTAGGGTTGCCAACTCCAGGTTTGGGAAATGTCTGGAGACTTGGGGTGAAGCTTGGAGAGCACAAGGTTTGGGGAAGGGAGGGTCCTGAGCAGGGTATAATGCCATCGAGTTCACTCTCTAAAATAGGTGTTTTCTCCATAACTGATCTCTGTAGCCTGGAGCTCAGTTGCAATTCCTGGAGATTTACAGGTCCTACCTAGAGGTTGGCAACCTGAGGTTGTAGTGATGTGATATCCACTAAATTTATAGTCTGGATCCCCATACTTGAAGGAACTGTCCTCCCCATATGAGCTCAGAAAGATCTTAAGACTCTCACAGTAAGGTTTCCTCTTATTTTTTCTTCTTAGATGTGAGATCTTTGTCAGGGCAAAACTGTTTTCTGTGGCGGCCCTGTCCTTACGGAATGGCCTACCATGTGAAGTAAGCCGTAGGCATGGCAGTTGTCAGGATGAGAAAAAAAGGGAAATAGCATGAAGAGAGGAATACAGAGGAAAGTAAGACCCTGCAAGTCCTTGCCGGTTCCCCACAGCGCAACTGGGCCCTACGTGGGTTAAACACAATTGGGCCAGATTTTCCCAAGGAGAGACTGCTGGGGGGGGGGAGAAACCTGAAGACAGGGAGGCAGATAGAATGAGGTTGGCTGGTGGGTGGGAAAGAGAGAAGCAGGAAAGAAGGAGAGCCGATAGGGGCTTTCACAAAAGGGAATGAGGAAATAGTAGGGGAGGGTAAAATAAGATGCCCCCTGAAAGTCCTTGTGGGCTCACCGCTTGTCCATGTATATTAGCCAGGATGACTACTAAGACTAGGGTTGCCAGTCTCCAGGTAGTGGCTGGAGATCTCCCGGAATTACAACTGGTCTCCAGGCCACAGAGATCAGTTCACCTGGAGAAAATGGCTACTTTGGGGGGTGGACTCTATGGAATTATGCCATGCCAAGGTCCTTTCCCTCCCTAAACCCCACTTTCTCCAGAGTTCCCCAGGTTTCACCCCCCAGATCTCCAGGAATTTCCCAACTTGGAGCTGGCAACCCTAACTAAGACTAAGGGACAAGTGACTAAGCCCTATGAAGAAAGACTGGGGGACTTGGAAATGTTCAGTTTGGAGAAAAGGAAGCTCAAGAGAGACATAATTGCTCTCTTTAAGTACTTAAAAGACTGTCACTTGGGAGAGAGAAGGGAGCAGTTCCTGTCGGCTACAGAGTATAGGACTCAAAACAATAGAACTCAAAACAATGGGTTTAAACTACAGGTGGGAAGGTACAGCTGGACATTAGAAAAAAGTTCTTCACGTTAAGAGTAATTCATCAGTGGAACTGGCTGCCTAGAGATGTAGTGGGTTCCCCCTCACTGGTAGTCTTCAAGAAGTGGCTGGACAAATACTTGCTGGGGATACTTTAGGCTATTTCTGCATTGAGCAGGTTTGGACTAGATGGTCTGTAAGATCCTTTACAAATCTATTATTCTATGACTACATGGATAACTGTAACCAGGGCATATTTTCAGCTGGAACGCGGTGGAACGGAGTTCTGGAACCGCTTGAAAGTGGTCACATGGCTGGTGGCCCTGGGAGCATGCGTGCACTTTGCGCGTGCACATGTGGTACCAGGGGCATCACCTCCCACCAAGAGTTGGCCCCTGTGCTGGCAACCCACTGAGTTCCACCACCTCTTTTCCCAGAAAAAAAGCCCTGACTGTAACATATGCAAAAATAAGAAAAACCCTGAAATGCGGTTGGGGGCGGCGGCTAATCTTGCATTTGAGAAAATACTATAATAGGTCTGATATGGCTAACTTTCATTTGGATTGGACTATTCCTTCCAGCCTCAATGGAAAGGGTGAACAAATATTCTCAAAGGAACATGGTTGCTTTGAGAACCCAGTGCTATAAGGAAACTCTTACAGAGGGTGTTGGAGTTGAGTGGGGAGGGGGTAGTCTGTGATGAAGTGGTTAACTTCATCTAGCAGCTGCATTGCAATTGGGACACCATCAGAAAATCCGGTCTGAGCTAAAGAGGGGGAAAGAAAAGGCCTTTGGAAATGTTTACACCTGAATTTCCTTAGTTCCTTTCCTTTCTGGCTGTCCCTGATTGCCTCTTTCAGATGAAAGTGAAAAGCTGTAATCTTTATTTCAGTTACTGGGAGAAACCACTCAGCAAGCACAGAAATATATATATATCCTATTTTTCCCCTCACAGACTATCAACACAAGATCTCTGAAGTGCTTTGTGAGTCCTAAGAAACTGAGGTTCATGGCACAGTTGAGATAGGATTGAAAATTTCCCCTGTCAAATGGACTGAAAATCTGAGGGTTGGGAAGATGATTTTTTTTAAAATATATATGAAAGTATTTTAAACCCTAATTTCCATTTTTTAAAAATGCTCAAGAAAGGGTTCATGGGTAGAATCTTCTAATCAAGGTTATATATGAAGAAAGTCTGTTGCAAATATTCCCTGCTTCCGGGACTGTTGATCATAACTGGGACATTTGAACAACAGCTCAGAATCCCCCTGGCCTGGGGAATCCTGTGACATGTGACACCAAGACCAATCCCATGTCTTAGTCTGACACAAAACTCACAAATCTGCTGCACTCTTTAGTTTGGGCAACACACTTTTTTTTAAAAAAAAATTTCTAACATAGAAAACTACAAAAAACTACAGAAATATAAAGGAAAAAAGGGGACTGGGGAAGAGGGAAGAGCAACATATAAACAGAAAACACACACTACATCTACATATCTTGTATTCCCTTCATACTGCAATTTTTCTTTAAAGTTAACTTTCTAATATGCTATCAGATTGGTAGATCTTATAAAATACAGACTACATTCAGGATCAGGTCTTCTCCCCCCCCCCCCCCGCGTCTCGGTCTCAGTTCTCTCTGCGCAGCTACAATAGCTGCGCTTGTTCCCTCCCCCCCCCCACTCTCCCCTTCAGACTTTGGACTTTCTTCTTGCTGGGACTCCTGATGGTTAAACAAAAAGTCCCTCAGCTGTACTTCCGATGTTATCTTGTAGGTTTGATCCTTGTATCTGAACCAGATGCCTTCCGGAAACAACCATTTGTATTTTACTTCACATTTCCTCAGGAAAGCCGCAAGTCTTTTATATTTAAATCTTCTTTTACGAGCCAAAAATGGAACATCCTTCAATATCTTAACCTTATTGCCCAGATAGTCCAAGTCCACATTATACGAATTATATAAGATGGTGTCCCGAGTCTTCTTAGATGAAAAGTCAATAATAATCTCGCGAGGCAGCTGACGCTTCATTGCATATTTTGAAGATGTCTGACGGACTTCCAGAATATCGCTTTTTAACTCTTTAGTTGCCTTAGCAAATGACGCCAAAAGTTCCGACACCAAATCTTTTAAATTTTCACTTTGCTCCTCTTTTACATTCTTTTTTTTTTAATAAAATTTTTATTGGAATTAGAATCATATAATTACATATTACAATCAATTCCCATTTCCCAATTTCTAACCCCCCTTTCCCCTCTTTTCTTTTGACTTCCAACAGTTTTCCAACCCTTTGTCCCTTTTCTCTTACTCATTTTTAATTCATCTATCTAACAAACCTGTATTTTTCCCTTTAATCTAAGCAATAATTCTTTAACTATTTTTAATACTCTATACCTTATCTTATCTTTAAGTCCCTTCTTCCACATTAGACAAACAATTTGTCCCTTTTTAACATAATTTCGTAGTTTCCTGGTTTCAGATATTTCTATAAGCCTTATACCATATAACCCATACATTTATATAAGTCAACCAATTTGACTTATATTCCGTATATTACTTTATATAACTATCATCAAAAGTTATCAATCAATTTAATCCATATATTTCTTCAGGTAGACTTATTCAGTTTAACATGTTACACGTTTATACCAGAAACCATATTAATTAGTCGGTCCTTATAGTTAATTATTTTCTATCCATATTCTATATGTTTTTCTATATATAACAATCTAACAAAATAGCTGCTTAGACATTTTCATTTCTCTCTCTACCCTCCGGTAAAGTCACCCCCCTCTACATTTCGTCATATTTCAGTAATTCTCGAACTGCCACAGTTCTCTTCCCACCTCCCATTTCTTCAGCACATATTGCTTCAGCTTCCCCCAATCTGTGTTGAACTGTCCTGGGTCCAGATTTCTCAATTTTCTTGTCATTTTGTCCATTCCGGCCATATACAGCAATTTGTAAGTCCAATCCTCCATAGTTGGCACTTCTTGTACTTTCCATTTTTGCGCATACAAAAGTCTGGCCGCTGCTGTCATGTAAAATAACAGTGTTCTATGTTGGGCTGGAATGCTCTCCATTCCCAAGTTCAGTAGCAGGAGTTCTGGGTTCTTATTAATTTGAAATTGTAGAATCTCACTTATTACTTTTATTATTTCTCCCCAGTACTGCCTGGCTACCTCACACGTCCACCACATATGATACAGAGAGCCCTCATGTTTTTTACATTTCCAGCATTTATTAGAAGTGTTCAAATTCCCTAGCGCAATCTTCTTTGGTGTCATGTACCAACGATAGATCATTTTGTAAATGTTCTCTTTAATATTAGTACACGTTGTAATCTTCATTGTGTTTTTCCACAAGTATTCCCATGCCCCCATTGTTATCTCTTTATTAAAATTTATGGCCCACTTCACCATTTGTACTTTGACTATTTCATCTTCAGTATACCATTTCAACAGTACTTGGTATACCTTGGAAATTTCCTTCTTATCCTCTTTCAAAAGTGTCTGCTCTAGTTCCGAATTCTCTGTTCTTATGCCTCCCTTTGCACAATCCGAATTGTAGAGATCTCTGATCTGCCTGTACTGGAACCAATCGTAATTGGAAGATAACTCGTCCTGCGTCTTTATTTTAAGTTTAGAAGATTCTATTCGGGTTATCTCCTTATATGTTAAACACTGTTGCTCATTATAGACAGCTCTCGGATCTATTACTTCATACGGAACTACCCACATGGGGGTTCCTTCTTGTAGGAAATCTCTATACTTCTTCCAGGTTGCATATAGGCTTTCCCGTATATAATGGTGTAGGAACATAGAGTTCACTTTTACTTTGTCATACCATAGGTATGCATGCCATCCAAATATTTTTTTGTATCCCTCTAGGGCCAATAATTTCTTATTCTTCAACGTCATCCAATCTTTCAGCCACACTAGGCAAATTGCGTCATAGTAAAGTCTTAAATTGGGTAGTTGCATTCCGCCTCTTTGCTTTGCATCTTGTAAAACTTTCATTTTCACTCGAGGCTTCTTGCCCGCCCAAACAAAATCTGATATTTTCCTCTGCCATTTTTCAAACTGCTTAGAGTCTCGGATAATTGGTATTGTCTGTAACAAAAACATTACTCTTGGTAACACATTCATTTTAACTGCTGCAATCCTTCCCAGCCATGACAAATTCAATCTATTCCATTTGATCAAATCTTGCTCAATCTGAGTCCATAATTTTTCATAATTGTTTTTGAATAGATCTATATTCTTTGCAGTCAGTTCAATTCCCAGATATTTCACCTTAGTTGTTACTTCACAATCCGTTATTTCCATTAACAGTTGTTGTTTTTGCTTAGTCATATTTTTACATAATATCTTTGACTTCTTTTTGTTGATATAAAACCCTGCCAGATCTCCAAACTCTTTAATCTTCTCTATCACTTTTGGCATATTCTCCATTGGATCTTCCACAATTAACATTATGTCGACCGCAAATACTCTAATTTTATAAGAAAAGTCCTTTATTTTTATTCCGCGGATTTCTTCATCTTGTCGTATTTGTATCATCAAAATCTCCAGTACCAAAATGAATAGCAACGGAGACAACGGGCAACCTTGTCTTGTTCCTTTACTTATAGTCAATTTCTTGGTGGTCTCGTCATTGACCACAATTGCTGCATTCTGGTCTCTATAAATTTCTTTAACTGCTCTTATGAATTTTTCTCCCATTTGTAGCTTTTCCATAGTGGCAAACATAAAGTCCCAGTTCAAGTTGTCAAACGCTTTCTCTGCATCAACAAAGAAGAAACCAACCTCTTTGTCACAACGCTTATCATAATACTCAATAGCATTAATGACTGTCCTTAAATTGTCTCTGATTTGCCTGCCAGGTAAAAAACCTGCTTGTTCCTCCTCAATAATTTCCGAAAGCCACCCCTTCACTCTCTCTGCCAGTATCTTCGCAAAGATTTTGTAGTCATTGTTAAGTAAGGATATAGGCCTGTAATTTTTCACATTAGTCGGATCTTGGCCCTCTTTAGGGATCAGTGAAATGTTGGCTTCCTTCCAGGTATCTGGAATCTGTTGATCCTTTAATACTCCATTGATCACTTCTTTTAGGAATGGTACCAGTTCATTGGCCATTGTCTTATAAAATTTAGCTGTAAGTCCATCTGGCCCTGGTGCCTTTCCCAAATTTGTTGATTGTATTGCCATTTTTATTTCCTCATCCGTTACTTCATTGTTCAATCTGTCTCTCCACGCTTCCGAAATTACTGGGAGCTTCATTTTCTCCAAATATGTCGCTATTGATTCTTTATTGACCTCTTTCTTGTTATACAATTTAGCATAAAATTTATAGAAGGCTCTGCTAATGGATGTCTGTTCCAAATACGTTTTATCTTCACATATTTTATTTATTATTTTCTTTTCCTTTCTCTTTTTCAATTGCCATGCCAAATATTTCCCGGGTTTGTTTGCACCTTCAAACCCTTTTTGCTTTAGTCTTTTAAGATTCCACTCCAGTTCTTTATTGTTCATTGCTGTTAGCTGTTCTTGTAATATTTTAATGTCCTGATAAATTTTCTTTTTCCCCGGTCTCTTCTTTAACTGTGTTTCTTTGGCTTTTATTTTCTCCATAATCTCCTGTCTCTTCTCCTCTTTCTTTTTTCTGGCTCTTCCATTTAAATCCATTAGTATGCCCCTAATTACCGCCTTGTAAGTATCCCAAACCTTGTTGGTTGGTACTTCTTTATTCATGTTGTATTGTATGAAGAACTTTGTTTCTCTTCTAAGCATCTCCATATTCTCTCCCTCTTGAAGTAGGTCCTCATTTATTCTCCATCCTTTCCTTTTACTCCTTCTCCCCAATTTCCACATTATTGGATTATGATCCGAGCCTACCATCGGCATTATTTCCACTTCCTTAGTCCATAACGCTAAGTCTTTTGAGGCCCAGATCATATCAATTCTCGATAATGTAAAGTGTCTTGCGGAGTAAAACGTAAATTGTCTACTTTTCGGATTTTGTCTTCTCCATACATCTTCTAAAGTTTCCTGTTGTATCAGTTCAAAAAACAACTTTGGTAGCAATCCTCTTTTCTTTTGTGCAGTTGATGATTTTTTGTCTAACTCCAGATTCGTCACTCCATTGAAGTCTCCAGCAAGTATTATCTGATCATATGAAAGTTCATCTAGTTGCTTCCTTAAGTCCTCAAAGAAGCTTTCTTTTGCTCCATTAGGTGCATAAATTCCAACTACCAGCACTTTCTTTAAATTCCATATGCATTCCACTGCTATAAATCTGGCTTCCACATCTTTCATTACAAACTTTGGCTGCAGTTCCTCTTTAATGTAAAGCACTACTCCTCTTTTTTTCTTATTAGAGGCCGCTGCAAAATCATTGCCCAATTTTTTTAATTTTAAATACTTTACATCTTGTTTTCGAATATGGGTCTCTTGCAAACAAACAATATCACATTTTTGTTTTAATAGCCAGTGAAAAATGCTTTTTCTCTTGTTCGGTGAATTAAGTCCATTTACATTCCAAGATATAACTTTACACTCCATAATCATAATCTTGTTGCTGGTAAGTCCTTTTCATTGTCTCTTATAAATCGCTCCATCTCTCGTTCCGATCTGATGCGTCTTTTGGCCCCTCCAAATTCAAAGGACACTCCCTCTGGTAGTTCCCATCTGTACCTGATTTTCATGTCCTTCAAAATCTGAATCAGCGCCTTATATTTTTTCCGGTCCAATAACACCGATCTGGGTATTTCCTTCATAATGATAATCGTCTTGCCGTCAATCTCCAATGGATCTTGAAACTGTTTAGTCACAATCTTCTCTTTCATATTTCGGGTCGTAAATTGCACAATCACATCTCTTGGTAGTTTCCTCTGGGTCGCAATTCTTGAATTTACACGCTATACCACATCCAGGATAGCCACAACTTCCTCCTCCTCCTTCCCCAGGTATTCAGCTAACACCTCCGTCATCTGTTCTTGCGCTGTTTTTCCTTCCACTTCCGGCAAACCGCGAAATCTTAGCTGCTTCTCCATGTGTTTGCTTTCCGCAACCGCCATTCTCCCCTTCATCAGCCTCATCTCTGTTTGTTGCATGTCAGTTAAATTCTCCACCGCGCCTTCTACTGCTTTAACTCTCTGCTGTGTTCCTTGCAGTTCATTTTGCATTATTTCCATACCTTTCTTTACTTCTGACAGCTCACTTTTCACTGTCTGTTTAACCTCTTTGATCAGCTCCGGTTTAATGTCCTTAAGTTCTTTAATCACTTCTAAGAGTTTTTTGTCTAGATTCTCTATTGCTGATTGCCACTCTTTTTTCGACATCGTGGGGCTTGCCTTGGCTCGCTCCCACGAGTCCGCCCTCTTCCTTAACTCCGTGGCGTGAAATTAAGTGTCTTTTTATTTTTTAATTTAAATGTCCCAGTCTTTTTGCAAAGAAAAAACTTTTAAAGAATCCAAAATGTCGGGCGTCTTTTCTCTATGGTTCTTCTATGGTTTTTGTAATTCAAAATGGCTTACTTCCTCTTCCGCTGAAGCCGTGGCTTTTCCCCTTTCAAAGATGGCGATTCCCTTCTTCCTGCCCTCCGGCAGGGGCCGCTTCTCTCCAGCAACTCTATTGTTATTACGTACTTCCTGTTTCCCGACTTCCCGCAGTAGCTCTCGCGATGGCAGAATTTTCTCACAGCTCCATAACCGCAAGTATTCAAAACAATAGTCCTGATTCTTTAATAACTCCTTTAAACTTAGTCTTTTTTCTATTTCGACTCTTGCCGAGTCTTCTCCCCGTTATAATTAGCCTGTTGCAGTTTTAAAATCAACTTTTAATCTTCTTTACTTTTAACAATCTGTCCCGTATCAGGAGATAGTGATCTTTACCTTCCCATTCACTTTCCGTGGGTTGTAATCACTGTTTCAATCTTCGTTTCTCCTCCACTCCTCTTTCCCCTGTTGAAGCTTGGGTACGTAGGTCTTATGCCAACCGCATTGGCCCCGAAACTGCCGCAGAGATCTTTGCCGACCTGTCACAGGGTGGGACCTCAAGGGTCGTGAGGGGGCCCGTCGCGTAGAGCCCCCCCTCGCCCGAGATCAACGCGCCCTGAGGTCTTGAGCGTTCTTTGCCTGCTCTCCGCCTGAGAGCAGTCGGCCGTGGGCTATTTTGCCCCCACCGGCCGGTTAAAACGGCAGTCCGGTCAGCTCCGCAGTTGGAGCTGCGTCAGACCTCCATAAATCCCAAACCGGAAGTCGCTCCTCTTTTACATTCTGAAGACGCAGTACCGTTTGGGCACGGTCCACTTGTAATCCTATTATTTGATTCTCCAAGAGCTTCACTTCTTTACTTGTTGCTTTCATGAGTACTACGTTTTCGCATGCAGACTGCTCTGCTCCAAACGCTGTTTCTTTAATGATTTTCACTTCGCTTTCCACTGAATCAACCTTTTGCCCCATTTCATTTAACTTCGCTACAAAGGGCTGCATAGCTTCAAAGACCGCTCGTCTGACCATCTCTTCCAGGGTTTCCCCCTTCCCCTGTAACATCGCCATCGCCGATTTACTCATCGCAGGGCTCTGCTTTTTCGTCGCCATCTTAGGGGGGGGGGCGCCAGCTAAGTTCCGAAACTCCGTGGAGGGGAAGAAATCCGCGCCTTCTTAGCTTCAACTCCCACCAATCCTTCGCATACGCTTAGAAATCAGAAGGAATTCGCTTACTTAAAGGTTTTCACCTTAAATCTGCTTATTGCCGTTCTCCATGGCCCGGCGGCACGCGAAGTGCTGCGCAAGTCTGCCGGCCTCCGTTGGAGCAAACGGGCAATTTACCCCCTGCATTGCTTTCAGGGGGTTCTTCCCGCCGCGCTCCGGACCCTGACCCCCTCACTGGGAGTCCTGGGGGGTTAACCCTCGCAGGTCAACCACCTGATCAGGCTGCTCGGATGTTTTCTCCCAGACCTGCGGAGAGGAGCGTCCGACATGGCCGGGAAAACAAAACCGAATCAGTTTGGGCAACACACCTGAGAGACGCCACTTGATACAGTGTGACCAACCACTAGAACTGGGATCCCCAACTCTTTTGAGGCGGCAGGCACATTGGGAATTCTGACACTGTGGTGGCCAGAGCCACAAAATGGCTGCCACGGGAGGTGGAGCCATCCACAGAATGGCTGCCATGGTTTATCTTCAGTCACACAGTGAAGATCCTTGTGCAATGGTGGCAGTTGCTGCCAAAGGAACGTTTTTAAAATCTGCACAAACAAATCTCCAATGGCCAATTAGAAGCCCTGCTGAGGTAAAGCCCCAGCTGGCCCCACCAACTTTCTAAAAACACGTGGTGGACACCAGGAAAGATGTTGGTAGGAGCCATGTACCCACAGGTACCATGTTGGAGACAGCTGCCCTAAAATCTGGTGATAGAGATAGCTGATCACTCTTCGTTAAGTGTAAAATCTTCTTTTCAGCTTTAGCCATCTCTGAAGCCAAATCTGGGTGGGAGAGTCTTTGTATCAAACCTTACCACAGTGGCAATCATAATCTCTCTTACAAGTTCTGTGGAGGCAGAACATCACCCCTTTGCCAGTCTGATTCATAACTTAAATTTATTCATGGGCAGTTAATAATCCACTTGTTTCTGTACACATGTTCCTCTTTAACCTGACTATCTCCTTCTCTACCAGATTAACCCCTCTGATTTATTTGCAAAGCCTTATATTTTGCTAGGCCAGACAGGTTCAGCAGTTTTAGCCTTATTTCATACAGATTCTTCTCCCAGCTTGAATTCATCCTATAAATGCATCTTTGCAGAGAAGCAGTTTAGCAATGTTGATGAAAAGTCACTTCATTTTTGGGTCTAGCACAGAAAATTTCAAATTTGAAATGGCTTTATATATGGAGCTTCTGTATGTAGGATTAGGATCCTACAAACCCATTCACGGATTATGTACGTGTACAGTCTTTACATGCAGATGATCTGTGCACTGATTTGATCAACATGTGGAGTTCAGGGTAGAATAGATCCAAATCTCCCCTCCATGTATTGATTGTATCCACATTAAGGAGTTTGAATAGAGCTTATGTGAAGTATACATGCATAGGACCTAAGTTTATTGTTTATTTTCAAGGCTACAAAACCCATATTCCAGTGCCACTCTATGTGAATACATGTACAAATCTATTTAGAGGGTGCAACTTGCAAACACCAAGGAAAACATGCTATTAGCTAGCACAACAGAGATCTATGAAATCTACAAGAGCTGATCTATTTCCCAAAGAAATCCATTGCTCTGAGATGGATAAATGGCTATCAATACAGAATTCCTCCTCTGAGTTTTGTGTATCCCTAGTGTAAACAGACAGGCAACTGTTCACACACACATACACTAAGCCTTTGTCTCTTAAACATACACAAGGCACACACCCAGACAGTTCTCTTTGTGCTGACAGTTTTTATGATCTTTCAAATTGCTTTAGCAAATGCAATTGTTCATCTTCTGTCAAAACACTAGGAAATAAGTTTTCTGTTCAGTGGCAGTGCCTTAATGGGAAAGAGGGATTAGCAGCAGCTTAATATGAGTCCAGAGTCCACTTCATCATCTCAGTCAATGCCATGTGGGAACCTGGGACCCAGATGGCCTCCTGCCCTCCTAGTCATTGATCCTCTTCTAACATCTTAATGAGAAGTCATAGTTAGAAGAGGACAAAGGATAGTTCAGGTAAAAACAATGTGATCCACAAACTGCTGAAGCAGGTGATCCACAAACCATTGAAGCAAAAAAAACCCCTTGGCCTCCAGAGAGTTCAGTCCCACTGACGTGAAAGTGAATCAGCCTTTCGCATGTCCATCACCCCTTGCATTCAAAGAAAGTCTATCACTCTTGTCACAATAATACTGAAACATGAATATAAAATAGCATGCCAATCTCTCCCACCGGTCTCAGTAATAACTTGCTATTTATAGACTCCACATTTGTGTTGCAAAGTGATCCAAAGTGAATGCAGTTTTCAAATCTTCAACACTGAAGACATTTTTATTTAAAGATATTAAAGAATAATATTCTCATCCTTAGGGAATGTTGGAAATTAGAAGTGACATTGATTACCAGGACTGAATAATTCACATAGTGCATATTATTTATGTTGCACTCATGAGGCATAATTAATTAGCGGTCCATAAAGTTGTTTTTTTGAAAATCACAGTGTACCAAACCAATTGACCCTTAAAGCCAAAGTCAAGCCATACTCTTTTTCAAAAAAAGTCTAAAACATAACTTTCACAAAAGACTATTTAACAATAAGCAACAAGGTTAAGAGAAGGTCAATATGAAAGGTAATCAACCAACAGAAATATCTCTTGCATATCTGCTCTTTTTGCACCACCCTTCCTCTGGTTATGGAGTGACCTTCTTTTAATGTTTTATCCCATGATGGAGCCCTGATTCAAATGTAGAGGATATTCTATAGAATGGAGCATATGTAAAGATGCTGACAGTAAGAAAGTACCTATTATTGTTGTTATTATTCGTACATCTTTCTCACTTGAGATCCAAAGTGGATTATACAGTACAAGTGAAATTACAACATAATCAACAGCTAGGATATTCACTGAGCAAAGTACAATAATGAACAACAGGACATTCCGTGAAAGAGATACAATAGGGTATGGAAGGAGAAATTTGAAAAAGAAGCATAAAGCTGAGCACAGAGATGAAGTCTTTCTGAAACAAAGCATAACTAGTTTACGTGGCATTTTTAGCAATGTGGAAACTCTCTAGAAGGCTCATGTCTACATCAGCAGACAGTACCCAACAAAGTAAAGTATAGTCCTTGTCCCTGCCAAGCTACAAGTGACGAATGACACAGGTTTGGCACTTGTCAGCTTCCCTCAAGTTTTGATGGGAAATGTAGGCATCCTGGTCTTGCAGCTTGGCTCTCCAACTGCTGTCCAATAGACTTTTCAACTGTCACTTGTCCAACATTCCACCAAGTGGCCTACATTTCCCATCAAAACTTGAGGGAAGCAGACAAGTGTCCAACCTGTGTCATTCGTCATTTGTAGTTTGGCCCTCAGCTACACAGCCCATAATCTGGGTAGAAAGCCCTCCTGAATAGTTCAATTTTCCATAGTTTGCAAAAGCCAGAAAAGAGTGGGAGTTTTCCTTACCTCCTGAGGCAGGCCATTTCATAAGGTGGGGGATATTACAGAAAAAGCATGTGTGGGCAGCTGTTGATTTAGCCCAGCTGCAAGGTGGTATCTGCAGAAGGCCCTGTTCAGATGCACGAAGCTGCCATGGCAGAACATAGGAGGAGAGACAGTCACACAAATATAAGGGGCCAAGGCCATGAATGTGATAGTCATGACTTTGAATTGAGCCTGGTAGCTGATAGGAAGCTGATGAAGTGACTGCAGAATGGGAGTGATAAGCCTGCTCCGTTTAGCTCCTGAGAATAAATGTGCAGTAGCATTT
This sequence comes from Eublepharis macularius, assembly GCF_028583425.1. NCBI lineage: Eukaryota > Metazoa > Chordata > Lepidosauria > Squamata > Eublepharidae > Eublepharis > Eublepharis macularius. The sequence goes on from NC_072798.1 coordinate 27,136,911, forward strand.
TGCACGAGCGCGAGTCTCTGAGTCAACGTTGAGGGAAGACCAATGTAGAGAGCATTGCAGTAGTCTAGTCTCAATGTTACAGTGCCATGAATCCAGATCAGCAACTCAGTACATCTACTGCATTGCCAGGGGATTTGAATAATGAAACATAGAGCTGGATATCATCTGCATATTGATGGAATCCAATTCCATAACAACAAATGAGTTCTCCTACAGTTCTATTTTGTAAACCAATATGAGGGGAGTTAACATTGACTCCACAGGAATGATATGTAAATAATAAATTGCCTATTTGTAAGGCAGCCTAAAACTTCCACTGACATGAATTGATTCAGTATTCTAAGCTATAGTCTGGGGATCTGAATATATTTTGTCTAGGAATGCCTTTCATTGTCTTTACTGGACTATTACAGAGCCTATATTGACCATGAGTAAACAAATGGGAGTATGTAACAAAAGCACACCCTCCTCCTCAGCCTGCTTTCTGGTGTGCAAATTCTCTTGCTCCTCAAACCTGAGGATAAGCAGGAACTTTGGGTTAGCTCTTATAGGTTTGGATTCAGGCTGAACTGGAAATTTCCATTGATTCTCCTTGCCAACTGAAGTTCCCCCATCATGTCATTCCTCAGCAAGGTTACTAGACCCTGGTTTTGCCACAGTGTATCAGCCAATTCTTAGAGAGGTATGGCATCATTTCCAGGTGTTCCCAGAAGTGATGTCACACTGTTGGTCAGCAGCTTTTTAAAAATTTTATTTTTCTCCTGTTGCCGAAAAACAACCTGGGGGCAGGGGATCCTCTATCCACATCGGGGGGGGGGGGCTGGCAACCCTGTTAGCAGTCAGACCCCTCCTCCCGCTGAGGGACAGTATATGGACATAAAACCATAAACACCCCTTCCTCATATAGCATAAGTGCAAGACACTGCCAGGCCTGAAATAAAGCAAGAGGGATGCAGAGCAAGAGCCTGGAAAAATATTTCAAAAACCAGAGCAGTCAGCTGACTAAATACCCCCTCCACGCCCCGGAGAGATGCATAACTTAGGACAATGAGGCTCCCAGGAAGCTCCTAACTCATCTCATCTCATCTCATCTCATCAAGAGAGAGAGAGAGAGAGAGAGAGAGAGAGACTTTAAGCTAATTCCCCCAAATAATTAGGAGACTACCTATTTGGGTAACAACCCTATTCCTCAGGGTATCCCTAATCCGGTCTATCACACTGTTCCTCAGAGCCAATAGAGTTGCCAACATTCAGGTAGGGTCTAGAGATATCCCAGAATTACAACTGATCTGCAGATGACAGGAATCATTTACCCTGGAGAAAATGGCTGCTTTAGAGGGTGGGCTTTGTGGCATTATATCCGGCTGGAGTCCTTCCTTTCACCAAACCTTTCCCTCCCAGGCTCCACCCCCAAAATATCCAGGAATTTCCCAACCTAGAGATGGAAATCCCAGTGGCCAATTGGATGCTCTCAGACATTTTATAGTCTGAGACTATAGCCAAATCCAGTCCCTTCAGTTACCGTTCCCCACCTCCAACAACAAATATTCAGGGTTTCCATTTAAGTCATCATGGCTAATAATAATCATTAATGGGCCTTGTGGTAAGACAGCCCCTCACGTTGTTGTGTTTTACCACTGGGAATGAAAGATTTACCCATCCTGCCCAGGCCTCAAGCCACTAGATTACAATGAAGAGCTGACCTCTCCCATATTATCCACTCATTCTCTTTCACCAAATAGGGTTTATTCTCTGCTGCCTCCAGCTGGCTATTTATAGAATTGCAGTCTGATATCCAACAGTCAAACTCTCTCTACTCAGAGCGGAACTACAAGTGACAAAAGGCACAGATTGGACACTTGTCAGCTTCCCTCAAGTTTTGATGGGAAATGTAGGCATCCTAGTCTTGCAGCTTGGCTCTCTGACTGCTGTCCAATGGACTTTTCAACTGTCACTTGTCCAACATTCCGCCAAGCTGCCTACATTTCCCATCAAAACTTGAGAGAAGCTGACAAGTGTCCAACCTGTGCCTTTTGTCACAAATAGTTCCGCTCTCAGATTCAGAAGAATCCGCTCCTTAATTCAGCCAGCATGAGGGTGGGGGAAAATTCTTGAAATCTCGCTTGTTAGAGATATTCTCAACTAAGCAGGCTCTCCTTGCTTCTCCTGTATACTTTGAAAAGCATAATCCCAAAGCAGGGGGCTTTTTTTTCATGGTTGCAAAGATTTAAATAATTCCAATGTCAGAAAAAGACTAAAAAATATCTTCAAGAATATAAGCAAAAATGGACACAGAAGTGAATACAGTAGAACTGCAACAACTACTGCATCTGAGCAAAGGAAAATCAAATGGGTCTAACACATTCCTCTTTCCCTAGATCTAAACCTTATCTCTGTGATGTTAAAGAGAGAGGCAGAAATAACTTAATGGTTCCAGGTTTGTTGCTCAGGCTCTGTTAATCTCTCCCAAGAACCTTTTCCCCCAAATGCCTTTCAGAGAATGGCTGCCTCCTTCTTAAATGGCTCCCTTCTTCTACCCACCAAACCACTTGTAAAAAAAAAAAAAAGATGGGAAAACGAATCATTTTGTCATTTTGAGTTGGGAAGAGCCCCACTGCATACCAGCAGCAGTTCTCACATTGCCTCATTAGCAGCACTAATGACTTTATGGCCACCAAACTCGGTGGTTTGGAATTCAGAAGGAATTGAGAAATGGGCAAGGCAAGAGCTGTCTCTTGCTTTTGAGCAGACAATGTGGACAGACAGTTTGAGCTTAACCCCCTGAGCATTCACAGAGTGTCAGCCCAACATTGGCAAAGCAAAGTAGAAAATCCTTACACGGATACTTGGCTGAAGCATTGTTTCATAACAGACTGCCGGTCCTCCATGAATGTGTCAGATTCCTTTTTATAGCCATGCAACTGACTGTAGTTGCAGTGGAGTTAGGCCCAGCAGGAGAGAATTTATGCTCCAGAAAAGGGAGGGGGCCACATTGAAGGAATGGACCTGTGCAGATCCCATTGACCCACACCTGATTGCTTAACCATGGCTCCAAGGTCAGAAAGATTTTCTCAGAGCCAACCATGATTGCTCTTCCTAGCAACGAAATAGGAAATTGCCAGATAGGGGGTGGAGAGAAAAGTGGGGAGTAATGACATAGAATATATTGCAAGACAGACCCTTCATCAGCAACTTCTCAGACTGACCACAGCAAAAACGTGAGACATTTGTAAGCTGTGCATTGTCAGTGACAAGGCTGCGGTTTCTCTCCCTCTGCCGCCCCCCCTCCCACCACTTCTCATAAAAATTGCTAAGCCAGTGCAACAGGAATATTGATGTTGGTTTCCAGAGTTAATTGGTTTAACTAGAATGCTACATGTCTTAAATTAAATAATGGCACGATCTCTTCCATCCCATATTATAGAACATTCCTGGGTCAGCTGCTGACACAGGAAACCGTCTGATCATGCATTGATGAAAGACTGTGTGAATCGCAACCACCCACACACTTCCTACTGCTGTTGGGGTTGGAGCGTCCTCCAGATACAGCCCTTGTCCTATGGCATTGCCATGCAGCCGTGTCACGCTAGAAGGGCCTATGTCCTTCAGTAGGTTTACTCAGGGCTTTTTTTCTGGGGAAAGAGGGGGTGGAACTCAGTGGGTTGCCCTTGGAGAAAATGGTCACATGGCTGGTGGGCCCGCCCCCTGATCTCCAGCCAGCTCAGCGGCGCGGAAGGCAATCTCAACTCCCCTCTGTCTGGAGATCAGGGGGCGGGGCCACCAGCCATGTGACCATTTTCAAGAGGTTCCGGAACTCCATTCCACTGCGTTCCCGCTGAAAAAAAGCCCTGGGTTTACTGCTTCTCAGCAAGGAAGCAGTCGGAGCTGTATTTCTATAGGTTTATTAGTGAAATGGTTGGGCCCAACCAGGGAAATGTAAAGAAAGAGCATCAATGTTGCGAGCCCTTCACATTGCCCCCACACAAAATGTCTCTTCACAGGTTCATGGCTACAGGCAGGCCAAGCCAGTCACACCACCTGTCTAGGTGGAGAGCCCTGACCTTTCACACACACACAGGGTCCCCTCTCTTCTTCTCTCGGAGACATCACAAGATGAGACACTAGTTCCCTATATTAACAAACCCACAACCAGCTACTGCCCAGAGCTGTTAGGGACAAGGAACTCTCTGCTGCTTTACTTTTTCTGTTTCCACCAATTTCCACCGATCTATATTTGTGCAGCTCCCAAGGCTTTGTACATGTGTATGCCTGTGCATCTTCCCCTAATACAGATCACTTTCAGTCAGCAGGGATCAACTAGAAACTAGTGAACTTCCATTAAAGGGTTAGCAACACGGAAGTGTTTTATAAAGATATATACATAGTTTCTTCACACATGACCTTTTGACTGTAGAGTTTATTCACTCTATCCATTCTTTTTGTTGCTAAAGTTTCTTTATCAGTCTTCTCTCTGCTCCACATAGCTCTCCTTCAACTCTCACTTAACTGCATTTTCCAACTAGTTCAGTGCTCAGCATTCCAACAGCACCCATCATGTTCTTGGCTGTTCTTATGGGTTGGGGAAGTGGAGCTATCCGTCATGAAGAGGGCAGGCACTTCATATAACAACAACAACATTCGATTTATATACCACTCTTCAGGATGACTTAACACCCACCCACAGTGGTTTACAAAGTATGTCATTATTATCCCCACAACAAAACACCCTGTGCGGTGGGTGGCGCTGAGAGAGCTCCTAGAAGCTGTGACTAGCCCAAGGTCACCCAGCTGGCTTCAAGTGGAGGAGTGAGGAATCAAACCCAGTTCTCCAGATTAGAGTCCTGCGCTCTTAACCACTACACGAAATTGGCCAAAGCAGGTACATGGAAAGAGAAAGGATCATGATTGGTAGGGCTGAGAAACCAGCCAAAGGATTGTAGGGTCAGAGAGCAAAGCAGGATGCAAGACGCGTAAGGAATGGTTAGCTGTCCATTTGAGGAGCACAAATTATGTTAAAAGGAAGGGCAAATTTTATATGGATCAGATAAGATGATTAACAGAGTTCCACCACTTTAACAAATATGTGGTCAACTCACTTCCTGGTACGCTTCCTTCAAAGGCCAGAGGGTACATTTGAATGTCACAAGGTTCAGTAGAGGTTCATGCAGAACTTCAGATAGACCAAGGAGCCATGTCAGAGGCAGAAGTTATATAAAGCCAGATGGGACCTGATTGGCTCTTCAGGTCACTTGGTCATGCTGGATTGGCTCTTCGGGTCACCTGGTCATGCTGGGCTGGAAGCTGCAATATATCCTCTGCCCATCTGTAATGATGTTGCTACAATACAGCAGAGATTACATCAGTTGTGCCTTTGCAAGTGGTTATTAGCCAAGACGACTAAAGGGAACGCCCACATTCATATGGGACCTCTGAATACTGGTGCTAGGAGACAACATCAGGGAAGGCCTTATGACCTGTTTACTAGCCCTCCAGGGCAACTGATTGGCTGCTGTTTGATAAATGATCCTGGGCTGGATACAGCAGTGGTCAGATTTAAGAGGTCATCCCCTTTGCTCTTATGATACAGGCAGCTAAGTCCCCCATTCAAAACACCACTGCCTGAGATTCAGTTAAGGCCAAACTATGTTAAAGCAACATCTATCTTGCCCAGATGCTCTACTAAACCTTGCAGAGATTGCCTTCTTTCCACAATATTGATCTAGCTCCCTTGGAGCTGAGATGGATTGCCCCGTATCTATGGAACAACACTGTCCACATCCAGTTGAGCATCAAGCTCTATGCAAACCATTCTCAGCACCCTGCAAGTTCTCAGCCCCAATCACTGAGAATTCCATAGAAAAGCCAGAAAGTGGCATTGCTCCCTAATAGTACCTTGTACACATGAAGCTGCCTTTACTGAATGAGACCATCAGTCCATCAAGGTCAGTATTGGCTGATTCCGCACACGTTGGATAATGCACTTTCAATGCACTTTATCAATTGTTTGAGGTGGATTTTTTGTTCCGCACATGAAAAAATCCGTTCCAAATGATCTGTAAAGAGGATTGGAAGTGCATTATTCAACGTGTGCGGAATCAGCCATTGTCTGCTCAGACTGGCATTCAGGCAGAGGTCTTTCACATCACCTACTGCCTGGTCCTTTTAACTGAAGATGCTGGAGGTTGAACCTGGGACCTTCTGTGGGCCAAGCAGAGCCTCTTCCGCTGAGCCACTGCCCCTCCTCGAAATAGAAGGAACACATATAGCCAGAAATGTCCACAGTAAACGCATCATAATTCCTTCCGATGGAACATCAGCAGTCCATGCTACTGCAAATTAAACTGGTTACTCACAGAAAAGCATCAAGGGAAGGCTGCGAGTTGTCTACACAATCTTGTCACCCCCCTGCTCTGACTGCCTCTATGCTAGGCAAGGATTTTGCACCCCACCACTTTGCTACCTATGATGCCAGCAGCTGCAGCCACCTGGGGTGGCCATAAAAATCGTAACTCCCTTCCAGTTTATCAGCACATTCGTTCTTCTTCCCAAGCCTGCTGCTGTGTTTCCTTGATCAGGCCGAGAAGTACATTTTGGTGCAGTTAAAGGCCTTCCAAAAATCTTACATAACTTAACTTAATCAATGCATACACATTGCTCTTATCAGAGACAGAGAAATGCATTCAATCATAGTGAGGCAGCCCTGAAGGTGACTTGCAAAGGGTAATTGAATTGAGCTTGCACCCCGTCTCCCTTTCTTTGGTGTTTCTTCGTCATATAAATAGTGTCACTGCAGAATCACAGAAAAGAGGGGTGGTCAGAAAGGAGAACTCTATTTTCCCTATCCCACTCCAAACCCATTATGAATTGGGACCAGGCTTCTACACAAATCTGGATGAATTTGTTATAGGTTCATTTCACCATCAGCTCTGCCTGCCCCTTTCCTCTTTTCCATCCAAAATGATAGAGAAGCTAGCTCACAGCATGGCCTCTGTTTGGCCCTATTCTAGGTTTGCCAGCTTCCAGGTGAGGCTTAGAGTTGTCCCAGAATTACAGCTGATCTCCAGATTACAGAGATCAGTTCCCTTGGAGAAAATAGCAACTTTGGAGGGTAGACTTTATAGATTCATATTCCTGCTGAGCTAACGCTTTCCCCAGAATCCACCTTTCTCAGGAGCTGCTCCCAAATCTCCAGGAATTTCCCAGCTTGGAGCTGGCAACCCGACATTGGGTGGGAGGATTCTAGCTGTGTTCCAGTTGATATTATGAAAAGTGTGATGGAGCCCAAACTTTGCAACTTGTGCAATTGTGGAACATAAATTGTGTCACTCAGGATCATTATGAATGACCCGAGGGAAAGCTCTCGTATTAGAATCATAGGGTTGGAAGGGACCTCTATGTACCTTCCAACCCCCTGCACAATGCAGGAAATTCACAACCTCGTCCCCTCCCCACACCCCCAGCGATCCCTGCTCCATGCCCAGAAGATGGCAAAACTCCATCAGGATCCCTAGCCAAACTGGCCAGGGGAAAATTGCTACCTGACCCCGTATTAGTAGATGTGAGGGACTGCAAAGATGTTCCTTCTCTGCATTATTATTCATAATAGGAACAACAGCATCTACAAATAACTATGTCGCACTGGGAACATAAACCATGGAGCAAGTGCAATGTGGCTGCTATTTAGATGGGTGGAAAAATAAAAACACACATCAATAAGAAATATAGGATGGGGCTGGCTGGCTGGATGACTAGTTCTTTGCAGGTGAGGATGTGGGGCATTGGCTGTTCCTTGGTTGCTCAATAGGTTTGGCCAAAATTCTGGTATGATTACTCCACAATATCCATCATTAGATAGATAGATAGATAGATAGATAGATAGATAGATAGATAGATAGATAGATAGATAGATAGATAGATAGATAGATAGATAGATAGATAGATAGATAGATAGATAGATAGATAGATAGATAGATAGATAGATAGATAGCAAGGATTCTTACAGCATGCAATGCATTGCAACCTCTTGTGGGAATGCATGGCAATGAGACCCTGGCCACCCAGAGAAAGGGTAAGGTTGCCAACTCCAGTTTAGAAAATTCCTGGAGATTTGATGACATAGTTTTGGGGGAGGAAACTAAGCAAGGATGTAGTGCTATGGAGTCCATCATCCAAAGCTGCCATTTCCTCCACAGGAAGTGATCTCTGACAGCTAGAGCTGAGTTCTGGGACAGCTAGAGCCTGAAGTTCTGGGAGAACTTCAGGACCCACCTGGAAGTTGGCAACCCTAGTCAGGTGTTTGCCCTCATAACATAGATCCTAAGAGCAGTGCTTCGCTTTTCCTTATAAGAATGGATGGAAGGTGCTCACTTGCCATGCAGCACCAAATGTCTACCATCAACAAGCTTTCAAGGTATATGAAGAAAGAGCACTTTAATGGTGTTTTATGCCCCTTTTCCTAACACCTATTTGCAACCCAGATATAAAGGTGTCCTGATTAGAGATGGGCACGAACCACAAAAAAACCAAACCATGCGGTTCGTAGTTCGTGGAGTTCCCACAGACCAGGAACTCCCATGAACTAGGGCAAGTTTGTGAACCAGTCCGTGGTTCGTGGGGTTTAAATGCCCCTTTCGCGAACTGAGGCAAGTTCGCAAACCAGTTCATGAAGTTTAAATGTCCCCTGCTGCCTGCCAACTGATAGTTTAAAAGTTTAAAAGGCCATTTCCTTGGGGAAATGGCCATTTAAACTGCCCCTTTCCCTGCCGCTTTGTAGAGGCACAGAAAGGGGCATTGCCCTTTAATACGAACCAAATGAACCAGTAGACCAGTTTGTGGAAATGAGCTTCCACGAACCACTGGTTTTTGGGGGTCATATTCAGGTTCGTGCCCATCTCTACTCCTGATCCATATATCATCTATGAATATGGTTACCTTTCAGCGTGGTGTGTATTAAAATCAGCTTTCCCCAGCCACATTGTGCCTCAACTAGTCAACTACATAAACCTGGACTTGTAAGCTGCCAAGCTCTGTGGACACATTCTCTCTCCCCTACAACATCTAATTCTTGGGAATACCTTTTCTCAAAGCAGTGTGGAAAAAATTGAATAGGAGGGGGGCTTTGCAGGGGATAACAGTGTTTATTAGTTATTTATCTATTTTTATTTCTCACTTAGACTCAAGGCTGATTACACTGTATAAGTCAATGCAATCAACAGGATTGAGCATCCAATAAGCAATGTAATAGGATTAAGATTGCAGAAATCTGAAACCAAGTTGAAATGTGATACAAAACTGAAACAATATTAACATGATATGTTAGACAATGCAGATATTTCATAGTAGGATAATACATAGAACGGATCATACATACTATACACCCTAGTATAGTCTACCATCCCTTTCCTTTTATTAAAGCATTTTTCTGAACCTTTGCATCATAAAATAGCCCTATTTATCTTTGCAAAAATGCTCTCTGGAATAATTCAGTTTTGCATAGTTCACAGAACATTGGAAACTGGTCGGTAGACAGGCAGACATTCAACCCAATAGTTTGAGGGTACTTTAAGTCATATTTTTCATACTCAGCACATGCGATCACACACCAAGATGTCTGGTTCATATTCCAAAAGAACAGAAAAATGAGCGTGAAGCAGAACATTGGAGCAAAGGGATGAAATGGACCTTGACCAAATTAATCACAACCTGAACAGAAGCTGGCAGTGAAGCAGTCCTGGGCAATCCATTGCTATTGCGGCTCAGGAGAATCAGCTTTACCATCAACTCTCTTCACAAATTCAGAAGAGACCATCGAACTCATCATACCAGCGAAGCTTTAAAACACACACACACACAGTCCTGCCATGCTTGTAATAGCAGCGGAGGCCTCCAGGACTGGAATTTTAATGATTGTCTGGGTGAAAGGTCACCAGGAACTTCTCTACGGCAATAATTAACCTTAGGAAAATAGTCTCCCTGCTGATGGCAGGTATCTCTGTGCAGAGCTGTATTTAAGGGCACGAGTGTGACTGGATTCCCTAATACTATATAACAGAGTGAAAGTGCAGGCCAGGGCATCTTTTTCCCCAACAGCATCTTCCCAGACTTGTGATAATGATGAGGGCTCGGGGGGGGGGAAAGAAAACTGGCCTCTCTTCCCCCCTCCCCATCCCTCACCATTGCCAAAGGACTGGGAAGATGCTCATGTGGCCAGTGAGGTGCAAGCCAATGTTTGCTCACAATTTCGCTGCCAAGTAAATGTAAAATACTTTTCACCCTTTCCCTTAAATGTACCCCTCCCACCAAATTAGTTGCTACTTGGGCTGAGAGGGGTCCGGAAAGGGGAATATGCCACCAGATGGATGCCGTTTGGGCCGCATCCCCATGAGATGTAAGGAGCCCAACTCTCACTTGCAGGAATGGAAAGCTAAGCTGCTCTACATGCTTGTGGATGTACAACCAGACAAACATACACGGGGAGAACTCACCTTAAAAATTGCTTGTTTGTTCACTGCTGTAAAGAGGGAGAATGAGCTTCCCTAAGGAAGACACATGGAGTTCTTCCTTTCCCCTGGTGAAACGGGGGTGGGAGGGGAACTAGAAGCTCTTTCTCCCTTGCAGAACTGAGCAAATGAGCACTTTTAAAGGTGACTTCCCCTGATGTACATCTGACTGCAAGTCTGGCCGTGCAACTGTGACCTGGCACTTGTTGGGTGTATCATGTAGTTACATCTTGAGAGGCATTCTCGCAGAATGGGGGCCTTTTCACAGGACTATCTGGTCACATGGTAGACTGGATGATTGCCTGAGTGTAGGGGCTCAAAGCCAAAATTAGTTGTGCCCCACCCCCAGTTAACAACAGGGTATCACAAATGCCACTTTTTGAGGCTATGTGCAAACATACCTGTTTATGTGGGTATATCTGCTGGACCCTGTTTGGGGCAGAAGTTATACACAGCTAGTTCATCACAGACTGACAAGCAAACATGTGCAGATTCTTCCAAATCTCTGGAACCAAGGTGTGGTTGGAAAGCTCATGCTATAGAAACTGTGTTAATACTAAGTCAGGTTGCTTGAGCAATGGCCACCTACCAGTCTGCTTACTGTTCAAAGAAGACAGCCAATTTTCCCTTGAGCAGTTCAGCTATATGAGGCCAGCCTAAGCCGGTTTGGTGGCTTTCTTTCCATGTATTCGAATGTTACTGTACAATATAACTGGCAGTATTCTGCATGTGCGTTCCCACAGAACCTGACGGGAGTCCTGGTCCTCCCCCCTTCAAACCTGTCATCACTGCATGCCGTTCCACATGCAACTGTTTGTCTGAGTCCGTTTGGTCAATATGACTCCATGCATGAGCATTTTCACAAGTCTTGTGGGAGCTGCAGTTCTCCCTCCCACCCACCACCCACAGTGTCATTTTATTAGCTGATCCAACCATCCTGCTACTGTACAGGAGAAAATGTAACTGCAAGACAGAAGGAAATGAAATCCCACAACCGCAGCTCCTCTGTAGCCACAAAGGTGTTCAACATGCTGTTTGAAACAGATTGCAGGGAGCTGAGAAAATCTGAGGCTTGGCAGACAAGTGACTGCTGCTGTCGAGAATAGTTCACAGGATCTGCACTGCTAAGCAGTTCTGAGTCTAGCTAGTGCCTGGAAGGGGGACCTCCCAGGAATCTCCTGTAAGCCACCTTGAGTTCTACTGTTGAAGAAAGGTGGACTATAAGTATAACAATACTTTACTGCCATTGCCGTATGCCAAATAATCACACAAATAAGCTACTAAGGATCTGAGTGAACTTCAGGGGATAAATGAAATCATCGTGTTCAGAGGAGAAATTCCTCTGACTTCCATTTGGGCAGCAACTTTGGCTTCTGGGATTCTGTTTATGGATTTGTCGGGGCATCTGATTGGCCCAATGTGGAAAACAGGGTGTTGGACTAGGCTGCTATTGGTACAATCCAGTAGGGCTAAAGTTCTTGTGTTGATACCCTAGAAAATCCCATGTTCCTTTTAGTCTTGCAGAAAAATGAGAAAATCTACAGTCACAACATGTCAATAATCCCTCTTGCATCTGTGAAGGTTCATGGTACTCTACCACCCCCTTTTCTCGTTTTTAAACCAAGCAGGATACTTAGGTTGTCCCATAAGACAAGACACTCATAGAACATCGTGAGAAGATTGAGGTGTGAATGCCACACTCACCTCAGTTCAATGCAAGCAAAAAACCAGTATCTCAGCCCCCGTTTTTCTGCCGCCCCAAATTTCCTTATGCCTCCCAGAAATAGACTTTGAAACCTTAGTTCTGGCAGGCAAGATGGGAATTGCTCAGGCAACTCCCAACAGAACGCAGAACGTGGACTCTTAATATTTATAACACAGAAAACATCAACAAACCGGCAGGAGAATAGCAGGGCTAGAACAATGGACTAAGTTTTCTAGGTGGAATCCAGTCTGTATAGGATAAAGAACTAGTTTATCAAAATGCCATGCCAATTACCCAGGGGAAACCTTAAATCCTTTCTTTTTTCTGCTCCAGCAACCTGAAGTGAGAGAACAAAGAGTGACAGAAATAGCTTTCCAGTCTCAGCAACTTCAGTGCGGATATTCTGAAGCTCCATTCCAGGTAAGCAGATTCCACTGGAAGTTGACAAGTTGCATCAGTGGCAACAGGGAAGAACAGGGAAGAGAAGGGAAGGTGTTGTGACTCCTAGCCAGCAGTTGCATCGAGAACCAGCAAGGCAGTGAACAAAAACTTCTTATAATTTGTCTCATTGCCTATCAAGGTTTTGAAGGTTCTGGACATATGCTAAGTTTTACAGTTCTGTTCTTGAACTGAGTCCTACCTTTTTTATCCCCCCTTTCCCCCCAGCGCTCTTTGCAAGAAGCTCAGGGTGGTGTGCATAGTTTATCCTTCACACATTTTTATTCTCACAGCAGCACGGTGAGGTAGGCAGAAAGAGCTGAATGATCCTCGATCACCCATTGAGCTTCATGGCAAAGTGGAGATTTCAATCTGGGTCTCTGCAGTCCCACATTTAACTATTACCCCACACTTACCTTATATGACTTTAAATACTGTACAAAGAGTTTTTTTGGAAATGGTCTCAGGGACAAGGTGCCCATCAGTCATTGTCAGGGCTTTTGTCTGGGGAAAGAGGTGGTGGAACTCAGTGGGTTGCCCCCGGAGAAAATGGTCACATGCGCTCAGTGGTGTGGAGGGCAATCTAAACTCCCCTCTGTCTGGAGATCAGGGGGCGGGGCCACCAGCCATGTGACCATTTTCAAGAGGTTCCAGAACTCCATTCCACCGCGTTCCAGCTGAAAAAAAGCCCTGGTCATCGGTAAAGTTTGATTGTCACTGAATTTCGTGGACTTCCAGAATCCAACGATTGGCAGTTTATCAAATTAACCAGGGATTTTTGTATGGACCATTTAATGATTTTGTAGCAGAGTCTTTTATTTCTTCTAAGCAGCCAGTGAATCATGACCCTTTATATTATTATAAACATTGTTTGTTTAAATCATTGATCCCACTGGGGGCTGTCTCCAGGGCTTTTCACCTTTTGGGTTAGAGTCCGTACAAGAGCATCTCCTTTTTCATTTGTTTGGTCACCAAGAAGGATGGCAGAGTATTCATACAAAGGCTCCAGGGTCCAGCTCTGGTGTCTCTGGACATAAGATGATGGCCATTTTCACACTGCTTACCAGCCACAGAACATCGCGCCAAGCTCCCAGAATGACAGAGTCTTTCTGGCGCAATTTGGTTGTATGGTTTAATATTGTTGCAACCTACCTTGAGCCTACTTGTGGGGAGGGCAGGATATAAATAAAATAATGAATAAATAAATAGTATCTTTCCATGATATTGACCTTTCTGCTATGAAATCTGTCTCCAAGCAGTTACAGATGTGTGAAATGTCTTCCCTTATGTCTTTAAGAGAAATTCTATGAGAGATCTGAACTCTACCACCCCATTAAAAGAGTACCAAAAAAGCTTCTAACACCCAAAGCTATGGCTCTCTGATCCTGTTTAGAAGCCGTATTTTTTTTCTTATGTTGATTTGAGGGACCTTTCCACTGCAGAAGGTATCTGGAAGATGAAATAGGCCCCAACATAAACAGAAAATATGCAGCTCATAGAGAACCCCAGCATTCAATTCACTGTTTAATGGATGGCTATTAATCATGCCCACATATCCCCGGGAAGATGTGCATGCATTTGGTACAGATCAAGGATGTGCCACCCTGCAAACACAGAGGCATTTAGATGAGTGACTATTAATCACATTGGTAGCCTGGGCTCCATTTTTCCACACGTACACGCCCCAATCCCTTCCACAATGTCCTGGAGATATAGCAGAGATGGTTCCTGCATCTCCTGATGCCCTCAGAATGAATTTCTCACTGAGCTATAAATATTGCTGTTCCCATAAGAAGACAATGTGAGGATTCATTTTGCCTTCAAAAGAGGTTTGTTGTTGGGTGTGCTGTCTGCAGTGGAGTAAGAATAGCGCCATCTACTGACAAACATAGCAATTGTGTCCTTAAGTAAGTGCCGGGCATATCTTAGTAGAATGCCCCTTTCGCCCACTTTCAGGAATATCTTTAAAGCAGAAATCATTATAGGGGAGATTTACATAAATGGGCAGAGTCTGGGTCTGAAATGTCATCTATGTGGCAAGTTTGAAGAAGCATGGATGCTCTGTACCCTGGAATCCTGACATCCGTGTGCACGCATGACATCATCTCCTGCTGGTTTCCTATTAGCTCATAAGAACATGTTTGTTTGTTTGTTTGTTTGTTTGTTTGTTTGTTTGTTTGTTTGTTTGTTTGTTTGTTTGTTTGTTTGTTTGTTTGTTTGTTTCTTTCTTTCTTTCTTTCTTTCTTTCTTTCTTTCTTTCTTTCTTTGTCTATCAAATTTATACCCCACCCTCCCTGCAAATGGGCTCAGGGAAGCTAACAACAAAGGAAAACATTATGCATTAAAATCATAAACAATTATCTAAAAAACAATCTTTAAAAGCTCAGTACAATGCAGAGTATGAGACTGGTGCCATAAACAATACAGGCTACATCAAATTATGCATTTGTCTTGGTAGATCACACCAAGAACTACCTAATTCAGCACTGCTTCTAACAAACACGCACATATGAAGCTGCCGTATACCAAGTCAAACCTTTGGTCCATCAAGGTCAGTATTGTCTACTCACTGGCAGTGGCTCTCCAGGTTATCAGGTGAAGGACTTTCACATCACTGACTGCCTGGTCCTTATTAACGGGAGATGCCTGGGATTGAACCTGGGACCTTCTGCATGCAAAGCAAGGGCTCTTCCACTGAGCTGCATCCCCTTTCCTGCAATGTTCCTAAAAAAAAGACAACTCCAGCAAGCAGAGTGCAAGGGAGACAGCTATATCCTGTTCTATTTGCTGTAGTATCTTGCAATAACAACAACATTAGATTTATATACCACCCTTCAGGACAACAGAATGCCACACTCAAAGTGGTTTACAAAATGTGTTATAATTATCCCCACAGCAATCACCCTGTGAGGTGGGTGGGGCTGAGAGAGCTCTGAGAGAGCTGTGACTGACCCAAGGTCACCCAGCCGGCTTCAAGTGCAGGAGTGGGGAATCAAACTCAGTTCTTCAGATTAGAGTCCTGCTGCTCTTAACCACTACACCAAACTGGCTCTCTCTACACCAGTAAGATATATACTGCATTTAAATGTGGAAGCATTGTTTCTAGTGACTATGAGTAATTCCCATTAACTCTCCATGAATTTGTTGAATCCTTTTTTTAAAAGCCAGCTATAACCATCCATAATACTATGACTGCAATCCATTTAGTCTATAGAGCAGAAATTGCCTTTTAAACCTGCAAAAAAGAAAAAAAGGATGTACATCTTGCTATGCTTATTGTTTACCTTAAAGGAGCTGCTATATGCATAGACCCTAAACGATGCCCGGCTCCTCTGAAAGATCTCTCAGACTGAGGTATTTTGAAATTGGCTGCAATCTGGACATTGCCAACTGTGTTTTGTAATCTGCTTGTTGCTGGTTATTTTGGAATAAATATATTTGCAAGACTTATAGCTGTTTTTCATCATAGGACGATGCCTTGCTCTTTATGTTTCTGTGTGTGTGTGTGTGTGTGTGTGTGTGTGAGAGAGAGAGAGAGAGAGAGAGAGAGATTTTCTATCTAGCCATAAATTAAGAAGGGACAAGGGCTACAAAAAATCAGAATTAAACTTTTTTGCCTTCTTCTAACTATCTTATTTGCCTCTTGTGTTGATATCCTGTGAAGACAGAAATGTATGGACTGGGATAAACCACAAATAAATACACCTCCTCATATTTAATAGGTGCAAGGGAAGGTGTAAGTGACAGGCTAAACTTCAAGGAGAAAAGGAAATGAATTTATTGCCTGTGTCTAGCCGGTAGATAGCAGGGAGAAAGCTCATCTGATTTCTCAGTCACCTCCCAGCTGGTTTGAAAGAGGGCAAGGATACTAGTTGATTGGGGTGAGAGTGAGATGAAAGAAGCCCTGACAAAAACTGCACACATTTTATTGATTAATTTACAAAATTTGTGCTCTGCCTTTTTGCCCCATCAGAACCAGCAAGGTTAAACAGTTAAAATTAGTATTATAAAAACAATTAAAACCTAAATGAAAAAGACATATTTAAAAGCACAGACAATCTTAGGGAAGGAAGGAGGGATCATTGCAGAAACAAAAAAAAGTTTTTATTCACTGGCAGATGCCTGAGACAGAAGGGGACAGAATCATATCCCTGTGGAGAAAGTTCCAAAGTTTTGGTGCCACGATCAAGAAGGCCCCCTCCTGGGCTGCCTTCCAGCTCAATCTAAGAAGATGGGGGAACCCGAAGCAGCGCCTTAGAAAATGACCGGTCAAGTAGCTTTGTATGGGGGTAGGTGGCCCTTCAGGTAAAGTACTATGCATCAAAATATGTTAAGCAACATCTAACCATCCACTCCAGTATTGCTCATCCTCTTCTATGCAGACCTGTTCTTCTTGGACGGAATGATCTGCCCTTTCGTTCTCTGGCCTCATCACTGTTGCCATCTTTCTCACTCCTATCTTTCTGGATGCCATTGGCTGTTCTTTAGTGACATCACTCCAGTCTAAGCCTATTGAAATCAATAGGATTTGTCTGGAGTATCTCTACATAGGATTGCTTAAGTAGTGTTCAAACGTCATTTGCAATGGCACCATGTCGACACAACCAGTTCTTAAATGGAAAAAGGTAGATTATACTATTATGCCCTGTCTGTTCTGTCTGTTGCTATAAGTACGATCCTATGGAGTAGTTTTTGCATTGTTTACTACATCAGGTTTAGAATTGCTTATGCTCTATTTCGACATTGTTTCAGTTCTGTATCGGATTTCTGCTCGTTTTCAAATTTTTGCAAATTTGTATACCCTATTGTATTTTTTTACAGAATGTTCCTGTTGTTAATTGTATTTACTTTCATGGTGTAATCCACCTTGAGTCTCTGGGAGAAAGGCGGACTATAAATCATTCAAAATAAATAAAGTACTTTTCCCATTGGCATCGGAATAGCAGAAGCCAGACTTGTCAAAGTTTTCCTGTCTCAAAGGCAGACCCTCAGACTATACTTGGTTTACCATCCTCAAAGTGGGGCCTGGAGTTCTCCCAGAATTACAATTGACCTCCAGAGTAATAATAAATAACATAATAACATTCGATTTATATACCGCCATTTAGGATGACTTAACACCCACTCAGAGTGGTTTACAAAGTATGCCATTATTATCCCCACAACAAAACACCCTGTGAGGTGGGTGAGGCTGAGAGAGTGGGAAGCTGTGACGGACCCAAGGTCACCCAGCTGGCTTCAAGTGGAGGAGTGAGGTATCAAACCCAGTTCTCCAGATTAGAGTCCCGTGCTCTTAACCACTACACCAAACTGGCTCTCTTTCTGGACGCCATTGGCTGTTCTTTGTACAGCGTACAGATATCAGATCCCCTGGACAAAATGGCAGCTATGGAGGGTGGATTATATGACATCACATCCCTGCTGAACATCTTCCTCTCCCCAAACTCCACCTTCCCCGGGCACCTCCCCCAAATTCCAAGAATTTCTCTGGCCTGCGTTAGTTTCCACATCTGTATCAATCCCCCCCACTGAACTCTAAATCAGCTCCTAAAGACCAAACCATTCCAACTGTCTACAAGTAGGTATGACTCATATGTCAGATACTTGAAAATGACAACTGATCATTGGCCCCTACTGCCCTCCCCACAAATATAACTAAGCTTCATTTACTATCATTACTGTCTCAATCTTCACGCTCTTTGCTCTTTCCATTCTTCTCATACCCCTCCCCCAATTCTAAATTTTATCAAACCTGAATCTTGCAACTAGAATAAAATAGAGACACAATTAACAGGTACCTTTCAGTAAACATACGATGGGCTGGATCCAGAAGTACATGACTGAAAATGCAAATATATTTAGTACACTTCTGCTTGGGCATGCAACAGTGCTAAACATACTACAACACCTGTTGATCCCAGTAATTACTTGCATGGTGGGGCTACTATTCAATAATTTTGCTTTACATGCAGAAGGTCCTAGGTTCAATCCTCAGCATCTCTGTTTAAAAGGATCCAGTTGTAGGTGACATGGAAGACCTCTACCTGAGATCCTGGGGAGCTGCTACCAGTCAGAATGAACAGCACTGACCTCGGTAGTAGCCCAGTGATCCAACTAGTATAAAGTGGCTTTCTGTGTTCATGCGATACGCTCCTTCCTCTATGGCAGGGGTTTTGTGCAGCTCAGTGGTACAGCAGCTGATTTGCACATTTATTTATTTGCTTCATTCATAGCCCACTTTTCTCCCCAATGAGGATCCAAGGTGGTGTAAATTGTTCTTCCATTTTATCCTCGCAACAACACTGTAAAGTAGGTTAGGCTGAGAGCAAGCGGCCAGCCCAAGGTCATCCAGAATGTTTTCCTGGCAGAGTGGAGATTTGAACCCAAATCTCAGATTCTGGTCTGACTCTCTAACCCCCTAAACCATCCACTTGTCCAAGGGCTCTAGTGCAGAAATCTTCAGCCAGTCTCAGCCCTATATTCTGCTTACAGAATTTGGCTTTTCTTGATTACGGTTATAATATGCTGGGCGGGGTGGGGGGGTTGGAATATTTCAGAGTGAGATGCTATTAAAAGGCATCTTCAGACATCATAACTTGAAATGGAAATTTGTAGTTTCCAAATTAGTCATCACCTTATTAATATGCATCCCACTCACCATGTGAGTGACAGTTTCTGGCCATGTGAAGAGCCCACAGCCCTGCACTGCTTGCGTCTCTAACAGTCATATCCACTTCCTTTATTGACATGAAGTTTTGCACAGGGGGTTCTAACAAGTAAAATCTAGCTATTGAGGAGCCAGCTGAATTGTGTTTGGCCTCATTCATCACCAATGAAATTGTCAGCAAAGCTATAATTGGAGACTCTTTCTTCCCAGAGATGATGTATGAAGCAGAAAGGACTCAAATTTGCATTTGAAGAGTTGGCAATTAGGGAAAAAATTACTTTTTTAGACTAAGTACATTCAGGGTGGAAACTAGGAAAGGAGAATATGGAACTTTCCATACGGATATTCTATAGTTATTTTCATTGCCCCAAACTTTCCTTGTCGTCTCTTTCCTCCTACACCACATCAGTGTCTTCTGTGTGTGGTGTGTGTGTGTGCGCGCGCGCACGTGCACGCACACATTTGTCACCATCATGTACATCAAAATCATAGGAAAAGTAGAATCCAGAGATTATTTCACAAAACACTAACCCAAGCTGAAAAGTTTTTTAATTGTTCAGGATAAGGAAGGAGTGGAAGAATTAGTGAAGGAAGAAGGATGGATATGCTTATCAGATTTGGAAAATCAAAGACTATTTAATGTGTGTGTTAAGGGAATTAGATAAAATGCTATCATATGTTTCTTTGGATGTGTCTAAAATTACAATTACATAACTACATCTTATTTTTGTTTAACCATTTTTTTTGTTTTGTTCCAAGATGGTCAAAGTAAGGGGAACAATGGCTCAGAGGCAGAGCATCTGCGTTGAACGCAGAAGGTCCCAGGTCCAGTTTCTGGCGTCTTCAGTTAAAAAAAAAAAGGACCAGGTGTGAAAGTCCTTGACCTGAGACCCTGAAGAGTTGCTGCTAGTCAGAGGAGAAAATACTGACCATGCCAGACCATTAGGATACGGTGGCCTTATTGATAGAGCATCTACCTTGCATGCTAGTTTGGTGTAGTGGTTTAGAGCATGGGACTCTCATCTGGAGAACTGGGTTTGATTCCCCAGTTCTCTGCTTGGCCAGCTGGGTGACCTTGGATCAGTCACGGTTTCTCAGAGCTCTCTCAGCCCCACCCACCTCACAGGGTGATTGTTGTGGGGATAATAATGGCATACTCTGTAAACAGATCTGAGTGGGCATTAAGTTGTCCTGAAGGGCAGTATATAAATCGAATGTTGTTGCTGTTGTTGTTATTCTTATGCAGAAGGTCTCAGATTAAATGCCTATTACCTACGGTTAAAAAGATCAGGTAGCAGTAGGTGTGAAAGTCCTTTTTCTAGAACATAAGAATCAGGCCAGTCGCCCCTCCAGGCCAGCATCCTGTTTCACACAATGGCCAACCAGTTGCTATGGAGGGCCAACAACAGGGCATAGAGGCTAAGGCCTCCCCTGGTGTTGCTTCTTAGGGTTCCTAGTCACCCTTCTGAAGTGTGGTTATCGCGCTGGATGCGGGTGTGCTCCTGCACTTCGCTGGGGCCAATTTTGGCCACAATCAGGCCAGAATTAGCCCCATGCAAAGTGCAGGAGCATGCCCATGGTTGGCATGACATCACTTCCTGGAAGTGACATCATCACGCAAGTGCTGGAAGCGCGTGCATGCAAAAACACGCATGCAAGAGACATGAGGTAAGTGCCAGGTCTCCCCCTCCCACTGGGAGGATATAGGGATCTGGCAACTCTACCTTACATCTGGTATTCAGAGGTTTACTGCCTCTGAATGTAGAGGTTCCCTTTAGTCACCATGGCTAGCAGCCAGTGATGGACTTCTCCAAGAATCTCAAGACTTTCCCAACTCCTATATCTGAGATTCTTTGAATGGAGATTTCTAGATTTGAACCCAGGACCTTCTGCATGCAAAGCAGGTAATCTTAACCACTAAGCCATTGCCCCTGCATTGCACAGCCTCTTATTATTGCTACTCAGAGCTGAAGCACTAACAGGGTAAAGGCAGAGTCTGTGTATCCACAGGACTGGGAACGCTTTGCAACTTGTATGAGCCTTTTAGCACCAGTCCTTTTCAGGTGAATTGTTGGCAGTCAGGTGCTATGGAAAAGGATCACAAGGAGCATGGGGCTGAATGAAGTGACCGACAGGTCGCCTGTTGATGCCATGCCAGGACAGAGAACCCTCCATTAACCAGAAGCTTATTTTTTGTTCCTATGATCTTTAGATGTAAAGAAGAACTTGCAAGCTACTTATCATAACACGTTCCTTCAGAGAGATGTAGAAATGTAATCAGCAAGTTGATTAACTTCCCTGGGGGAAAAAATTCCAGGCAGCAGGCTTCAAGGAAGAAAGCCTTCTCAACTGCCCTTCCCTTGCTTTGAGGAGGGGGAAAGGGGTTGATTGCAATTGGATGGCTGCTGACTACTAAGTATACTTGGTTGGTGGGATGTGAAATGCTGCCCTGTAGTTCCAAAACAGTTTTCTATGTTCATTCCCACCCTCCCCCACACACACATGTGCGCACAACACACATAGACACACACACGCCCTTTAATAAATTGTTGCTGACAACGGAGCACATAAGCTTTATCTAAGAAACCACTCTTGGAAGTCCTAAGAAGGAAGAGCCAGTTTGTTGGTCCTCTAAGCCAACTAGCTGGCCACTGTGTGAAACAGGATGTGGACTAGATGGACCACCGGGAAAGGAGAATAACCCACCATCTCTACACACCTGGTGTGTAATCCTGAGTCAGCCAGTGTGATACAATAATTAGAAGACTGGACAGTTGAAGACATACAAACAACTGGCTGGTGGTAGCCACTACCAGTTTATACTCAAAACTTACTGGTTAGCTGGGGCTGATAGCAATTGTTCTTTTCTTGGAATTCTGATTCAGTTTTGGAGGTTGCAAAGACTACAGTTAATCATATAATCATAACATTCGATTTATATACTGCCCTTCAGGACAACTTAATGCCCACTCATAGTGGTTTACAAAGTGTGTAAACCTCATCCTGTGAGGTGGGTGGGGCTGAGAGAGCTCCGAGAAGCCCAAGGTCACCCAGCTGGCTTCAAGCGGAGGAGTGGGGAATCAAACCCGGTTCTCCAGTGTAGAGTCCTGCCACTCTTAACCACTGCATCAAACTGGCCATCAGCATTGGCAGAAAGTAATGCTGGGGAAGACTGAAAAGAATAATTTGCAGGCAGAACCTGTCTTCAGTTTAGGAAGCCAAGCCCTCACAGAAGTTTATTTCCCCTCCTTCAGAAAAGTATGTTTTGTGGCTCAAGAAGGGGAGGAACTGGCAGTAACTAGGAAACCTGGTGCAGAAGGGCAGGCATCTATGTTTATATGCATACACTTCTTTGTGCAGATACACACACTTTTTTGTAAGCATTTCATACCTGCATATGCAAAATAAATTTGAATGTTCAGCAAGGATGCCTGCAACAACATGAGCCCCTTTCACATTGACAATGGAGTTATTAACCCATCAACACTTAAAACAAGGGAGGCCATTTTATAATCTGCCCTGAGCTGGATAGCCCAGGCAAGCGTGATCATGTCAGAAGCTAAGCAGGGTTGGCTTTGGTTAGTAATTGGATGGGAGACCTCCAAAGAAGACCAGGGTTGCAGAGGCAGGCAATGACAAACCCCCTCTGTTAGTTTCTTACCATGAAAACCTCATCAGCGTGGCCATAAGTCAGTTATGACTTGATGGCACTTTTCGCCGCCACCCCTCCAGGTCAAGGCTGGAGTGCTCCTGGAATTATAACTGATGTCCAACTGCACTGTACTTTTACATCCTGACTTCCTTCTTTGCTTCACCCCTCCCACCTCCTGACCGGGATATAAAGGCTCAGAGATGTTCACTCCTTCCTGTATTTGAAGAAGGGAGATTTGACTCTTGAAAGCTTGTCCTCTGAAAAATCTTGTTGGTCTCTAAGGTGCCACTGGACTCCAATCCTGCTGTTCTACTGCAGACCAACATGGCTACCCATCTGAAACTGATGTCCAGACTACAAGGATCTCTATGGCATCACATCCATGCTGATCTCCCCCCAGCTCTGCCCAATGCAGGCTCCTCCCCCAAATCTCCAAGAATTTCCCAACCTGAACTTGGCAGCCATTTTGGAATCTGAGGTTAATTTGCTCAGATAAATGTCTAGCCAGTGAAATTTCTGCACCATCTTGCGGGCAGAGAAGGAATGGACCAATTAAAAGAGAAATAAGGTACTCCGCTACGAAGAGACATACATGAAAGTGAGGGTATAATGATGTCCCCTGGAAAAAAATTGTGATTCCCGTCTAAGAGCTTAGTCACTGGCCTCTTATTTGGATATTGTACTGCTTCTGGATAGTCACTGATTCAGTCAGATTGTGTCAGTCTATATAAATGAGGACTACATGGAATCCAAAATCCTTTGGAAAGCACTCCAGCTCCCATCAAACAAGGCAATTGCTTAATTTATCCCCAGCTGATTAGCTCTGACACCAAAGCTCTGACACTCTTAGTACTGTGCGCAAGCAGTCTGAATATTGAAAGCAAAAATCCCGAAGAAGTTTCCCAATGCCTCTCTAACTCTCCCTGGGAGTTCCAATGGCTGTGAGGAAAAAGTTGTCGCTGCTCAGGAATGCCATTAGTGCAAAAGAGAAGGAACATCTTCCACCATCAACGAGTTAACAGAAACGCTCCAATAATTAAATTAACAGCAATAAGAAGCTCCCTGGTGCACAGTCTGGTAAATATCAAACCTGTTTCTCTTCCAGGATAAAATACTATCCGGAGAATGCTCTCCTGCAGGGCTACAAATTCATAGTCTCAAATATGTACACAGAATGGCCTATCATGTGCCTCCCAACACCACCATGATTGCCACAAAAAATGGAATAAAATTTTATACCATACATCTGGTCCTAGTGTGTAAACCGGGTCAGTACAATTTATAATCCCCCAAACTGAATGCAAATTACTAGCACTGTACTGTGCTTCAGAGGCTCAAAAGCCACATACGGTTGCTAAACTCCTGGTGGGGTCTGGAGTTCTACCAGAACTGCTAATGTGGCCTTCTGTGATCCTTTGGGTGATTACAACTGTCTGGAATCCTGAGTCTGCAGTCTTAAATCTACAAGCAGAATCTTTATTACCTTTCTTCAGCAACATACCATCTTCTTCTAAGGAGGAAAGCAAACAAATAGTGGCTCTAGGAGAAATTGAGGGGCATGAACAGGCTTACCAGAATTATGCCAACACACAATGTCCTTTCTCATGCAAGGCTCGAAGTTATGCCATCATGTCATGATAATGCTCTAGAATTCTCCCCAAATTAGACAGTTAAACCATAGAGTTTTGGGCAAATCCTAGAGCATCACTGTGATGCAATGATGTAACTTCCAGTTTTGCACTGACAGTGATATCATGCTTTGGCATGATGCCAATGAACCCCTGCCCCATTACCCCAGTTGGAGACTTGTATCTGTGGCACATCCAAACTGATGAGATCCTCACAATTTTTAACATACCAGCCAAAGTGTCAGCTCATCAACCAGAAGGATTCATAAAATTCCTACTTTGGTTTCTTGACTGAGGCATCTGGAAAGCCAGAATAAAATGGCTGGTTACCTACCTTTGGCAGGGTAGATCACAAGAAGGGTTGCCAACCTCCTGGTGGGGCCTGAAGATCTCCAAGAACTACAACTCACCTCCAGGCTACAGAGATCAGTTTCCCTGGAGAAAATGGCTGCTTTGGACTCTATGGTGTTATGTACCCACAGCGGTCCCTGCCCTCCCCAGGCTTCATCCCCCAAATCTCCAGGAATTTCCCAGACCAGAGCTGGCAACCCTACCAAGCTCTGCGGGATGGCTTAAAGCTAGGCTCACATGAGAGCATCATAAAACATCCCTTACAATCGATCTTTCCATTGCAAGCAAATGTTGCCCTTACAAAACTAGAAATGGCAGGACTAAAAATGGAACAGAAGAAGGGCTGTGTGTCTTCTGTGACCCTCTATGTCAAATGCAGCCCACAAACCAGTCACGTACCATGGCCTTGAAGGTGCTTGACAATCCTCACTCTCTCTGTGTGTATCTTTGGGGAGAGGGTCTTCCCAGACTGACTGTAAAAACTGGCCTAATGAGCCCCTGGTGGCCCTCAGCACATGGCTGGTGGTGGGCTTTGTTCAGCTTGGTGGGTCAGAAGCCGTGCAGGCCCGAAAGCCAAAATATACTCGCCTTTCTTTGTTCTTTCTCTCTGAAGAAATCTCAGCAACATTTGATATCATTGAGTGAGACCAAAAGTTCCATAAAACCAAGGAAAAGTACAAATTGTTCTCTTCACTGGCAGGAGATAGTCCGTTTAGATGGCAGAGAGGAAAACTAATTACCATGGAAATTAAATCAGCCATGGAAGCTTCTCGCCTTCTGTACTCTTCAGCCAAGATACAATCTGGCTCGCTAAGATTCTCCAGAAAGGAGGAGGGTGGCTTTCTTCATAGTTCAACCCGTGATACAAAGGACCCTGCAAGGTGTCCCATATGATATTCCCTCACGTATTGCAGCTAGCATTGGATCAGTATCCCTGTCAACAGCCCAGATAAAAAGAACATTTTTGTTAAGATCCACACAGACTTGCCTTTCACGTGGTTAATAAGATATTGGGCAGAACGAAGGGATATAAATGAAGTAAAAATAAAATTAAACAAATTTCTCTCATATCCTTGCTTCTTGATGCACATCTTACTTTATCCTTATTTCTTCAGTCACAAAATCTCTTACTTAGGGGGCAGTCTTAACCACAGGGCATCTGGGCCAGTTGCCTCAGGCTGGGGTGGGGGGGGAGGCAAGTAGATTCCCACTAGGGTTGCCAGCTCCAAGTATGGAAATTCCTGGAGATCTAGGGGGTGAAACCTGGAGAAACCTGGAGAAAGTGGGGGGTTGGGGAGGGAAAGGACCTTGGCATGGCATAATTACATAGAGTCCACCCCCAAAAGTAGCCATTTTCTCCAGGTGAACTGACCTCTGTGGCCTGGAGACCAGTTATAATTCCGGGAGATCTCCAGCCACTACCTGGAGACTGGTAACCCTAATTCCCACCATTGCTCATGTCTACCTCCTCCAGCTCTCTGGTAGCTGGTTTGGTAATGGACACATGTCCTCACCCCTTTGGGACTCAGGCAGCAGCCTTGCTTGAGCTGGGGTGACTCTGGCAAGAGGGTAGGCCCCAGCAGAGGGGTGGTGTCGATTCTGGAGTTCCATCTTGAACTTTTGCCCAGGGTCCCAGAATCACTAAGGCCTAGGGTTGCCAGATCCCCCAGAACCCAAACCTGGGGACTGGGGGGTGGGCATGGACTGGGGGTACTGATTTAATAAATCTAGTGTTGGGGGCCATTTTTAATCAAATCAGCCTGCGTGGGGGCTTTGACTTCTTTATTGCACCGGGAAAGACGTCATTCCCAAAGCAACAAGGAAGTGCTCTGCAGCACGCATGAGCACATTGCAGGGCTCCTTGGCCCATTCCTCATGCCAAGTGGTGTGGTGGTGGAGGCAGGGAGCCAAGGATCCCCTGCCCCCACCGAGAATAGGATCCCTAGTGGCCACCCTTGGCCTCAAATTGCTTGCTCTTTACCTCCCTCGCCTCTCTGTGACTGTCTAGTTCCCTCTTCTTTTTGATTTTCTGTCCCACTGCTTCCTCGGTAGGCTCATACCTAGGATGGGGCCAGTGGGTACACTGCCATACCTGGAGCACTAATTCACCTCTTCTAATTTTTGACAATGCAGCTTCCATTTAAAGACTGGGATCTTGCTTTTAGAGAAGGAAAATTTCTGGCTACAAACAAAACCTGACCTACCTAACTCTGACAACTTGAGATTTCTCCTAGCTCTGGGTAGATTTTTCTATCACATCTAAGTAATCCTGAAAGAAATTCTCTCGGTTCTTTTCCTAACATGGAGCACTGAAAGGTGCATAAATTTTTGTTTGTTGGTTTTATAGCCCACCTTTCTTACTGAGACCCAAGGAGGATAACACAGTCCCAGTCAATATAATCAGCCACTAGAACATCCAGGGAACACATACAATAGGGTATGTGTTGCAGAAATCTGAAAACAATCATGAATCCAAACACAGAGATGAAACATTTCTGAATCAAAGCCTAAGTAGAAGGGGTAAGGGGAAGGTTAAGGTTGTTAGTATTTAAAGGAGGTGTTCCTTGGAAGAGGGTAAGTATCTGCATAATATGTATGATTCTATAAGAGATTAAAAATCATTTTTGAAAAGCTTTTGAATATAAACATAAATGTTCTGTTTCAACATATTTCTGATACTGTTTAAATGTACTTAATACATTTACAGTGCAAGCCTATGCAGAGCAACTCCAGTCTAACCCCATTGAAATCAATGGGTTTACTGGATTAACTCTGTTTAGGATTTCACTGTTAGATACTTGGGCTTACAAACAGGAGTGTGACATTTGCTCCCAGAGTAGGCACTGTAACCAGTCCCTGGGGGCAGGAATTTTTGTCGTAGCCAACATCCACTCCAGCCTCACTGAATTGTCCTTAATTGTATGCTAACATTAAGTCTACGCAAGTATTCTGGTTTCAAATTCAGGTTGAAAACAGTGATATCATTTAGATTTCAGATTTTTCTGCTATCCTGGGGCTTTTCTGAGGTTTGTAGAAAAATGTCTCATCTGTCTATGGCCCCAGCCTCCAGATTTAAATATCCACAGATAGGGCCATATTGATGGGATCAACCCTCAGAAATGATTAAGAATCTCTGGATAAGCAACCAGCTAATACAACAATCTTCTACTTAGCGGGAAAGCTGCGCTTATTTAAAATGTCTCTCCGGAAGAGCGTGCCATTTCAACATAATTCTTGTACTCTGTCCGTGTTTCACGGGCAGCACACAAACTATTCCCTTTTTAATTCTTTTCTCTGCTATTGTTCAAATGCCAGAGTTGCTTCGCTTAGCTTGGCCTCTGCAGAGAAGCCATTACCCTCCAGAACTGTCAGCACTTTACTCTCATTCATCTCACAGTCCAGTAATTGCTTTACAATTGGCTCTACCTATATGCAACACTATCAGCTGTTGGGTGAATGGCTGCAACTGGATTTTTTTAAAGATACTATTAAAAATAAAAATGGGAGAGGGGATTATATTAATACACTCCACAAGGCTGGATCGCCTAGAACCGATGATAAGTACTGATTTGATTTCCTTTCTCTGTGTGTGTGTGTGTGTGTGTGTTCATCTTTTGGAACTGCCCCATCTGAGCCCGTTACAATTCTAGAAAGATTGTAGCAGCCCAAAGCTCTTCGTCTGGCTGTTATATGTGTAAGTTGCCAACAAATATTCTCCAGGGCAAGTCTGAAGATGCCTGGGCGAAACATCTGAGAAATAGAGAGGAAGCCAGAGAGAGGAGGCGGGGGGAGTTTTGATAAAACTCGCAGCGTTTCTCAGAAAGCTTCTGCCCATTTCTATTATATAAATCTACATCTGAGGATAAAGTTAGAGGTTTGCAAGAAAGTCATTAGGAAAATAGGAAAATGGAAAGAAAGATTCAGAATAACTGTTTAATATTAAAGGTTTGGCAATGACAGGTGAAAGGTGAATTTGCAAATGAACCCGGTGGCCCCACTTTGGTCTCAGACCTTCAATAGGCACCTGACGGACTGGAAATGAAAGTCAAATCAACGCTCATGACGTGAGCCACCTTGTGCATATATTTTGCATTTCAGCAGTTTACAATGTCCATGAGTCACTTTCAAATGCTTTTTGAAATTGCGAGCTATATTTATAAATGTAATAATCGCTGCCAATGGGAAGATGTGTTGTTAAGGAAGACACGTGTGAGAATGTCACAATGGTTATGATACTTTGAGGGGCATCTGTTGAGGGTGGATTATTCTGCCTCGGGCTGTTTTCTTCTATATTGGGCCACTGTGGCTCTCGTACACATCAGCGCTCAGGACTTCAGACTGTTTGAAGCAGGACAGCAGCCTCCCATTGTGCACTGCAGATCTGGCAGTCAGGTTGAGGATCAAAATGTGGTAGATGCAGGTTATTCCTTCCAGCAACCCTCCCAGACAAATACGGATAACCATTGTTCTGGCTGTTTGTTATAGAGACTATGTCGTCTCTATCAATGATTATTCATTACACAACTTTTGCACTGTTGCAAGATTTTAAACAATTATCCCACTTCTCTGGGGGGGAGGGAGTTGAGGGGGGAGGTTTTTAAGAAGAGGCTAGATGGCCATCTGACAGCAATGTTTATTCTGTGAACCTAGGAAGATCATGAGAGGGAGGACAAGAAGGGTTGCATCAGTGCTTAGTTCTTGTGGCCCCTTCTTACACGCCCAGGGTAATGCTGATCACCACTTTGGGGTAAGGAAGCAATTTTCCCTAGGCCAGTTTGGCCAGGGATCCTGGAGATTTTTTGCCATCTTCTGGGCATGGAGCAGGGGTCACAGGGGGTGTGGGGCGAGGGTAGTTGTGAATTGTCTGCATTGTGCAGGGGGTTGGACTAGATGACTCCAGAGGTTCCTTCCAACTCTATGATTCTATGATTCTACCTTTCCTCCTTTCTGGCTTACCTCATCCAAGGTAAAGAAACAGGTACAGCTTTCCTACATTGAACTATTAAACTAAAAATTGCACAGCCTTTGACATCCTGGAAATAGAATCTTTGCAACAATGAAGATAAGTGAAGCCCAAACTTCCACAGGAGCTTGTGGTTTCCTGCATGCAGAGGATAGGGGAGGGAACTGAAGGCTAAAACGGCCATATTTTGGACACTGAAGGATACTAGGTTTGCCTATTGAGTATGCTGAGATTTAGGGTCTGATTAGGTGATACGTTAAATGCAGTGGGTTGGGAGACACCTCCAACCATTAATGTCTGACCCAGAACTTACTTTAAAAAGGCGAGGTCATCTCCCGAGTGTGGTATGGTAGCAAGAGCAGCTTTGTTATTCCTTCCCTTCTACCCCATGAGGGGCAGGCTGTTTTATCCCATGGCTGGCTCCTTGTCTCCAGAACAGGCACGTGGAGCCAGCACAGGTCACATATTAAATGTGAGTTGGGTTGAGTTTTTTTTCAACTCAACGGATGTTTAATATCTTATATACTAATAGCAAAGTGGCAATAATCTGTGGATACTTAAAGCTGGAGATTGGAGCCATGAATGGACAAGACAGATCTTCCTACACTCCTGGAAAATGCTCCAGGATTGCAGAAAAATCTGAAATCTAAAAACAAATACATTGGGTTTTTTTAAAAAAAACCCAAAATGATTAAAGGAGCTCCTGTAGCTTTTAGCAGATGCCCTCAGTGGCTGTTGCTAGGCAACCAAGTAACGATTAGGGCAGTATTCCAGGCTTGGTTTCTGTCAGAAAAAGCAAGGGGAGGGGAGAATTGCCAAGTCCCCTGGTCTCCAAACTGGAGGAACTGGGGCTGTCTTGGGGGGGGGGGGTACTCACCATGCGCACATGCAAAGCGCATGAACTCCAGCCCCTTTGTTGTCATGTCAGGAATGAAGGCCCCTCCCTGTGGCTGATTTTAAGGAAAATGAGCCAATTTTAAGGAAAATACCCCCGCTGGGGGGCTTCCCTTAATTATCGCACCAGGATAAAAGAGCTTCCACGAACCACTTGTTCGCGAACCACGAACTAGCCTGGTTTGTGCGTTTTTGGGGTCGTAATTCGATTCATGCCCATCTCTAGTCTGGAGTACACTCCAGAGCCCCCAGGCCTGTTCTCTGCACCTTCTCACTCCCCCCCCGGCCAGGTAAGAGGCGAGGGGCAAAGGTTGGGAGCAGAGGATCCCCAGCTCCTACCAAGGAACAGGGCAGGGCCTTTCCAGGGCTGTGTGGGAGGATTTATTGGGGCCAGGCCAAGAAGCAACCACCATGTGACTTGATACCACATGACTTGCATGACTAACCCAGGCCTGCTTGCAGCCCCCTCAAAGCCAGTATACTGTCATGGTTTCAGAGTTTCAGAGTAGGATGTGGGGGACCAAGGTTCAAATTACCACACCACTGTGGAAGCTCACTGGATGACTTTGATCCATTCACACACTTTCAGCCTAACCTACCCCTCAGGTAGGGTTGCCAGTCTCCCTGTACTCCTGGCAGTAGGTGGGGGCCCTGGCACCTACCTTTTAGTTCTCTCCTTCACGTGTGTGCTTCACACATGTACATCAGGCCTGTGCAATGATGTCACTTCCAAGAAATGATGTCATCAAGCAGGTCGTGGTCACCCTGGGAGCGCTCCCATGCTCCACAGTGGGGGCCTCCAATTTGGGCCTGATTCAGCACAAATCAGGCTGAATTTGGCCCAGATCGGGCCCAAATTGGCCTGGAACAGGCCGCTGTGATGCAGGGGAGCACTCCCCGCCCGGCAGTGGCCTGATCCAGGCTGTTTCGGGCCCAAATGGTGCCAAATCAGGCCCCAAATGGGTCAACTCAGACCAAAATCGGCCAGGAATTGGCTGCTGCCATGCTTGGAAGCACTCCTCACTTTCCCATCCCCCCCCCCGGCCAGGTAAGCAGGGGTGGGGGTGGAGGGTGGGATCAGGGGATCCTCCACCCCCAGTGTGGTTGTTGTGAGGACAATACGGAGGCAAGAAACATGATGTAAGCTATTTTGGGTCCCCATTGTGGAGGAAGGCAACATATAAATGAAATAAATTAGTAAACATAGATGAAGATGGGGGACAGATAAAAGGGAAGTTGTTTGATGGGTTTGAAGGAGAGAAGGACATAGGGAAAGATGAGCATATGGGGGCTGCCAGGAGGAGGGAAAGAGGAAATAGTGAGGGAAAAGGGATGCAGGGAAAAGAACCCCATACAAGTCCTTGCCGGTTCACCATAATGGAACTGTACCTGGCTCATTTGGTACCATGCAACCAGGCCATAGGGAAGAGGCTGCCTGGAGTGGGAGGGGCAAAGGTGAAAACAGGGTGACAGACAAAAGCAGGTGGGAAGGAGAAAAGGAAGCAGGAACAGGGGAGAGGCTGTGGGCAGCAGGGAAGGGAAAGAGGTCATGGTGTGGGACAATAAAGTGAGATACTCCCCGCGAGTCCTTGTGGGGCCCCCATGTATCAACTAATCACACTCTTAGGACTCTTTCACTTTCCCTCCTCTGGACACTCTCATTTGCATCTCAGCCACAGAGTCTCCTGCATACTTCAAGGCAGAAGCAAATAAGAGCATAATAACCTAAGAAGAGCCCTGCTGGACCAGACCAATGGTTCATCTAGTCCAGCCTCCTGTTTCACATAGCAGCCAACCAGCTGCCCTGGAGGGCCAACAAACAGGGCCCAGAGGCCAAGGCCTTCCCTTTATTCCACCTCCTAGCACTAGTATTCAGAGGTTTGCCTCCTGTATATACGTTCTCTTTAACTCACCATGGCTAATAGCTCTCGATGGTCCTATAATCCACAAATATGTCTAATTCCCCTTTTAAAGTGTTAATATATAGGCATCTGTACCTCTTTTCCCTCTGTAAGACTCTCCACCTCCCTTGGCCCTTGGGTCTTCTTGCAGGAAGGGTGGGATTAAAAAATGTATACAATAAATAAAAATAAACATTTGGGCCTCTAGCCCAAATGTTCTGCAACTGCCTCTGAGCCTGGAGAATTTAGAAACTGAAATAGGGTTCCCAAGGGCATGCCAGTGGCACACAGTCTCCCAAGGATTCCTGCCTCTGCCCATCAATTGCTGCTGGTGATCAGCAGGAGGAAGCAGTCTGCCTGGAGATCGGCCACCATCAACAGGCAGGCTCAGGAAATGGGTGGAAATGCATCCATGCCCCTGGTTGTCAACGTCACTTCCAGTGTGACCCAGAAGTGATGGCATTGCACCAAGGCCGAGTCTTTAGACCCAAAACATAGGGATGATGCTGTGATGCCATTGCTTTCAGGTCACACCAGAAGTGACATCATGGACTGGTGCGACAGGGGCACACACTAACACATGCACGTGAACAGAAGAGAGATGAGTGCTCACTCCCTAATGCGCACTAAAGGTGACTTGACAACCCTAGACTGAAGATACCACAGAAAAGGGTCTTTGCTGCATACCACATTTATGACCTTACAAGCACCAGGATTTTAATGTTATGACAGAGGAGCAAGAGTCTCTGTATTGTACTCCTTTTCCTAGCCAAGATGGTTTCCTAGCTAAGATCTGACAGGGTGTCCCTAGGCCAGTCAGCAGTGTGTGGCTCCCTCCTGCAGACAGCAACTGTCACTGTAAAGAAGACCCTGACATGCCTAAGACAGAATGAGACATCTTCACCTTGGATTACAACAATCTTTTGGCAGATAGAAGTTCAAATGACAAAGTGAGAGAAACTGATCTAAGAGGCCACACTGGTTAAGTCAACATCCTAGCAGAGAAAGCTCTCTCTGAGCACTCAGCCAGAAGGCCAGGCCAGGCCCACTGAAAGTAAATAAAGACAGAAAATGAGATTCTGTGAATGATTTTGCCTTTGGGGATGGAAGTAGGGTTGGTAACTCCAGCTTCTGAAATTCCTGGAGATTTGGAGGTAGTGCCTGGAGAAGGCAGAGGAGAGAGATTTCATTGGGGATGTGATTCTATGCAGTCTGTCCGTCAGATCTTGCCAGGTATTTTCCCCAAGCACTTCACTGCATCACTCAGGTGTATGAGTTAAAGTTACTTTATTAAAGAAGAATGCCAGTATCAAGATGGTCAGACAGGATCATTGGCTGAAGTTACTCAAGGTAGCAAAGCAAGGTTAATTATAGGACACAGTCCACGCCCCCCATGGGAAAGAAAGTCCGTTAAGATTTTGGCACGCTGAGTCAGGGAGCCAGGAGAGAGGGGAGGAGGGAAGGGATGAGCTCTGCTCAGTCTCTTAGGAGGTTGGTGCGGTCTCAGCTGGAACTTCAAGGCCACGTTCTCAGGCCAGCCAGGAAATGGTAACCAAAACACCTGCAACATAAGCAGCTAGCAACCAGTCAGCAAAACAGGTTCCCTCTGCATGTTCTCAGAGGTACACTGCACACTGCAGCAAGAAATTCGTAACACATGGCAGATATGCTGGAGGCGTATCTGACACTGTCTTCTGATTCTGCCATTTCCTTCAGGAGAAGGGATCTAGAAGGGATCAGTAGGAATTCCAGGAGAATTCCAGGTGCCACTTGAAGATTGGCAACCTTATAATGCATGCAGAAAAAAACCCTCTGAGGCAACTTAGTTGAGTTGGAATGTACTCCCTGGATTCCAGTTCAATTTACAATGCTAAGAACTGCAACCTTACATTACTTAATGAATGGCTGCTTCCAACATTATATTATTCTACTTGTGGTTTGAAAATGAATGTAGAAAAAATATCAGAAAAGAATAATGTATTTCAGAAGAGGAGTCTCAGACCAATGAATTGTGGAAAAGGGCACCAAAATTTCACTAAACAGGTGTCTTCTGTTTGCGTCAGACCTTTCTGACTTTATAAAAATGCAACTCATTAGCCATTTTTTCTGGCTGCTTTCCCAGAAGCTTTTTCAATAGACAAACAGAACTATAAAAACATCCTCTTTGGAAAGAGCACTCCATTCTCTTCGTGTGAAAATCTCTGCCTGCCTCAATGCCAATTCCTTGTTGCCATCGGGGCTGTTTTGTGCATAACATTTTCCCCCAATATGGAGCTGCTTCTAAATGCAGCCAAGTAGACACCTGTGTGAGTATTATCACATATGATACTGAACACAGAAGTGGCCTTTCTTTTGCGGGGGGGGGGGGGGGGAAGAAAATTTTTTAAAAGATGGTAAAATTTTAAAAGACATCACAAATGCACTTTTTGTTTCTACATGGAATTTATTATTTGCTTAACCTTTTGGGACCTGTCACACAAGTCAATAATAGGATAGTACCATCTAGGGCCCACTACAGTCCATGTGCTATAGCTTGATGTGGGTTTGTCCTCTCATCCGTTCAGCAATGGAGCAAGCGGCAAAAATGAAGGAGTGGGACATATTCCTTAACAGAAAAAGCTAAAAGTTCTAGGACTTCTTACTCTAACAGATGGGTATGGGGGTTGGGGAGAGATGTTAGAGGTTTATAAATAGGGTTACTAACCTCTAGGTGGTGGCTGGAGATCTCCTGGAATTTCAACTGATCTCCAGGCCAGAGAGATCAATTTCCCTGAAGAAAATGGCTGCTTTGGAGGGTGGATTGTATGGCATTACACCCTGCTGAAGTTCCCCCTCCCCTAATCCTGCCCTCTCCAAGCTCCAGCCCCCAAATCTCCAAGAATTTCCCGGACTGGAATTTGCAACTCTATTTATAAAACTATGCATGGGATAGAGAACCTTTCCTCTTTCTCACACATTACTAGAATTCAGAAGTACCCAATGAAGTTAATGGGCAATATATTTATTATAATAATAATTACAACAACATTCAATTTATATACTGCCCTTCAGGACAACTTAACGCACACCCAGAGCTGTTTACAAAGCATGTTATTATTATTATCCCCATGACAATCACCTTGTGTGGTGGGTGAGGCTGAGAGAGCTCTGAGAGACCTGTGACTAACCCAAGGTCACCCAGCTGGCTTCAAGTGGAGGAATGGGGAATCAAAACCAGTTTTCCAGATTAGAGTCCTACCACTCTTAACCAAACTGGTCTCAGTTAGAACAAGCTACCCAAGCTAGCCCAATCTCATCAGACCTCGGATGCTAACCACTACCAGCCTTAGTTAGTAATTGGATGGGAGACCACCGAGGAAGACCAGGGTCGCTATGCAAAGGCAGTCAATGGCAAACCGCCTTTGTTAGTCTCTTGCCTTGAAAACCCCAGCAGGGGTCATTATAAGTTGGCTGTGACTTGACGGTGCTGCACACGCACGCGCACACACACACGCGCGCACACACACACACACACACACCTATCTGACCTCAGGATAGAGGATGTAATTGCCTCCTGCACAAAAAGCCTTAAAAAGGGAACTAGACATCTTCATAGAGGAGAAGTCCATCAATGACTTTATACGCAGACAGTTGGGAGGCCCTGTTCCTGGAATCTATTCTTAGGAGCAGTGCTGAGAAAAATCCCTGTCTAAGGCCTTGGAAATCCACTGGTAGTCAGGGTAGACAATACTAGTTTGATCGTTCTAAGTTCTAATTTAGTACATGGCAGCTTGATGATCATAAAAGCCTGGCATAATTTAGACATAACAAACTTTAATAGTCAGATTGGCAAAAATACCAGCTGGTTGACATCCCTGCTTAGAAAGGAAGAAACCTTCAAGCTATTTTTAAAGGTGATGTTTTCCAGGAAAACATTTTTATTGGCTTCCCAGAAGGCTTCCAAGATAATGCCAGATGTGCTTCTGTTGGGGAGGCTTCAGCAAGAAGGGGGTCCTGCCTTGGAATTCAGTTTGAGGGCTGGATCCTTTCCAGCTCCGACTTTCTATGAAAAATGATGTCACTCCAAAGAGGATGGAAGCCAAGACTCGTAATAGCATCACGATGGATCAAAGAATCTGCAAAGAGCTACCGCAGAGCGCCAATGAAATTGTGATGCCCCTTTCCTAGGATGTGGCTGGGTGATTTATCACGCTGGAATTAAGATGCTGAATTAACGTTAACATTAAGCGAGGCTGCAAAGCATTCAGAATGCTAATCGCCTATCTACAGAGTATGTACTTTGCCCAAACATCCTGTCACAACAACATGAATAACCCATCACCAAAATAATTCACCCTCATGCACCTGGAAGCACTCCGGTCAAGTGCTAAAGAGGGGTGTGATGCAGTAGAACTCTCTTTGCCATAACTGGTACTTTCCCAGGGTGCCTGGCGGTGGAGGAGGGTGGTGGAATGAGGTACTTAGTTCTACATGCCAATTTGGAAGGACAATGGGACAGCAGTCGATGTGCTTTATTATTTTAAAATATGGAAGAGAACAGTGATCACAAAATTACTGTGGTGTATACTCCTCTAGCTGTGATTTTTTTTAAAAAAAATGTACTAGATGAAGGCTGAAGCATTTGAAGATAATTTTCAAGTACAGATTTGGAAACCTAAAAATAAGGTCTCAAACTACTAACAGTAATAATGATAATAATAGCCCCCACCCCCACCTCGAGCAGGCAGTGTTTTGCACATGCAACATCAAAGATCTCTAGCACTGTTTTCCTTTTCATCTTTTCTTCTTTCACTGCATTTGTCTAAAACAGGCCCAAGGTCATTTGCCTGAGAGGGAAGACATTTGGATCACCCACATGCTGAACTCGCAGCAGACCAAGGGCACCCAAGAGCCTGTGGGAATCTGAGTTTAGGTTTCATCCATGTGGTCCAAAAGCTACTGAGATGTTTTGTGCTCTGGTGGCACAAAGACACTTTCACCCTCTATCCAATTTACAGTGGCTCTTCATTCATTTAGACCTGCTGCCTCATTCTATCCCAGTCACTGCAGCCTACTTCACAGGGATGTTGGGAGGGTTACATAAGATGAAATGTTTCCTATGCTCTGAAGTAATGCACCTTAAAATATTGTGTTGGCTCCTACAGGGGCTCCTATCAATTTAAAATAAAGACATATAAAATATACTAAAGGTTCTTGGGAAATTCTTGGAGATTTGGCGGCAGTGCTTAGGCAGCACAGAGTTTGGGGAGGGAGTTCAGTAGGGATGTGATATCACTCTAGGAATTCTATTTCACCTAGACTTTATGGTGTACCATAGAGTCCATCATCCAAAGCTGCCATTTCCTCCAGGGGAACAATCTCCATAGTCTAGAGATCACTTGTAATTCTGAGAGCTCCAGGCCTCACCTTGAGGTTGTTAACACTATCTTCACTACTCCCTAGGATTGCCAGCTTCAAGTTGGGAAATTCCTGGAGATCTGGTGGGTGAAACCTGGAGAAAGTGGGGTTTGGAGAGAGAAAGGACCTTGGCATGGTATAATTCCATAGAGTCCACCCCCAAAAGTAGCCATTTTCTCCAGGTGAACTGATCTCTGCGGCCTGGAAACCAGTTGTAATTCCGGGAGATCTCCAGCCACTACCTGGGGGCTGGCAACCCTACTACTCCCTTGACCTTAGAAATGGCTGCTGCTGCTGCTGAAGATGATGACAGTGTATTTACACTTTTGTGCTCCTTAGTATAACAACAACAGTATCTCTATGCTAGGAACCGCAACAGGGTAAAAACACTTTCATTTGTAGAGAAAAATGGATCTTCAGACTTTAATATATGAAGTGGAGGCTGATAGCATCATTTCAGCTGCCAATAAGGTAACTAAAACAGCGAAGAAGGCGCCAGAAAGCTCTCACAGAGCTTCCTTCTGAAATCTGGCCAAAAGTATGTTTAATAACGAAGACCAGGATTAAATTGCATGAAGCTTTCCAAAGTTGTGCTTTTGGTTGTTTTGCAAACCACCTTCCACAGGAATTCCAGGCCTTGCAAAGACCTTTATTTCCTAGAAAAGCAGCAAAGAAAGCCACACACACTCAGTCCTGCCTCCATAGCCACTCAGTGAACATATGGAAGGGGAAGGAGGCCTGTCTGTTGAGCTGTGAAATGATGCTGCCATTTCAAGTTGTTCAGGTGAAGCTATAGATGGGGGTGTGCCCTCTCCCCTTCTTTTAGAATATATTTCTGCCAGAACAAAGAAATGGCCAGTATTTATCACTAATAATAATACTTAGCACTGACATGACACACAGTACCTCTCAACCATTATCTTCTTGTGATCTTTACAAAATGCTTCTGTTAGGCAGTATTGTTGTTGCTCTGTTGCAAATGGGTGGGTCGAGGGAGTGGCTTGCCAAAGGCTACCTAATAAATTCATGGTGGAGGCAAGAATTAAATCAAAGACCTCAGAGTTCACAGCATGTTCTTTTACCTTCTATGAACAATTAGAAGGTAACCCTTCTAATTGTTCTAATTGACAAAACACTACTGCTGTTTTAAGTCTGCATTATATCTTCTCAGTATTTCATACAGGATTAGGATTACTGTTCCCCCAGTTGGGGCAGGCTATCCCCCATCCAGAGCTCCCATTGCCCATTACCATAGAGTTTCCGGTGATTCCTAGAGCTACTTGACATCATCAAGCCCACATAGAGTTTTTCCCAGAAATGACATCATCATGCCCGCGTAGGGTTGCCAGCAAGAGGGTTGCTGGGGTAGGGACATGGGATAGTGAGTAATGTCAGCGAGGTTGTCAATGTCAGTACATCACTTCTGGGTACAATCCAAAAGTGACAATGGTTTTATCACAGTTTCTGGCAATTCCTACAGCTACCATTGTCACTTAAGGGTTGTACATGTAAGTGACATATAGGTGCAGACACCTACAGCATTTTTATTTCTATAAAATAAAAACTGAGGCAATTCAGGGGTAATCTGCCACAGCAGGTGGTCTGGCAAGTCTCCACCTGCATTGCCAACTCACCACCCCATACTCGGCTTGGCAACCCTAGGATGCTCATAAGACAAGGTCTTAAGAAGGCCCAAGAAAGCCCAAGACATCATGCCCCCTCTGATGAATAGTTCTGTAGAAGTTGATAACTCACGTACTATTTGGTCCTAATAAAAGGTATTAAGGGAGCTTCTGGTTTTTTTCCCTTTTATTTGTTTGAGCCTCACCCAATGAGGTTGCTAGTTCAGGCACCAGACAAAAGTTCTTCAAAGCTCCCCTCCAATAGTTAAGGAAGGAAGGAAGGAAGGAAGGAAGGAAGGAAGGAAGGAAGGAAGGAAGGAAGGAAGGAAGGAAGGAAGGAAGGAAGGAAGGAAATGAATGAATGAAAGAAAGAAAGAAAGAAAGAAAGAAAGAAAGAAAGAAAGAAAGAAAGAAAGAAAGAAAGAAAGAAAGAAAGAAAGAAAGAAAGAAAGAAAGAAAGAAAGAAAGAAAGAAAGATGAATCAGTAGCTTAGCTGCCCATGTGGCCTGGATGGGTTAGTAGCAGAGACTCTCTCCAGAGTGCTGAGTAGTAGCCACTGGTGCCCCTGCTTTCTGGGGGTGGCCACTAGCTGGAAGAATCAAACATACTTTTAACTGCTGTTATTGTTTTGTCATTCAGACAAAATGAAGAGATTGATTTCTTATTGATCCTGGAGGGGGAAAGCTGGGTTTGTTTTGCTCAACCTTTCCTGCCGCTTATCTTTCCTGCACCACAACATTGACACATCATGTAGGCTGAAAAGTAAATTAAAGATGTTCTCCATCTCAGCATCCCGAAGGTCAAAAGGCAGAGCTGAAAAAAAATGATAGAGGCAGGTGCAAGTTTTTTCCCCAGACTCACTCTTCACTGCAAATGGCCTTGGAATCCTGGATGCTGCTCTCATTTTAGAGCAACGAAGCCTAACATAGTGCCGACGATATCCGCCAATGTGTTTCCAAGAACACACATCCTTCTTCCCCAAAGCACAGGGCCAATTCTGATTTTGCTTCATGTTTTTGGAGCAAGTGGAGTTTCAGAAGAGCCCAGGCAGCTTCACGTTTGTATTAGCCTGGAGCATTTA
This sequence comes from Eublepharis macularius, assembly GCF_028583425.1. Taxonomy (NCBI): domain Eukaryota; kingdom Metazoa; phylum Chordata; class Lepidosauria; order Squamata; family Eublepharidae; genus Eublepharis; species Eublepharis macularius. The sequence goes on from NC_072798.1 coordinate 27,177,709, forward strand.
TGTGGAAACAACTGCCTCTGCTGGAAGGGGATGCTTGGCTTAGACCCTTGTAACATTCTATGACTGGTTTCAGCCCACATGGCAGCCATTTTGTGTTTGTTCGCAGCCTCTCTGTGGCAGCTAGCATTGCCAGTTCCCCCAGAGGCCAAACTGAGGGGCAGAAGCTGTAGGTACCTATACATGCTTCTACCTGTTGCGCCATAAAATGACAATTTTCTGGCATGACGTAGAAGTGCACACTTTACATGTGTGTCCTCCAGGTGCCCTTCTCCCCACAGGCCAGGTGAGCAGCTGATGGGATGGGGATCCACCCCCCCCCCAAGGGACATAGCATCCTTGGTGGCAGCCATTTTGTAGCCATTACCTATTCTCAAAATTCCAAAAGTGTCCACATGCTCAACATGGTTGGCAACCTCTGGTAGAGTGTGCATAACATTTTTCAGGGGTTGGATGCACTGGAGCAAAGCTCTCCTTATATTTTTATATGGTGGTGATATGTGGTGATGTTTATTAGCACAGATATATTTAGAAGATGGGATATATTGAGAGTCAGTTTCGTGTAGTGGTTAAGAGCAGCAGGACTCTAATCTGGAGAACCGGGTTTGATTCCCCACTCCTCCGCTTAAAGCCAGCTGGGCGACCTTGGGTCAGTCACAGCTCTCTCAGAGCTCTCTCAGCCCCACCCACCTCACAGGGTAATTGTTGTGGGGATAATAATAATATACTTCGTAAACCGCTCTGAGTGTGGTATTAATCGAATAAATCGAATGTTGTTATATTAATGGCAGATATGCCTATCAGAGCTTTCATATAAAGGTGTGAGAACGAAAGAAAGATTTTTCCACTTCATTTCATTTCCACACCATCCACTGACAGAGGAGGGAAGCAGCCCACAATCTGCCTGAGATAAAAGGAAACTCCCTACACCACATCCCATTGGTGGTTGAGCAGAGACTGCTGGGAAAGAGGGAATGCACATGCGCACACACTCACATAATTTATACCCTATCTTTCTGTACAAGAACAACTCAAAGTGACATACAGTAAAAATAAACCAAAAAACCCTGAAATAGTCAAAAATTAAAAATAAGAAAAATTAGCAAATATACAATAAAGAGTCCAAGCACAAATGCAGCAGGCTAAAATGCTCTAATTAAAAAAAAAAACATTAAAAGTTGTGTGGAGTAAAATAAAGTATGAAAAACTGGGGTAGGGGCACCAAAGCAGAGTCAAAGCAGAGAAGAAAATAATGGTACAGTGGGAAAAAATATTTCATTGTGTTTCACACAATGATCCCTATACATTTCAAACATTGCTTCATCAGACGGCCTAAAATAATACTCCAAATTCACAGCATTTCCATTCTGTCTGGAAAACTGATGTAACCATATACTCAACAAAACTTCTCTTTCCACAACAAAGCCACTCCTGATTAAGGCAATAACGCAAAGGGAACGCATCCTCTTTGCCCGCCATCTGCCTCTGCCATCGTCTTCCACTCCTGAGCTTCTCTGAGATTTGCCAGCCGCACTAGGAACTGCTTCTCCTAAATTAGCGTTGCTGTGAGCAAAGCTCAATTTTTGTATATTTACATATGAGAATGCAAAGCATCTTCTTACCCCTCAAACAGAGGCCCTGGATACTAATGGGTGTGCAAGAATTCTTTTCCATCTGGGCAGCCCTGCCTAGTAATCACCAAGTGAAAGTATCATTAAGCTAGTTCCTTCATCATACGAAGTGCTGCTGGGACCCACTGCAGCTAGTTTTGCAAAATGCCTTGAGTGGTTGGTTGGAGAAACCTGGAGTGGGATGATCCGCAAGGAATTGAAGGAGGGAGGGAACTTGTCTCATGTGATAGTCCGTGGGATTTTGATGGGCTGAGAGAACACTTAATTGAAGAGCAATCAAAGGAAGTAATGCCCAAATGGTGAGTGACAAGGGGCACTGAGTGCATGAGAGAACGGCTGGTAGGCAATTTTTAGTTAATTTTTCCTGCGAGCTCAAGTACCAACCAACAGAGGAGGCTTCCTGCTGCAACTCTGCATGAGCCACTGTCAAGGCCTCCTCGCTTCCTCCCAATTAGCCCCCTCTGGAGATAAGTATATCTGCCACATTGTTGCATCAGATGTGATTTGGTCATACAGTCAGTCAGAAACACAGCACAATGACACTTCCAGACCACAGACACACAAAAGGAGGATGCACATTTGCGGGGGGTGGGGGGGTGGGAGGGGGGAGGGGGGAATTCATCCAGAATAAGGATTGCATACACTTCTGCATCTTAAAGCAAACTCAATATTTATCAGTTGGTCTAGCCAAATATAGTTAGTTTCCTCTCCGAGTATATGCCTCTGTAGCTAAAACTTGAAGTGCTTTGAATAACAGACCCATCAGAAAACCCTTGGTTTTTAATACTTCTCGGAGGAAACCACCTATAATATATGGACTGTGGACCAGTAATCTTTCATTTGCAACTGGCTGCTACTTCAGAATATCTCCAACAAACCTGCTCACCTTGACAAAGTAGCTAAATGATGGCTTTTTCCAAAGACATATGCTGTAAATTCTGGAACGTTAAAGAAGACAGCATTGTCTTGCTATTGAGACAATGGCTGCCCAGAGATTTGCAACTCTACTCATGTTTCTGCTATTATCTTGTGGAGTCGCATAAAACGTTACATTGGAAACATGTACTCATACCTTAATCAACCTGTACATTTCATGTTTCAGAGCAGGAATATATTTCCTAATTTTGTCTATACACTTGCATAGGTGTCCTCCTGTGCCTTGATGGGTGCTAAACTATGTATGCATTTCATACTCATCAACCCCTTCTGTGCATATAATAGTAACTGAAACAAGGTTAAGTTTTATTTAATTAAGTTTTTTTAACCACTCCCTACCTCTAAGGGGCTACTGGCAGCATACGCAGTTCTCTCCCCTCCCCTATTTTATCTTTACAACAGTCCTGTGAGATAGTTTAGACTGAGGGCCAAGCTACACATGACGAATGACACTTGAACGGCAAGTGTATTTCTCCCTGTTCACTTGCCCTCCACTCAATCCACTTGCCAGGCAAGTGTCTTTCGTCATGTGTAGCTTGGCCCTGAGAGCATGTGGCTGGCCCCTGGTTGCTCAGTGAATTTAGGATTTGAACTTGGATCTCCCAGGACCTAGTCTAGCACATTAACCACTACACCACACTGGCTCTTCCGCTTTCAAGAAGCCAGAATGAGAGAGCCTTTTCCTATCTGGGGTCGGTGAGAATACTAGACAAACACTGCAAGCCCACACCAGTCTAATAAGTTCCATGTCCATGCCTTTAAACTAATTTAGATACACTGTATCTAAAATATTTCCATGTTTCCTTATCCACAAATGGAACCAAAGCAAGTGACAAAATAATAATAATAACATTCGATTTATATATTGCCCTTCAGGACAACTTAACTCAGAGCAGTTTACAAAGTACGTTATTATTATTATCCCCACAACAAACACCCTGTGAAGTGAGTGGGGCTGAGAGAGCTCCTAGGAGCTGTGACTGACCCAAGGTCACCCAGCTGGCTTCAAGTGGAGGAGTGGGGAATCAAACCAGGTTCTCCAGATTAGAGTCCCGTGCTCTTAACCACTACACCACTAAATACCATTAAAACCACAAAGCATAATGTATAACCGTAAAGTATAAAGCATAAAGACTTTTACACAATCTAAAGAGCTAGTCTAAAACAAATTTCAGTAAGAAAGTTTCAGCTGAATTCCCCAAATCTATCAAGGAAAAATCTTAGCGTGTTCTTTGCCAAGGGTGTTCCCCAGCTGAGGTACCACCACTGAATCATCAACTAATCTGACAGTTGAAGGTAAATGCATTTAAAGTGACTTGTGAATTCCTAAATACATGGTCTTGTGTGCTAAGCCCATTCCATTGCTCCCCAAAGATGCTAGGTATGTCTAAGCAGGGGGTGAGGCGATAGTAAGGCTCAACTGCTACCTCATCCAAAGAGGAGTCTGCTGTGCTTCGCTGCCATCAGTACAGATTGGCTCCAAAGAGGTAGTCATGACGAGCTGTCAGGTGACACAAGGAGCCAATGGGATTTTATTTGGCCTTATGAAGCCACACCACAGACTTGGGACCGGTTCTTCAATCTGAGCAATCAATGTTTACTGTAAAGACCAAGCTGTTACTATAAGGCTCCTTCTAGCTCATCAAGCTATCCGCTTGCTTGCCAACCTAATTGCTCACTCACCCAGAGTGTGCCTTCCCTCAGCCTAGCCAGCGATGAACAGGCCTGCTGGATGTGACTGTAGATATGTCTCAAGATCATCAGCCCTGATCACAGGGTCATAACTAGGTTGCGGCCGGAAGCTATGATAGTTATAAAGAAAATCATAGAAACTAAAATATACAGAAAGAACAATCCTAAGCAAGTCTACATAGAAGTAAATCCCATTTTATTCAGTGGGGCATTCTACCAAGGAAGTGTTCTTTGGGATTTCATAGACACTTCGTCTTCATGAGAGTGCTCTAGAAATTTCTGTTGGTTATGAGGAAATCACTGATTTGTCCTTTTTTGAAAAATATCAAACCTGGAAATATGGCTATCTGGGTGGAGCAGAAAGGAGGAATATGAATGTCCAAAAATAAGTAAAAACAAAAATGGCAGCCCCAATAGAGAAGAACACCGGCTGTTTCATAGTGTTCCTTTAGATACTGGTTTCCAAACTTTCTGCCTTCAAAGAATCCTTACATACTGTTTTTTTTCTACCAGCCAACCTATGCATGTTGCATGCTGCAAAGGATTCTGGGTCTGGCAAACATATCAATGCCAACACATGATTTCCAAGAACTGCATGCTCCTTGAAGAGAGCAGCTATTATGCACAGCAGTGGTGGATCACCCAGGGATTTGTGTCTACTTACAGTTGTGCTTTGAGGCTGTTTTAAAATTGAAAAATGATGGCATGGGCATAGGAAGGAGTCATGGCGCTCGTCAGTAATTGTACAGGTTTTAGCCAATAGGTGCCTGTGGCACTCAGCGACCGTATTCCACAGAGCAATCAAGATGGTAATAGAGATACTTTGGGTAGAGAAATACCATTAACCCAGTGAAAGAATAACTGTGATTTGAGAGGAGCTAACTTAAGAAATAGCATCCACACAATAACTGACTAACATCTTACATGGTAAAAACATTACAAGAGGGAAGCCACATGAGTGGCTCTTACGGTTTCCTTGATTCCACCTTCGTGCACAATTTGCATCTCTTAATTAGAACCTCTGCGTTCTCAGCCCATAATTCATTTCCTGACCACTGATGTAAATGAAAGCGTTCGTATTACTTTGAGTAGATATTGTCCTTTTAGCTTGACAAATAGTTCTAAAGGAGCAATAAAAGATACTTTCACCCAGTCAAAATAGATTTCAAAGTGACTTCTCTACATATCACAACACATATTCATACAAACCCAGGAAGCTAGCAAATGGGTGTGGGGAAAAACTTGGGCTGCTGCTCCAAATTTTGGTGTGTTCTGGAATCTGTGGAGTGCCAGTTTCGTTCTTTGAAAGCCACAAAGATGAACTATTTGAGAACAGAAAGACAAGGCAAAGGCACAAAGAACGCAAAGAACAAGGTAACAGCAATTACAAAGGCCAAATGTTTCACACATCTATGAGATGGTGTGAAAGACTGTTGGAGGCGGGTGTTGGTAAAAGCTAAAAAAATATGATGGAAAAAAATATTAGGATGAGACTGAGTTTTGAAAAATAGCTAATGTCCCTAATTAGATCTTGCTTCCTTCTTGTGAGGGGCACACCGTCAGTATTTTCTCACCAGTCTCCTATTCTCATGTCAATTTTTTCCTGTTAAGATTGTTCCCCTTTTCAACATTCCTTTTGTGCCAACCCCATATAAGTTGTATAAAAAATATGTAAAATGACGTCCAAGAAACAAAGGAACCCCTGTTTTTTTTTTAAATACACACACACAAACCAATAGATCCAGTGGAGTTAGCCATGTTAGTTTGTAGTAGCAAAATAGAAAAGTATCCAATAGCACCTTTAAGACCAACCAACTTTACTGTAGCATAAGCTTTCAAGAATCACAGTTCTCAGTTCTCTGCATCTGACGGAGAACTGTGATTCTCAAAAGCTTATGCTACAGTAAAGCTGGTTAGTCTTAAAGGTGCTACTGGACTCTTTTCTATTTTACACAAACCAATGACAGTATACACAATCAAAAAGATTAAGTAACGGGTGGAAATTTGGGGCTGTGCCTGCCAGTGATTGAGATCTGTGCTGAACTTGTTTCCCTCTCCTAATACAAGTATTAAATCCTGGGTGTGGAAAGCAGCATAAGCCTTTTGGTGTGACCTGAAGAGCAAGAGCCAAAGGGTTCCTGATCCTTGGCTGTTAGACCATACCTCACATTTATGGCTCTGAGTGAACCAAACCAGTGGATTCAGGAGCAGCCTAACATATGGTGCATTGTCCTTTTTTTCAGTGTATTGAAATTACATAACCGTGGTCCTCATGGGGTGAAGGAAAAGTGAGGTAAAACTACTCAAACAGGAAACAAAACTCATCGTCTCATCCCTAAAAAGTGTACATTTCCGCCCAGAGACAGATAGCCAAATGGATCCTTGACCCCCCACCCCCACCTCCAAGCCCTTCTATGCAATTTTAATAAGCCCAACCTTGAGAGAGGGAATAAGAGACTGAGACTCTTCTGAATAATTCACAACCTTTGTTGTGTATGGCAGAGGAGTCCCTCTCATGTCAGTAAGCGATAGGCTCCCATTGATTTCTCTTCCTCACAGTCCCTCGATGAGAATTAAGTTTAAATTTCCAATAGTAAACAGAGACGCTAAGGGCAATTCAAGCAAAGGCAGCAGTGATCATGAAGAAATGATACGGATTTTCTATATGTAGGTGCAGGCTCATGTGAGCTTGCACACCCGCACACAAACAAAAGAGAGATTAATTAGCTGTCCTGTTACAAATAATTAAGAAAAGATCTCAATGAGTTGGCAGGCCAGCAATCATGCCCATGTTCATTCTCCGTTATGGATAACTCTGAACTCTGTCTATGCTTACCAAACGGGCTCTACTCTAACATTCAAAAGACGATACCCCAAAACAGATTTCTCTTAAGGGCCAACACTGAAAATGGTGGGGCAGTGATGGTGGTGGTGGGAGATTTGGACTGAGACACACAGAGCAGAATGGTGTGGCAGCAGCTGGTGTAAAGCAAAAATCTTGCATCAAGTTGTAATGTAGGAAACATTTGCTAAAGTTATGCCAGGCAATTAAAGAACAGAGTAAATGGTCTCCAGAATGATATCTGAGTTTGACCTCAAAGGATTTCATTCATTCATTCATTCATTCATACATACATACATACATACCCTGGCTTCTACATCGTTCAAGGTGGCATACAAAATGATTAAAAAATTTCCAAATTAATGCCAAGATAAACTTTTAAATCGAGGTATGTGTGTGTACATGGGGGGGGGACTGATCAAAAATCAGTAAAACACAGGTCTTTTCAGAAGTAAAGCCAAGATATAATATCCAATAAATGACCAGAAGGAAAGGGTGGTGATAATGGAAATCATTTCCTATTTCAATGGGGAAATGTCACCACGAGGTTATATTTCCTGCATGGATTTTTTTGCTCTGAGTGGGCATTAAGTTATCCGGAAGGGTGGAATATAAATCGAATGAGGTTGTTGTTGTTACTTGAATTGGATAGTTTCTCGTCTGCAGTACAGAGGTACATTCATTTCCAAATGAATGAACAAATGAGCAGAAAATCCCCCTTTTATTTTATTTGCCAGGATAATGAAAAGAGTTCTCGTTACAATAAATGTTTGTTCATTGGTTCATTCATTCCAAGAGGAGAGGGGAACAGACTCCTCCCCTCCTTTTTTTTCCTTCTCCTCTCCCAAGCATGTACCCCAGGACCAGGGTTTTTTTTCAGCAGGAACACGGGGGAACAGAGTTCCGGAACTTCTTGAAAATGGTCACATGGCTGGTGGCCCCGCCCCCTGATCTCCGGACAGAGGGGAGCTTAGATTGCCCTACGCGCCGCAGAGCAGCGCGGAGGGCAATCTAAACTCCCCTCTGTCCGGAGATCAGGGGGCGGGGCCACCAGCCATGTGACTATTTTCTCCGAGGGCAACCCACTGAGTTCCACCACCTCTTTTCCCAGAAAAAAAGCCCTGCCCAGGACTATATTTTCCAGGTCACACCAAGATATGACACTGCCAAAGCAGCATCCTTGGTACAGGAGGGGAGGCAGAAGAAGGATTATTTTCTTGCTCACCACTCTTTGGCCAACTAGCGACCTGACCAGCCACCCGCTTCCAGCAGCCCTGGCATATAACTGGCAACAGCAGCTGCCACGGCACAAGTAAGTGCAGTGGAGGAGGCGGAAATGAAGACAATCCCACAACAGGAACAAAATGAATATAATAACAAAAACAAAATGTAAATACTTCTAATTATAACAAAAATGCATGAAGCTATTGAATTGTATTAAAGAACAATATTATACTCTACAACAATACTCTACCCCCATAGTGAACACCGCAGGGCTCACCAATGTTTTCTGGACTGTGACCAATGTGTTTCTTTCCCAAAATACCTATTTTCCCCAAAGCAAACAGTAAATACCACCTTTCTTCCACCACACTGGAACAAGGAAGTGGTTCAGAAGACTCCACAGGTCTGCAGGGGAGGTGCCTATTAGAAAATTGCTTCCCCCTCATAAGTTTGAAACCTCCCAATTTTTAACTGTCTTTCCATGGCAGGCAGCCATTTTATGATTGATTCTTTCTCCCACAGCAGCCATTTTATAGTGGCACACACTACCCTTTCTCAAAATTCCAGAAGTGCTCACAGGCTCAAAAGGATTGAAGATCTCTGCTTGAAAGTGTGTGATGTATAACATACACTCTATAAATAGGCTAGACTGGTGGTCTCTCAGCAACACCTGTAAGATTTCCAGGCACAGCCTGGCAACCAGTGGGAGGCCAGAGATGGGAACACGGAGAGCGCCATCGGCAACAGCGTGGCATCACTTCTGGGGAAAACTGGGAAACTAATTCTGAGCTTTTTCAAGTACTTTTGCACTTTCTCAGGCACAACAAATTCTGGAGCCAAAAACAGAACACCTATGATCTGGAAAATATCCCTTAATAATTATATTTTAGGCCATTTTCTAACCTTTATAACTGGGAGCTTTGCCTAAGTATCTGAGAAGTCTGTACTTGTTAGCTGAAAACATCTATCAGTTCTAATATAGATCAGTTGGATTGCTTCAAATAGCTGCATTTCACTACCAATTTTTGAATTATTGTGTGTGTTAGAGTTGCCAAGCCCCTCCTGGGGACATGGGATCCCCCACCCCCAGCTCCTATTTAAATGAAAAAAGTTGCTCTTCATGACATCACTCCTCTGTAGGAATCACTGGGAAAATTTCCTAGAAAGATGTAATGCCCCTTCTGGGTTTTTCCTAGAAGTGACAGCACACTGTTAGATGGGCAGCAATTTTGTGAGAAACCACAACAGTCAAACCGGTATCAAACTGATATTGGTTTGTAGCATAGATGTGTCCACAGATACCCTCCTAGTGTGTAGTATCCACAGACAAGTGGGCTGATACAATTCCTCTTATTATGTATGGACCATATTCCTAACAAGTTGCACCAAAGCCTTGATCTAGCCTAAAAGTCTTTCTGCCTGAATGGAAGAAAGGAAATGTTTATTTTGTGATTAATAACGCTGTATTTGTATGTTTCTGTAGAGGGCTGAATAAGTAATCACCTTGAAATATTTCATTGGCCAGATTTCACACTGCAGAGTAGCATGCAGTGTGGCAATAGACCAGCTCATAAGAGATAAATCATTATGAGAGATCAATCATTATAAGCTGGTCATTATTAGTATATAAATCCCAAACGGTAGGAGCTTAAGATGGAAAAGATACATTTAAACTATCCCGGTTTTAAAAACACACACGTACATTGCAGCACACTCACCCAAAGAATGCGCTATCATTCTTGATTAGTCAAGAGACACAGAAGTACGCCCATCTTTCTCTCTGTGCTTTTCTCCAGAGAGTGAACAAGAGAGACAGACACTGTCCTGTATGCATATTAATAAAGCTGTATTTTGACTAGCTGAGTGATTTGAAGTGATTAGTGATGGTGCGTTTTACCTGTCAACACCACCACACAGAAAAATCTCAGCTGTTTCTCTATGGAATAAGCAAAATGAGGAAGAGCCAGGGAGTTGTTTTTGAATCCCCTTCCCTTTAAATCCCCCAATAATCTGGGTCTCCTTTCATAAAACTGTGGCGGTGAGGTAGTTAGAGGACTGGACAAGGATGTGTGAAATCCAGGCTCAGACGCTCAAGAATGCAATGGAAGAAGATTTCTCTGTACCATGGGATCCCTTCTACAAATGGATGACAAACAACTATAATCGGTAAACATAAATATGATACTAAGATTAACTGTATAATGACATAATAGAACTCACAATTGATGTAATAAGATGGAATATAAGAGATAAAGAAATAGATAATAGATATCGACAAGTAAAATGATAACTGTCTCATGTTTGTATATATATGTGTGTTGGAAAACAATAAAAAATATTATTAAAAAAAAAGAATGCCATGGAAGCTTGCTGGCCAACTTTGCCCCCACAGTCTCAGTCTAATCTACCTCATAAAGTTGCTGTGAAAATAAAATGGGAACAGGAAAATCACAACCAAGTACACTGCCCCTGAGCTCTTTGGAGGATGAGAGAAATATAAATGTGCTACTTAGGTAGATAAATGAGGCAGAAAGGCAACGTTTGCCCCTTTTAGGTAGGGGGAAAAAAGAAGAAATTTATTCTAGGGAACTAGACATTTCAACAGAGCAAAACGTTCACGAATAGTTTGCAGGGTGAAGTGAGTTTTACAACACTAAACATACCTGAACTGTAAACTTTGATCCGTTTTGTACGTTGCTAACTGTCTTAACATCCCTTACAGAATCCTGAAAACAATGGCTGGTGAGAATTCTCTAACAAGACCCGTAGACTTTCTTTTTCAGTTCCCAGGATTCACTGAGAAGAGCAAATGACCATGAAATTATTTTAAATCCTGTCCTCTAAGTGGTCTGTTTTAAGAAGACATGGGAGTCATGCCACTAGAGGGACCAGAGTTATGGGTAGTGGTTGGTGTTTTGTGTGATTAAGCCCTGCTCATAGCTGAAAAGCTGTCTCTAGGCCAGATACGCCAAAGAATGTTATTGATAGGGGAATTTTTAAAATAGTATTCTGCTGTCAATTATAAATTTCCCTACTCCCGTTTACCCAAATATAATCCAAGACTCCACACACAGTGATACAAAGAAATATGAGTTTTATTATTTCCAAATAAAATTCAGATGCATACTCTCTTTAGCTCATATGCATAAAGAGCAATTAGATCAGAGAACCTTATATACCTGAGGACTAATTGTTTACAGAATAAAAGATCAAAAAGGTTAACACAAACATCTTTGCAAAAGTACATTTCCCAAGGTACATGACATCAGACAAGCTTAAGTGAATGTCAGTCATACAAACATTTCAAAAGCCAGAGCCATAATTTGTTATGGGTTCAAGACACTTGTGGGAAGTAGCTCTAGTATCTTAGCGCTAAGTTACAAGAGACAAATTACACAAGAAGGAGCAAGTGAAGGGATGCTGCTCAGAGGCTTTGTTCATTTCCTCTTTGCCTCCTAGAAGGGGAGGTGAAACTGACAGAGCCTTCAGGAGGTAAAGAGGAAATTAACAAACTCTCTGAGCAGGGATCTCCCTGGCTCTGTAGAGAGGGGAAATTGACAAAGCCTTCCCAACTTTTTTAAAACTCAGCTTCCCGGTGAACATTGCGACTCCCTTCATGTGTTGGAATGAAACCAAGAAAAAATGCTTACAGTTGCCAGAAACTTTCCCTCTTGCTGTGAGTCCAGGCTGACCTGCATTCCTAATTTCAGCAGTGAGGGAGAAAGATGCCACCACGGCATGTTTGCCTCCTGCATGAGTGTCCAGCTTGAATAATGCTCACATAAGGTTTTAAGAGAGGGGTCCCCTAAAAAAAAATCCCTTCACAATTATGTCCTAAGAACTTTTTCCTACAGGGCCCTAGTTTTGAAAGTCATCTCTTCTACCAGTTCTTGGGCAGTTGAAGAGAATAGGGGACACATTTCCTTTTTTACAACAAATCCATGTTCTGAAATGCTACCCCCCTCTTCCTCCACCGCATTGTTTATCTTTACAAACAACTACACAGGATGGGATCCTTAAAGGATACCATCATACTGGTGCTTTCTAGTGTTTTGAAAATGGCAGGACGCAGAAGCCTGGGTAAACCCAAACTGCATCTGAAACATCTTTCTGATAATGATTTTAGGTACTGATTCGTTGTAGTTGAAGCCAGTGTACTAGCATCTTCTTGGAGGGCTTTCCCCCCAACATTTAGATCAAGCCTGATTCTGAAATAGAAACCTAACAACTGACAAATCCAAGCTGCATCATTCAGGCAAGACAGAAGCGATGCTAGTTGGGAATGCTGATGGTTTCCATACCAGCCACATTACCAACTTGGGAGGGAATGAATCTATCCTGAACAGGTCATGTGAAGAGGCTTAGGGTGCTTTTGGACTCAGCTCTGTGGATGGATATGCAGGTTGACATGTTGTCAGCAGAGCCTTCTTTCAATTACATCTTGCTCAGAGATTAATACCCCTCGGAATTAGCTTGTCTCACCACAGTGATCCATGCTACTGTAACCTCAAGGCTGGGTTATTGCAGAGCATGTCACAGGGGTCTGCCCTTAAAAAATACCAGGAACACCAGTCTACCTTTTGACTAAAACCATCTCTGTCTGTCTTGACATGCTTGTCTTAGAAAGATGGCGTTGGTTTTCAGGTTGCTTCCAGGTTCAATTTAAGGTGCTAATTTTGACCATTCATGATCTGGCCTTATACGTTTGTTCTTATACCTAAAGTATTGATTTTCCCCTGTGTGAATTCCATTCCTCCCATCATCTCCTCCTCTCTGTGCTATTTCAGTAATAGCCTGTTCTGGGGTGTTTTGCTCAGGTACTCTGGAATGGGCTCCCAGGAGGTAACACCCATTTCCTTCTTATTTATTTTCAGGAGACTGTACAAAATCATGCTATTTTGAAGGGTTTTGACTTTTGAATTGTTTCCATTTTGATTCTATTGTTTTCATGTTATGGCTGGGAAATGTGTTGTTTTACAGTTTTAATTGTTACATGTGCACATAAGAACATTACTGTTCATCACATTATCTCTCTGCTTCTAAAGATCCTCAGGAAAAGCTCTGTATGGAAGTGTGAGAATTAAGAACAGATAGAGTAGCAGAGCTTTCTCGGCAGTGACCTCCAGAACTCTAGGCTGGAGATGTACTTATCATGTGCATATCAGAAAAAATGTGCTATGCAAGATTATCTGAAGACATGTGGTTGTCATTTTGTCCAAGCGGGGCAACATGTTGATATTCCAGCTTCCGAGCGTGCAAATGCATACCTTGAAAAATCAAGGATTCTGATTGCATGTCCAAAAGCCAGAATATACATGTATTGACCTATTTCAACAAAATGGTGATCCTGCATATTGAGATGACACTGCAGAAAGCGCATTTCCAGTGTTCCTTCAGTGTACTCTCCCAGTACACATGGAAGGAGCGCTGGAAATGCACTTGCTGCAGTGAATTGTTGAAAGTTTTCTTTTGAGATCCTATTGCTGTGGAGTTTATAGGTTTGGAAGGTGCCTTGAATGTTTGGTGGGGGATCAGGTTTCAATAAAATGTTTGCCATCCCCTTGCCTTGAAGCTGCCTCACCCTTCTAGAACTGATCCCTTCACTTTCCTTGCCCAGGACTCAATGTCCTTTTTGGGGGGAGAGCATATGCAGATTGCTTTAACGATGCCATAAAAAGGAGACTGTGAACTGTGATGCAAAACGGGAGCAGCCAGCATTCCAAGCCATGTACCCAAACAGAACTGCTCCTTTGGCCCCGACAATAGAATTGGCCACAACCAAACTTGCTGTGCGCAAGCTGCCAGCGGGTCATCAATAACAGCTATCGTGGAGTGAGAGAAAGCATGTAAACATGGTCTGAAGCAGAGCCAGAAATGTTTCCAAATAAATAGGAAAATATATATATTCTCAATGGTTTCCAGGAAGCATCAGCTACTGGATTATAAATGTGTGCTTTGCAAGGCAGCCCAATGACACTATTTCTACTCAGGCGGCTCTGAACAGAAAAGGACGTTCAGTTTCCATAGCAATCACACAGTTGTTCCGTGGCCAGATGTAACATGTGCCTGAATGATGGGACATAAAATACAGCTGCTCATCTGTCACTCTTGACAGGAAAAGCTGAGATGGTAGCTGTGAATCCTGGGAGAATGACTAATTTTTAGCCCTGTGTCATATTTAGGATATGAAATAAAGCAAAAATGAGATGCAAGGGTTTTATCATCTAGCAAAAAAAGGGGCACCGATGCTTGTAGAAAGAAGGGCAAGCCCCCCTCTGGACATCAGAACTGAGATCATATGTCATTTATCTCCCTTATACTTGAGTCACTCTTCTTATGTTAAAAAAAAAACACTATTAACATGTTTTTAAAGTAAGCTTTCCTTCCCCAATTCTAGACAAAAAAGGGAACAAAAATGGTTAAAATTCTGAACAAACTTTACAGCCAAAACAAAGAATGAAATACTGGAAAATCAATGGTTTAGAGTAGACCTTGTCAAAAAGGTCCACAATATACGTTAGGAGGAGGAGGATTTTTGTCAATTCCCCCCTCCTTCAGAAGCCCCCCCACCCCACCCCCTTCAAGCTCCTCCTCTGTGTCCCCCATCCCTGAGGAGCAACATATCTGGGGGCATCTCAGGCAACATCAGGATCATGGGCAAGGAAGTCATGTTTCTGTGCATGGAAATTTCAGGTGGGATCCAACTCTAGGTGATTTGCATACTTTTCTTGAAACCAGAAAATCTTCAGATCAGATAATCTACTTGTCTTCAATATGTGAGGACTTAATGTGTTCCTTCTTCTAGATTGTTCTTTTTACAAAGCAGTTGGCGGAGAGAGTCCTTTGGCAAAAGCCAAGATAGAACTTATTTCTCTCTATTTTCATTTTGGAGGTCTGAGCATGGTAGAACGGGAGCCCCTGAAGCAAAACGTTGCAGTGCTTGGGATAACAAACAACCCGGGCTTCATGTACAGCTTGCCTGTGGATCTTGGCTTCACTGGGGATTTCATCTTGCTTTCATGAAGAAAAAAAATCTTATTCGCCAGGAACATGTGGCCCAGGAATGTGTGTGTTTCTACGATCTTTTTTAGACTTCATCCAATATCTTTCTTTTTCCTGAAGAAAAATTGGCCTTCTCCAGAGTCTAATCTCTTCTCTACCTCAGGCAATTGGATACACTGGTTTGCAAAGGAGACTTCCCCAAGGACTTCAATCCTGGCTTGGGCTCAGCAGTGAGAAAAGGGTAGACTGGCCCATATTGATCTGAGGTTCAGTTCTTCTACTGCCGGAGGGGTTATTTTTTAATATCATTTACATGATTGGCTCGTCTTATCCACACGGCAAAGAGCAATATGGCCTGATCTTCTCGCGGAGCTCCAGTTTTCAACCTGACCACAACACATGGTTGCAATGAAAGGACATCAGTCAAGGGGTCTACATTACTCATTAAGATCAGCATGGGATTTAGAAACTCTACAACTTTGCAGGAACATGCAAAGGCTTCAGAAATTGAAAGCATTTGAGATTTCCAGAAATATCCGTCTCCAGGTGGAAGTCATTTACTTACAAGGTGCACATTTTGGCCTTTCTCCAAGGTACTTAAGGTTGCATTCAGAAGAGAAGCTATAGAACCAGCAAGTGTAGTGGTTAGAGCATCAGATTAGGATCCTGAAAAAAACAGGTTCAAATCCCTATTCCGCCATGGAAGCTGGCTTAGTCATTCTCTGTCAGCCCAACCTACCTCACAGGGATGTTGTTGTAAGGATATAATGAAGGAGAGGAGGTTGATGTTGTAAGCTCTTTTGGGTCCCCACTGGGGAGAAAGACGGGGTATAAATCTCTAAATAAATAACTACAGCTCTTTAAGAGATCACATGTTCTGCTTGCAGCACTATGCATCCCAAGCTCAATTTTACACATTTCCAAAAGAATCGCTGAGAGCAGTGCTAGGAAAAATCTCCCACTGAAATCTTGAAGAGCCATTACTGGGGGCTTGTGACATGAGTCAGCTTAAGCGATCCTGGCCTGACATGAGTCACACAGCATCAGGGTACTAACGGTTTCAAGTGCTACTGGGACAGATTTTGTTTGCAAGCTCAGCGTTGGGAGGGGGGCTTCCTAGCCAAGTATCCCACATTAAATGGCCTTGGAAGGGCCTGTCCCCCCCTCCCACCCCGTGGGGCTCTGTACTGACTGCAGCACATGACACCTCACAGCACGGGAAAGAGGACCCTGCAGCCATTTTAGCGTAGGAAAACAATGTTCCCACACTGCACTCACATGCCAACTCAAGACCAACAGCACTTGGTGGTGTTGGTTCCCCAATATTATGCATGACAGGAGTTGGGCCAATCTGGCTCATGTTTCATGATAGCCAGTTTGGTGCAGTTGTTAAGAGCAACAGGACTCTAATCTGGAGAACTGGGTTTGATTCCCCATTCCTCTGCTTGAAGCCAGCTGGGTGTCCTTGGGTCAGTCACAGCTTCTAGGAGCTCTCTCAGCGCCACTCACCTCACAGGGTGATTGTCGTGAAGATAATAACAACACACTTAGTAAACTACTCTGAGCGGGTGTTAAGTTGTCCTGAAGGGTGGTATATAAATCAAATTGGTTTTGTTGTTATTTAGATGACTCCTGAGCAAGATGGTCTGTCTGACAAGTATAAGACAGCTTTGCATGTTCTTATGAGGTGTGCTTATGTTTGCTGACTAGAACACACTGTTATGGATCTACAGATACTCTTACAGAACTACAATTCTCACAGTCCTTTGGGAAGAGGAAATGATTCCTAAACCTGTTTAAGTATTTAATGTAAATGCTCCCTGGCTCAGGTGGTTGGGAGACCAGTTTGCTGTGCAAGAGAACTTTCCTTTTAGTCAATAGATCACATGTTGCTTCTTAGTAAAGGCCCACACTTAGAATCAGTCTCTAGGTCACAAATATGGGTGCATGCACACACACACACACACTCTTTGCCATTTGCCAACAAATAATTCCCAAATTTTCCAGCTGTGTCTGAAGCACCAGGCCAAAGCATGCCTTTTCACCTAAGCTTTTAACTAAGGGCTCTTATCTTTTTAGCTGTGTGATGAAATGCCCCCCCTCCTAAGAATTCCCAAGATTTGCATTATTGTGACTGCTCTCTGCCCATGTACAGGAGCCCAGCTGCAGGCTAGTTGCTGACAGAGAGGAGGAGGTTGAAGAAAGGAACCATAAAGCCCCAGCACAGAACACTAAAGCTCTCGGCTATGCTAATGATTCTGGCCCAAGCTGGACTATTGGCTTCCTATCTCATACTCTGTTAGTATGCCATGCCCAATGGCTAGGAAATGGCCAAATGGCTAGAAAGTAAACTCTTCCTTTGGGGGCAGGAAGATCCAGGTGACCAAATGCTGGGATGGACTCCCGAAAGTAGATTCTCAGGAGGACACAAGAGAGAAGCTCTCTTGCTCTCACTTGTCCATCCTGTGCTTGAGAGCACAAGCCATGATGGACTAAGCTTTTACCTAGGGACTCCATCTTGTTCTCGCAGCCAGGGACAATGGAGAGAGGGCCCAAGTATGAGAACGAAGGCAATGATGACATTTAAACTACAGCAGCTTCAAGAGAAGCTAGCCTGTCCTAAATTAAACATTATACCTGGTGTAGGGAAGCAGGACTGTGCATATTCATCTATCCTTTGTTCCCTTGCTCAGCCCCAAAGCTTGAACAGTACATGCCTTGTCTCTGGAAAACCACCGGATCTATGTGGTCTTGCCCTCTGAAATGTGGTAACAGGGAAGGAGAAGCAGGTAAGATCACCATAGCTGGAGCACAATAGCTTGAAATAGCGATTTTGTGATAGATCACCTCCTCTCTCATTTTTAGGAGGGTGGTGGGAAGGGCAGCAACTAGACAGAGCCTCTAAATGGCAACACAGGCAAGTGTACTAGATGTGCATTCGACTGAGTCGCTGGTGGCAGCAAGTGGTTGCCAGTTCAGTTTTGGCCTCCCAGGGAGTGAAGGGAAAGGGTGGCACCGAGCAGAGACTTGAGACTGCCAAGGAGTTTTTCCACACAGAAGGAACAGAAGAGGATTGGGAGTCCATTTCTTCACAAGCTGTTTTATGGTCTGTGATCTGGTTGTATGCTGTTTTATGTGCTGGCTTGTTTTTAATGATTTTTTTTGTCTGTCTGTTGATCGTTTATGATGTTTTATGATTTTATGGTATTGGTTTTTACTTGAAAGCTACCTCTTGAGATGTGCTGCATATAAATTCCTTAAATAAACAAATGGCCCAAGCAAGATCCTCAGACCAAATTGAAGTGGATGATGGTGAACAAGCTGAAATTAAATCCAGAGAAGACAGGGGTAATACTAGTTGGTATGGGTGACGTCCTAGAACAGAAAGACGTCTCTGCTTTAGATGGTATGAAGTTTGATCATCTAAAAGCAGAGTACTATTTGGCTTCATGTTACTCTTTGAGAAATAGGTTCAAGCCCTTGCAAAGGGCACTGCTATCCTTTCTAGACTCAGCTGCTCTAGCCATTCTGATTCAGGCTACTCTGACCCCCAAAGTTAGATTACTGCAATACAATATGTGTGGGGCTGCCCTTGAAGACAACTCAAACAATTCAGTTGGAACAAAATGAAGGTGCCCACCTTTTGACTGGTTCTAATTACCATGAGTATAACACCTGTACTTCACAATTGCACTGGTGGCCTATTTGCTTTTGGATTCAGTTCAAGATGCTGGATTTAAAACCCTCGGTGAACAACACCTGTTCTGGTATGAATCAAGGTGCCACCTTAAATATGCCCAGTGTTCTCTACTGCTGCTTCCTCCCCAGCCAGCCTTCACCAGAAATGTGGCCCTTCCTTTTGTACTTCTATTTCTCTACAATGGCCTGCCTGAGGCTGTGTGACAGCTGCCATCCCTGGCCTCTTTCAAAAGGGTCTGTAATACATTACTTTATCAGTGCTGTTGGTTGTATTTATTTCCCAAAAGAAGAAATTATTATTTTGTAACTATTTAGTTAATGTAATATTTTACAAGTACCCATTGCGGTTCATAGAAAGACCTATAGCACCGGACAAACCAGGAATCCAGAAATTCTTCTGAACCTGCAAGAATATAAATACTCCAGAAGCAATACAGAGAGCAGAACCACTCCTACTTACCTTCAAAACCAAATACATCTATCCATGCTAAACACTTCTCGACTAACCATTCCAGTTCTAGGCTTCAAAGTGAAGAGGTCATGCAATGCAGGTTAAGCACGCTCACTCAGAACTAAGTTCCATCAGGCTCAAGAGGGCTCATTTCCTAGAGGTGTGTTCCCCAAGGCTGCATTCTTACTTGAGAGTAAGCCCCAATGGGCTCAACAGGACCTACTAATTAGTAAGCACGAATATCATTGTGCTACAATCTCCTAGACATTTACTTGGGAGTAAACCGCATCAGACGTGGACTTAAGGGAGTATATCAGTAAACCACCTTGGTATTATCATGGTAACAGGCCATCCAGACAAACTATGACAAATAAACCCACCCACCTCGACCCCGGAGCAGCAATCTAGTACCTTTTGTTAGGATGAGCCAAAAAAATCATAAAGTGGTGTGCAAACTGTTAAGTTCTCCAGAATTCTTCATCAAGGTAGAGTCTGTTAAGGAGCTCTGGAGAACTCAAAAGCTTGCATATGATTTCTTGATATTTGGTTTCATTCTAATAAAAGATATTACATGGTTTTTAGTTTGGGATTTTCTTTTCGAACAACGTAATTACCAGAAATCTCTGACAAATAAATGAGTGCCATCAATGATGGACTGTTTTGGGCTCTGATTTTCCTTGAGGTGAAATGGGAGGAAGCAGCTGAAGTGTTAATTTTTGTACGTATAAAGTTATTATCTGCATTTTTAACTTTGCTTGTATTCCTTTTGGGAATCTCCAAGTTGGTTGTAACTAGCAAAACTGGGGGTAAATGAAGTACAAACAGGAAACCAACCGTGCGCATCAAAACCACTCATGAATTCCTTGGGGGGGGACACATTTGCATTGCAAAGCTTGAATTAAAATTGCACTTAAAAGTTCATGAGATACATAAATCTCCTTGAGTATTGTATTTGCTTTACAGATTTTATGCACCATTCAGATTTATTATTTGCTTTAAATATATATAAGTTGTGGGCAGCTCTCTGTCTATCAAACAGCACACAAATGTTCCATCAAACTGATGCATCCACTTGCCCCCTTTTACTGCAGGAATAGATGAATCTCCTTTCTCCACCAACCAGAGTATCTCCCCATTCCATACACTCATGTACCATTTTTTACAGTCAGATGGTGAAAACTCTCCCTAATGGAGCAAGAAGCACATTGTTCATTATCTTTAGCAAACCATCCTATAAGAATGTTCAGCTTTCTTCAGTTTTTTAAAAGAAACCTAAAACTAAAGGACAGGTTAAATGTGACCTTTAAAAACTCAAGAATCAACAATACTCGTGGTCCAAGCTGAGGATGATCTCAGAAGCACTGGGAGCCAATCTTACCATTGTGACTTCAGTATAAGCCATTTTGGAGTGCTGATTGGTTGCATTATCCAAACCTACTGTAAAAAGAGAAGCTACAGATATTGAAGGGCTGTGACCAGGGACTATGACGGCCTGCTTCCTTCCGCATCAGCCTGCCCAGTTCCTAAGATATGGGCCGTTTCCACACAGCTTACCTGCTTACGTTATGTCCCGGCAGATCGTGCAAAAAACACGGAAGATGGCATTTTTTCGCGTGAGATTTGCGCGATGTCACGTGATGTCGTGCAAATCTCGCATGAAAAAACGCGATCTTCCGCGTTTTTTGCGCGATCTGCCAGGACATAACGCAAGCAGGTAAGCCATGTGGAAACAGCCCTGGATCAGAGATTCCCCTCTATTATGCAAACCTGCAGTCACTAGGGACATGGCTTTTTCAGTGGTGGTGCCGCATTCGGTGGCGCACTCACTGTGTGTCTATTTAACTGGCACCAGCATTAATGGCTTTTGATATTGCTGTTTCCCCTGGCTTTTAAAGGCTTTTAGTGGGATTCTGACGATGCCTTTGGCTTGGGTCTGTTTTGGTTTGAATCATTTCCTGTTGTTTTATTCTTAGCAATGGGTTTGAATTTGTTTCTAACATGTTTGTAAACCACTTTAGGAACTACGGTTGCAATGCAAAGTATGTACCTATTTCCAATAAATGAACGAATATTGGGGGAGGAAGTGCTATACTCAGTTTAGGCTAGTATTCTTCCACAAAGGCAGAACAAAATGTGAAGAAACAAATGCTTTCAAAGTTCCGTAATACCCTTCTAATAAAAACGCAGATACATTTCACTTTGTGCTTTACGAGGAAGCTACAATGAGAGAAACCATGTACACTTGTGACAAGGATATCTACTGACTGTTTCTGAACTGAGGACAGGAAGATTTCCTCAGCTTTTTATTGTATTCTTGAGAAAAAGGACTCATTTAAAATCCATAGGACAATCTATGCAGAGTTGCCCCAGCCTTAGCCTATTGAAATCAATAGGAATGCCTTGCGAATTCAATAGTTCTTGCAACTTGAGGATTCTGTGATTTTGTACTGCACTTTTTTTTTTGTGTTTATTGAAAGGTGCTAGAACATGCTTTTTCCCACAGAACAATTCTAAGATTACCTCTTGGATAGATAGATTCTGCCATACCTCATCTCTATAGACATTCATTTTGAAACAGATATGGCAAGGATCTTTTACTGCTGTGCTCCCCTGAAATCATGAGAAAATATACTTCTTCCCTCTGGACACAGAAAGCTTTTCTGTCATCTTCTCCAGTGCCAAGGGACGAAAAGAAATGTCTATGTCAGCCACAGTTCCCAAAGGCATTCTTTCCTCATGATGGATCTATTGCTTCAGATGTTGTTACAATGTGATGCCCATTGGCAATAATGGCAACCAGCTAGTTTTCTGGTAGCCTTCTGTGTATTGCCCTAGGCAAAGAGATAGGAAGAGCTGGTTTATGATGAACAAGGAAAGGGGTCTGACCAAATAAGAATTGGTTAGAGAAATCTGGGGTGATGCATCCAATGGAATTTATGAGCCAATGTAAACATGTCATGCCAAACCTTAGTACTAAGTGGAAGCCAATCCCTTCTCAGAATCTCTCAAAAAGTCAAGGACATGAAAACCAAGACCGTATATTTGATCATACAGTTCTGCTGACTATACATATGCTGACCATTCAAACATCATCTGGATTCATGTTGGCATATTTGAAAGACCATCTCAACATGTCAAAAACCGTAGGAAAAAATCAACCTATGTCAGCCTCAGCAAATTAAATATGTCTTGTGAATCCTCTAAAATTTTTCCTTCGGCTTCCTGTGCTCCAAGTTCAGCAGGAAATTCTGCACTGGTATAAACATCATGAACAAAAACTATTATCGTCCTGAAGTTGTGACTGAATTAGCAATCAGAGTGTCAGTTCTGTTTGTCATTTCCAGATTTAATGCAGCAGCAGCCACTGCATATCTGTGCTTTGTCACCAGCATATACCAATGCAGTGTTTCCAGCATAGGCAAGAAATTAACAGAGAAGTGTGATATTGACAAAATATATGATTTCAGATTCTCTTTCATCCCTTTGCAGATCCAAAAGGATGCTGATTGGTTGCCCATAACTCAGAAGGATGGAAAGAAAGAACTGGAGAGACTTACGCAGGGCGTGCCATTCATCCTGGCGGATGGTTTTAGTGATATTGTAGGTGAGGTTCTTAGGAATGGTTGCTGAGGAATAGTGGTACTTGATGTATGAACACTGGTCAATTGCTCCTGCGAAAGACAAGAAGACATTGAAAAAACAAGGTTAGACACAAAAGAGCAGATTTCAATGAAGGCAGCATTTTATAAATTGGGTTAACCAATGGTGTGGGAAACATTCTGTTTTTTATAAGTGTTGTCACAGAAGGATATGCCAGACAACTATTTTTCTTTCTCTCCAAAGTATGGAAGTTTCAAGGAAGGTTTTTTTTTTCATGACTTATTGGTAGTAACACTATAAACAGCCAAGATGCAGGGTTAGGTATGGAGTGAAGAAAGTGGACAGGGAGAAATTTTTCTCCCTCTTCCAAATATCTATCTCTATATACTAAAATGGGAAGAACTTTACTTAATATCATGTCTCTGATTTTTAATGATTGCCCCTATATATCTTGCCACAGAAAGAGTAACGGAATCATTTGTATCCGATAATAACCATGTCACCTGCGCTCTCATATTAGGTAGTTCCATATTTTAAAGTAGAGGGATAATTAAGCTAGCCCTCAACTCATTAAATAGGGGACACTCTATAATCATACATTCAATGGTTTCAATTTTATCATATAAGCATCTGCATGTTCTGTTAGCATATAGTGTTTTCTTGTATCTACCCTCCAAAACCGCCGAGGGAAGGGCATTCATTCTTGCTAGAGTTAAAAGCTCTTCTGAGTTTTGGTACCGTCAAATGGTAAAAATACTTCGGCAGTTGCATCGGAAGGGCAATCCCTAAGTAAAGAGCCGAACACACCCTCCGTGCCCTAACAAACATACTAGTAATGTGCAACTTCCAAATATTAGAACTCAAGGGCATCCAATGAAGGTGACGGGCAATAAATTCAGGAGAGACAAAAGGAAATATTTCTTTACTCAATAAATAATTAAATTTGGGAACTGACATCATGGTGATGTCCATGAGCGTAAGTGGCTATAAAAAGGGATTAGGCAGATACATGGAGGACAGGTCCATCAATGGCGACTAGTGAAGATGACTAAATGGAACTCCAACATTCAGAAGCAGTAAATCTCTGAAACCTGTGCTAGGAAGCAACGTCAGGGGAAGAACAGAGCTTCTATTTTCCTGTTGCTCACTGTGTGAACAGGATGCTGAACTAAAATCTGACCCAGCAGTTCATCTCTTATGTTCTTATGATCCTAAACTATGGGTCCTTTGCAGAATGAAGATGGTGGCATCCTGACGAGAAGTGCAGGCATCCAGGGAGAAAGAATTGCTATGGGGAGTATTTATTTATTTAAAGCACTTACATACCATCTTTCTATCAAACAACAGGCCTTCAGGGCAACTTACAACCATCTAAAACACAAGACTCCAGTGTAAACAAAGCCTCTGGAATTTACCTACCACTTTTTGAGTAATCTAGAGCCACACAAAGATGGCTTTAGAGGGAGAGTACACTCAGAGCATTAGTTTCTTGTGGAGGAGGATCAAGGACTTTAGGACACCATTGCATAAATTTGAAAAACTGAAGTCCTGGTTCAAATGGTGCTTAAACTTGGCTGACATATGAAACAAGGAAACCAGATGAAAAAAGCAAATCTCAAAAACTTCACGCAGTTCTTTGAATTATGCTTAATTAAGATGTAACTCTTTTTTTTTGTAATAAGCAACTCCCACCCTACACTTGTGTATTGCTGCTAAAACAATACAACTTATTTTTTTGTAATGCTGTAGCTCCAGGCAGGGTGGTACTAGCATTAAAGCTTCTTATCTACCTTTCCCATGGAATTTCCTCAGAGGTAATGCTGGTAAGTAAGATAAAATATATAAGGTCAAGAAGATGAAATATATAAGATAAAAATATATTATATAAAATATATAATCAAACCTATTAACAGTTCTATACATACACATAGGAAAGAAAAGGATGCTTGGAGCAAGAAAAAGGTTGACGATATTAAGCCTCATGGTTTCCTCATGATGAGGGAATTATCAATGTATAATGAGACTAGAAAATCCCAATAATGATAAACTTCAATTGATACATTTGAGTTGATTTTATTTACTGATAACATGCTATGACCCCATATGGGTAACAATATTGTAGGCCTTATGAAACAAATAAAAACATCAAGATTTGAGTCCAGTGGCACCTTAGAGAACAACAAGATTTTCAGGGTGTAAGCTTTCAAGAGTCAAAGCCCCCTTCTTCAGATACAGGGCTCTGGAAGGGAGTTTTGACTCTCTAAAACATATACCCTGACAATCTTATTGGTCTCTAAGGTGCCACTGGTCTCAAATCCTGCTGTTCTATGGCAGCCCAAGATGGCTACCTACCTGAAAATAAAAACATATTTTTTAAAAAAAATCAAACAATATAACAAATGATTCATGGAAAGCGTTTAGGAGAATTCATTCATAGCCATGGAATTGGATGCCATCAATATGCAGTTGATACCCAGCTCTATATCTCACGATCACCATGGGCTGCAGTAGAGATCTTAGGTCGATGTTTGACAGCTGTGGTCAAATGGCTGAAAGCAAACAAATTGAAACTGAACCCAGACAAGGTGGAAGGGATGCTGGTTGGGAAGGCAAAAATCTTGAAGGACATATGTACTCCCCACTTTCAATAGACCTCACCTGATCTTTGCAGACTCAGTTAAGAGCCTGGGGGATATACTGGATCCAGCGCTACTGCTAGAAAAGTAAATTAAGGCAGCTGCAAAAAATGCTTTCCACAAACAGCCTAGCCTGGAAGATGGCCCCCTACCTCAATATGGCCAATCTGGCCACCTGGATCCATGCCATGGTAACATTGCGACAACTACTGCAACACACTGTACATTGGTCTTCCCTCTAAGTTAACTTGGAGACTCCAGTTGGTGCTGAACACTGCAGCTCACCTATTATCAGGATCTAGGAGAATCATGAATATTACTCCCATTCTACAGACTTTTCATTGGCTTCCTATCAGTTATTGAGCCCAATTCAAAGTATTGGCTATCACCTACAAAGCATAGTTTTGATCCATCGTATCTAAGAGTCCATATTTCTCCCTATGTTCCACCATGGCAACTTAGCTCATCTGAACAGGGCCTTCTGCAGATGCCACCCTACACATGGGCAAAATCAACAGCTGCCCAACAGCTGCCCATATACAGGCATTCTCTGTGGTGGCCCCCACTTTATGGAAGGAGAAAATCAGAAAGCTCCCACTTTCCTGGCCTCCTGGAAATGATGCAAAACTGAATTGTTCAAGAGGGCTTTTTGCTCAGATTGGCGGGCTGTGCTGTAAGGAAGTGGTCTCAAGAGATCCATCAGTAAAGTGGCAGGGAACCCAGCAGTAAAGGGATAAGGAGGGACCGCAGACTTCACTACTATTACTATAAGTATGATCCTACCCCGTAGTTCCTGTTATTTAATATATCAGTCATAGCATTTCCTTATGCTCTTTTTCAACATTGTTAAATCTTTAAATCTTACTTCTCTTTCTCTATTTTTTTAAAATCTTGCAAAATTACATGTATATTAAAATGTCTTTGACATTGATTGTACAGACTCACACTATGCAATCCACCTTAAGTCTCAGTGGAAAAGGTGAACTATAAATGACATAAATAAATAAAACTTCCACAAGGAAAGATGATATCCTTTCAATGAAACATTCAAATATAATATCATTTATAGCAATGGAATGTCTATGCTGGGTTTTGGGATGGTAACCAAATAGACATGAATTTGACCTCCTAAGGAACTTGCAATCATAATTTTTACAAGGGAGACCATGGAGAGAGGCTTAGGGATGGGAGAGGTTTGATGTGAACAAGTACAGTTTTATATTTGTAGGCTCCATTTCAGGAAGAAGTCAGGATAAAGATTGGGAGGAAGGCTTAAGCCAAAAGGCTATCCAGATTTTTATTACTGGCTTTTTGGTTGAACAAGACAACAGACTTCTCACCATCTGTGTTTGGACTAATGACCTAACGTTATTTGATATCCTACAGGGTTAGATGTCTCCTACCACTTGCCTTTATACAATAAGCTTTCAAGCCACTTAGGTCATGAAATTGCATCTGGCATGAACTGCAGTGATATGCCACAAAATCAGAGGGTGAGTAAAGCATTATGCAACCAAATTGCTAGTTACGACATAGGCGGGTTAGCATCTTCCAAAGTTACTGGAGGTGTTCATTGTTTGCTTTCCGCGGGTGCTCCTAGACGTTCTGCCTCTGACAGCAATTAGATTAGACAAAGCCAAATATTATAGGGGGAAAGCAAAATATTTACATATGTACCCGTCTGCCCTGACAGCGCGATGGGCTCCAGCATGTGCCTTCGCCATCTGGGCACCAAATGCACACCCGGAATGAAAGTTTCCAACTAAGGACCACACTTAAAAGAGAAACCACAGTGATCTTTTTTTTAAAAAAAAAATCTGCCCCAATTGCCTTTCTCTGTGCAACCAACTATTTGTAATATCTCTTTGGGAAACAAAGTGCAAAGTTTCTGTTCCAACCCTATCATTTGTTCTGCTGCATTTATGCTACCAAAGCTCGGGCAGGAATGGATCTATATGACAAAATGAAGGTGCCTCCTGTGCCCTGGCTGTAGAGTGACTGCTTCAGTTGGTGGTGTGCCTGGAATCCTTCCCCTGAATCAGGGCTAAAAAAATGGAGCATGTAGTGCCTTAGGAGGAGGTGAAGGAATCTATGTCTACAAAGTTGGCTACCATCAATGAGAGATGGCACTGCGGTTCCAGGCAGGGTTTGGATGCAGAATCTAGACTCATTTGATAATAATTAAAATATGAACATAAATGTCAAGCTGCAGCTTGTTTAGAATTTCTGCCACCACATCTTATGATTTCTCCTGTGAGAAGTTTGGCTGGTTGTGGTTTCTCATAGTTTAGCTTCACTTCTTTCAGTGGCCAGTTTTAACCGGAATGCACAGTTAGTTGGATTCCCATAAGATATGGTGGTGGAAAGTGCCACTGGGTTGTAATTGTCTTATGGAGACCCCTGCTGGGATTTTTGAGGCAAGAGACTAACAAGATGTGGTTTGCCATTGTCTACCTCATCATAGTGACCCTGGTCTTCTTTGGAGGTCTCCCATCCAATTACTAACTGAAGCTGACCCTGCTTAGCTTCTAAGATCTGATGAGATCAGACTTGCCTGGGCTATCCAGGTAGGGTCCCATAAGGATCTTGAGGCAAGATCGGGTGGATGGCAATTATATGAACAGATTTCCCATGGAAAGTATATGTCAGGGTCATGGCCCCTGTCATACTCTGGGGGTTTGGGGTTCACTGTTGGGCTGCGGACCTGATCTTCTGTGACATACTTTGGAAGTGCTAGTAGGGCCCTGTGCTGGAGAAGCGGCTTGAGAAGCTGTGAAAGGAATGCGGTTCTCAGCATTGCCAAGGAGACGTGGCCAGATGGTTTGAGATGGACTGAATTCCTTGTCATAACAATATTACTTGCTGCATAGATGGGAACCTAGCTAAAAAGGGGGGTAGAGTAGAGTGAGTTGTGCTTGAAGAGTTTAATATGCATAGTAGGGGGAGGGAAAAGTTATTCCTGACAAGAAATGTCTGCGGTGCTGTACTATTAGATTCTCAATAAAGCTTTAACTCATGTCTCCAGAGCTGAAGGCTCTGTCAGTTTCACCTCCCCTTCTAGGAGGCAAAGAGGAAATGAACAAACCCTCTGAGCCACAATCTCCCTGGCTCTGTAGAGAGGGGAAATTGACAAAGCCTTCCAATCTCTTTTAAAACTCAGCTTCCAGGCTAACATTGTGGCTCCCTTCACATGCTCCTCCTCGTGTTCATCACTTGTAGCTTAGCTCTTATTCTTCTTCAGAGCACAAGATAGGTTGAAGGTGCCAGTTCACCGAGAACAATCCTTGCCATGTCTTCTGCACAATGGACTCCATACACATATACATACTACACAACTCCTCCTTTGTCTTTGATGACATCTGCCAGTTGCTGGAACATAACCCCAAGAACTGGAAACTTAGAGCATGTAGAGTCTGCTATTGCAAGAACAGGTGTTTCTTCTGAACAATGAAGTTCCAACAAATTCCACAGTACAGTTGTCACAGCCTTATTGTGCACTTATATTTGTGATTTTGATGTGGCTTGGAAACTTCTGTTTAACTGAGTATTT
This sequence comes from Eublepharis macularius, assembly GCF_028583425.1. Taxonomy (NCBI): domain Eukaryota; kingdom Metazoa; phylum Chordata; class Lepidosauria; order Squamata; family Eublepharidae; genus Eublepharis; species Eublepharis macularius. Next base: position 27,206,969 of record NC_072798.1, read on the forward strand.
CTACACAACTCAGGAAGTTGACCTGGATAGCCCAGATGAACCTGATCTTGTCAGATCTCAGAAGCTAATCAGGGTCGGCCTTTGTTAGTAATTGGATGGGAGACCTACAATGAAGACCAGGGTTGCAGAGGCAGGCAATAGCAAACGAACTCTGTTAGTCTCTTCCCACAAATACCCTACCAGGGTTTGCCATAAGTCAACTTTACCTTGAAGGTTACCAGGAAGCTGACCACATTTGACTCGAGACTTCCTGATTACTAATATGCACATCTTATTCATTATAATTTCATTCTGGCTACACTCTCATGCATTTTTTGATTCAGGGCCTCCTATTAGATTAGGTACTTCTACATCACTCAGAAAATTTCAATTTTGTGTATTTCCAGTGGGGGGTTTACTGATTAATAGAAAAGTCTGAAAACAAAAACTTTGGTACATCTATCATTCAAAATGAAGTGTTCTTTCCAATTTTGCCTCTGGATATTAGATTGAATCCAGCACAAGGGTCATGCAAAATTCCCTCACCTGCAGCCATGTCCAACCCCAGGAAAGTTTATTTCCAGCATCAGGAGGCTGAAGACGGGAGGGGGGAAAGATGGAACCACTCTCTCCTTCTGTCACCAGGGCCTTGCTCATGCAAGAGATAGGAAGGAGTGGTTTTGTTTGCACCCTTCCCCACTGCAACTTCCAGTCCATGCAGGTCCTATGATCCTGGGAACCAAGTTTCCTAGAGTTGGAAATCAGGGTTGCCAATGCCAGTTTTGGAAATTCTTGAAGATTTGGGAGTGCTGCCTAGGGAGAGTGGAATTTGGGGTGGGAGTGAGCTAAGCAGGGCTGTAGTTCCATGGAGCGCACCCTCCAAGCTGCCATTTCCTCCAGGAGAAATGATCAATGCAATCTGGAAATGTGTTGTAATTCTGGGATAACTCCAGGTGGAAATAACAGCTTGGGGTGGGGAGCAGAAAGACTGGAGACTATCAGCACTTCTGCTGACCAATCATGGGATCCCATTATCTTTTACCTTGATGTCTTTACCTTAATATTAGGCCCACACCAGATCCTGATATGCCTTTAGAAGTGGCTGTCTCATCCCATTATACCTTCAATCAAGAGTAAAATTTTATCATGAGGAATATGAATGAGGTTGCACCAGATGAACACCAGCTAAATGTAGCAGCTGGTGGGAAGGATAAAAAAAATATCGGACTCTGAAGGCACCCAAGCAGTGAACTGCCACTGGGGACTGATGTGCTCACAGTTTCTCTTTCATAGCCATACGAAGAGGCCGCCAAAGAAGCACAGAGGACAGTTATGGAACACAATTTGAGCCTAGCTGTTAACAGTCTCCAGGGCAGAGTAAAGTGCACGGAAGAGCAGGAGGGCGAGTTATAAGCTGGCTGTTTTTCCTATTCCTTGCATGTCTGTTTTCATGGACAATGAGGTTTAAATAGCTAAAAAGTCTTTATTTGTTGTTTGTTGGGAGGCAGAAGTTAAATGATCAATAAAGAATCACTGAGACATCAATTGCTAATAAAGATGCACGGATGATCCAGGATCTTGTTGAACAAAGTCTGCAATTGAGGGCATCTGGCCACATAAAAGAAACATGAGCTGGTGTACTGCACAAGAACTCGAGAACAAAGGAGTGGAAGTGAGCTGCCTTAGACAGACTCAAAACACTGGACCACCTAGCTCGGAATGGTCTTCTCTGACAGCATCCCTCCAGGGGTATTTCCTCTAAACATTGCTATGAGGTCTTCAATAATTGGAGATGCCAGAGATTGGAAATGGAACCTTCAGCATGCAAAGCACATGTTGCCCCACTGAGCCCCAGCTCCTGTTGCCACAGGTGAATGGCACTTTGACAGCATAAGGAGACACCCTCTCATAAGAACATCAGAGCAGCCATACTGGATCCATCACATCCTACATTCTATTTCATGCAGCGGCCAGCCAGACATACCCAGAAGGCCCACTGGAGGCCAAAGCCGACACCCTTGTGCTGCCCACCAGGATTGGTCTTCAGGCAGTTATTGCCTCTGAACATGGAGGTCCCTTTAACCATTGTTGCTAAGATGGATTGACAGATCTATCATCTTAGAATTTGACTAATTCCCTTAAAAGCTAGCTAAACTAGTGGCAATTGCTACATCCTGCAGCACTGAATTCAACAAACTAATGATTTATGGCATGGATGAGTAGTTCCTTTTGTCTGTCCGGAATCTACTGGCCATCAGCTTCACTGAGTGTCTGCCAGTTCTAGTCTTATGGGAGGAAGAATAAAAGTTGACTGTATTCATTTTCTCAATGCCAATTTTATAAACCGCTGTCATGTCACCCTTGTTCTCATCCACCTGCTTCCTCATAGAGCAGGTGCTGCAGCCCCTTGGCCATTTTAGTTGTTTTGTGCACCTATTCCAGTTCTATGATATTCTTTGTGAGATACGATAACCAGAACTGTGAACAGTATTGCATATAAGTCTGCCCCATAGTTCTATACAACAGCATAGCAATATCAGTCATTCTGTTTTCAGTTAATTTGAGAAGCTCATCTTGGTGTCTTGGTGGCCATCAGGGAAGAGTTACAACAGTGATTCCTTTTGTGATGCCTGCAGGTGCCGTGGTGCCCGCTGAGGTATCTCCTGGCATCTGCTTGCTTCTTTGGGTTAAAAAGCAAAGGTTCTTGAATGGAACAGGAAAAAACAGGGAGCTTTCGGTTGCTCCCTCTCACTGATTGATTAGCAAAGTGCTAGACTTCCCCTGGCCCAGCGCATCACAGCCATGCACCCTTAGCTTAGCCATGAATACAGGCTTTATCTCTGGGCTTGACAGCCTCTTTCCATGTTAGTTCTGATGGGCGCACGCCATGTCTTTATTTGAGAAACTGAAATCAAACAGCATGTCTTATCCAAAGCAAAGAGCTCATCCCCCATGGCAGCCGTTTTATGATTTATGAATAGACCTGAAAAGGATTCTGAGTAGAGCTGCTTAGGATGTCTCTCAGAATGTTGTGGCGGTACCCACATGGCCCTTTCTCAACATTCTGAAAAGTGGCCATTGGCTCAGCAAGACTGGGGGCACCTTTGCCTGCTACAGTTCAAGCCAAAGGAACTTCTAGAGTGTCTGCCTTGCTAGACAGTAAGACTGAGGTGGAAGAAAGCATTTGGATGGAGTATAGTTGAGTGACCTGCAGTATCAAAGAGCAGGGATGGGGAATGCAAATTTGGGAGACTAGTTGATGGACACTGGTTGCAATGATCTAGTAAATCCTGAAAAGTGATGAGTAAGAGTTGGGTTAGTGTACATGTTCTCTTTCTCAGGACCACATGAAGATGCTATGCTTGAGAAACGTGCTATATCTTTTTCTTCCTCTAGTTTGAGGCCAAAAATAAGACTCAGTAATCTTGCAAGCCTTTTAGGGGCTTGTATTCCATCAGCAAACTATTTGTTTCTTGTCTGGGCCAAATGTGAAGACCAGTCTGAAATGTGCTCAGCTTTAGGCCTGTTTATTTGAATATATTTATATATATTTATACCCCACTTTTCTCCTCTGTCGGGACCCTAAGTGGCTTATAACATCATTCTTCTCCATTTTAATCTCAGTCACAACTAACCTGGGAGGTATGATAGGATGAGAGAGAGTGCCTTGCCTAAGCGCCCTTGGCAGAGTGGAGATTTGAACCTGGGTTTCCTCGTCCAGCACGTTGACTACTGCATCACACTGCCTCTAGGCTTAAGTTCCAAATGTATTTATTAATTTGTTATATTTAAATCCTATTTCTCAGAAAATTGTCTGCAAGAGCAGTTTAGATCAATACCGAGATCAATGCCACACTCCTCCAGTTTACAAACTAAATAGGGAAGGAAAATGATGGGACAAGACAGAGATGGGAAATGATCTAACAAAGTCAGATTCAAACTATCTTCTGTTGCTGGTATTTCTCCTGGGAGGAAGGAGGTGAACCCTCACAATGGTCCTGAGTCTAGTGGTTAGTGAAAGTACCTTTCCCTTTCAGAGTACCATTCCCTTTATTTCTACAGACTCAGTGGGTAAAACTAGGGTTACCAGCTCTGGGTTGGGAAATTACTGGAGAGTTGGAGGTGAAGCCTGGGGATTAGGGCTGCTAACCGGACATCCCACACACCTGCCTCCTGTTCCCCACTGCCACTCAGTGTGGCAATGGGAGACAAAATGGCCATCAGGCCAACAACATTACATCACTTCCCTAGGAAACCCAGAAGTGACATCAGTCCTCTCTGGGAATTGCTGGAGGCTCTGTGGTTTTACTTTAGAGTTTTCAGCAATTCCTAGAGAGGTGTAACATCACTTCCAGATTTTCCTGCAAGTGACATTATGCCATCACCGACAGCTGCTCCCAATGTCCCTACCCCCCAGAATCCCACTTGTTGCCAGGTTATGCCTGACAACCCTACTGGTGAGATCATTATTTCAGAAGAGGAAGGACCTCAGTGGGGTATAATGCCATAGAATCTACCCTCCAAAAGCCATTTTCTCCAGGGGAAATTATCTCCATAATCTGGAAATTAATTGTAATTCAAACGGCGCTCCAGATGTCACCTGGAGGTTGGTATCCCCATTTTCAGACAGAGAAGGACAAGCAAGCTGTGCCCATTCTCCCGTTGGAAGCTGAGATCAATCTTAGTTGTTTCTGGGATACCATCTGTCAGTGGCCTTTGACCCTCTGAGCAGTGACCGATGTTAGAGTGTCCTTCTCTTCACTTCTGCAGTTTCAGGGCAACTGGTCAGTAATCTAAAAGGGCCACGGCAAATAAGCCCAATCCAAAAAGAAACAGTGAGTTTAAAAAGAAGCCTCAGCACCACCATAACAACATTTGGCTTTCAATCGCTCTGTCAGTTAACTAGAGGGCCAACTTTTAATCTGTGATTAAAGTCTAAATAGCTTTATCTACTTATTAAATCAATTAAAATTTGCAGCCTTTGTTTACTTAAGTGGATTTTGAGTCTGCCGTTATGGCCGGAAATCTTTTCTAATCCAGGAGGCCTGTGCCAAGAAGTGACTAGGAGCTGGGGTGTGGTTTTTATCCTGGAAAGCAATCCTTTTACCTCGCAGATGGCAAAAGCAGCGACTTCTGTCACTTACGATAAGTCTCATCCACCACTTTTCATCTCCTGCTGTGTCAAAGCGTTTCAGAGGACTGTGAAGAGGAGACTTCCTCCCACCCACTTGACATAAGGCCTTTTCTTCTAACCAGACTAATCATGAGAAGATTTATTATTTATCAAGTCCCTCAAACACGAAGTGTGAGACTATTGTTAATGTTTAAAAGAACAAGTCCTGCCTGCAGGCTTACTGCTTGGACAATCAACACGTTTGCTGTTACCTATTAGGACTGAGGGCCAAGCTACACATGACGAATGACACTTGAACGGCAAGTGGATTGAGTGGAGGGCAAGTGAACAGGGAGAAATACACTTGCCGTTCAAGTGTCATTCGTCATGTGTAGCTTGGCCCTCAGACATTGGAAGAAAATGCCCACCAGCCACAGTCAGGCATCATGACAACCTTTTGTTTGTCCATGGCAGCCATAGATATGGCTTGTTTGCCATGCTCGTGCACGCCACCATTTTATCTCCTCCCTCATTCCTCCATGTGCAGAGTGCGCTTCCTGGTTTAAGAAACTTTGAATCAAACTCCAGTTCACTGTGATGGCTGGATGTAGATGCCCGGGCAAAAATGAGCTTGTTCTCTTCCTCCAAACTAAGATTATAAAATACAGTTTAAGCTCAGTTTTAAAAAGAAAAACAGTGGTGTGGGGAGAAACCACACTCCAATTTGGCTGAGCAGATGCCACAGCAAACTGGAATTAGATTATTCAAGCAGGGAACTCCCAAGGACTTGAGGAGCGTCACCTCATTTTTCTCTCTATCCTCTTCCTCTCACTATTTTCTTTCCTTCTTGCAGCCCCCATAACCTCTTTCCTTTCCCTGCTTCCTTTTCTCCTTCCCACTCACCAACTGGTCTTTCTTTTATCGCTCCCCACCAGCTTTCAGCTTTATTTATTATGTAGTTACTTAATTTATACCCCACCTTTATACCCAGTGGGGACCCAAAACAGCTTATCTCATTCTCCTCCATTTCATCCTTACAGCAACCTGTGACAGACAGGAAGCTGTCCTGCCCCAGAAAGGTAGAAAAACCATTCAGCTGTTTTGTCCCTGAGTCTGTAAAGCTGCCCCAGCACACAATCACGTTTCAGAAAGGGGAGGGAATGTTGTAGGGAATCGCAGCAGCAGTTCGGTTCAGGGTTGCCTCAGCTCAAGAGCAAGCAGTATCAAGGGTGGCTCTGCCTCATTCTGGGGCAGAGTGAAGCTACAAGTGACGCCTGACACAGGTTGGACACTTGTCAGCTTACCTCAAGTTTTGATGGGAAATGTAGGCATCCTGGTTTTACAGCTTGGCTCTCCATTACAGCTGCAAGACCAGGATGCCTACATTTCCCATCAAACCTTGAGGGAAGCTGACAAGTGTCCAACTTGTGACAGGCGTCACTTGTAGCTTGGCTCTATACCTCTCAGTGAGGCCTGTCTCTGGTGATTGACAGATCCGCCATCGTTTAGTCTGACTCTTGGAAAAGGGCCAGCTGGTGTGGGTGGTATCCTGTGCAAGAGAGGATTCAACCCAGTGATTAGGCAAAGAAAGTCTGTTTATAACCTTAAGCATTAAAAGAAATTTAAATAACAAGCTGAAGCCACAATCATGAGCTTAATTTTAAGAGGCCCAGCCAGGCTTCTCCTGTAACTATCTGGAGACCTGGGCTGCTGTTCTGTTGTTTAAAACCAACTATACATAAATAAACTTTCTTTGTTGTTTTAATGAACCTCCAGCTTTAGCGATCTCTGTACTCTTCAGGTGCAATACAGGAATTACCTCACAACAGCGAACCCAAAGCCTTTACTACCATAAGAACTTCTTGAAACTGAGGGGAAGGTTTACATTTCAAAACAAACCTAGTTCCAAAAATTGCAGGAGGCCATGTGGGGTCCCTCAGTTGATATTAGGCTGAGAAAGAATGACTGGCCCGAAGTCACCTAGCAAGCTTCCATGGCAGAGTGGGGATTTGAACCTGGGTCTCCCTGATCTTAGTCTGATACTCTTAACTACTACACCACACTGGCTGTCAGCTTTCCCTCCTTCTATCCACTGGGAAGCCTTTCCCTGGGAAATTTTGACCAAGTTGCAAAAGTTGTACAGTAACAAGTTGTTCAAATGAGTTGTGTGGTGGCCACTACCAAGCATGGCCAAGTCCCTCAAGTTATACAGAGGCTGCCCGTCATCCTGAGTGAGTTGTGTGGCTTCAAGTCATCCTGTATCCAACCACCTAGTGTGGCATCAAGCCTACCAGTAATCATTTGATAAGCACCTGGTGGTTTCTGCTGGCCCTGGCCTCAATGAATCATTCTTCTACAGGAGGAAGATGAGGAGCAGGGGTAGACTGGGAAGCCAAAGTAGCCCTGGAAAGGGCCCTCCCTTGCCATTTGACAGAAACCAAGATTTGAAGGGTGGCAATATTGTGGTTGCCTAGCAACCCACACAATGGTCACTGAGATGTTCGAGGGCATTTATTTCTTGAACTTACTTTTCATTTCTTAAAGGTATGGCTTTTATTATTGGGGAGATAGATTTAAGATTTTTCAGCAAACCTGGAGTTTTTCTCAGGTTTGTAGAAAGATCTGTCTTGTCTGTCATAGCTACAGTTTCTAAATTTAAGTGCCCACAGATAGGACCATGTTGAGAATCCTACTATATAAAAGGCTAAGCATGTTCCAGAACTCACTTCCTACCCTGCTGTGCCACCAGATGGTGCTGCTATGGAGGAAAGACCAGGTGAGGCAGCCCATTTCTACAAAGAGCGCACTATGGCAGGAAGTCCAAACTGGGATCATGCACGGAGCAGGCGGAAATGCCTGCCCCTCAGTTTCATGTGGCCAGGATCAGGCATGGAGCAGGAGGCAATGCCTGCTACCTCCTTCTTCCAGCCGGGATCAGGAGCAGAACAGGTATCAATGCCCACCTCCCTTTCACCAGCTGTGATCTGGCATGGAGCAGGTGGCAATGCCCACCTCCCTTCATGCAACCGGGATCAGATGTGAAGCAGGTGGCAATGCCCACCCCCCACTTCACCTGGCAGGGATCCGGAGAAGAGCAAGTGGCAATGCCCACCCCCTGCCTTTACCCTGCTGGGATCAGGCACAGAGCAGGATGCAATATCCAACCCCTCTTCACCCAGCCGGGATCAGGAGCAGAGCAGATGGCAATACCTGCTCCCCCTTCAACACCCCGGAATCAGGCAGAGAGTAGGCAGCAATGTCCGACTCCCCCCTTCACCCAGCTGGGATCAGATGCAAAGCAGGCAGCAAAGCCTGCCCCCCCCTTCACCTGAATGGAATCAGGCGCAGAGCAGAAGGCAATCTCCCGCCCCTCATTCACCCAGCCAGGATCAGGAGCAGAGAAGGTGTCGATGTCCACCTCCCCTTCACCCGGCTGTAATCAGGCGTGGAGCAGGGCGGAATGTCCACTCCCCTTCATGCAGCCGGGATCAGATGTGGAGGAGGTGGCAATGCCCATCCCCCGCCTTCACCTTGCTGGGATCAGGAGAAGAGCAGGTGGCATTGCCCACCCCCTGCCTTCAACCTACTGGGATCAGGCACGGAGCAGGATGCAATGTCCAACCCCTCTTCACCCAGCTGGGATCAGGAGCGGAGCAGGTGGCAGTGCCCACCCCCACCTTCACCCTAATGGTCTCAGGCATGGAGCAGGAGGCAATGCCCGCGCCCCCTTTACACGTCTGGGATTAGGAGTGGAGCATGAGGTAATGCCCACCCCCTCTTCACCCGGCAGAGATCAGTCACAGAGGAGGAGGAAATGCCCACTTGCCCACCCTCCCCTTTCTAGAGCCTGTTGTATTTCCCCCCCACAACAGGCTTTGCTGCTAGTTATCTATATTGATGCCTCCCAAACCAGGAGACTTTCAATCATGCTCTGAGCATCAGCTCAGCAAGGAAGCTGTGTTCGTGCCTCACACCTTAACACCGGTGCAGTCGTGTAAGTTAACTATTATTTGGTTAAGATACCCATTTGTTGCACTTAAGCCAGTTGTAACAAATACACTACAAAGAATAATTCCATAATACTGAAACATCCATTCAGACAGCCGTTTTACTTTGCCTTTGTTCCTGTTGTGCATGAAAACCTTCGCCATCACTTGGCAGGATGCAAAGGGTGACCAGGGTGACAGCAATCAGCCTGGGGCAGTTTCATCATCAGTAACAGTTATGTCCAAATATTCTACTAATAGGCTAACAACACAAGAAGAGGCCAACTGTATCAGACCAAAGGTCAGTGTAGCTTATTCCATTTCCAAACACGGACAGTCAGAGGCTTCTAGGAGAGTCACAAGCAGGGCAGGAAAGTAACAGTTTCTTTCTTGTTTTCTCCCAGCACCAGGTCTCAGCTGCATACATCCTTGCCCTTTAATACCATATTCTACAGCCATGCATACACCCATCCTCGCTCAGTTTCTCAAATTCCCTTTTAAAGTCATCTAAAGCCATGACCGTCGCTGCATCCTGCGGTAGTGAATTTGCCAGGTTAGTGACGTATTGAGTGAAGGACTCCATCAGCATGTATCCAACCCTATCCGGATTTTGTGGCATTGGGCTTTCTTGCTTCTCCTTCCTGCAGTAACCCCCTGAGCCTTCTTACGTTTTGCTCCTGGTTGAGGGTCACCACAAAGAGAGGATTCGCAGTGGGAGAAAGGGAATCAGTGGAAATGTGTATCCCTTCTTCCCATATGAGGAAACGCCGTTCCATCAGACGAACTGCATGGCTGGATACAGGCCACTATTACTTCCAGAGATCAACATTACCAGGGCTCCCAAAATGGGAAATATAATTCAATTAATGTGAACACCGGATATGTGCTTGTAAGATGCTTGATTATTTAAATAGTGCATGTATTTTGTAATGGCTGTTTGTGACATTAATACTTTTAACTTTTCAGATTTACGCTTTAAAATGCTGGGTGTAGAACTTAACAAAGGATGATGTGCAAAGATGTTCCAGGCCTTTGCCCTACCCACAATGGTGTTCAGAAGTCATAAATGAAAACGTTATGAAAGAGCTTAGGGACAGGCCCCTGCAGTTCTTTATAGTTCATTCTTCCTATGTTAGCCTCTACTATGTTCAGACATTCACAGAGGACAGTGTTACAAATCACTAGAGCCATTTCACACATTATCCAAGTATATCACTGCCCCATCACACTCAGCCAGAGAGATAAAGCCAATCACAGGTTCCTGGAAAAGTATATGTAAGAAATATGCATTTACATTTCTTTAGGTGGAGCTTAAGATGTTTTAGGTAAACAGTCTAATGTGATAAATGGATATGAGAATCGCAGAGGTCACAGTTTATAATGTCTTTGATGAACCGTCACTGAACACTTTTGATGGAAGTTGTGATGAGGACAGGTCTATTGACTGGAATAACACAGTATTTGAAAATTCTGCATCCAGAATTTTTAAAAAATCCCCACAAAAAGCAGCATCTTCCCCAGTTCCCTGCAGCTTGGCAATGGATAGCTTGACAGAAACAGCTGTGACAGAAATCACAGTAGAGAGAGCCGGTGCACTTCTGGAGCTGCTGCTATGATTCTCAGGGAGCAAAATTTAGGCTGAAGACCTCAAGGTTCTAACATTCTGTCCCCACCCTGTTCCACCCCTGGTATTTGCATTAGACTCATTTTTGCAGGGTTGGGTCTGCAAGGTGGGTCTGCAGAGTGGTGGTACATGTTCATGACGTACTAGCTTGATTGGATTACGGGTCAGCCTGCTCCCTTAAAAGCAGAGAAGCACTTAATGGTATTGAGTAGGGAATCAAGGCCGAGTGCTATGTGAGAGAGTTGACCTGGGGATGTCTTTGCAAGCACAGGCACTTAGCCACTATAATATACTAGATCTACCAATGATTCAACGTTTGCAAATGAAAAATCCCAGGCACCTTGTATTATCCCATTGGTTATTTGTTTGCCATTTAATAGGAGTATTCCAAGTAGTTTTGCATCTGCACAGTTGGTGGGACGTCACATGACAGCTTAGCTGGGTAGACAATATTGATGCATGTTCACATTAATAATAATAATAATAATAATAATAATAATAATAATAGTAATATTTGATTTATATAGTGCCCTTCAGAACAACTTAACACCCACTCAGAGCGGTTTACAAAGTATGTTATGATTATCCTCACAACAGTCACCCTGTGAGGTGGGTACGGCTATGGGAGCTCCTAGAAGCTGTGACTGACCCAAGGTCACCTTTGGGTTGTTGTTGCTGTGTGTTTGTTTGTTGTTATCTGGGTAGACAATATTGGTGCATGTTCATATTGTACAAGCTGGCTTGAATTACATATACCTAGGGTCAAAATCATCTAAAATTAACTACCGTGTATATATATGAGCCATTTTTGCACCTGTACAGTTGGTAGCATTTATCGCTTGCCAGCATTCAGCATCTTGATGCATGCTCAGAATGTACAGGATTGATCAACACTTTCCTGGTGGCAGAATAAGGATGCACAATATATTGAACATAGACCATCATAGGAAAACACTCAGCCTTGGGAGTCGTACAGGTGTAAGCCTTTTAAAAATATTTTATTTATTATTAGGATTTGGGGGACCTATTTTTCCCACACAGTGGATTCTGGGCTGGAAACACTACCCTCTAAAGGGAGGTGATTTCTGCACAGGTTAGGGAGTGGTTGCCTGGCAACAGGACAAGGGAAGGCCATGACTGCAAAGCCAGCTACGAGGGAGCACAGGCTTTTCTTTCCCTGAGGATTGGAGAATTTTTCTATGGAAGAAGTTCCAGAGAAGAGAACCTGTAGAAAGGGCAGCTGGCAGAAGAGGGACCATCTTCTGGCATGGGCCTTTTGTTCTGCAGTTTTTATGAGACTTCTCCTTCCATTGTAAGGGAAAGTTGTTTCTCAGAGCCTGTGAAGGAGGAAGAACCACCTAGACCTTTTTGAAGTTTTTGAGTCAAAGCCTGGAGACTGAAGAGGTTTACTTCTACCCTCATTCTGACTTCAGGACTACTCAATATATTTTATTATTAACATTGTTTTGTTCAAAACTCTCATTTCTATACCCTTTGTTTTCCCCATTTTTTAAAAAAAACTGTTTATTGGAGCTGTTGTAAGGGAAAGCCTGTGAAGAAGAAAGGCCTCGCCAAGCACCCAGACCACCCCAGAGTTTCTGAGCGAGAGCCCGGAGACTAAAGAGGCTTACTGCTAAACTCACCTTGACTTCAGGACTTCTCAATATATTTGATTATTAATACTGTTTTGTTCAAAATTCCTAGTTCTATACCCATTCTTTCCCCCACTTTTAAATAAAAGCTGTTTGTTTGAGCATAGTTCATGTTTTAAATGGAGCATCCATAACACTGTGAATACTGTGTGCACATGCGTGCATGCATGTTTATGTGTTATGTGCCTTTGCTTCTGACTTATGGTGACCCTATGAATGAAAGACCTCTGAAACATCCTATCATTAACAGACTTGTTCAGATGTTGCAAACTGGAGGATGTGGCTTCCTTTATTGAATTAAGCTATCTCATTTTTGGTCTTCCTCTCTTCCCTGTTGCCTGTCAACTTTTACCTGACTCTTTAAAGGCTAAAAGGGTTACGTAGGCAAAATGATCAAGATTGGAATAGTAGAAAGACAACTCAAGCAGCTTCACCCTGCCCCACCCCAGTATGCTCAAAATAACACATGAAACCACCTGCTTTGTAAATTAACTATTTTTTGTGTATGCTGGATTAGACAAATGCTGGATGCATGGGGGTAAAGCTAGCGGAAGAAAAGGAAGATCAAACTGTGATTTGAATAGAGCAGCATTCATCACTGACTAGCTGTTGTATTTAGCAGAAATAAATTCACAAGCAGTAGGAATAATTAGTTGGGAAAACATTCATTCAAAGGTTGTTGAAATATTCAAGTACATTTCCAACACGATATCTGAACAAACATTTGAAATCCCTTATGTAATTTTACTGGCATCTGCCTCTATTGTCTACAGTTTGCAAATTCAGCTATTTTCCTAATGTTCGGTATAATGCACAGGGGCCTAAAGTCAGGGGCTCGCTGTCAACAATATAGCCCAACATTGCTTATATATTTAAGACAGGTCTAACAGTAAAGGGACTCAAACAACTGTACACATATGTTAGCAGCATACTTGGTTTTTCTTATTTTAGATATGGGCATAATCTGTCAAGAATTCCTTCTATCAAGGCACAATCCTTCTTAACATAAATAACTGTGCAAGAAACAATTGCTCCATAAGGAGCTTGTAGAGAGTGTGAGCCTATAGGTCAATATGAAGGCCCAAAGAGCTTATAATGATTGCTTCAATACAAATGAGTGAGCAAACATGACAGGAAGTGGGGCAGGGGCAAGACACAATCGGTCCTCTTGATATTCAATAACCAGCTAAAGAAAATTCCAGACAGAATCCTTATGGCTTTTCTTGAGCAAGAGTTTTGTTTTCTCCAAAGGAGAAAGAAATGATAAAAGGAGCTAAACTGGGTTCCATCTGCAAAGTGTTCTTTAAGAGCCAGTTTATGCAATTAGCAAAACCAAGCCACATAGGTTTCCTAGATTATACCACTTCAAAGTCAATATAGGGTGTTTGCCTGTTTGGACATTTCCTACAAATTTAAAAAAAAACCTCGTTGCCCATAGAAAGCTAGCCCTTCAGCCTAGCCATCACCATGACATTCTGTCTTTCTATATGCATGGGAGCACTGAAATTCACAATCCTGTAACCTGAGAGGTGCAATCCAGAAAGAGCCCTGCCATTTCATTCTGCAGAAAGTAAAAGTCTGTAAGAGACCAGCCATATTAACCAGCCTAAATAACTGGACATATTTTTTTCTGAAAGTGTATAGGAAACAGAAAAAGATAATACATTGATTAAAAGGAAAATACAAGCTCTCCTGTAGATCAATCACTCTACACCACAGAATGGCCGCATTAAAAGCATGTGCCTTTTCAGCTTTTGTAAGGCCTTAGAAGATCTTGGGTCTAATTCTCACTACGATGGCAAGCCTGCAAGTGGCCTGCACCATTTTAACTACAGATGGGGCTTGGGTGGAGTCCAGTGCTTAGGGGCAGAACACATGCTTATCATACAGAAGATCCCAAGTTCGAAACCCTGAATATCCAGATGAAGGACATCATGTTGGGAAAGACATTCCTCTCCCCCCCATCCCCCCACCACCTAAAACCATGGAGAGTTGCTAAGTAGAGAGCACAGATGATCCAGTGATCTAATTAAGTATAAAGAAGCTTCAGATGTTCAGAATTAAATGTTCCTCCATACCAAAAATCCATATCTAAATAAAAAATCTAGCATGTCAAGAATTGTACTCTAGCCTCCTCCCTGACATGTTAGATTTCTATATAATGAAGATGTTCTTTTCATGTTCTTTTAGACCATCTGCAGATTGAAGAGGTACATCCCAGGTCACGTAATCACAAACTCAGCAAGAACTAGGCTTGGGGAAATCTTGCAAGTTATTCAAAATGAGTTACACTTCAGGCCCATTGCTTTCAGTGGGACTTAAGATGCTTTAGGCTGATCCTGCGCTGGGCAAGGGGTTGGACTAGATGGTCTGTATGGCCCCTTCCAACTCTATGATTCTATGATTCTATGAAGAGCAACCCACTGTGTTTGGAGCTGGAGCCATTGCAGTGTCTATGCCTAATTTTGGATAAGGGTTGAATAGCTGACAGGTGGACCCATTCTATTTCTGTTAGTCTCTAACTGCTGTTAAAGACTTGTTATCAGTCAGTTACGTTATGTGCAACATTGACCATTACAGTAGAGCAGAAATATTATTTCATCCTAGAATGGTGTTGTGACACATCCTGGGAAGACGACAAAGGTTCTGAAAGGGAAAGGGGAAAAAAGGTCTGGACGGTACTTTCAGTAAATGACAAAAATGACACAAGCCACATACAGCTGTACCTTCCACAGCGTTCCCTTGACCAATATTAGCACTTGTAACAGTCATTAAGATCTGTTTGGCTAGCTTCAGACACTGTACAGTACTTTGAGGTTTTCTAAGACATGTTGCTTTTTAAGTGCAATGCACTTTCTAAAATATTCATGCCTAATTGATTATTTCCTGATTTGTTTTTTTTTTCAAAGGATGTTAGTTATTTTTATATGCTTTTCTGAGTATGCACACACCTTTTGGGACCTCATCTTCAGCCTTTCTTATGAGCTATCAGAAATTCGAATACAACCAATACAGCGATTTGCAATAGTTTACTTATGATGAACATAATGCTGGAGATTGGCGTTCCAATGACTTCAGCACTGGACAGCTCCCCGAACACCTCATTTTTGCCCATAGAAAATGTTAAAATACACCCACACCAACACACCCAAATTGGGATGATGAGCTGCTGAATCTCATGGCTGTGATGCCAGCAAGGAAGAAAAATAGAGGAGTCAAGTTACAACCTAAAATGTAGAATATATTCCAAGAATGTATTTATTATGGATGTGTACCAAATACAGGTTAAAAACAAGTTTAAAACATAAAGCCTGAATGGCAGGCTACATGCATATGTTAAAAATTGCTAAAACGTTCTCCATACACAGATGACGATGCAGCCCAATGACCAACACAAAGACAGACCATATGCATTTCGGCCCTAAGGCCTTCCTCAGTGGTCAATTGTACAATATTTATAACCAAACACACCCACACATTCAGAAACCAATATAGAAATGCTCCCGATGCTTTATCTAAAAATGCAAAAAGGTAAGGGGGGGATTGTATTTCATGTTGGCAGCCACTATACTCTAGAAATATTTTTTAGGAAAACACTAAAATAAAATTTACCTCCTGTGTTGTGTGCTATAATACAAATGTTGCTGCAGACCAAGGACTGCACTCACACAATGAACTAATTATTCCATATTAAACTCTTTAACTCCCTCGGGGCTCTCTAATCTCAAACAAAGCAGAGGCTTGTTTTCCAATATATTTGGGTGTGTTTCATCAATCTGCAGTTGAAATAAAGTGGCACTTTAACCTCATGAAGTTCAGCTATATGATTGATGAAACACACCCAAATACTTTATGATGAAACAATTTTTAACATTCCGGCCTTATGTTTTTAACTTGTTTTTAACCTGTATTTTGTGCACATCTATAATAAATACCTTCTTGGAATATATTTTACATTTTAGGTTGTAACTTGACCCCTCTGTTTTTTCCCCCTGCTTGTTTGGGTTGAATTTGTGGGAGCTCTTCCCCCCACCCCCGTTTCTTCTTTGCTGTTGTGATGCCATCAAACTCAATGGTCAGTAAATTTATTCAAGCCATAGCCTTAAGCTATGAAAATACATGTCCATGGCAAGGCCACCTGTTGCAAAATACATC
Organism: Eublepharis macularius; assembly: GCF_028583425.1. Lineage (NCBI taxonomy): Eukaryota > Metazoa > Chordata > Lepidosauria > Squamata > Eublepharidae > Eublepharis > Eublepharis macularius. Next base: position 27,223,478 of record NC_072798.1, read on the forward strand.
CTCCAGTACGGAATCCTGAGAGTATCTTCTTTGATTTTTTTAAATGAAATGGGGTTTCCATTAAAAGGTGTGATTTCCATATTCAATAGGCCCAATGGTTCTTGGTGTGATAAGGCAACAAAGCCATCTTTCTCCTAGTATACTGTTCCCATCCTGGGGCAACAAGAGCTAAAGAACTAAGAAACATGACAAGCTAGTGCTAAGGACACTTCTGGCTCGGAGTCTGATTTGATAGTAATATCTTGGTTACAACAGAAGTGAGCAATATTGTCTACAAAATGAGTAATGATAATTTATGAGGATGGGTAAAAAGGCATAGCCATCCCCTTACTAATTTGAACAGCTTCGTAGAAGTACATCAGAAATGCCCTGCTTGACCTGACCAATGGTCCATCAAGACCTGCATCCTGTTTTCCACAGTGGTCAAGCAGATACCCGGGAAGATCTACAAAAACTGATATACAGAGTTATTCAGAACACAGAGATTCTGTTTAGCCATCTTGGCTAATCACCATTCTCCTTGAATCTGTCCCCTTTGAAAATCACCAAAGGTAGTGAGTTCCACCAGAGATGCTTAGAGGTTGCCTGGGAGTCAGCCTGTCAGTAGCCCATGTGATCTTGCAGAAGGCAACCCCATCATCAACAGGAAGTTTAACAACTGGAGTATGCAATTATCCAAGAGAGTCCTGGAAAACTGATGAGATGCAACATGTGCTTGGATAGGGGGAGACCATTTTCACTCCTCTTCCATTCCTGCAGAAATAAATGGTCCCTGAGATCTGTGCTTATAATTTGTCCATGACCAAGGGATATATAAGGCATCCATAATGCACAGACTGCCTGATTCTTGGTTATACTGAATAACAAATCCATCTTGTTCTGAGATCCTGCATTTAGGAAGCTTCCCCTCTGCAATTCGTCTCTTATGTCTACCATCCTTTAATAACTAGGACCCATTTTTCTCACCTACAATGAATACGGTGAAGAAAGTAGCAGGTACAGAGAGATATGATATAGCTTGGAGTGGGTCAGCCATCTTTCATAAACACACTCTTAGTTTTATACCTATCAAAAGAAAATTAGCAATAAAATGAATCCACAATGTCTCTTTTTTAACACAAAAGAACAATGAATCAAGGCTGCAAATTACTGCGAAAACGAACTTCCTTCCAAGCTCTGCCGATGCTGCTGAACGAATGTCCTTAGGAAAAACCAGAGCGTATTGCGTTATGAGCAAGCCATATGAATCAACATGAACAGCCACGCTGCTTGTTTCACCTTAAATGCAGAGGGTGATCTTTTTAAGAGGATGGAAAGAAGCCACGATCCTTCAGCCTCTCCTGTTCTTTTTCCTCCCTCCTTGTGCTCCTCCATCTTCAGTTTCCATCTTCTGTTATAAAAAGTGCTCTTCTTGTGCAGAGCAGCTCTTATTTCCCAGACAGAAAGTCTATATCATTCCCTCCAACAATAATATACCCTAGTCCCTGTGAAAACACAAAATCTGATCGAATCGGCTCTGAGTTGGCAGAAACGTTGCACTAAGGTTTAGAAAACTACGGCTGAGTACTTTGCGGGGGGGGGGGTATACAACTTGTCCAGCTTGTGTTCCTGATGGTGTTTTGGAACAAAATCTCATTTCAAAGGCGGCTGCCTGGCCTCTGCCTCACATAGACTTGTGTGCTGCACTTTGGGTTCGCGAGTGTTTGACATCCTTTCCCATCCGACTCTCCTCCAGGCCCTTTCCTATCCTACGCACTAGCTGGTTGCTTGATCTTTCTTTTTCCTGAAGAACTACTTAAAGATTCTGATCCACAGTAGCAAAAATGCAGCTGGAGGCAACGAGGCAGTCAGCTGGCAGGGACAACAGTGAATGAGCAATGGGGGAATGTCATCTTTAGCAATAAAAGGCACACGCGCACAAAAGCGCAGGAGGACATTGCGGAAGAAGGCGCGGCGACGCAGAAGGCATGAGGCTACGAGCAGCGAGGAGTCATCAGGTGAGTCTTCCTCATCGGAAGAAGGGGCCCCTGGGGAAGAGTATTGGGGGGCAGCGGCCCATGTCCCAGGCATCCCAGGGTGGGCCCAGAGGCGCAGGGTGGCCCAGACCGGCGAAGGGGACCCCCGGGGTGCATGGGGGTCGGATCAGGGGGAGGGCCCCCCCCCCAGGGAGGACCCCAGGGACGATGAGGACCCCCCGGGGATGCACCTGGCACGGAAGGTCCGTGAGCGTATCCTGGATGGATATTACATTGACGTCTTCAGCCTTCTCAGGCCAGAGGCTGAGGACGGCAGGTGCGCCCCCTCCTCCAGGCGGGATAGGAAAGGGGGCAAGAGGGAGGTGGCGGACCGCTCCTTCAACAATTGGCTGGAGGGTTTCTCCGTCTATATGGGGGTGGTCCAGATTGCATATCCAGAACGGGGCTGGCACCTCTCCAATCACCTGAGCAACGTGCTGCGGGCCAGGGCGCTGGCGGGGGACATGGCCGCATTAGATTATGACGAGGCCTTTCGCAAAAGGGCCTCCCACAGCCCCAAGGCCCGATGGGACCTTATCAGCCAGAAGCTCTGGCTGCTCTTGGTCGGCCCTCACATGCGCACTAAGGGCGAAGGCCCCAGGGGGGGGCGCTGGCCAGGCCGCCGGGATAAGCCGCGCGGCCTGTGCTGGGAATTTAATCAGGGCAGGTGCCAGCGCCCCAAGTGCCGTTACGAGCACATTTGTGACACATGCGGGGCCCCCCATCCCCGCCAGTCATGCGCCCGGGGGTCGCAGGCCACGGCGCCCTTTCGGGGGGGCCGGGCCTCCAACAGTGGGGCACATAAAGATGGGGGAACCGGCTCCAGCACTGCTCCATCCGCCGTCAGCGGGAAATAGCTCCGTGAACACGGAGCTGGGCCTCGCCCACACCCCGGTTCGGGTCGATGCCCTCCGCCCCCTTCTCGCTCGATACCCTAATAAGCTTGCGGCGGCCTTTCTGCTGGAGGGGTTTACAAGGGGCTTCCGCATCCCTTTCACCGGCCCGCGGGTTGCCACCTCATCGGGGAACCTTAAGTCCGCTAGAGACCTGCCTGATGTGGTCGCGGCTAAACTAGCCAAGGAGGTGGCTCTCGGCCGGGTGGCGGGCCCCTTCCCCTCTCCTCCTATTCCCAATTTAAGGGTCTCCCCACTGGGAGTTGTCCCCAAGAAGGCCCCGGGGGAATACAGGCTAATCCACCATCTCTCTTACCCCCGGGGGTCGTCAGTTAACGACTTCATTCCCCAAGAGCTATGTACCGTGAAGTACGCCTCCTTCGACCAGGCAGTTCGCCTGGTGCGGTCCTGCGGGCCCGGGGCCCTTATGGCCAAATGCGACGTGGAGTCCGCCTTTAGATTGCTGCCGGTTCACCCGTCAGATTTCTGCTTACTGGGGTTCAAATTCAAGGGGGAATGGTACGTGGACCGGGCCATGCCGATGGGGTGCTCCGTGGCATGCGCGGCCTTCGAAACATTCAGTACTTTTATTGAATGGGCGGCCAAGGGCCGCTTGGGGTCCCCGCACATCAGCCACTACCTTGATGATTTCCTTATAATAGCGCCCCCTGGTGGTGGCACGTGCGCGTTCCGGCTGCGGGCATTCCAATCCCTGGCCGCCGAGCTGGGGGTTCCCCTCGCGCAGGAAAAGACAGAGGGCCCCACCACCCGGCTCACCTACCTTGGCATCGAGCTAGATTCCGAGGCAGGGCTTTCCCGCCTTCCCCTTGACAAGCTGGGTCGATTGCAGGGCATCATCTCAGGCGCCCTGGCCCAGGAGAAGTGCACTCTCAGGGAGCTGCAAGCCATCATTGGGCACCTAAATTTTGCCTGCAGGGTGGTTGCCCCAGGGCGCGCCTTCTGCTCCCGCCTCTCCAGGGCCTGCAGGGGAGCATCTGCGCCCCACCACCATATCCGCTTAACAGCGGGAATCAAGGAGGACCTCAGGGTGTGGCTCCAATTCCTGGCCCATTACAATGGGGTCTCCCTGTGGCAGACCCCCCTATCCCCGGGCGCCGGCCTGCAGGTTCAATCGGACGCAGCCGGCAGCCTGGGGTTTGGCGTTTATTTTGAGGGGAGGTGGTGCGCCCAACGGTGGCCCCCCTCTTGGGCCGGCTCGGGGATCCTTAGGGACCTCACCTTCCTGGAATTCTTCCCCATTCTGGTGGCGGTGACCGTCTGGCGGGAGCAGTTTAAGGACAGGCGCGTCCTCTTCTGGTGCGACAATCAGGCCACCGTGCAGGTTATCAACAAGCAGTCCTCTCGCTCTGAGCGGGTCATGCGTCTCGTTCGCCGTTTCGTCTTATGCTGCCTTGCATTTAACATCTCCTTCTCTGCTCGCCATGTAGCAGGTTTGGATAATGGCATCGCGGATGCACTATCTCGCTTCCAGATGGAGAGGTTCTTCAGCTTGGCTCCAGAGGCCAGCCGCGCACCCGACCCATTTCCAGCAACTCTGTGGGCAGTTGGCGAAGCACCGTGATGGAGGGGATCCTGAATTCAGTGGCACCATCAACCCGGCGAGCCTACACAAAGGCCGTGACACGCTTCCTGGCCTTCGCCGCGAGCAACAGCAAGCGGGCCCCCTGGCCGGCGTCCCGCACGTCGGTGCTGCAGTACCTTGCACACATGCGGGGCCAGGGTCTCGCACCCAGGACCATGCGGGCGGCCCTGGCAGGCATCTCCTTCTTTAGCAGGGCAGAAGGGCTCCCAGACCCCTGTGATTGCTTCGAGGCCCGCCGGGCCATAGAGGGGTGGGGGCGGCTGTCCCCTCGCCCTCCTGACCAGCGGAGACCCATCACCTTCTCCATCCTGGGGGCACTTCTCAAGGCGGTCCCCAGCATATGCTGGTCCGCCTACGAGTCGCAGCTCTTCCGGGCGGCCTTCACGATGGCTTTCTTCGGGGCCTTCCGCGTTAGCGAGCTGGTGGTTGGTTCTCGATGGGACGCTTCATGCAGGGCCGTTGCCCTCGGGGATGTTTCCTTGTCCAGGCACATGGTGGCTATCACCTTGCGGAGGTCGAAAGCAGACCAGCAGGGCCGGGGGGTTGTCGTACGCCTACGGGCCCTGCGGGGCCAGGCCCTATGCCCCGTCGCGGCGGTCCGCACCTACCTGGCAGCCCGCCCCCCCCTCCCCGGCCCCTTCCTGGTCCATGGCGATAGTTCTCCGGTCACCCGGTACCAGTTTGTCTCTATCCTGCGAGCAGGACTCCGGGCCTCCGGCCTTCCCCCCGCGGAATTTGCCTCCCACTCCTTTCGCATTGGGGCTGCCACGGCAGCGGCGGGCCTGGGTCTCCCCGACCAGGTGGTCCAGCGCCTCGGCCGCTGGAGGTCCAGGGCCTTTATCTCCTACATCCGCCCCTCACGGGTCCTTACTTGCTGACCTTGCCTTGTGTTCCCCCCCGTCTCCAGGTCACCGAAGGAAGGTTTGGGTTTGCGGCCATAGCATCGTTCACTGGGCCGGGAAGTACGCGGCGACGTCCGGATGGGGGGCCCACCTTGGTCTGGACGACTCCGTCGAGATCCGCTGGATTGGAGCCCGCGGCATGCTGTGGGAGGCGCTGGTACCCACCTTGGTACACCAGGCCCGCCGCCTGGGGCCACCCGACGCGCTCATCATCCAGTTGGGTGAAAATGACCTCGGACGGCGGGAGGGACCGGAGCTCCAGCGGGCGATGTGCGGAGACTTGGACTACTTGCGGGGCCTGTTCCCGGGGACTTTCTTCCTCTGGTCGGACTTGCTCCAGAGGCGGGTGTGGCGTTACGCACGGCATCCAGAGAAGGTCGACGGAATCCGCCAGAGGGTGGCCCGCGCCATGTCTCGATACATCACGGAGGGGCAGGGCCTGCTGATTGGGCACCCGGACATTTCTTTTCGGTTGGAGGCGCTCTTTCGCCCAGATGGGGTTCACTTGTCTTCCTGGGGGCAGGACATTTGGCTTCAGGACCTGAGGGATGGCCTGTTGGAATGGTTGAGGTTGTAGGAGCGTTGGCGGGAGCCCCTGGGGCGGCTCTGGTGGCGGTGGTCATGGGATCGGATCTCTTTGCGGGGATCAGGGCATGCCCTGGTCCCCTGGAAGGGGATCCCCTTATGGGATCTTGGGAGTGGGCCGGTGGTGCATGCCCAGCTCGGGGGCTGTCGGGGCGGCCCCACTCCCAGGTGGCAGGGGGGATCATACAGGGGTGTACACCCAGATGATCTCCCCTCCGAATGCCACTCCTGGTTCACCCCCCCCTTCCAGCACGGGTCTGAAGAGGGGTGGGGTCATCGGCTGGCAGGCGGGCCAGCCGATGCTTTTGCGGGATCCGATCCTCATGACTGCCAATGCTCCTGTGTGCTGTTTTGTTTCCTGTCAATAAAGTTTGGCCATTTTTTCCCCATCTGTACGGTGTCTGGGGTGGTTCTTGCCGCGCCGCTGCACTCCCTGAACCCTTGCAATAGGCTGCAAGCGCGAACGCCCGACTTACCGGGCGGGGAAGTTTGCTGCCGATGGGGGAAGGGAGGGCAGCGTGGCTGGCTGCCTGCGAGGCCGGCCGGCCCAGCATGCAACGGGCCGGCCGGCAGCCAATAGTTTCAAACCCAGGCGGCCAATCAGGGGCCGCCTGGGGGGGCGGGGGCTTCTGCCGGACCTGGGGAGGTAGGCTTCCCTCAGGTCCGGCAGTGGGACATAAATATCGGTGCCGCCCCCTCACCCCTGCATTCGGGCTCGGCGGCGACAACCCACCCTCCGCACCCTCTTTTATTGCATTTTGGTTTTATGCTGTTTTGTTTCAATTGTCGGCGGTGGTCATGGGATCGGATCTCTTTGCGGGGATCAGGGCATGCCCTGGTCCCCTGGAAGGGGATCCCCTTATGGGATCTTGGGAGTGGGCCGGTGGTGCATGCCCAGCTCGGGGGCTGTCGGGGCGGCCCCACTCCCAGGTGGCAGGGGGGATCATACAGGGGTGTACACCCAGATGATCTCCCCTCCGAATGCCACTCCTGGTTCACCCCCCCCTTCCAGCACGGGTCTGAAGAGGGGTGGGGTCATCGGCTGGCAGGCGGGCCAGCCGATGCTTTTGCGGGATCCGATCCTCATGACTGCCAATGCTCCTGTGTGCTGTTTTGTTTCCTGTCAATAAAGTTTGGCCATTTTTTCCCCATCTGTACGGTGTCTGGGGTGGTTCTTGCCGCGCCGCTGCACTCCCTGAACCCTTGCAATAGGCTGCAAAGCTCTGTCTCTCTATAAAATCCATCTAAAGGCCCAGTTCACATTATCACTTTGGGGACTGCTCAGGTTCTTATTCCAACATGGCTTGAATGCGTGCATGATTAATCTGACATACGGAGAAGCTTTGTCTTGAGTTAGACCATTGGTCCATCGAGACTAGTTGTATTTCCTCTGTCTAACAGCAGTTCTCCAAGGTCTCAGGTGAGGGTTTTGCCCTGCCCTGCAGCCTGAAATCCTTTTACCTGCAGCTGCAGAACCATATGCATGAAGAGAAGAGGCTGTACCATAGGCTGGTTCCAGATTTTGGGGGGCCATGGGCAGAGAGTGCCCACGACTAGGCTACTCTTCTTACCCTCTCACTCATGTGCCCCCACCTCCGTGTGTGTCCTTCTTTTGCCCCCTTGCAAGCTTTCCCACCACCTGCAGTCATTGCTGCCTGCACTACCAGCACACCCTTTCACGATGGTGCTGGGTGGTGGGTGCAGCTAGGACTGCTGCTGCCATACGGAATGCTGATGCTTTGAGCACCACCCACATGACCTTCTCCAACAGCACTAGGCAGCATATGCAGCTGGGACCAGCGGTGACAAAGCACTCACAAGCAGGCAGGGAAAGGGTATGGGTGCAGGCATCAAAGGAGAGGGGTGAGTAGGTAGTCAGCTGCAGTGAGCCCCACCAGAAGCCACATGCCCTGGCAGCTGCCCCACCTTTCTGTGTGCTTAATCCAGCCCTGCTCTACTACCACATGGTGTGCAGCTGTCCTCTGTTATGTAAAGTGAGAGCAACACATCCCGCTTGCCGCTTTCCATATAGCAAGCTTTGTTGAATTCCTTAGACAGCTCATGGCATGCAAATAAGTGATGCGGTTCCACACCGGTGTATTCACTTGCCCTTTTGTATCCAAACAGGAATGCCAACAACAACTGCAAGGTTGGAAAGAAGCCAACCCAAAAGGGTTGTGCAAATCAACCCTTCCGGGCCAAGATAAGGGTTTCTCTTTAGTTGTCTGCATATGAAACTAGAAGCGTGGTCTGGAGGCAAGAAGGAGTCAATCTAACAGGTCCTTAATCCAGGAAGGAAGTAGGCAGTCAAATGAGTGAGTAGACAATCAGGGACCAGGTCAAGGGATTCTGCTGCCCCAACCAGGTACACCAGTGTGCCCCATTTTAGAACATTTCCCTTAATTCATACTTCTCCAAAACTGTGGCCAAATTCAGTCCTAGTTAAAACAATCTGCCCCCTCAGCTAACAAGGAAATCTTGTTTCCCTCCCATAGCACTGCAAAGCATAATGAAAAAACCCTCCTTCCCGTGTCTAATGTTTCCCTTGTCTAAAAAAAGTTTTAAAATCCTACTGTTCCCCTTCAACAAGTGTATTTATCCTGTGAATGTGGGGAAGAAAGCGGAAGCCACACAGGACTGGAAACAGGCTCAAAAACAGGCCCCGTGGCTTAAATGATTGGCATCAACTCACCGCCAATTGGAAAGAGGCCTAATCCACTGCAACTATCCTCGCTCTCTGCAGGGGGAAAGGGGGTCTGCAAAGTTGCCACCATCTTCCCATAGCCAGCACTACAGGAGAGAGGAAAGGAGAGGGATTGTTCACTCCAGCATTTGCAAATTCCTGCTTGGAAAGGAATATGAATCTGGTTTTACTAAGCTGGGCTTATGTAGAAAAAGATTTGCACTTAAGGGAGGGGGCGGACATGTGCTTACTGCTGAAGCATGGAGAAGACTAAAATTCTTTTGCCCAGTAAAGAAAGGAGATTTGGAACAGTTGCCCCGGGCTTGGATACTGGTGTCAATTTAACTCAGCCATTTTCCCCCGAATTTGTTATCCCATTGGATGGCAAAAGCCAGACAAACAACATAATGCCATCAGAAGGGCAAAAGGGAGCTCCAGCTGAGAGGGAAACAGAGACCTTCTTGATCAGAGCTATGGAAAATTAGCCAGGATGAAAGCAAGCAAGCACCAAGAGGGGAAAGGGAGCCGAAAGGGAGAGGCACACAAAGCCAGACATATGTGTTTGCTGCCATGGCATTATTTTAGGAACTGGATATGTCCATGCAGAGGACCCCCATTTAAAAGAAAAGAATATAAGTAGCAGGATGGGTTGGGAAGAAGGTCCAGTACCTTGTTTTCCACAATAGCCAGCCAGATGCCCCCAAGATGTCCATAAGCAAGTTGAGAAGATAATGTCCCTGTCCCATCCTCTGCCCGCCAGCAACTGGTTTCTCCAAGGTAAGAAGTTTGCATTTAACTATCAAAGCTAATAACTTCAGATGGACTGATCACTGTGAGCTTGTCTAATCTTCTTTTAAAGCCATCTAAAGCCACTAGACACAGCATATGGCAGCTAATTTCATAAATCAGTATGCACTATGTGACAAAATACTCTCTTCCATCTGTCTTGATTTTACTGCCCATCATTATCATAGTTTTATTGGTGGAGGGAGAAAAAAATTGCTACATTTTCCCCACACCATCCAGTGTGATGTATAAACTCACATGTGCTGGGGGAGGGGGGGTTGCATTGGATGTGCTGATTCTGTGCCTATCCCAGCCAGCTGATGAAAGAAATTTCAAGACACGCATGGAAAGCGAAGCCTAGAAAATTGGCTTTTGGGGTTGCTTTGAAACTTGTCATGGTGAATTCCTGAATGAGAAAATTTAAAAGGCAGATTGCCCAGGATGGAATGTGCAGCTGCAAGGAAGAGCTGAGTATGTTCTAGAGCAGTGATCTTCAGCCCATGAGTTGGGATCCACAGGAGGGGCATGAAGCCCCACCTACTAGATCCCAATAGAGCTGCCCTTGTTCTGCTGCCTTTTAGAAGAAACTGTTTCCAGTACCCCAGCTTAGAGACCATGGGCACCCTTCTCCTGATTCTCTGGGCAGACAGATAGACAAGGTCATTTCATGTCTCTCCATGGCTCTGAACCTCGGTTTGTTCTTCACCACATCACACCTCCCGCAATTCCCCTTCTGTTTCCTGGTCCTCAGATATCTAGATCTGCTGTCCAAATTCCAAATTACCTGACCTGGTTTCCAAATCGGAACTGATGTTTTAGGAATTCTCTATTGCTCCTTTTTGAAAAATTTCCAGATGTTCAGTTTAGGATGCACAACTGACCTTACCAATGCATACATTTGCATTTATAAAACATTGCTTTAAAAAATCTTGCATCGAGATTTCTTTTGCCTCGTGTTTTAGCCACGCTTAGGAATGTACCCGCACATGAAGATTGTTTCATCAGTGTGAATGCTTGGCAGGGGGAGGTTACAAACAGGGGTCATTTTGTAGAAAAAGACCTGGAGGAACTCATTAGCATAACTCATTAGCATATGCCATGCCTCTTGCCACCACCGGAAGTGTGCCATTAGTATAACTGATTTGCATATGCCACACCCCCTGACCACTTTTCTGGCTGTTTTAGACCCAATCCTGACCATTCAGGGCCAAAATTGAGAACAAAATGGCAAACAGGGGGCTGAAAATGGCTGAGAAGGGGTCCAATATGGTCAGGAATGGGCCACTGATGAGCGGGAGAGTGATCCATCACCCGTCAGAGGCCCAATCCAGGCCGTTTTGGCCCCAATCCAGGCCAAAATGGGCCCAAAATGGCTGAGAGTCAGGTAGGCGTGGCCACCTGACATGTGACCTCTTTGGGGAACTGCCAGAACTGCGTTCCTGTGCGTCCCCCCTCGAAATGAGCCCTGGTTACAAATAAACTAAAGAAACACATAGTTGTGGCAAACTGCCCACATTTTAGAAATGCTCATAGTTAAGGTTAAGGACAAAAACAATGCAGTACAGAACAAAATCCTAGAACCACAAGGGGGAGAAAATAGGGAAAATACAATCCTTTCCAATTCTCTAACTTTGTTTGCTGGACTTGAACTTCTTATCAGGCAAAGAGAGACACCATCAAGTTAACGGAGCTTCTGTTCTGATTCTGTTCCCTTTGCTACATAACTGCCAAGCAGAGTCATGTGCTGATGGGAGAAAATAAGGTACACTCTACCAGACCCAGAGGGGCCTGGCCTATGAGCCCACCACTATGGTATCATCTATGTGTAACATTTTGGAAGTGCAATCAAGTAAGGAGGACACATTACAAGTTTCACCAGGCCCAGAGAAATGATGTTTTCAGGCCTTGCTGCCAAGTAAAGGTGGGAGGCGTTTTACTCTGCAGTGAAAACATCACAATAGAGAAAGGAAAGAACCTGGATACTTCCTTGTTTGTGGACCAAGTTCTGGCCTGTTTAAGCCGGTGACATTTTCCCAGTGTGAAAGCAGATGAGAACAACTGCAGCATTTTGATATCTGAATGACAGGCTGCAGTGACAGGCACAGGACACAAATGAAAACGTGACAGCACTATTCTACCCAAAAGGTACACACGATGTTCACCAAAGGACTGAATGCTTTGTTAGTACTCTCATGTTTACTAAAGTCAGAAGCTTTTCTATCTTTTCCACTAAGGAAGAGGCCATTTCTCTGCCAGGTCAGCCATATGTTTCCCAAATGTTGCTGTTAGACTATAGAGGAAAGTCCATTAATTGCACCGACGGATGCTGCCTGTGTGTAATTTCCATATGTTGTTTTTGAAAGCTTGCCCACTAGTTTAGAGGAATGTATCTCTCCGCATACGTAGGATATTTTCTGAAGAGCACTGCAGCAGCACTGCTGTGCCATGGTTGTTTCCTACGTTTCTGATAGCTGAGGCGACTGCTGTTCATCCCAGCATCCTTGTTCTCCGTCTTCCATCTCTGTACTGTATCCTGCATGGTTCAGGTCAGGAAAGCGCCCATGCATCTGTCATCCTGCAAACTCCATTCAGGAGGGCTTTTCTGTAAAGGTAATGGGGCTATATTGTAACAGAGTGATTCCGGAAGGCACTTTATAAAGCGAAAGGGACTGTGGACTATGGCACTGTATATAGGATATATTACCCATTTGCTGCACATATTACCCTGTTGTCACTGCAGTGTTTTCTACTGGTGTATGTTTCTGCATTGTGTCTGCATTCTCTGCCATATCCAACATGCTATGCTTGTTTCAGATTTCTGTAATCCTAGTCCTAGTACATTGCTTATTAGATGTCTCATCCTATTGATTGTCTCGGTTTACACCGTGTGATCCGTTTTGAGTTTCAGTGCAGGCAAACGCAAGGGAAGAACTGAAAGCAAGGCCATGCTTTACATACGACAGTCAGTCTAATGCCTTGAATGACCATGCACTTTGAGGATCCTGCCTGTTCTCCAGGAAATGAGTTTCTTTTGTCCTTGACCCATGCAAAAGCAGCCTCAAGTTTCAATAACCAAACAGCAACTGAGCAGGTGCAGAGCTGCTTGGCCTGATATTGATACAACCATACCTCACCAAGGAACATCAAAGCCGGCCAATCAGGAGCTCATCTCATGTGTTCAAGGAATTCAAACCAGGTGTTTTCCCCTGGGGAGCATATCGGCAGAGAAGTTCTCACTTCTAGGAAGAACCATGCATCCTTCCCCTGAACTCCTGGGAAGAAGCGTGGGATCAAAATATTTGATTGTCCATTAAGATCTGAAGCTGGGAAGAATTCCAGAGTCTAGTAAGACAAATGATTCTATGTTTAGTCGGCTTGTCTCAGATTTCGATTCTAATGTTACCTTTTGTATGGCAAAGTTTTTTACAACCCTATACTGAGAGTATTTCTGTTCTGTTGTAGTCCATGTTGCTTTTAACAGTATTATTATTATTATTATTATTGATAATGATAATGATAATGATATAGACAAACACTGGAAAATCCGATCATCACCTTCCTAGTGTGAATCTCAAGCTGAAGATAGCTGACTTCAGTAAGAAATGGGAAGTGGCCCCAGATCCCTATCTACCAAACCCTGAGAAAAAGAGACATCACCGTGAAATAATCCAAATGTTTATTGAACAGCATCAGGAGTTCTGAATACAGGTGAGATGACTGAGGTTGCTAACACTCTCAGCCCTGCCAGGCCCCTGTGCCTTTGAAAGCTGCACTGGCACCAAGCAGAGTCCCAGGTAGAGCTGTCCCTGGCACTGCGCGTCCATGGTAAGTACAGCTGTGCTGGTCAACCAAACAACTGCTTATTGTTGGCTTGCGCTGTGGCGGGAACTGGAAGAGAGTTGGCAACCACACAGGAGAGCATGTAGACGCCCGTGGGCACTGACAGCTGTTGGTCTTGTTGCAGGCTCAGTAGACAATTGGCACAGCAGTATGAATGAGATCCATTCTGGCCTCTGCCCATGTTGGAGGGATACCTGCAAAGAGCCACAAGAGACAGAAATGTTCTGCAGTAGTAACAGCCAGCATGTGGGCTCAAACACTCTGCACATGGCGTGAGTTATAGATTTAGGAGAGTGGTACCACCGAAGTGCTCTTCTAGCTTCTATACTACCCTACCCTTCCTTAGGGGCAGCCACAGTGTGGAATTCACCTTTGGGCTGAGATAATGTCACTGGACCAATACATACCCATCCTACATAGGGAGGAACCTTTGAACTCTGCCTGCAGTTTCTGTTTAAGCTTCTCCCATGGCACTCTAATTTTGCAAGAAAAAAAGGTATCGTGACTGTTAGGCCAGCAGTAGCAAGGATTAAAATGGGATAGCTGGTGTGGTTCATGAAGCTGCCTTATGTTGAATCAGACCATCAGTCCATCAAGCTCAGCATGTACTCAGACTGGCAGCAGCTCTCCGGGGTTTCTTGTGCAGTTCTTTCATACCTGGTCCTTAACTGGAAATGCCAGAGATTGAACCCGGGACCTTCTACACACCAAGAAGATGCTATACCGCTGAGGCTCACCCCTCCTTGATTTCTAGTTACCCAGAAATAGGATTGTGCTCCCTTTTTACCCCACTTGCATGTAGAGTCCCCTTGCATGACATCATACTGACATCACAGTGATGCTCTGCCATGGTATCTCCAAAGGGGCTTCCCCTTTCCATAGTGTGTTTTCGCTGTGCCCCCCATGGGGAAGAAACTGCTAGCAACTATAGAGAGAAGAAGAATCTTAAAGGATGGAGGGGGGAGTTAAAATGGGAGGCATGAGATTCCCCCCTCCCTTGCTTACCTGTGTGGAGTACCTTGACGTGCATCCTCAGTTGGAGAAGGAGAGGTTTCATTGCAAGGGCTGTGTTCTGAGATCTGCAAGAGTTCTGAGCAAAGCAGAGTTAGCAATAGGCTATGTTTGAAAAATGCCCTTTTTTCCAGTGTGCCTGTCACCAAAGCCCTCCTTCCCGTTGTGGGTGTTCTAATTTTACAAGACATGAAGCCAGACAGACGCACCCACATGCATTACCCTTTTAGTAATGGGTGTCCTGGATCCACTTTATACGCTTCTTAGGAGATAGGCTGCAGACTTGAGTGAAATCCTAAGCAACAAGTCCAATGGGCTCAGACTGGAGTAACTCTGCATAGGATTGCACTGTTAGTCTTTTCCCCGAGCTATGCAGTGACTACAGTATGTAGGCATGGTGGGATTTCTTTTAAACTCTTATTGAACGAAAATAGACGTCAGTGATGATGCAACATCAAGCTGGGAGCAGGACAGAGCCTGAGGGCATCCAAGTGCCAACAAAACCCCACTCCTCTCCCTGGCACAACATCCAAATGAAGCTGCCTTATACTGGCTTAGACCATTTGTCCATCAAGGTCAGTTTGGTGTAGTTTGGTGCTATGCTGGTATATCTCCAAATTATGCTGGTGCATCTCTGAGGGAGCAATCCTAAGCAGAAATAAGTTCTCTCTTAGAGCTGACATCCAACTCTATCTGCTGATGGACGGCCAGTTAGGTGCTGCCCCAGACTCCTTGGCTGGGTGTTTGGATGCAGTGGCGGAGTGGTTGTGTCAGAGTCACCTGAAGTTGAATCCCCAGAAGACAGAAGTTCTGTATCTGGGTCATGGGATGACAGAATTGGGAATCCAGCTCCCAGCCCTTGACGGAGTGCAGCTACAGCCTTCATTGACAGTGAAGAGCCTGGATGCCACACTTTCTATGGAGGCTGCCAGATCTGCATTTTTTCATCTTCAGCAGGTCAGGCAATTGGTGCCCGACCTCTTGTCCCAAGAACTAGCTTCGGTAATCCATGCAACGGTCACCTCCAGACTGGACTCCTGCAACTCGCTCTATGCTGGGATGCCTGTGAGCTTGACGGAAGTTACAACTGGTCCAGAATGCAGTGGCACACATCCTTATGGGGACCTGCATACCTACGGGACCGCCCTTCCCATTATGTCCCCTGCAGGGCCTTGTGCTCTGCAGATAAGCAGCTTCTGGTGGTCCCCAGCCCAAGGGACATTCAGCTGGCTTCAACTAGGGCCAGGGCCTGTTCTGCCCTGGCCATGGCCTGGTGGAATGCTCTCCCAATGGAGATCTGGGCCCTGTGGGACCTCCTACAGTTCCACAGGACTTGCAAGGTGGGCCTTTAACTAGGGGCCAGCATTTTGTCCCCCCTTCTGACCGCTCTGCCCTCCTTATGCAGCCACCCTGGAGTTACATCATGGCAGTGCCCGTGGTTTATGGTGACTTTGCAGTAACCTGATTTGCTTGGTGGTGTCTGGACTTTTTTCATATTATTTGGACCAATGTGGTTATAATGTTTTTATTGTATTTTTTAACTGTATATCTTGTTGGAAGCTGCCCTGAGCCAGCTTGTGGGAAGGGCGGAGTATAAGCTGAACCAAATAAATAAATAAATAAATTTAGTGGGGCTTACTCCCAGGAAGCTGTCTTTAGGATTGCAGCCTGAGTGATGTTGGTGTAAGGACTTAATTGCCATCCTAGGCAACGTGCAGACCGGCTTTAGGATTATGCTGTAAATGACTCAAGGATACAAAAATGACGTCTATCTTATTTGGTTCACCGTGCTGAACATCCCACGTCAGAAAACTGATTGAATAATTCAGAGCACAACCTCTTCAACATATTTTGCCCTTTTTCTCTGTTCATTTATTGTCTTCTAACAGATTGCAAGAAGTCTAAAATTTATTCAGTATTTAAAATGATTCATAATTTCTTTTGCTGTGAATAATTTGGGGCCTAGGAAAAAAACCTTCTCAAACTGTGCCTATTACAAAGAAGCATGCAGTTTTCCGCTCATAAAATAACGTAGATAAAGATCTTCTAAAACTTAGGCAGTGTTTTTAAGCATGCTTTTTGAAAAAAGAAAATGTGCATTCCCCTGTGAGATTTATACATTTTTTGATTCGGTTTCGTTTTCTCAGCCATGCCGGACGCTCCTCTCGGCTGGTCCGGGAGGAAACGACCGGGCACCCTGACCGGGCGGCTGATCCGCAAGGATTAGCCCCCAGGACTCCCAGGGAGGGAGCCAGGGTCCGGGACGCGGCGGGAAGAACTCCCCGAAATCAATGCGGGGGGGGGAATTGCCCGTTTGTCCCTATGGAGGCCGGCAGATGTGCGCGGCGCCTCGAGTGCCGCCGGGCAACGAGAAACGGCAAGTAAAAGAAACAGGCGGAAGCCTGTAAACAAGCGAATCCCTTCTGTTCTACAAGCGTTTGTGAAGGAGAGGTTGATCTGAAGAAGACTCGCTCTTCCCCTTCGTTGAGTTCCAGAATTTTGTTGGCGCCCCCCCCCCCCCAAAATGGCAGCAAAGAAGCAAAGTCCCGCTCTCGGTAAGTCAATCTCGGCTACCTTGCAGAAGGGGGAGTCGCTCGAAGAGTTGGTGCGCAGGGCGGTGGTGGAAGCCATAAAACCCTTTGTTGACAAGCTGAACGAAACTGATCAAAGGGTGGGCTTAATTGAAAGCGAGGTGAAAACCATTAAGGCAGCAGCGGGGGGGGCAGAAAAGTCTGCTCTGGAAAGTGCGTCACTTGTGAAGGCTACAAAAAAGGAGCTGAAGTTGGTGGAGAACCAGCTGATCGGGCTACAGGTGGAACGAACGCAGACAATTTTGCGTCTCCAAAACGTGAAAGAGGAGGAAAATGAGGATCTGTGGGATTTGGTCTCGGAACTACTGGCGACACCCGCGAGGACGACTAAAGAAGAGGTTAAAAGCGCCATTTTGGAGGTCCGTCGGGCTTCTTCAAAATATGCAACAAAGCGACAGTTGCCTCGTGAGATCATTATTGACTTTTCATCTAAAAAGATTCGGGACACCATCCTATATAACTCATACAATGCGGATTTGGACTTTATGGGTTTGAAAGTCAAGATTTTGAAGGACGTTCCATTTCTAGTCCGGAAACGGCGTTTTAAATATAAAAAGTTTGCAGCTCTTCTGAGGGACCATGGAATAAAGTATAAATGGTTATTCCCGGAAGGAATATGGTTCAGATATAAAGATCAGGCCTATAAGATATTATCAGAAGATCAACTAAAGGATTTTGAGAATAAAAACCCAGAACTCTGCTGCACCAAGAACGAAGAAAAGGAGGAGCCGGAGGGGGGGGAGGAGGAGGAGAGCATTGCAACAGCAGTTGCACAGAGAGAACTGCGTCCGGGACCTAGAAGGGGGAGGAAAGTTTAATCAGAATTTGAAATGTTTATTCTCTGTATGATTAACTACTCCATCATTATTCTATGGAGCTATTTTTGTATTATGACAGTATGAAGGGAAACATTGAAGTGTAGTGTTTAGTGTTTGTAGTTCATTCCCCCCCCTTTTCTTTTTCCACCCCCCTTTGTCCCTTCCCTCTCCCCTTTCCTTGTGATAGTCTGGTGTAGTGTTTTGTAGTTATAAAAAAAAAATTAAAAAAAGAGATTTATACATTTTTTTAAAATTCCGTGCAGTGGAGTGAAGGCTCTCTCGCATCCCACAACAGCTATAACCACGTGCACCTGTGGACTTCGTAAGTGCAGAGGCACATTGCCTAGATCAGAGAGGTACAAGCCATGTGCAGAGGTACATTGTCATCTTCTTGCACTTGGGATGCTGGAGTTTGTGGGCCTGGGGGACTGTTCCATCTTCCAGCCATGCTACTGCTAGGCAGAGTCTAGCCCCCGAGGATGAAGTCCATGGTGCCTTTTACTTGGCATAGACATGGGAAACTGCTCCTTGCGTGACCTCACTTCTTAGCAGCACACAAAGCAACCCTTCTGACCCAACAGGACTCCTGCGTGACAGGAGGCCTCTCCAATACTCTAGAATCTTCTGCTGCATCTTCTACCATTTCTTGGTCAGACCTGGTGACTTCGGGCCCAAAGGCACATTATTACTTACATTAGGATCACCACATGGACTAGCAGTAGCCATACTGTAGCTGTGAGTTCCCAGTAGCAACTCCATTTAGAAGTACTGCAGGGACCTGATTTTGATTGGGACCACAGCACAGGAGGAGGGGAGGCCCTGCCTCACCACCACCACCACCACCACCACCCCCGGTCCATCTTCCCAAGTCAAAATGGCACGGGGGCATTATTTACCCTTTTGCTCAAGAAAACGGTGCAGGGGGAAAGTCCCCCACACACACACCATGGTCCCAGTCAGAATTGGCCCCTGGCAGCATTTCTAAATAGAGTTGTCCATAGGAACTTGCAGCTATAGCTGCCAGTCTCTGTGGTAAAATTATGTAACTCATAACATGCAGATAGGCCCTTAGGTGTTCCTTGATCAACTCACACATTGTCACTTGCAACTCTTGAGGTCTGTTTGCACAAAAAGGCTGCTGGGAAAGATCATGGTTAAGTTGGAAGTTTGCCCTGGCAGCCCCATTCCATTCTTGAGAAGGTCACTCCAGGAACAGTGCTGGTCTGGTCAGCAGTTTTCGGCCTGTCCTCCTGAGGTGGGAGAGTGACACCACAAAAAGCAAAGTAATCTGGGGGCCTCCAGTTACCCATTCCTGACCTAGACTAACTCTTAGGCACAATGGCTCTTCTGGGGTGTGAGTGTCCCTTGCAATATAGGAGAGAACTCCTTATTGGAAAGCTCTAGGGAACTAAAAGACCTTAAAAGATCTAGGGAACTAGCTTTCCTAGATGTAACTATAGCCCATCATTTCATTGCTGGCTGAGCAACAAGGTGCCTTATGCAGGTTCCTTGAGGTCTCTCTTCTGTGACATGTACACATGAGTCTTTACCATGGACTTTTAGTACCACGCTCCATCTTTTAACTGCACAGCAGTGTGTGCTGCTCTTTTTAGCCACCATCACTGAGCAGCAGATATAAAGAGGAGAGCGTCTATACCAGCCTAACTGCTTCAGTGGTGGTGTGGTGGTTAGAGCATCAGACTAGGATCTGAGTGACCCAGGTTCGAATCCCTGCTCTGCCGTGGAAGCTTTCTGGGTGACCTCGGGACAGTCACACACTCTCAGCCTAGCCTATCTCACAGAGTTGTTGTGAGGATAAATTGTCGGACAGAAAAATGATGTAAGCCTCTCCTATTGGGCAGAAAGTTGGGGTATAAATAAAGTAAATTGATAAATGCATTCATTTGATCACTATTGGTTGTGGAGAACGACAGCACATGCACTTCTGCACAGGCAGGTCTTCCTGCTGTTACTTCGGAACAATCAAGTAGCATTCATCGTGTTTCAAAGCAGAGCAAATGGGCAGATCTCCCAACCTTTCATATTTATGAGTGAATGGCAAAATCCATTCCACATTAACACCATTAGGGGTAGCAAGTCAGAGAGAGCCAGCGGGTCTGTATTATGATCCTATAGAAGCATCCTGAAGTACCCTAGGCTTCTCATTTTTTCCCCTTTCAATTCTTATTTGTTTGTGGGGTGTTGGGCTAGCCTAGGGCTCTGCCAATTGCTGCAAGCCAATGCAAGCCAATTGGCATTTGCAGCTCCTATTCTATACACTGGAAGTTTCCTGGGGGCAGCTGCTTTGGGGGTCTGTAACTCGGATATCCGAAATGCAATCCTGGCCAAACTTGGAAGATGGCTGGAAGAGAGCTTGCTGAAGACACGCTGTGAGTTTGGCATCTCTGAGTGTGAAGGGGGTGGTGCTAGGACCCCTGGAAGTGACAGACCCAAAACCAGTCCATGAACCGGGGTGGGGCTGTGAATGGTCCGTGGTCCGTGAAACGTGATGGACCATGGACTGACGGTCTGTGTCTTTTTCCTGGTCTGTGCCCAAGTCTAGTTAAGAGTCTCTATATGCACTGAAAAAAAGCAAGCTTTCGGGAACTGCCATACATGTCCTCATCTCAACCCAGTCAAAGAGGAGTACAGTGGCATGAATCATAGAATGCTGACGGTCCCTGTCACAGAGCATACTGCTGTGCATCCCCATTCAGTTGCACAAAACGCACACAATGCATATTGAGGGACAACTTAGCAGTGCAGACCAGATCTGATGTAGTATCACTGATATGACCCCTGGGCAGAAGGAACAAAGAAGCAAGCTTGATGCTACTATTGGATGTATCCATATTAATTCAGAACATTTGGAATCAAAGGCTGTGCATCTTTATAGAAAAGAACTTATTGGTGCCCATTAAGCTGACTAGGACATCAATGATGCAAAAATCACCAGCTGTTTGGAGAACAACAGAACATTTCTTTGACACATACGAGACATCACAGCAACTGGATACTAAAGCTGAAGGTGATTTGGTCTCTGAATAAGTGATAAATTGGAGAAGGATTACAGAATATGGGAGTGGATCCAAAGTCTCTTTTTTGCAGGCAGAAGAGCATTTCTACTCTCACAAAAAGGATGATTCCCGTTTCCCACTACCGACTATCATACCACACATGACACTGTTTCCCTTGCTTCAAGGAGTACAGGAGGAAAGGGAAGGTGGGAACGATCCATTCCATGAGTGGAACAGAGCTCACAGTCCTTTAGATCCAACTAATACTAATGAACACCAGACGTGCCCAACATGGCATTCTCTGACACCTTTCCTAGTGCCCACCAAGTGTTTTTACAAAGTGGGCAAGGCCAGGTGGGACTTCGGCCTGGAAGGGCTTCTGATTGGCCACTGCTGATCTGACTGGCAGTGCAGTTTTTTTTAAGTTGCTTTAGCAACAATTACCATCAGAGCACAAGGATTTTCACAGCATCACAGTGTCTATATGCAAGGAAATATTTTTAAACAATATGTTCATTTTAAAAAGGCATCTGTTAAACAGAGCTTCTGCCTGTACTTTTGAAGATTACAATTAGAGATAAGCACAACTTCACTCCCTGACATTTTGTGGTTGGCTCCACCTCCTGCAGCAGCCATTTTGTGGTTGGCTCAGCCTCCTGCAGCAGCCATTTTGTGTTTGTGCCCACTACCTTGTGTCAAAATTCCAAAAGTGCCTGCATCCATTAGAAGTTTGGAGACCCCTACACAAGAAGGTGCTTTTGGAGGACCATCGTGTCGCATGAAAATTACATCTTGGTGACTTTCCCAGCTTATAACAGTCCTGTGAATTGACCCTTGGAAGTGATCTCTCACAAGCAAATGCCACACAAATGATTTAAAAATTGGGGATCATGCCTGGCACTCAAATTCCTGAAGAAGGAAGGGAGCAAATGTCTACTTTTTGCTGCTGTAGATTTTGGACACTTGATCTTCTTAGTCACTATTTCTTTATAAGACGTATGTGCTGCCTCTCCACAGACCAGCTCAAGGCAAAATACTGAACAGCCTAAAAAGATATCCATAAAAAAGTCCTCAGGCTAGAAGCAGACCACAGAATAGCTACAAATACGGAACTCCTCAGTTAAAAACCTTGAAAAATTGAATTTTTTGACCTGGCACCTAAAAGAGAGTAAGGTAGGTGCTGGATGACCCTGAAGAGGAAAGGCATTCCAGAGGGGAGGTTCTACTACTGGGGAAAAAACTGTCTCTGGTTCTGACTCACCTCATCTGTGCAGAAAGCAGGAGTTGAGAAGAGGATCTTAACTAGTAGGCTGAACAGTACAAAAAAAGGTGGTCCTTCAAACACTTCCTTCCTTCCTTCATGTTCTCCAGGGCGCACAATCACAGTATCTTTGAATATTAAAACTCAATTACAAAGAAGAGGAAGTAGTGACCAACGGTGATAGGGCTGCCATCTTCATTTGGGGCCCGCAGATCTCCTAGGATTACAACTGGCATCCAGGCTCCACAGATAAGTTCCCTTGGGGAAAAAATGTTGCTTTGGAGAGTGGAATGTATGACATGATATTCTCCTCTGCCCTCCCCAAGCCTCACCCTTCCTAGGCTCCACCCTCAAATCTCCAGGAGTTTCCCAACCTGGAGTTGGCAGTCCTAGCATGGGAGGGTAAAGGAGCAAAATGCAAAGGATTCCTTCTCTTCTCATTGGCATGATCAAGCCTTGGGCCTGGCTTACACATGCAGCAAAATGAGGTAGTAGATCAGGCTATACCAGACAATGCTAAAGAGCTGCTATAGCATAGTGGTTCAGTGGTTGGACTGCAAATTAGCGCTCTGCTAGTTCAAATCCCACTATTGCCATGAGTTCAGCAGGTGGCTTTGGGTCAGCCATTCCTCTCAGCCTCAGCCCCAGAATGCAGTCAGTGGGGAGAGTCATATAATGCTCTTCTATGTAACAACTCACATCCCCAAAAAGTATATCCTGGTGAGAACTTCTAGTCTCACCCTTCACATGTTACACTAATTTATGTGTATGGAGGGGGAGTGAGCATGAATATGCTCGCCCCACTCTCCACTTGTACACTATTGCCAGCTCATGAGCACAGGTCTGTATATATATAAGCTCCCTCCTAGGGACTGGGAACATTCAAACATTTTTGATCATGGGAAGGAATCCTACATGCCAACCCTTCCTACACTTTTCAACTCCGGAGCCAACAATTGCACATTTGGGATGGGGAAGTAGTGCTATCATTGTCACTCCCCTTCTATGCACATTGATTTCAATATGGGTAATGCTGTGTGTGCAGTGCAGTCCAGCCTACCACCTCATTCTGCTCTGTGTGTAAAACATGCAATGAGGGCGTCTTCCTGGCACAATTTCGGACGTCATGGCACCACGATCCTGTTTTCGTGGCAGGATGACAACAGACATCACACCAGGAAGACGCCCTCGTTTTTTTAGTGCTATGCCGGGATGTGTGGAAACAACTTCTACATTTTCCAAAAACAAAAATAAAACAGATCCTTGTCCATAGGGCATGCAACTCAATACCCTGTGCTATTTACATTATACTTAAAGCATTCCAAGAAATGCTAACCCAGCCTTGCCTGGAAGTCCTCCAAAGAAAGAGATTCTACATCCTCTCAAGCCAACATTTGCAGTACTGAATGACTGATAGCCAGAATAGCTTTTGTTCCTTTAAAATCATCCTTATAAGTTAAGCTCATTCTCTCTTGCTATCAGTGGATATTAATGAACAGATTGGCCAGTGAATGCTGCTCAAGTTGGAATTCTGAACAGTTGGTGCAGTTCTGCAGAGATGAAACATCCAGGAAAGTTCCAGGAGAACCACAGGGACTACCTGGCTACTAGGGGGATCTCCAGCACTGAGAGATTTTGCTATTAGGGTTGCCATGTGCCACTTTGTCCATTGTCACTCCAGCAGTAGAAGAAAGAAAAAATAAAAAATCACTACCAGCAATGGTGTGACATCACTTTCAGAGAGGGGGGCTGGGGGTGGAGACAAGGGGGCATGCATGTGACATCAGCAATGGTGCCAAATTCACTATGTCACTTCCAGGTTCCATAGAGTTTCTGGCCATTCCTAGAATTCCTTTTGTCACTTCTGGGTTGTAGCAGTTGGTGATGTCACTGAAGCAGTGGGAGGCAACAGGACTTGCAGGCAGACAGCCTCTCTCCATACCAGGAGGCCTGACAAGCCTAAACCCTCAACTGAAACTGCTATTTTACCTACAGGTACCATATGTCTACCTGTAACTTTTTATCCACAGGGCCTGTAGAAATTCAGGGAGGGGGATTCACATTGAGAAAATAGTACACAGGGATGGATTAAGAGACAGGCTATACCCAGTGCTATAGCCTTGATCTGAGTGCCCTCCAAAAGCTCTTAACTTTCTACAAAACACAGGAAATCCTAATGATAGAATTGCCATGCCAAATCTATTTTGGCTCCCTAGCAAGTTCTCTTGGTACTACCTCTGAATTACAGCAAACTCTCAGTTTTGAGCAAAATCCAGACAGGGTTCTGGGAGCTGTGTGGATATCTGCTCCTGAATAAAAGGCCAGATTTCTCTGTGGAATTTGCTTATGGATTTCACTTCTGCCTGTTGATGAGTAATTGTTCCTACCCATCTTTCAGCCAGCTATTAAAATATATTCAGGATAGGTCTTGACAAGCAGATGCCTACTTTAAAAGGCACGGTATGGGAACAAGATTACTCATACTTCCAGTATCCCTGTTGCCATTTGGCCACTCTGTGCAAGTGAGCTGAGGGAGGGAGAAGTGAGCAGAGAACTTGGTCAAGAGGTTATGCAGCAGTGCTGTGGCAGCCATGGAGAGGTTTAATTGTAGTAGTAGTTTGGCAACCAACAGTACTGACAAATAAAGGACATATGAACCCTGTAACTCAGGAAACCAGGTAACTGATTACAATTGAATGAAGGCACACAGATAGGTAATCAGAGTCAGTATTGTACAATTATACAGTACGGAGACGTGTTCAGCAATGGAGCTCTTTGCATGATCTGGGACCAGTCACCGTCTCTTCTGCCAAATCTACATCACAAGATTGTTGTAAGAATAAAATGGAGATAGGGAGCTCTTCTGAAGGCAGGTAGGATTTTAAAAGGATAAGAAGATAAGATCTGCTTGTTTCCCAGAACACTATTTAAATGTGGGGGAGGGATATTTCATCAGGCGAAGATCCACAGTAATACTGGCTATTATCTTGGATAGTCAACATTAAATTGTCAGTACACATTATTTTAAACAGCTTTCTGTAGGATTGACCTTTTTTAACTAGAGGCATAGATGACCATATGAGATATGCAAGATAGGCAGGAGGGGACTGGGAACTGGCTTTCCTTGCTGCTTGTAAGAGCTCAGAGCAGATTAATAGCATCCATATCATCCTCAGAGGCAGGATACTAAGGACCCAAAGTACAGTGGGTCCATGGGAGTGAAGCCAGCCCAACCTTTTGGGATGGCCCCTGTGATAGAATGCAATTTAAAGAGAGGTTTCCACAGCGCAGCACTCAGAGGGCTGGAAGGGGAGGAGTTGACAGTGGCCTGGAATAAGAATTTGATTGGCAGGCTTCCCCCTTCCTTCTGATTGGCTAGTCAGAATCAGCTTCAGAATGACAGTTGGTGCTGACAGGATTTTTCAGTTAGTTAGGAGTTGGGATTTGAAGAGTGGGTGTAAGTGTCTGACAGGGAAGATCAGACAGATACCCTTCTGAAGTGAGGAAAAGGATATCACTTGCTCTAAGTATAACCAACTAAAAACATTGTTTTGAGGGAGAAGAGTTCCCAGTATAAAAGCCAGCACAAGCTGAAATCTATTTACACAGCTGCAATAGAACTGGGGGGGGGGGGTGGCACAGAGGGATTGGGTAGTAAGTGGAGACTCCCATTCTAGCCAAAGGAAAGGGTTAATTCTTCTTAGGGAAGGAATAATAATTTCTGCCAAGGGTCTAAAAAAGGGAGTTTGGCTCTGTGAAGGACCCAGGACTGGGGTAAAGGGAAAACTGTTGAACTAACTCTGGGACTAACTGTTGACCTAAGTTTATTTTTTTTTTAAAAAAAATTATTGGATGGGTTAACAAACATAAACATGATAATCATTATCATTTTCCTTTAGGTACAGAATTCCCTTTTTAAACTTAGTTAGGTAATAATGACCTAACTAACAGTGCAATCCTAAAAAGAGTTACTCCAGTCTAAGCCCACTGAAATCAATGGGCTTAGACGGGTGCAACTTTGCTGAGGATTGCACTATAAGTTTAAAAAGGGAATTCTGTACCTAAAGGAGTAAACAAAACACCTCTTACTAATTAGAACTAAGAACATTGAAACTAAGTTGCAAGAAAACTATTTTGCCTTTTATTTTTAAATAATTCTTTTCTACCAACAAATTTTACCTCCGAATTTTCATCCCAACTGCCCTTATGCTATCCCTGCCTATTGAATAAAGTTGCTGTTTCTTTTGAGAGTTATTTAGCCTCTAATGCCATTTCATACAAGTAAGAGAAAGGGCTCCTGCTTCTCCCCTATCAAGTCCTGGGCTGGGCTAAAAAGCCAGAAATATAACTGCTAACTAAGGGCAGGAGAAAAATTACTGTATAGCCACAACTTTACAAACACTAACAGAGATACATTACTTGGGCTGCTCAACCACAGCAGGCAAACTTGGACTGGGGGGGAGGGGAAATCTACTGCAATGTGCGGGAATCAAGGGGGGTCCATCATAGCCCTCTTAGCTACTGATTTGAGAAAGCAATAGAGGAGTATAGAATTGGTTAAGACCACTCCATCTCCCTCACTCCTGCCCTATAATTCAAGCACTGGGCATCACTGTGTATAGGGTTGCCAGCATCAGGCTGGGAAATCCCTGAAGATTTGGAGGGTGGAGCCTGGAGAGGGCTGGGTTTGGGGAGGGGTATAATTGGGGTATAATTCCATAAAGTCCACTGTCCAAAGCTGCCATTTTCTCCAGAGGAACTTACTCCTGTGTCCTGGAGATCAGTTGTAATTCTAGGAAATATTCAGCCACCATCTGGAGAGGTTGGCAACCTGATGTATGGTCCAACTATGGGCCAGAATTATACTGGGCTCAGAGAAAAGGGTTTGGGGCCCTGGATGTCTTAACCTTTACCATGTTACATTTTTAGAAATGGGCATGAAAATGTCTCAGCTTCATTTAATCTATGGCTCAGCGCCTGCCCACCTTCCCCCAAAACAGTGCTCAGGTCTGGAAATGTGTGAATTAACAATATTTGAGCAAGCACAGATTGTTTTTCTCTACTTATTTTCTAACTACCATCAGCCTTGGTTATTTGTACAAGATTCTCAGATGAGAGTTGGTGTCTTCCAAGCAGAGGAGAAAAGCGGAACCCTAATTTCCCAAGCAATGTTATATTTCACAAGAAGTCAAACCATGTTT
The DNA here is from genome assembly GCF_028583425.1 of Eublepharis macularius. Lineage (NCBI taxonomy): Eukaryota > Metazoa > Chordata > Lepidosauria > Squamata > Eublepharidae > Eublepharis > Eublepharis macularius. Next base: position 27,250,684 of record NC_072798.1, read on the forward strand.
AAACATCAAGTTCAATCCTGTGTTCCAAAAGGAGAAGAAAAATGTGTGCCTAGCAGCGTTTGACTGAATACACTGAGTGGATTTTTAAAAACGATATAATAAAAGCTTAAGGGAAAAGGGGAAAGTACCCCAACTGATTTTAATAGGAAGGCGAAAGATGTTTTTTGAAAATCAAATTCTGCACAGTGTGAGTAAGAACAAAAAAGGGTAACCCTTTGAATAGCCGTTATTTTTTTTAAAAAACCTCTTATAAAATGTCAAGTGACCTTTAACATGGTGTCCACCCCAAGCCGAAACTAACAAAGCAAAAAAGAAGGGATCTCTGGAGATGAAAGGAAGCAAAGTGACAGCCACAAATTGCCCGTTCCAGGAACATGTCAGAATTGCTCAGGGAAAGAAAAATGCACAAAGTCAAGCTTGGGCTTATGATGTTTAAAAACTAGGGATTTTTTTTTCCAAAAAAAAGAAGTCAGATTTAACTGTAGTTGCTGGAAGAGCCAAGGGGCTTTAAAGCCTCCAGCACCGACACAGTCCCTGCACATAAGAAAGAGCCAGTGTGTGGTGTAGTGGTTAGAGAGTTGGACTGGGATCTGGAAGACCCAGGTTCTAATCCCCATTCCGCCATGGGAGCTGACTTGGGGACTTTGGATTAGTCACACTCTCTCAGCCTAGTTTACCTCACATGGTTATTGCTGGGAAAATAACATGGAGGAAAGGAGGACAGTGTTGTAAGCTGTCCCAGTTGTAACACTGGGAAGAAGAACAGGCTATACATTTATAATCTGAAAAACATCTATACATCATTTATATACATCTATATAAATGAATTTCTGCTACATTTTTATCTCACTCTTTCTCAAAGGAGCTCAGAGCACCATACATAGTTCTCTCTTCTTGCATTTTGGCCCTGGCTGAGAGACTGTGGCTAGCCCAAGTGTGGTGTGATTTTTTATAGGCTTCACCACTGGGTTGGGGTGAATTTTATTGGGGCAAGTGTTGATTCCCACACCACTGTTGGGCAAGCGGACATAGCCTATTTCCCAACAACATCCTGTTGTTCCTTGGTTCGTTCCATGGCTCCCCAGCACGGGTGACCCTAAGGCGGGTGCACTTCACCCTCCTTCCCTTAAGAAAATTAAGGCTACACATTTAATATAATGCTTAAAGGACAGAGTTTTATTCTGTACAGAGGCAAAGACCACAAAGCAATTCTATACAAAGATGAACACTTAACATTATACTCTAAGTCAGAATACAACTTAACACTTTAAACATATGGATATAAGGCACACTTAACGCTATAATACTTAACCTAAGTCATGACAAAAGCAAGCGTCCCTTGGACTGAGCTTAGCCAGGCTTCCAGGCTGGAAACCTCTCTAGCCGCTTGGGCAGGGCATCAGCGAGGTTCTAATGGCAGACACCTTCTTTTAAAGGTGTTTTCCAGGAGGTGTGTGTTCACTGGCAGAGTGTTCCCGTGCCAAGGATTTCATGAATCCTACCTTCTTGCTTGTCAGTTTTCCTTTGCGGGGCAGAGGCCTTTGGCACTCGTTTCAGTGTGCTCAGCAGAAAGCAAGGAACTTCAGGCTAAAGGAACCTGATATGCTCTACGGGCGAACGCAAAAGGACCTTGGGGTGTCACGAGGTCCCTGTGTGCTACATTCTTTTGCTAGCTTGCTTGTGGGGGAGTCGGACGGAAATGAAAGTTAAGAAAAGGGAGGGTAGAGGTGAAAAGCCTCTGCTTTAGGAGTTTTAACAGCCTTTTTCTCATAGGCCTGGATTGAACACTGTTAACAGCCTGGGATTTTCAGAACCAAACTCCATAATTCCCACGACACCAAGATTACTGAGTGAGCTACGTGGCCAGTGGGGGCTTTAAACCCAGGCTTTCCCAGCTCTATTGCAGCTCCTCGGCTGCTTCAACCCAGTGAGGATTCTTCTTGTTGCTTCCATCGCTTCTGTGAATGCAGAGGCATGCTCACAGGTGGTGGCACTTGCATATGTGCAGACTTTCCTCTGCCTTTTTTCTGACCTATTCCTTCCATACATGCTCCATGGTGACTCCTCACTGATTCTCGGAGATGTGGTCAGCATAGCTGCCATGGTTACTTAATTATCTTTTTTGTTGTTGCTGGACGCCACCTGGCTAAAATTGCCTCTGCTTTGAAACAGCAAGCAGTGAATAGAAAGAGGAGGAGGAGAAGCTTGTGCCAGCCACCTTAACTTCCCTCGGGGTGCCAATGAGTGGATATGGGTGACACAGTGAACTCCCTTAAGGAGACTGTCACCTTGAACCCCCAAGCCCCAGAGCCAGCACTGTTTGACTGTGACTGGTTCTGCATAAGATAAAATGCTGCTTGGAGAGCAGAAAATCCCCAAAATTATTCTCACATTCTCCTCTGTAGACTGTGATGCTGAATATTCTCTAGATGTTGTTTGCATGTTTGAATATTTGCCAACTGCTCCCTGACAATTTCTTGTTTGCATTTGACATCCTATGACTTCAACATTTGATAGTTGCCACATTAGTATTTAAATGCTGTCATGTAGGGTATTTGACCCTGCCAATACCATGCACGGTATTAATAGCTATCATAGCAATGATATTTAACCACATTTAGTAATGCAATGCAAGATACTTGTAGTCTGACAAAATACAATAGATGAAATCCTTTGATAACCAACAACTTAGGAGAATTTATATATGATGACAACCAATGCAATCAATAGAAACCAACGTTAAAAGGACTTGAACTTTCAAAATGTTAATTCAAAATGCGAGCAGCAAAAGTGTAAAATATGGCAGATTTCAAAAAGTACTTCCAAATCTCTTCCTCTCGTAACTGTTCTCTTTTCTGATGCCCTCTGAACTTCTTCTCTTTGATTTCCCTGAACCATAGTGGTTATTTATTTATTTAAATACTTATACCCTACCTTTCCATTATGGTTCAAGGAGCATTACAATTCTAAATTAAAACCACAATAAAATAACCCCCTTCCCAAATAGGCCAGCAGCCTCCGCCCTATTAAAAGTCCTAGCAAATAAAATGGCATCTCCTAACTGCCCTGAATTTGTCAGATCTCTGAAGCTAAGCAGGTCATTATTTGGATAGGAGTCTACCAATGAAGTCCAGGGTCATTACACAGAAGCAGGCAATGTCAAATCACCTCTGTTCGTCTCATTGTCTTGAAAACCTCAGCAGGGGTCATCATAAGTAGGCTGTAACTTGACAGCACATTACACACACAATAACTACACCTCCCTCATCTCTCCCGGAAGCTTGTTCCATAGTGTGGTCACAAACAATGATGAAAAAGCACAAGTTCTAGTCAATGGCAAATAGGCTGCCTTAAGCAGCAGAAGAGCCAGTAGGTAGTATGGGAATGCCAACTTGGAGCTTACTCTATGAGTCCTGCTCAGACCAAAGGTCCATCTAGCCAACCATCCTATTCCCAGCAACTGCCAGCATAATGCTACTGAGAAGCTCACAAGCAGGGCTTGAACACAATAGCCTTCTTCCATGGTTTGTGCTGACTATCTTGATAAATAGTCAGAAAAGTATATTGGAGGTTCTAGTTATTAATCCTGACTAGACATGGGCACGAACCAAAAAAATTTAATGAATCCGCGGTTCGTGGTTCGGTGCCAATGATGATCCCGAAGTCGCGAACCACAACGGATATTTCCCGTTGCCGAACCGGTTCGCGGTTCGTGGTGCTCAGAACGGCCCCCATTGCACTTAGAGAAACCATATTCACAGGGAGTATGTAGTAGGCTCTCCTCCAGTCAGCATCCAAGTTTGTTCAAGATTGCAATAGGGACCTTGGAGTTATACCCTCTCCAATCCAAGGCCCCCAGAAACTCCGACAAAAATCCAAGCTCAATTATACTCTCTGTCTCTCCCCAAAGGCTAGCAAGTAGCAAGCAACAGCTCTCACACATCACTGCTCACTGAAAGTGAAAGCCAGCCTAGGAGCGCAGTGCTTTTTATAAGCTGAGGTCCCATAGAACAACGCAGGAGGTCTGTGTTTGACCGTCAGAGCTGCCTATCAGGGTTTGCAGGAATGAGATTGGAGTGCCCGTGGCTACAGAACCCCCTCCCCCCTCCCTCCCCGGGTGTCTTCTCCCAACTTGTAACGACTTTGCAGCTCCATGGTTGGAAGGAAGACCTGCCGATCAAAGTAAGCTGGGCTTCGATTCAGGTTTCCAGGGCGACAGAAGGAGCGCAGACAGAGTTCAGGCATTCCCCCGGCTCCGTTTCCAGGGGAATTGATTGATGGCGCCTGACTATCTGGCTTCCCGAACTGCGGCCAAACACACCAAACCAGTCTTCTTCCAAACGCTGGTTCGTTTGCCGTGGACAATCACAAACTGCCGGATCGCGATCGCGCAATTGCGCGATCGCCAGTTTCATGAGTTTTTGAAGTTCGTAATGAGATTCATGCCCATGACTAATCCTGACTCTAATTTTTTCTGGTAGACATATCCTCCATGAATTTGTCTAACTCTCTTTTAAAGCCATCTAAGGGCCAAGCTAGAAGTGGCGAGTTACACTTGAATGGCAAGTGAACAGACTCACATGTATTCCTCCCTGTTCACAAGTGCAAGTGAACAGGGAGAAATACATGTGAGTTGGTTCACTTGCCATTCAAGTGTAACCCATCACTTCTAGCTTGGCCCTAAGACAATGGCTATTGCCATATCCTCTGACAATGAATTCCACAAGTTAGCTGTACATTGCATAAATTCCTTTTGTCTGTTCTGAACCTAATGCTGATCTGTTTTTCTGGTGCAGTCAAGTTTTTCTTACTATGAGAGGATGAAAAATGTCTTGTTATTCACTTCCTCAGGCCAGTCATAATTTTGGGGAGGGGCCATCGCTCAATGGTAGAGCATCTGCTTAGCACACAGATTATTATAGGTTCAATCCTCAGCATCTCCAGCTAAAAAGGATCAGGTATCAAGTGATGTGAAAGATCTCTGGAGAGCCAGGACCAGTCTGAATACACAATACTGACCTTGGCGTACCAATGTCTTGATTCAGTATAAGGCAGCTTTCAGTTTTGTAAAAACTCTTCTATTCTCCCCTGCCCCCGTGCCCAATTTCCCCTCTGAATTCTCTCCAAAAGGAGAATTTTCTTTTTCAAAAGGCAAGTGTTCCCCCCTCCTCTCTTTGCCATTTTCTGTACCTTTCCCAGGTCCACGATAACTTTTCTGAAGAGGGATGACCTAGAACTGTCCAATTCCAACTATGATTCCACCAACCCTTTTTATAATCAAGATGCTCACTTACTCTCCTTGTTTTGATGACTTCCATGACACTGTTATTTAACCATACTGGCATCTTCTTGAACTTGTTCCTACCCTTTCTAATCTGTGGCTAGAACTGATGCATGTGAAGCAGCAATGGACTCCTTAGAATTCTTTCCTGCCACAGCAGCAGCAGCTTCCCTGCGTCAAGTTTGTGATGCAGATCAGGAGCGTTTCCTCCCTGCTCTGCAAACATCTGTCCTGTAGGCTTTAGCACTGGTGATTTTTCTCCCCACCAAATTTGCCTGGGGAACGGCCGCACACAAACTGCTCACCGCATCGGGGCTTGCCACCGCAGGGAACGATTTTGAACTGTCCTCCCAGCTGTGGCTATTTCGTGTGCACCAGCCCTTGCTGTTCAAATATTCTCAGATATTCCAGCTGTTTCCAAGTTCTTTGGCTCTCCGGAGAGTTCATTATAGTTCTAAGCAGTCAGCAATTTGTTGGATTCATTCTGCAGTTCAGTAACTAGTTTGAAAATTTGCTTTACCTATACACAACCTTGGGAGCTATTACTTATAGGATAATTGCAGAATTTTAAAACTTCTTTTAAGAGCTCCTCTTTCCTTCCAGGGAAACTTGAAAAGGAAGAATCCTGAGGACAAACCTCTATGCGATGGTAGAGGTCTGTGATTGGATCTATCGATTTGCAGTTTTACCTCAAAAAGCAGGTGGAGGGAGATTTGGATCTGGTGCTGCAGGAATGGGGCAGGGGGTGTTAACTCAGTCTGCTGTGCTCTTCTCCTGAGAGAATTCACCCTCCCTTGAACTTCTATTAGGCTCTATGGGGAAAGAGGAGACAAGCACCTGGATTGTATCTCCCCACCAAAGCTGATAGCAGCTCTTGGGGAAATGATGGGGAGAGTAAAGGAAAAAAACATTCCAGCAGTGATCCAAATCTCCCCTGCCATAGGTGGCTGCGTATTTTGTGTTACAACAAAACAAGCACGGGAGCTCTTTTCAGACATTTAGTGAGTGCAGGGAGGGTGGGAGTCAAGATTGCCCCCCCGTCTCCATTCCCAGCCTCCATCTTAGGGTTGCCAACTCCAGGGTGGGGAATTCCTGGAGATTTGGGGGGTGGAGCCTGGAGAGGGTTGGGTTTGCAGTGCATAACGCCATAGAATCCATCTCCAAAGCAGCCATTTTCTTCAGGGGAACTGATATTTCTCACCTGGATATCAGTTGGAATTCCTGGAGGTCTCCAGCCACCGCCTAAAGGCTGGCAACCCTACTCCATCCAAAAAGTCTGAACATGTTGTAAAAGTTGTACATGTATAGGTGGTCCCCTATGTGTGACTGAGGCTTCTGGGACAGGCCAGGTTCCAGATTAGGCAAACAGTGGTATACATACAAACATAAGTAGGTCCCTGCAGGATGCAACTAGTGGTCCATCTAGTCCAGTGTCTTCTTTCACACAGTGACCAACCAGTTGCCCCAGCAAGCCAAACAAATAGAGCATAGAGGCCGAGGCCCTCCCCTGCTGTTGTCTTCCATGTATCTCTTCAAATACATGTACAGAGGTAGGGTTGACAGCCTCCAGGGGGTGGCTGGTAATCTAGAATTACAACTGAGCTCCAGGCAACAGAGATCAGTTCCCGTGAAGAAAATGGCTGCTTTGGAGGGTAGGCTCTATGGCATCATAGAGTTCACACTCACAGCAACCCTGAGGTTGTGAGGTAGGGTAGGCTGAGAAGGCCTGTAACCAGATCAAGATCTCATGGATGACACCCAACTATATCTGATGATGGACGGACGGCCTGACTTTGCCCCAGATGTCTTGGAACGTGCCTTTGAAGCTGTGACTGGATGGTTGAAGCAGAGTTGGTTGAAGTTAAATCCCACAAAGACGGAGGTCGTGCATGTGGGTCTGGGGGCCATGGGCATGGGACTCCAGCTCCCTGCTCTTGATGGAGCACTACTTGTGCCAGTTTCGAGAGTTAGGAGCCAGGGGGTGATCCTGGATGCCTCCCTGACCATGGAGGCACAGGTCGCAGCGGTTGCCCATCTTCATTTTTCTGCCTAAGACAGGTCCAGCAGCTTGTCCCCTACCTATCAACCCATGACTTAACTGCAGTGATCCAAGCAACGGTCTCCTCTAGATTAGACTACTGCAACTCGCTGTACCCTGGGCCTGATCCGGAGGCTACAGCTGGTCCAAAATGCAGCTGTGCAAGTAACTGCAAGGGTCCCAATTAGGGAACATATAACACCTATACTACACCAGCTGTACTGGTTACCAGTTGAGTACTGGGTCCGGTTCAAGGTTTTGGTGTTGACCTATAAAGCTCTATGCAGATTGGGCCCAGCATATCTGCAGGACTGCCTCTCCCCATATGTACCCCAGAGGATGCTTCGTTCAACAAATAAACAACTGTTGGTGGTCCCTGGCCCAAGGGAGGCCCGCCTGGCCTCGACCAGAGCCAGGGCCTTTTCGGTCCTGGCACCGACCTGGTAGAACTCTCTGTCTGAGGAAACCACGGCCCAGTGGGATTTATTATCTTTCCACTGGGCCTGTAAGACAGAGATGTTCCACCAGGCATATGGTGGAGGCTAGGTTGGGCCCCCACTGGCCACACTAAAGATCTGTCCACCACCCTACATATGAGCCAGGCCTTGAAAAGCAGTATTTTATCATCGCCATCTGAAGAGAAGCTGTATTGTATAAAGTTGTTTTAATGTTTTTTGTATTTAATGTTATTTATATACTGTTTTAATTTTTTTTTGTATACTGTTTTATCTGTTTTTAACTGTATTTATGTAAACTGAAATGTTGTACTCCGCCCTGAGCCCGCCTGGCAGGGAGGGTGGACTAAAAATTTAATATAATAAATAAATAAATAAATGGGGGAGGGGATTTAAACCCAGGTCTTTGTGGTCCAGTACAACACTCTAACCATTACACAACACTGGCTGTTTGAAGCTCCTTTCTCCAAATATTTGATAAAATCTCACCTGAGGTTTTTTTCAAGGGAATGACTTATGAGTCTAGAATATCAAGTGTCTGAATAAACATATAGGAGCCAGAAAACTGGAAGTTGGGGGGTGGGGGAAATCAAAGACAAAAACCCATTGTGGACTTATGCAAGAGAGGTTGAGAGTATCGAATTGGATTTATACATGTATGCTTTGCTTTGGTGGGCTGGAAGAGCCCAGAACCCCTTGTGTTCTTTGAATGTGGATTTTCTACCAGCTCCCCCAACAGAATAACTGATAGGACACCATCAATTATAGGGCTATAAATACCTCAGGAGATCTGCAGCAGTCAGGGCTGTACTGGTCTGCTAAATGATTACTCCAAAAGATTAATTCTCAGCATTCTTCCTTTCTTTCTTTAGAAAAAAATTATCTCAGTTGTAGGTGGCTAAAATGAAAAAGGGACATTACTAGTTTTTCTAGACCATTCTGTTAATTTCATCCTGAACGGCTGGAGGTGACAATTGTTTTTACGAGCATCAATAGGAGCATGAGAGATCCATGGCTTCCCATGGTGCAAGCGCACATTACACACACACACAACACAACACACTGTTTCCACTCAAGCAATACATAAGCCTGTGAATCTTATTTACCAGGAACAAAAATAGGACAAGTGAGCACACTGTGAGTAGCGATCTCTCTTTCTAACCGCCATCATCTCTTTGAGAAAACTATTGTCTGCCTCCAGACTCACTGTGGGATGATGGCATTCTTCATCCAGACAATGGCTCCCCTCGTGTCCCTTGTGGCAGGAGAGGTGCTTTAAAAAGCATTTTCACTTCATGAAATCCAAAAATTATGAACTAAACAGGGCTATATTGACAAACATGGGGTCTGCATGCTCAGCCATAAGAACTGCCTAGGGATGCCTCCCCTACAGTAGTCATAGGATACTCTCAAGAGCAACGTGGAACAAAGAGGGACTGAGAGAAGCTGCTTTATATTGAGTCAGACCATTAATCTGTCTATCCAGGGAGAGGTCTAGATTTTGGGGGGTCCCTGGGCAGGATGCTAAGCTTCCTTTCCCCCCTCATGTGCATCATTTGCACATGCGCACAGCTTTCTGAAGGAGACAACAAAGCATAACTCTTTTGTACCCCTTCAAGCTGCCCCATTAGGGCTTCAAGGAACCCAACAGAGTCATATGCTTTGCTCCCAACTCCAGACGTCGCTCCTACCAAAAATGGGAAACCACCTCAGAGGCCTGTTTAACAATTCCTGGAAGAAGCAGATGGGTCAAGCTCCTCTGGTTACCAGCAGATCCTCCACTCGTCCATGGAGAAAGCACAACCACGCATCCAGCTCAGTAGTGATTGTTCTGACTGACAGCAGGTCTCAAGCTGAACGGGTCTTCTTTTGAACCTGCTACCTGAGAGCCTATACATGGAGGGGGATGGAAATGAATATGGGTCCTTCGCCGCCTGCTCTGTCACTGAGCCACAGCTCCTCCTTAGGTTGCCTTTCTTGCTGCCAGCAGCAGAAGAAAACCTGAACCGATTCCTCTCTCCTTGGGATGTTATTATAAAGACAATGCCTTAAAAGTTGCCATGATGCCTACATTCCCCACATTTCCCTTATGCAGAAAAGCACAGCTTCACCAGTGCACAAAAAGGAGCTTGCAGCAATGGCCAACAACACCTTCGGCAGAAGATGGGAATGAGGTGGCAGAGAATGGTTTGGTCAGACTGCAGGAGGGAAGAGGGATTTTTTTAATGCACTCCCCTGCAAAAAAGAGAAAAGACATTACAAGAAAAGAAAAAAGAAAAGCTCCCTGCACATGGAAAATTAAGGAGGGAGACTATTTCCATCTCTCTATTTGATATGCTAATTTTTAACCAGCATGGAGGTTATTAACATGAAGCAGCATTTTAAAATGACATCCCTGTCTGTATACTTTAGTAGTAAAATCCACTCTACCACCTCAGGGTTCTACCGCATTATCATGCTACAAGTGTAGGCCAGGCTTATGTACAGCATGTTGGGTTTGTACCATATGGAAGTAGCTCCCCTTCCATGGCACTCAGCTTGAGATAGAAAATGGAAAGGCCAACAACATCCTTCCTCCAAGGATCTCAGAGGCAGCATATATATATAGCTCTCCCATTTGACCCTCACAACCATACTGTGGGGTAGGTTAGCCTGGTAAAGGGTGATTGCTCCAAGGCCACTCACTGAGCTTCATGTCTGAGTGGGAACTTAGATTCAGGGGTCCCAGGCCCTAGTGTGACACTGAGAGCGGGACCACAAGTGACGCCTGACACAGGCTGGACACTTGTCAGCTTCCCTCAAGTTTTGATGGGAAATGTAGGCAGCTTGGCGGAATGTTGGACAAGTGACAGTTGAAAAGTCCATTGGACAGCAGTCGGAGAGCCAAGCTGCAAGACCAGGATGCCTACATTTCCCATCAAAACTTGAGGGAAGCTGACTAGTGTCCAACCTGTGTCAGGCGTCACTTGTGGTCCCGCTCTCATGCCAATAGATCACATGGCTGGAGTCCTCATTATTTTAATTTGAGAGGCAATTTCCAAGAGATACATTCTGAAACCTAATGCATAATGTATCCACCACCCTGAATTTAGAAATGTAGCATCAAGAGATAACGGGGAGGGAGCTGAAAATCAACTGATGTGCTTCACAGTGGCCAAACTTTAATGAGACCCAAATACAGAGAGTGATTTTCCAGGAACCAGAAAATATGGCTTGTCTCTGCTAAACAGGGACTGCATGCATTTCCAGTGAAAAGACTGTAGGCAGGGAAGGGGTGGACCTCTTCATGAAGTCCAGAGTCAATACTGGGTTAGAAGAGTCAATGGTTTGACTGAATGGAAGGCAGTTTCACATGGTAAAGGGTTTCGGGCATACCTGAGCTGTATGAACATCAATAGAGAAGGATGATCCACAGGGAGCGAGCACAAAGAGTTCAAAGAGAAAAGGATGAAGAGGCACCAGAGGAAGAAATTTTAGGTTTGGAGAGCAGAAGGCTAACATAAGGTTGAAGAAAACATGGTGGGGGAGGAGATAAAGAAAAGGGAAAGAAAAGAACTACGAAAGCATTCGTACATGCCAACATCTGCAAACTGAAATAGGAGTTTAATTAAATTAATTTGGGGGAATGAGTGGAAGCACAGAATTGTAAATGGGGAGGGAGGACATGAGAAAAAGAAAGGGCAAAAATCTAAAAAATGCACAGCTGGACATGATCTAAGTCATTCCAGTGAATGTCAGATTGCTCCCAGAAGGATTTTGCTAACGCTTCACATCCTGTCCACTGTTGATTTACCAAAATTTGTTTTCCAGCCTTGACACTGAATAATCAGAACCAAAACATGGACATTTCAACAGGTCTGGAGCCTGATCCAAGGGTTGAGTCATTCTTCAGTCAATTTCCCTCTGCATAGAGGAACCAGCAAATTGCTTGCAATAAACTGGCCTGCATTAGGCATTTGATTCAGCCAAATTCTAATCCAACCTAAACTAGCTCATATTCAACAACGTTAAAATATCAAGGAGTCTTGTAGCACCTTAGAAACCAATGAGTTGATTGTGGCCTAAACTTTTGAGAGCAGGATTCTGGCTTGTGCAAAAACGTATGCCACAATCAATGCGTTCCTCTTTAAGGTGCCACAAGAGTCCTCATTATCTGAACTGCAGCAGATTATGATAAATTGCAAAAGGGCAGTCATGCTAAGATGGAGTTTTCTTTCAGTACTAAAGGAATGGAGGTGGTAGAGAGTGCCCTCATGTCATAGCTGATCTATAGCGCCCCCTGGAAGGGTTTTCATGGCAAAGCCTGCCTCTGCATCCAGGTCTCCCATCTAATTACTAACCAAGGCTGACCCCGCTTAGCTTCTGGGATCTGATAAGATCAGGCTCACCTGGGCTATCCAGGTCAGGGTTCTAAAGGAATACTGATTGCTTTTTTAAAAAACAAAAAGTTGGAGAATTATTACTAATTCAAACTAACCATAAAATAGTCTTCAAAACAGAGATTGTTTTCATCTACAAGGATTCTGTTAAAGAATTCTGAACATATATTAATATGAAATTACCAAAAAAGTTTTTATTTGCAACTGCTCTGCAATTAGCATTTTTACCTAGGGGGGTCCATGGAACGGTCTGTCAGTGCATGCAGGCCCACCAGAGAAGCGGGGTTGCAAATTCTCCCAGAATTACAACTGATCTCCAAACTACAAAGACCAATTCCTTTGAGAAAATGGCTGCTTTGGAGGGTGGAGGCTATGTATCACACCATACTGAGCACCCTCCCCACACCCCACTCACCCTAGGCTCTGCCCCCCAAATCTCCAGGAATTTCCCCAGCCCAGAGATGGTGACCCCATAAGACTACAATTTGACTGAGATTATACAAACGCATCAAATATACAATGTGGGGGCGGCCAGGAGAACTTGTAAAAGGGCACAATCAATAGTGATGAACCTTTTCTGAGCTGCCATCATGCAAATGGCAGTGGCCACGCATGAGTGAAGGAGAGTGCCCCAAGGTGTCCCAAGAGTTCATAGATGGCACCTTTGTACAATCTCAGTCAAGCTGTGAGCCTCACAGTGGCCCCTCACATCACCAGCAGTGGTCCTGTACATTTTGAAAGAAACATTCTTCAGGTGACCTGAGAAACAGTAGGCCAATGAGTCTCGCCTCTGTGTGTGTATTATGTGCCGTCAAGTTGTCTCTGACCTATGGCGACCCTATGAAGGAAAGACCTCCACAACGTTCGATCTTTAACAGACTTGCTCAGATCCTGCAAACTGGAGGACGTGGCTTCTTTTATTGAGTCCAGCCATCTCATTTTAGGTCTTTCTCTTTTTCTGCTGCCTTCCACTTTTCCTAGCATTATTGACTTTTCCAGAGGATCTTGTCTTCTCATGATGTGACCAAATTATGATACCTTTGTCATTTTAGCTTCTAAGGAGAATTCAGGCTTGATTTGATCTAGTACCCACTTATTTGTCTTTTTGGCTGTCCATGGTATCTGCAAAACTCTCCTCCAGCACCACATTGCACAAAGAAAATATTGAATGCATGGAGAATTCTGACAGGTTAGAAGAATCAATAGTGCAGAAAATATCTTCATCTGTTACATTTTTCATGTACCAACCTAGCGCTATAGAATAGGAAGAAATGCTTTGCACAAGTGGCAATGTTTGCTGTAGGGATACATTGTGTGCCCCTCCCCCCGGCCTCCTTCCCACTGTCTTAAGACATCTGCCCCCTTACAACTGCAGCAGTCCTGTGAGATTGTTCTCTCCCACCCAATAATATGATATAAATACATTTTCTTTCATCTGACCCGTTTTGGTGGACATTACTATCAGAATAGCAGCAATTTCTTTTTCAATGAAAAAAGAGACCCTAAAATGAGGAGTAACCAATTAGGAAGTTTCCCTGATTATAAATTGTTATATTTTTCTGGAAGATAATGCCAAATTTCTGAAGACCAAAAACACTCACCTCCACATGCACACCTCTATTTCTAGAAAAACCTTCAACTATCCAAGACGTTTGTTAACCAGACCTACACAATGTTTCACCATCATGTTCAGACTGCAAGACGTGGATCGTCTATTGATCTCTTCCCTCCTCTGTTCTGATTCATGAAAATATTCTCCTTCAATTTTGATATGTGGGAAGTAATCTCTCAAGGTCATATAACCCACAACGTCTATGTCATAGCAAATGGTTCAGGCGGTTCTGAATATTGTTTAAAATATTGCTGTGACTGCTTCTGCCTGTCTGGAGGAATCCAGATGCATTGTTGAAACATAAAACATGTATCACTTATTTTTCAGAATAAAGAAGAGTGCTCTTCCGTTTGAAAAGTTAAAACAACAAGAACGGATGAGGCTGGGATCTGTCAAGTGATCCTCTGTCATTCTCATTGCTGCAGCTGTAATCTCCTTGGTTGTGATTATGCAGAAGACTATTACATTGATCCTATAAAATTTGTCTGATTGGATCAACATTATTTTCTCCTGCACTGACAAAATCTTACCCAGGGACGATTGTAATTCCACTACTAACACAGTCTTACCAAATCCCCCAGTAAATCCTCAAAGCAGGGCTGTTAGTAATACCTTTCTGAGACTAACTAAACAAGATATTTATATGTAGGGCTTCCCACATTGCTCCAGTTCCTCTTTTACATTATGAAGGAGGAGGGAAAGGATATTTCAGAATCTCTCTCTTTCTCTCTCTCTCTCTCTCTCGCACACACCCAAGAGAAAAATATCCCTCACTGGTTTTTATAGAACAAACAGGATTTCACCACAATAACAGCAATGGGAAAATCCACTTGAGAGAACTCTTCATTTAAAAAACTTCTCCAATTTGGGGATGGGTACATTATGCCATAGAATTCAAGGGCCTGGTAGATTGTCAAAACAGGGTCTAACTAGAAAGATGCTAGAGGAATCTGTCACTGGGGGAGTTAACTCTTCTGTTCTTTCTTTGCTTTGCCTGTCAACACTGACCACCATGCTGTAAATAGATTGGGAAGGTGGGGGAAGCAGACAAAGAGGAGAGAGCGCGTGTCACTTTTTCCCCCAAACCACGGAATGGGAAGATTAGCTACAACTGTCAAAACAAGGCACTGATGAAATGGTTAGACCCTTTCTCCCCCCCTGCCCTAGCTCCAAACCAAGTCAGGGATACCTTGTGGCTGCTTTCAAAAATACTAGAAAGGTCAGGGCACAGACCTCCCAGTATCTCATCTACTCTGGCATTTTCCAACCCAGGGGACCCCTTCAGTCACAGTGGGTCTGACCAGAGCAGGTCAGAGAGACCGCTAGACCCTGGACAAGACCAATGATGACATCATCAGTGTGCTGTTGTACCTAGGGGCATCTGGGGCGGGTGTTGCAGTCTACACAATGCACATCCGTCCTTCACCACCCAGTCAGGTCAGGCATTCCAAACTTGCATTGGGACCTGAAACCTTCTATAGATATAATGTATGTGCAGAGCTGGGAAGCATCATGGGAACTAACATCCCCCTGCATTTTGTTGGAGATGACATCCAACCAGATACCCAAATTCACTACTGTGATTTGGGTTTCACAACAGTCTGGAAGTGATTTCAGCCTCAAGTGATTTCAACAGGGCTTCTAGCAGGGGCTTCAGGATATGCCAGATGTGCCATGATTCACTAGCTGGTGTTATCTGGAGAGACAGGCATTGCAGTGCCTCCTACGAACTCCTCTTGGAGATGCATGGTGGTCTTTGGATCACTTAGTGCTGGGGGATGATGGAAAACAGAACCAGCCTTGGACCTAAAAACTGAAAGTTTTCTGGCCTTCTCCAGCCATACGTCGATATGTATGTCTAATATCAGTTACAGCTTTTGCTTCCCATCTCCAGCCCAAACAAAATCAGCAAATAAAGCATTCAAGAAAATCATTCCCCTAAAGACAGTTAACTGCTGTGAAAAGGCAAAGGGAGGTGGAAAAGATTGGTATGTACAGCGACAGACACATCAGCAAACGGAAAGGTCATTCAGAAGGAATACCAGCAATCAAGAACATCAAGCAGATGCTTGCTTGAGGGTATCATCACCCGAGGCTTTCTGAAACAGGGCTGCCAAAAATGGGACAAGTGCATGCTGGCTCCTGTATGTCTCCTATGAAAACCACAGGAAAATGTATCCATGTTCCTGATGCCGTAACCTTCAAATGTCAACCGAGTCACCTCGCAGTGTGAAGGCCATCAGAAACGGGAGGGTGTTGTTTGACATCAGCTCTTGACAGTTAACACTTCTCCGAGAGGAGCTGCTGTCTGTTCATCACTGCTCAATTCAACTGGAAAGGAAGCTGCTTTAATGTTTAACTTGCAGGTTTCTGCCGCATTCCAGGGCAACTGATTACTGCTAAGCCAGTATTATTCTAAATTGAGATGCACAGTAACTCAACCTGGTGCTTTCCAAATTGTGTGCCAGGAACACCAGTAATACTGCAAGAGGAAGCAAAGTATGTTTTGAAAAATTAATGGTGCAATCCTAAAAACACTTTTCCTGGGAGCATTCTTTTCAATAGAGCAGAGTCGAATTCTGAGTAGACCTGCTTAAGGTCGCTCTCAAAGCCACTGTGATGGATGCAGCCAACACACTGGTGAGAGCCTGTACGGCATTGCCCTCTTCTAATACTTGGGCAGGGACATCAATTCATGTAAGGAAGGATGCACTGTGGATTCCACAGCACAGCCTGCTGCCCAGCAATCTCCACCCCACCCCTGAGCTCTGAGTGAATGGACAACAGGGGGACAGGATACCAGAAGCTAGTGGCCTTGTACAGATGCTACTTGCCCATTATTCTGGGAGCTGATAGACACATATTTGTTTTTCACTCTGAGTATAGAAGAAAGGTATCTCCAGTTTTAATGCAGAAAAAAATTGTCCAATGTATCAAAAGTCTGGAAAACAGTGGCAAACTCACCAAACCATTTATCTGGGGCTTTCTCTCCATCATTAAATGTGTGTGTATCAAAAGAAACCCTCAAGTTTTGCACTCAGATATGCTACTA